>NC_061902.1:0-739166 GCF_905147765.1 Vanessa atalanta
AGCCAGTGAGGTAGGGGAGGGACGAAGTAGGGCTCGCAGGCCACCGCCAGGTCTACCTTGCCCACTCCGGCTATGGACTGCAGCAGAAGGTCCTGCGCTCCGGCGGAGTGGTTCACGTTCGATTGTAGGAAGCTCAGGTGTGCTGGCATACTTGATTCTTCTGAGCTTCCTCCGTTGCCTGGCGGCTTTCCTCGCGCGGGGCGGTCCTGGTTCCTTGGGACCGCTTTACCCTTCGTGATGGGGGGGTTGCAATCCCTGGCCCCCATCAGGTGCCCTGAAGGCTTGCCGGCCCTCGCGCAGACCACGCAGCGCATCTTGGCCGTGCATTCCGCTGACTTGTGGCCGTCCGAGCCACAGCGGTAGCACAGGCCTCCCCTCTCCGCCTTCGACGGGCAGAGCGCCCGTGTATGGCCCAGGCCCATACACTTGTAGCAGCGCATGGGGGCGCAGCTCCACGACGGCCACCTTGGCCGAGCTCCACCCGACGAGGAGGCGACCGGCAGCGGCCAGCTTCTTCGCTGCCGTGAGGGGGCAGGTGACGCGGACCATCCCCATATAGCCGGGTCCGCGCTGCATCACTCCGCACTTCACCGCCTCGGAGGAGCAGTCACCGGCGCGCGCGATCGCCGCGGCCAGTTTCTCCAAGGTGACGGAGTCGTCGAGCCCCGTCACCTTCAGGTCGGCCTTCTTGACCGGGCCGCACTACGTCAGCGACCCCGTCGAGAACTGTGCGGAGCTTCGCCGCCAACCTATCGGCCTGCTCCGCTTGGGCTTTCGGCAGCTCGAGAGCCCTGGCTCCGGTCGCCGTGCGTCGCACTTCAGCCCACCGCTGATCCTAGGGTCCTGGAGCTTGACACTTTGCTCCGCTCTCTCCAGGACCTGCGCGTAGTTGACGCCCTTTCCTACTGCTTCCGGCTGCAACGTGAGAACGATTGCAGCCGAGCGAGGGGTGGCCAGCTTCGATTTGGCTGGCTGGGGCGTTTTCGGCAGCGTCTTAGCGTCGGAAGAGGTGGTCTTGCTCCCCTTCCTGCCCTCTTCACCACCGTGGACCAGGACGTCTCCTGGTTCGGTGGTGTTTGGGACGTCGCCGGTGCCGGTGCGCTCGGTAGGCAAGCGGTGGGCTTGGTCTGAGCAGCCAGAGCAGCCGCCATTCCTAGGCTTGGCTGGGGCTCCCACACCCCGTCCTGGCGGGCCGTCGAGATAGACGGCGGTGGACCCTGCGACATCTGCGTTTATATCTGCCGCGGAGGGAGGTCGCTGCATCCTCGCCGGGAGGCGCTCCTCCAGGCCCGCCAATTGGTCCTTCATCGCCGCGCCGATCGACGTGACGATGAAGTCCTTGAGCTCCTCCATCGAAGGAGCGCCTCGCGGGGTGTTGGCCGCCTCGGTCGCCGGCTGCCACCGTGGTACGCATCTCCGCGTACTCACGGCGGTGGGCCTTTAGCTCCGCCTTGAGGGAGTCAATCTCCCTTGCGCATACGACTGTTATCCGCCACGGAGGTATACGGGCTTCGTCGGCCTCCGTCCGGGACCGCCAGAGCTTCGACGACGCCTTCCAGAGAGGCCGCTGCGTCCTTCAGCCTCTTGATGAAGCCTCCTTTGAGGTTGGAGGACTTCAGCGCGACCTCTCTAATCTCGCGTGCACTGCGGCCAGCCTCCGCGCGGAGCTCCTCGTTGCTCTGGAGGGCCGGATCCACCTTGGCTAACGAAGCAGCTTCTTCAAGCTCGGGAACGACCACAGGCGTTTTTTTTGAACGCCCTGCTTCTGAGGGTCCGCTCGAAAGCGAGCTCTCTCTCCTCATCTTCTTTGGCTTTGAGCTCTATTCTTGCTCGACTGAGCCCACTTTTCTTAGGCTTGCCGCGGCGGTCGGCAGCAGGTCCCGCCGTGTCGGAGCCTGAGTCGGATTCGACGAACCGGACCGAGGCATCCGACGCTGTCTCCATATCCGTATCCATATTGCAAAAGCAGCTAAAAGGCAGCTTCCCTCAGGAAGTACGTGGCTGAGGGTGGCTCTAAGGCATCATTTATGATCCCCAGAGCCTAGGCTTACAGAATTAACAATAAAAAATTTTTTCTTAATTTTGACCCTCCCTGTTTCTATATATATATTACAGGGCGGGTGGGAGGGCACAATTTTTCGGTTTTCGACCGATAACTCTCGAACGGATAGGCCGATCCGGGAGATGAAAATGTCAACGGATGCAGAGCAGAGGGCCCCACAATCGCGCCGAACACGGAAAAAAGATCGAAACAATAATAAAAAAGATATAAACGAAAAACTAAAAATAGCTTAAAAACAGACAAAAACGGGAGATATAAGGTAGGTTAAAAGTGGAATAATAATTTTAATAGTGAGAACTGAGTGAGGTATTTTTTTCAGATTTTTACGACAATAAATGGAGAAAAAATTTTGAAAAATGTACTTCGAATATTTAGAGTTTCGGTTCGCTTAAGAAGACTTTCAAGAGCGATCCGATTCTTATAGCGAATAATCGATACAGATTCTGTTTATAAAAATTAATAGCTCCGGAACGGAGACGCCGATCCGGGAGTGAGATGTCTCGATGGATGCAGGGCAGAGGGCCCTACAAATGCGCCAAAGAGCAAAACAAGATAAGATTACAAATGAACGAATTAAAAATAAAAAACAGAAAGATATAATGAAAAAAGGTGAAAAATTTTTCGGTTTTCGACCGATAACTCTCGAACGGATAGGCCGATCCGGGAGATTGAAATGTCAACGGATGCAGAGCAGAGGGCCCCACAATCGCGCCGAACACGGAAAAAAGATCGAAACAATAATAAAAAAGATATAAACGAAAAACTTAAAAATAGCTTAAAAACAGACAAAAACGGGAGATATAAGTAGGTTAAAAGTGGAATAATAATTTTAATAGTGAGAACTGAGTGAGGTATTTTTTTCAGATTTTTACGACAATAAATGGAGAAAAAATTTTGAAAAATGTACTTCGAATATTTAGAGTTTCGGTTCGCTTAAGAAGACTTTCAAGAGCGATCCGATTCTTATAGCGAATAATCGATACAGATTCTGTTTATAAAAATTAATAGCTCCGGAACGGAGACGCCGATCCGGGAGTGAGATGTCTCGATGGATGCAGGGCAGAGGGCCCTACAAATGCGCCAAAGAGCAAAACAAGATAAGATTACAAATGAACGAATTAAAAATAAAAAACAGAAAGATATAATGAAAAAAGGTGAAAAATTTTTCGGTTTTCGACCGATAACTCTCGAACGGATAGGCCGATCCGGGAGATTGAAATGTCAACGGATGCAGAGCAGAGGGCCCCACAATCGCGCCGAACACGGAAAAAAGATCGAAACAATAATAAAAAAGATATAAACGAAAAACTTAAAAATAGCTTAAAAACAGACAAAAACGGGAGATATAAGTAGGTTAAAAGTGGAATAATAATTTTAATAGTGAGAACTGAGTGAGGTATTTTTTTCAGATTTTTACGACAATAAATGGAGAAAAAATTTTGAAAAATGTACTTCGAATATTTAGAGTTTCGGTTCGCTTAAGAAGACTTTCAAGAGCGATCCGATTCTTATAGCGAATAATCGATACAGATTCTGTTTATAAAAATTAATAGCTCCGGAACGGAGACGCCGATCCGGGAGTGAGATGTCTCGATGGATGCAGGGCAGAGGGCCCTACAAATGCGCCAAAGAGCAAAACAAGATAAGATTACAAATGAACGAATTAAAAATAAAAAACAGAAAGATATAATGAAAAAAGGTGAAAAATTTTTCGGTTTTCGACCGATAACTCTCGAACGGATAGGCCGATCCGGGAGATTGAAATGTCAACGGATGCAGAGCAGAGGGCCCCACAATCGCGCCGAACACGGAAAAAAGATCGAAACAATAATAAAAAAGATATAAACGAAAAACTTAAAAATAGCTTAAAAACAGACAAAAACGGGAGATATAAGTAGGTTAAAAGTGGAATAATAATTTTAATAGTGAGAACTGAGTGAGGTATTTTTTTCAGATTTTTACGACAATAAATGGAGAAAAAATTTTGAAAAATGTACTTCGAATATTTAGAGTTTCGGTTCGCTTAAGAAGACTTTCAAGAGCGATCCGATTCTTATAGCGAATAATCGATACAGATTCTGTTTATAAAAATTAATAGCTCCGGAACGGAGACGCCGATCCGGGAGTGAGATGTCTCGATGGATGCAGGGCAGAGGGCCCTACAAATGCGCCAAAGAGCAAAACAAGATAAGATTACAAATGAACGAATTAAAAATAAAAAACAGAAAGATATAATGAAAAAAGGTGAAAAATTTTTCGGTTTTCGACCGATAACTCTCGAACGGATAGGCCGATCCGGGAGATTGAAATGTCAACGGATGCAGAGCAGAGGGCCCCACAATCGCGCCGAACACGGAAAAAAGATCGAAACAATAATAAAAAAGATATAAACGAAAAACTTAAAAATAGCTTAAAAACAGACAAAAACGGGAGATATAAGTAGGTTAAAAGTGGAATAATAATTTTAATAGTGAGAACTGAGTGAGGTATTTTTTTCAGATTTTTACGACAATAAATGGAGAAAAAATTTTGAAAAATGTACTTCGAATATTTAGAGTTTCGGTTCGCTTAAGAAGACTTTCAAGAGCGATCCGATTCTTATAGCGAATAATCGATACAGATTCTGTTTATAAAAATTAATAGCTCCGGAACGGAGACGCCGATCCGGGAGTGAGATGTCTCGATGGATGCAGGGCAGAGGGCCCTACAAATGCGCCAAAGAGCAAAACAAGATAAGATTACAAATGAACGAATTAAAAATAAAAAACAGAAAGATATAATGAAAAAAGGTGAAAAATTTTTCGGTTTTCGACCGATAACTCTCGAACGGATAGGCCGATCCGGGAGATTGAAATGTCAACGGATGCAGAGCAGAGGGCCCCACAATCGCGCCGAACACGGAAAAAAGATCGAAACAATAATAAAAAAGATATAAACGAAAAACTTAAAAATAGCTTAAAAACAGACAAAAACGGGAGATATAAGTAGGTTAAAAGTGGAATAATAATTTTAATAGTGAGAACTGAGTGAGGTATTTTTTTCAGATTTTTACGACAATAAATGGAGAAAAAATTTTGAAAAATGTACTTCGAATATTTAGAGTTTCGGTTCGCTTAAGAAGACTTTCAAGAGCGATCCGATTCTTATAGCGAATAATCGATACAGATTCTGTTTATAAAAATTAATAGCTCCGGAACGGAGACGCCGATCCGGGAGTGAGATGTCTCGATGGATGCAGGGCAGAGGGCCCTACAAATGCGCCAAAGAGCAAAACAAGATAAGATTACAAATGAACGAATTAAAAATAAAAAACAGAAAGATATAATGAAAAAAGGTGAAAAATTTTTCGGTTTTCGACCGATAACTCTCGAACGGATAGGCCGATCCGGGAGATTGAAATGTCAACGGATGCAGAGCAGAGGGCCCCACAATCGCGCCGAACACGGAAAAAAGATCGAAACAATAATAAAAAAGATATAAACGAAAAACTTAAAAATAGCTTAAAAACAGACAAAAACGGGAGATATAAGTAGGTTAAAAGTGGAATAATAATTTTAATAGTGAGAACTGAGTGAGGTATTTTTTTCAGATTTTTACGACAATAAATGGAGAAAAAATTTTGAAAAATGTACTTCGAATATTTAGAGTTTCGGTTCGCTTAAGAAGACTTTCAAGAGCGATCCGATTCTTATAGCGAATAATCGATACAGATTCTGTTTATAAAAATTAATAGCTCCGGAACGGAGACGCCGATCCGGGAGTGAGATGTCTCGATGGATGCAGGGCAGAGGGCCCTACAAATGCGCCAAAGAGCAAAACAAGATAAGATTACAAATGAACGAATTAAAAATAAAAAACAGAAAGATATAATGAAAAAAGGTGAAAAATTTTTCGGTTTTCGACCGATAACTCTCGAACGGATAGGCCGATCCGGGAGATTGAAATGTCAACGGATGCAGAGCAGAGGGCCCCACAATCGCGCCGAACACGGAAAAAAGATCGAAACAATAATAAAAAAGATATAAACGAAAAACTTAAAAATAGCTTAAAAACAGACAAAAACGGGAGATATAAGTAGGTTAAAAGTGGAATAATAATTTTAATAGTGAGAACTGAGTGAGGTATTTTTTTCAGATTTTTACGACAATAAATGGAGAAAAAATTTTGAAAAATGTACTTCGAATATTTAGAGTTTCGGTTCGCTTAAGAAGACTTTCAAGAGCGATCCGATTCTTATAGCGAATAATCGATACAGATTCTGTTTATAAAAATTAATAGCTCCGGAACGGAGACGCCGATCCGGGAGTGAGATGTCTCGATGGATGCAGGGCAGAGGGCCCTACAAATGCGCCAAAGAGCAAAACAAGATAAGATTACAAATGAACGAATTAAAAATAAAAAACAGAAAGATATAATGAAAAAAGGTGAAAAATTTTTCGGTTTTCGACCGATAACTCTCGAACGGATAGGCCGATCCGGGAGATTGAAATGTCAACGGATGCAGAGCAGAGGGCCCCACAATCGCGCCGAACACGGAAAAAAGATCGAAACAATAATAAAAAAGATATAAACGAAAAACTTAAAAATAGCTTAAAAACAGACAAAAACGGGAGATATAAGTAGGTTAAAAGTGGAATAATAATTTTAATAGTGAGAACTGAGTGAGGTATTTTTTTCAGATTTTTACGACAATAAATGGAGAAAAAATTTTGAAAAATGTACTTCGAATATTTAGAGTTTCGGTTCGCTTAAGAAGACTTTCAAGAGCGATCCGATTCTTATAGCGAATAATCGATACAGATTCTGTTTATAAAAATTAATAGCTCCGGAACGGAGACGCCGATCCGGGAGTGAGATGTCTCGATGGATGCAGGGCAGAGGGCCCTACAAATGCGCCAAAGAGCAAAACAAGATAAGATTACAAATGAACGAATTAAAAATAAAAAACAGAAAGATATAATGAAAAAAGGTGAAAAATTTTTCGGTTTTCGACCGATAACTCTCGAACGGATAGGCCGATCCGGGAGATTGAAATGTCAACGGATGCAGAGCAGAGGGCCCCACAATCGCGCCGAACACGGAAAAAAGATCGAAACAATAATAAAAAAGATATAAACGAAAAACTTAAAAATAGCTTAAAAACAGACAAAAACGGGAGATATAAGTAGGTTAAAAGTGGAATAATAATTTTAATAGTGAGAACTGAGTGAGGTATTTTTTTCAGATTTTTACGACAATAAATGGAGAAAAAATTTTGAAAAATGTACTTCGAATATTTAGAGTTTCGGTTCGCTTAAGAAGACTTTCAAGAGCGATCCGATTCTTATAGCGAATAATCGATACAGATTCTGTTTATAAAAATTAATAGCTCCGGAACGGAGACGCCGATCCGGGAGTGAGATGTCTCGATGGATGCAGGGCAGAGGGCCCTACAAATGCGCCAAAGAGCAAAACAAGATAAGATTACAAATGAACGAATTAAAAATAAAAAACAGAAAGATATAATGAAAAAAGGTGAAAAATTTTTCGGTTTTCGACCGATAACTCTCGAACGGATAGGCCGATCCGGGAGATTGAAATGTCAACGGATGCAGAGCAGAGGGCCCCACAATCGCGCCGAACACGGAAAAAAGATCGAAACAATAATAAAAAAGATATAAACGAAAAACTTAAAAATAGCTTAAAAACAGACAAAAACGGGAGATATAAGTAGGTTAAAAGTGGAATAATAATTTTAATAGTGAGAACTGAGTGAGGTATTTTTTTCAGATTTTTACGACAATAAATGGAGAAAAAATTTTGAAAAATGTACTTCGAATATTTAGAGTTTCGGTTCGCTTAAGAAGACTTTCAAGAGCGATCCGATTCTTATAGCGAATAATCGATACAGATTCTGTTTATAAAAATTAATAGCTCCGGAACGGAGACGCCGATCCGGGAGTGAGATGTCTCGATGGATGCAGGGCAGAGGGCCCTACAAATGCGCCAAAGAGCAAAACAAGATAAGATTACAAATGAACGAATTAAAAATAAAAAACAGAAAGATATAATGAAAAAAGGTGAAAAATTTTTCGGTTTTCGACCGATAACTCTCGAACGGATAGGCCGATCCGGGAGATTGAAATGTCAACGGATGCAGAGCAGAGGGCCCCACAATCGCGCCGAACACGGAAAAAAGATCGAAACAATAATAAAAAAGATATAAACGAAAAACTTAAAAATAGCTTAAAAACAGACAAAAACGGGAGATATAAGTAGGTTAAAAGTGGAATAATAATTTTAATAGTGAGAACTGAGTGAGGTATTTTTTTCAGATTTTTACGACAATAAATGGAGAAAAAATTTTGAAAAATGTACTTCGAATATTTAGAGTTTCGGTTCGCTTAAGAAGACTTTCAAGAGCGATCCGATTCTTATAGCGAATAATCGATACAGATTCTGTTTATAAAAATTAATAGCTCCGGAACGGAGACGCCGATCCGGGAGTGAGATGTCTCGATGGATGCAGGGCAGAGGGCCCTACAAATGCGCCAAAGAGCAAAACAAGATAAGATTACAAATGAACGAATTAAAAATAAAAAACAGAAAGATATAATGAAAAAAGGTGAAAAATTTTTCGGTTTTCGACCGATAACTCTCGAACGGATAGGCCGATCCGGGAGATTGAAATGTCAACGGATGCAGAGCAGAGGGCCCCACAATCGCGCCGAACACGGAAAAAAGATCGAAACAATAATAAAAAAGATATAAACGAAAAACTTAAAAATAGCTTAAAAACAGACAAAAACGGGAGATATAAGTAGGTTAAAAGTGGAATAATAATTTTAATAGTGAGAACTGAGTGAGGTATTTTTTTCAGATTTTTACGACAATAAATGGAGAAAAAATTTTGAAAAATGTACTTCGAATATTTAGAGTTTCGGTTCGCTTAAGAAGACTTTCAAGAGCGATCCGATTCTTATAGCGAATAATCGATACAGATTCTGTTTATAAAAATTAATAGCTCCGGAACGGAGACGCCGATCCGGGAGTGAGATGTCTCGATGGATGCAGGGCAGAGGGCCCTACAAATGCGCCAAAGAGCAAAACAAGATAAGATTACAAATGAACGAATTAAAAATAAAAAACAGAAAGATATAATGAAAAAAGGTGAAAAATTTTTCGGTTTTCGACCGATAACTCTCGAACGGATAGGCCGATCCGGGAGATTGAAATGTCAACGGATGCAGAGCAGAGGGCCCCACAATCGCGCCGAACACGGAAAAAAGATCGAAACAATAATAAAAAAGATATAAACGAAAAACTTAAAAATAGCTTAAAAACAGACAAAAACGGGAGATATAAGTAGGTTAAAAGTGGAATAATAATTTTAATAGTGAGAACTGAGTGAGGTATTTTTTTCAGATTTTTACGACAATAAATGGAGAAAAAATTTTGAAAAATGTACTTCGAATATTTAGAGTTTCGGTTCGCTTAAGAAGACTTTCAAGAGCGATCCGATTCTTATAGCGAATAATCGATACAGATTCTGTTTATAAAAATTAATAGCTCCGGAACGGAGACGCCGATCCGGGAGTGAGATGTCTCGATGGATGCAGGGCAGAGGGCCCTACAAATGCGCCAAAGAGCAAAACAAGATAAGATTACAAATGAACGAATTAAAAATAAAAAACAGAAAGATATAATGAAAAAAGGTGAAAAATTTTTCGGTTTTCGACCGATAACTCTCGAACGGATAGGCCGATCCGGGAGATTGAAATGTCAACGGATGCAGAGCAGAGGGCCCCACAATCGCGCCGAACACGGAAAAAAGATCGAAACAATAATAAAAAAGATATAAACGAAAAACTTAAAAATAGCTTAAAAACAGACAAAAACGGGAGATATAAGTAGGTTAAAAGTGGAATAATAATTTTAATAGTGAGAACTGAGTGAGGTATTTTTTTCAGATTTTTACGACAATAAATGGAGAAAAAATTTTGAAAAATGTACTTCGAATATTTAGAGTTTCGGTTCGCTTAAGAAGACTTTCAAGAGCGATCCGATTCTTATAGCGAATAATCGATACAGATTCTGTTTATAAAAATTAATAGCTCCGGAACGGAGACGCCGATCCGGGAGTGAGATGTCTCGATGGATGCAGGGCAGAGGGCCCTACAAATGCGCCAAAGAGCAAAACAAGATAAGATTACAAATGAACGAATTAAAAATAAAAAACAGAAAGATATAATGAAAAAAGGTGAAAAATTTTTCGGTTTTCGACCGATAACTCTCGAACGGATAGGCCGATCCGGGAGATTGAAATGTCAACGGATGCAGAGCAGAGGGCCCCACAATCGCGCCGAACACGGAAAAAAGATCGAAACAATAATAAAAAAGATATAAACGAAAAACTTAAAAATAGCTTAAAAACAGACAAAAACGGGAGATATAAGTAGGTTAAAAGTGGAATAATAATTTTAATAGTGAGAACTGAGTGAGGTATTTTTTTCAGATTTTTACGACAATAAATGGAGAAAAAATTTTGAAAAATGTACTTCGAATATTTAGAGTTTCGGTTCGCTTAAGAAGACTTTCAAGAGCGATCCGATTCTTATAGCGAATAATCGATACAGATTCTGTTTATAAAAATTAATAGCTCCGGAACGGAGACGCCGATCCGGGAGTGAGATGTCTCGATGGATGCAGGGCAGAGGGCCCTACAAATGCGCCAAAGAGCAAAACAAGATAAGATTACAAATGAACGAATTAAAAATAAAAAACAGAAAGATATAATGAAAAAAGGTGAAAAATTTTTCGGTTTTCGACCGATAACTCTCGAACGGATAGGCCGATCCGGGAGATTGAAATGTCAACGGATGCAGAGCAGAGGGCCCCACAATCGCGCCGAACACGGAAAAAAGATCGAAACAATAATAAAAAAGATATAAACGAAAAACTTAAAAATAGCTTAAAAACAGACAAAAACGGGAGATATAAGTAGGTTAAAAGTGGAATAATAATTTTAATAGTGAGAACTGAGTGAGGTATTTTTTTCAGATTTTTACGACAATAAATGGAGAAAAAATTTTGAAAAATGTACTTCGAATATTTAGAGTTTCGGTTCGCTTAAGAAGACTTTCAAGAGCGATCCGATTCTTATAGCGAATAATCGATACAGATTCTGTTTATAAAAATTAATAGCTCCGGAACGGAGACGCCGATCCGGGAGTGAGATGTCTCGATGGATGCAGGGCAGAGGGCCCTACAAATGCGCCAAAGAGCAAAACAAGATAAGATTACAAATGAACGAATTAAAAATAAAAAACAGAAAGATATAATGAAAAAAGGTGAAAAATTTTTCGGTTTTCGACCGATAACTCTCGAACGGATAGGCCGATCCGGGAGATTGAAATGTCAACGGATGCAGAGCAGAGGGCCCCACAATCGCGCCGAACACGGAAAAAAGATCGAAACAATAATAAAAAAGATATAAACGAAAAACTTAAAAATAGCTTAAAAACAGACAAAAACGGGAGATATAAGTAGGTTAAAAGTGGAATAATAATTTTAATAGTGAGAACTGAGTGAGGTATTTTTTTCAGATTTTTACGACAATAAATGGAGAAAAAATTTTGAAAAATGTACTTCGAATATTTAGAGTTTCGGTTCGCTTAAGAAGACTTTCAAGAGCGATCCGATTCTTATAGCGAATAATCGATACAGATTCTGTTTATAAAAATTAATAGCTCCGGAACGGAGACGCCGATCCGGGAGTGAGATGTCTCGATGGATGCAGGGCAGAGGGCCCTACAAATGCGCCAAAGAGCAAAACAAGATAAGATTACAAATGAACGAATTAAAAATAAAAAACAGAAAGATATAATGAAAAAAGGTGAAAAATTTTTCGGTTTTCGACCGATAACTCTCGAACGGATAGGCCGATCCGGGAGATTGAAATGTCAACGGATGCAGAGCAGAGGGCCCCACAATCGCGCCGAACACGGAAAAAAGATCGAAACAATAATAAAAAAGATATAAACGAAAAACTTAAAAATAGCTTAAAAACAGACAAAAACGGGAGATATAAGTAGGTTAAAAGTGGAATAATAATTTTAATAGTGAGAACTGAGTGAGGTATTTTTTTCAGATTTTTACGACAATAAATGGAGAAAAAATTTTGAAAAATGTACTTCGAATATTTAGAGTTTCGGTTCGCTTAAGAAGACTTTCAAGAGCGATCCGATTCTTATAGCGAATAATCGATACAGATTCTGTTTATAAAAATTAATAGCTCCGGAACGGAGACGCCGATCCGGGAGTGAGATGTCTCGATGGATGCAGGGCAGAGGGCCCTACAAATGCGCCAAAGAGCAAAACAAGATAAGATTACAAATGAACGAATTAAAAATAAAAAACAGAAAGATATAATGAAAAAAGGTGAAAAATTTTTCGGTTTTCGACCGATAACTCTCGAACGGATAGGCCGATCCGGGAGATTGAAATGTCAACGGATGCAGAGCAGAGGGCCCCACAATCGCGCCGAACACGGAAAAAAGATCGAAACAATAATAAAAAAGATATAAACGAAAAACTTAAAAATAGCTTAAAAACAGACAAAAACGGGAGATATAAGTAGGTTAAAAGTGGAATAATAATTTTAATAGTGAGAACTGAGTGAGGTATTTTTTTCAGATTTTTACGACAATAAATGGAGAAAAAATTTTGAAAAATGTACTTCGAATATTTAGAGTTTCGGTTCGCTTAAGAAGACTTTCAAGAGCGATCCGATTCTTATAGCGAATAATCGATACAGATTCTGTTTATAAAAATTAATAGCTCCGGAACGGAGACGCCGATCCGGGAGTGAGATGTCTCGATGGATGCAGGGCAGAGGGCCCTACAAATGCGCCAAAGAGCAAAACAAGATAAGATTACAAATGAACGAATTAAAAATAAAAAACAGAAAGATATAATGAAAAAAGGTGAAAAATTTTTCGGTTTTCGACCGATAACTCTCGAACGGATAGGCCGATCCGGGAGATTGAAATGTCAACGGATGCAGAGCAGAGGGCCCCACAATCGCGCCGAACACGGAAAAAAGATCGAAACAATAATAAAAAAGATATAAACGAAAAACTTAAAAATAGCTTAAAAACAGACAAAAACGGGAGATATAAGTAGGTTAAAAGTGGAATAATAATTTTAATAGTGAGAACTGAGTGAGGTATTTTTTTCAGATTTTTACGACAATAAATGGAGAAAAAATTTTGAAAAATGTACTTCCAACCTAACCTAACCTAACCTAACCTAACCTAACCTAACCTAACCTAACCTAACCTAACCTAACCTAACCTAACCTAACCTAACCTAACCTAACCTAACCTAACCTAACCTAACCTAACCTAACCTAACCTAACCTAACCTAACCTAACCTAACCTAACCTAACCTAACCTAACCTAACCTAACCTAACCTAACCTAACCTAACCTAACCTAACCTAACCTAACCTAACCTAACCTAACCTAACCTAACCTAACCTAACCTAACCTAACCTAACCTAACCTAACCTAACCTAACCTAACCTAACCTAACCTAACCTAACCTAACCTAACCTAACCTAACCTAACCTAACCTAACCTAACCTAACCTAACCTAACCTAACCTAACCTAACCTAACCTAACCTAACCTAACCTAACCTAACCTAACCTAACCTAACCTAACCTAACCTAACCTAACCTAACCTAACCTAACCTAACCTAACCTAACCTAACCTAACCTAACCTAACCTAACCTAACCTAACCTAACCTAACCTAACCTAACCTAACCTAACCTAACCTAACCTAACCTAACCTAACCTAACCTAACCTAACCTAACCTAACCTAACCTAACCTAACCTAACCTAACCTAACCTAACCTAACCTAACCTAACCTAACCTAACCTAACCTAACCTAACCTAACCTAACCTTTTTTTTTTTTTTTTTTTTTTTTTTTTTTTTTTTTTTTTTTTTTTTTTTTTTTTTTTTTTTTTTTTTTTTTTTTTTTTTTTTTAGTTTTACTAGGAGGAAATGCATTGACGCATTCCGCCCGGCCGAAAGGGGGTTGACCGGGACGGATATGTGGGACTCCCGGGGCAGAAGGCCCCGTCCTACCCACTAAAACCTCCTAGGATTTTCGCCTCGCCGCAAGGCGACAGGGCTACGGGAACGCGCGTGGCTCACCACCGCGTCCGCCGCTGGAGGCTAGGCGGCAGCGGATGTAAAGTTCCGCCACCGTCCACAATGTGTCAAGTCCGGTTTTTAGGGCATCCGGCCTAGATGGTCGCGGCGCCGCCGACCAGGTCTTCGTCGGCGCAGCGGGAGGGAGTTGGTGTCGTCTTCCCGCTGTCGCTCTGCCGCCTCCTTTGCGGACATTACGGTTTCGCTGAAGACCCGTAATGCCGCCCACGCCTCTGCACTCGCGACCATCTTTCGCACTAAGGCCGGAAGCGAGATGTCATATCCGATAGCCGTGAACAGGGCAGCGCGAGGCTCCGCCCAAGCTGGGCACTCTGCGCGCGTGTGTTCGGCCGTGTCCACGGCTCCGTTGCCACAATGGTGGCACGTCGTTGTGGGCTCTCTGCCGGCCACGTCACACAGATATTTTGCAAAACATCCGTGGCCGGTCAGTAGCTGTGTCAGGTGGTAAGTGAGTGGGCCGTGCTTTCGCTCGACCCACTCTTTCAATGATGGCCTAATGGCCGCTACGAGTTCCCGACTCACTCCCGGAACCCGTAGCCTCTCTTCCCATTTTGCGAAGAGCCTTCCGCCGGCCTCCTCTCTCCAGCTCCGAACTTCCCGAGGATGGGGTCGGTCTCCCTCCGCTCTCGCTGCCTTCAGCCGCCAGTAGACGCTCGAGTTGATCTCGGCCTCGAGGTCCCATGGCGGGCTTCCGGACAGCAGGCAGGCTGCAGTGAACGACACCGTACGGTACGCCCGAGCCGCCCTGAGCGCCATCGCTCGCTGCGGACGTCGCAGGGACGCGACGTTGCGTGTACTCAGAGCGTCCGCCCATATCGGCGCCCCGTACAGTGCCATCGATCGCACTACGCCGATGTACAGGCGTCTGCACGAGCCTCCCGGTCCTCCGACATTGGGGAGAATCCGCCCCAGCGCTCCGGCTGCAGCCACCAGTCTTGGGGCCAAGCGCCGGAAGTGCTCCTCGAACTTCCACCTGCCATCGAGGACGAGTCCCAGGTACTTCATCGTCGACCCGATGGTGATGGAAGTTCCGCCCACTGTGATGGTCATGCCCTGAGGTGGCGCGTTCCGAGGTCCATGAAAAGCAAGGGCCTCGGACTTGCGCAAGGCCACCTCGAGGCCCAGTGCACGGATGCGGTGAACCGCGTGTGCGACGCCGGCTGTGGCTCGATAAGCCGCCTCGCGATGGGAGCTGCCGCGGGCCGACACGAGGGTGTCGTCGGCGTAGCATGTGACGCTGACCCCCCGCAGAGTGGCCCCGCGCAGCACCCAGTCGTACCCGATGTTCCACAGAAGGGGCCCCAGTACCGAACCCTGTGGAACACCGCACGTCATCGGTCTTCTTCTCCAACCGTCGCTCGTCGGGTAGGAGACCGCTCTGCCCGCAAAGTAGTCACCGATCAGTCGCTGCAGGTAACACGGCACGTTGTGGTACCTCAGCGCTTCTCGGATGACTTCCCAGGGCAGGGAGTTGAAGGCGTTGGATATGTCCAACGAGACAGCCAACAAAACCCCACCCTGAGCCACCTCCTCTTCTGCCAGGTCCCTCACCCTGGCGATCGCGTCCAGCGTCGAGCGGCCGCGGCGGAAGCCATACTGTCGCTCGTTGAGGCCCGGCTCCATGCTGTCGACTAGGCGGACGGCGAGCACACGCTCGAAGAGCTTGCTCACCTCGTCGAGCAGCACGATAGGTCGGTAGGCCGACGGCTGATCGGGGGCTCGACCCTCCTTACGGATGAGTACGAGCCTTCCCGTTTTCCACCGGTCGGGGAATCTGCCTTGAGCCAGACACGCTGAGAATAGGCGCCGGATGTTCACACCTATTTCTTCTGAGGCGATCACCAGGGCGCGCCCCGGAATACCGTCTGGCCCCGGAGCTGTCCTCTTGGAACGGAGCCTAAGGACAGCAGCGGACAACTCCGCCTCGGTGACCGGGGGCGCCAGATCTCGTTCGTCTCGTTCGCTGCGCAGTGGGGCCATCGATGGAGGGACGAACTCTCGACGCTCCGGGAACAGCGCGCTCGCAACGCTCTCCAGAAGGTGTGGCTGGAGAGTGGTGGTGAGCGGGGGTGTCCAGGGTCGGAGTTTTTGTCTCACGACCCGGTACGGTCTCCCCCACGGATCCCTGTCGAGGGTCTCGAGCCACTCCGTCCACGCCGCTTCCTTCGCCTGTGCTATGGCCTTTTGGAGCGTAACACAGGCGTCTCTGTAGGCGGTGTAAAGGGCCGCCTCCAGATCATGGTCGCGGACTCTCCTCCGTCTGCATCGGGCGTACTGGCGGCGGGCCGCAACGCAGGCTCTCCGTAGCTGACGGAGTTCCGGCCGCCACCAGTATACGCGGCGACGTGGAGTCTGAGGCTTGACTCTCGGCATCGCCACATCGCAAATGCGGAACAGGGCGGCGCCGAGTCGGTCAGCCTCTCGGTCGACCTGGACGACCGGGTCGGAACCGGCGCACCAGGCCTCCACGATGGCCGCCTCTTTTGCCAACTGGCTGTCGAGACGGCCCAGACTCCACCGCGGACCTTCTGACCGCACAACAGCGGGCCGGACGACCGGTGCCGCGGAGACATCGTATCGGATGTATCGATGATCCGATAGAGTCTCCACGGCCGTCTCCACCCTCCAGTCTCGAACACGGCGGGCTAGGGCGATGGACGCGAACGTTACGTCCACGATCGACTCGCCCTGCTGCCGCACGCACGTGCTCTCCGACCCACTGTTGATCACCGCGAGGCCCAGTGACACAGCCCACTCCTCCAGCGCCTCGCCCCTGGCGTCCGTCGAAGGGGAACCCCAAGCCGTAGATTTGGCATTGAAGTCCCCCGCGACTAACACCGGGTTGGGCGATGCCTGCCCGACCAGAGCCCCGACCTCAACGAGTAGCTGTTCAAACTCCGCGAGACTCCGGTTGGGCGAGGCGTAAACGCCCACGATCGCCACACCCCCGACTGCAGCGACTACGAACCCTCTGCCCCTGGCTACCCCTTCGATAGCAGGGGAACCAGCGACGGCAGGGGCGACGATCGCCACCACTCCCTCGTGGTCGGACACCCAGTCGTCCCGTAAATGAACGACATAGGGCTCCGAGACCACCGCCACGTCGATTTGCCACTCTGCCATGCTTTGGACTAGCAGGTCCTGGGCCCTGGCAGAGTGGTTGATGTTCGCCTGGAGACAGCGCCGGGCCATTATTGGGCGGTCTCCATAGGCTCCTCCACAGTCCTCTGGGACGCGGTGACGGGCCCTTTCGCCACCGCTCCTCCCTTCTTTGAGGCGAGACGAGTTTTGCTGCCCTGGCACGCCTTGCTACCGACGGCATGTGCCGCAGGCTTACCGGCCGCTGAGCACACGATACAATTGGCTTCAGCGGCGGTACACTCCCTGGCCCTGTGATCGGGAAGGCCGCAGCGGAAGCACAGACGGCTGCGGTCGACACCCCTATCACATTTGGCCCCCATGTGGCCCCCCTCCAAGCACCTGAAGCAGCGCAGCGGCCTCGGCTCGAGCAGTCTCACTCGTGCCGAGACCCACCCCACCTTGACGCGGCCCACCTCCAGCACTCTTTTTGCCGCCGCCACCGGGCAGCTCATCCAGAGGGAGCCGGAGCCGCCGGAGCGCCGGGCAATAACACCCGGTTTTATTGCTCCAGCGGAACAACCCCCCTCTTCGGCGACCGCAGACACCACCTCCACCGCAGTCACCGAGTCGTCCAGGTCCAAGATTCTCAACTCGACACACTTAGTCGGTCTATGGACCTGGACCGCGTCCGAGCTGAGGACCTCGCGGAGCTTGACCGCCAGGGCATCCGCCGCCTTCTCCGCGTCGTTGGTACCCGGCGGGACCTCCAGCATCCGTGCCCCCGTTGCCGTCGTGCGGAAGCGCACAGAGGTGAGGCCTACCTCGCCGAGCTTAATTCGGCTTTTGGCCTCGGCGAGAACATCCTCATACCTCACCCCTTTCTCCTCGGCACCGGGTTTTAGGGTGATCGTGATCACCGCGGTGCGAGGAGAGCGAAGTTTCCTTCCGGGACGCCTTTCTTTCGACTTCTTTTCCGGCGCCTTAGGCTTCTTGGGCGGCTTATTCGGCTGTTGACGAACAACAGCCGCCCAAGATGCTCCGGAGCCGCCTGGCTTCGGTGCTGGCGGAGGAGCGGTCTTCTTCGCCGCAGCCGCTGCCGCCTCCTTGGCAGCCATGCTAGGGCGTTTCGTCTTCTTTTTTGGCTTTTTGTCAGTCTTCTCTACTACTTTGGCAGTGGGCGGCTCGACTGGTGCCGACACCCTTGCTGTATTGCTGCTAGCTGCAGCTTCTGCCTCCTTGCGGTCTGCAGCTAGCGGAGGCCGCAACCGAGGCTCCGGAAGGAGGCGGCGCTCGATGCCCTCCATCCGGGCGTTCAGTATGTTGCCGAACTGCTCTCGGCTGGACCGCAGCGCCTCCTCCATGATGCGCTTGAGACCTTCCTCGTTGTTATCCTGCGGTTTTCGGCGCATCTCGGCCACCTCTCTGCGCAGTTCGGCCAACTGGCCCGAAAGCTGTGCGTTAGCAGCTTCCAGGCGGGCCACCTCCTCTGACATGGTCAGAGCTCTAAGTTCCGCTACCGCACCTTTGATGGTGTCAGCGGCAGTCTTCAGAGCCCTGACGAAAGTACCCTTCAGGTTGCCCGACTTGTCGGCAACCTGGAGCACCACGTCTAACGCCTGCTGGACTGTCGTGTCCAAAGCGGCGGACGTCTTCGGTGCGTCCTCGGCATGCTCATCTGTCTGTCGGTTCGCTCTGCGGGCCGCTCTCTCTTCCAGCGCCAACTTGGCCGTTTCGTTGTAAACGGCCAACGCGTCCTCCGTTTGGAAGCGATCCGTCTTCGCCTTCGACTTCGCTTCGCGGAGCTCTTCCTGCGACTTCCCTATGCCCACGTATCTTCCATGGGTGGGCGGACGGCCTCGCCCCCTCTTAGTGGCGGGTTTTAGCCACCTGCTCACTGAGGATTCCGAATTATCACCCAGCTGCACGCTCGCGTCGCTCTCAGAGCCAGAGCAGCTTTCCTCAGCGTGAGTCCGCTTCGCACCCTTCTGCCTCTTCTGTGTCATCTCCTTGGGTGTGTCATCTCCCGACTCCACCGTCATCATGCTGCAGACCGACGAGTCCGACTCGGAGAGTCGCACAGGCCGGGCAGCTAGTCCTTCATTCAAGCCAAGGTCGTTGGTTTCAGCGCGCGCCATCGGGGCGCCCACCTCCACCGCCATATCAACAGTCATACGACTCGACACGCTGTCGGTATCCGACAGCGCGCCCATCCTCTCCAGTCGTACCACAGGTATTTTTTTGGTATAATCGGTGTCCGTTATGCTCGCGGTATAGTCGTCGTGACAAATCGATCGTGCGACTTTGTCCCCCTCATATTTCGATATGGGACTGCCCGATCCGTGAAGCGAATCGGGGAGGGATTGGCACCCTCCTGAGGAATAATTTTTTTTAGTAGCACTCATTTTAAAGATTTTTTGCCGGGGCTGCCGGCAGGAAGAAGGAAGGATAGGAGGAGGAAGGAATAAGGATGTGGAAGGGTGGGAAAGGAAACGCAGTCGGGACCGAAATACCCTTCGGCCATGCATCCCATCGCGCTGCGAGGCCACTTGGGATTCGGGGTGATTTTTTATCGAGGTTTTCTTCCTCAAACCAACAAAAGAAATTTACAAATTTATATACACCTACCTAATTAAGAAATAATCAAAATAAACATGAAATATGTATAAAAACTACGACTATATATTTACAGATATACAACACCCTCATTTGCCACGAGGCCGCGCACACAGTCCACTCTGGTGATCAGAGAAGGACCGGGGGCGACCCGTGGCCTAACCGCCGCGTCAGTCTTAGCCGTGGCCGGCGAGTAAACTCGAGCCGGCCCCGTTGCCCAGGGTACGCCACGAGGAGGCGACTGACATGTACCCCACCCCAACCTAACCTAACCTAACCTAACCTAACCTAACCTAACCTAACCTAACCTAACCTAACCTAACCTTTTTTTTTTTTTTTTTTTTTTTTTTTTTTTTTTTTTTTTTTTTTTTTTTTTTTTTTTTTTTTTTTTTTTTTTTTTTTTTTTTTCTCGCTGGAAAAACGCGTTACGCGCTTCCCCCACGTGATGGAAGGTGGGGGGGTGTGTGGGACTCCCCGGAGCCCTGGACGCCGAGTGCGCCCAGGTACGCCGGGTTTACCCACTAAAAAACCAGCGGTACCCTCTCCGTCTTTCGGCGGGCGCCACGGGATCGCTTGCGCATGCTACCGTGACGCCCTGACGGTCGGCCCGCCTATGCGGGCCTCCAACACCTAGAGGGGGTTCTCGGGGTACTGAGACCCCCCCTAGTCCCTGCGACGCCTATTGAGGCGGGGGGAGAAGGTGCGCGTAGCGCTTCTTCCTCCTCCCCGGTCGTCTTCGGCGGAGCGGGTCTGCAGCGGCATCCTCTTCCCGCTCCCGCTCCGCGGCTTCCTTCTGCGACATCACGCTTTCGCAGAAGGAGCGCATCTCCGACCAACATGTCTCACTACCGAGCATTTCGTTGACGATGCTCGGCAGCGAGAGGTCTCCGCCCATAGTCGCCGCAAGGGTGTGCCTCTGGGGCCCCCACGCAGCACACTCACTCAGGGTGTGGTGCGCCGTGTCGACTGGCGCACCACACTCGTGGCAGGAGGGTGACACCTCCCGCCGCGCTATCCCGTGCAGGTACTTACCGAAGCATCCGTGCCCGGTAAGTACCTGCGTCATCCTGAAGGTGAGTGTGCCCTTCTTCCTCTCGACCCAGCGACTCAAGTGGGGCCGGATCGCCTCCACTGTCGCCAGGCCCGCCGTGGGTGACCCCAGATCCTCCTGCCATCGGGCGATCAGGGCTCGCTGGGCTAGAGCCCTGATCCGCCCGACCTCCGCCGACCCTGGACGGTCGCCGCGGTTCCTCGCCTCGACCCGGAACCGGTACACTTCCGCGAGCACCTCCGCCTGGAGCTCCCAGGGCGGATCGCCCGCGAGAAGTGTCGCCGCAGCCCACGACACCGTACGGTACCCTCTGATGCCTCTCACCGCTATGACCCTCTGCGGCTTACGCAGCAGGGCCCGGTTGTCAGCGGTGAGGGCGTCGACCCAGATCGGGGCACCGTACAGCGCCATCGACCTCACTACGCCGGAATATAGACGCCGGCATAGCGATCCCGGCCCCCCCACATTCGGAAGGAGGCGGCCGAGAGCGGCGGCGGCGTTGATGAGCCTCGGGCCGAGATGGACAAAATGCTGCCCGAAGCTCCATCGACCGTCCAGGATGAGGCCCAGATACTTCATCTGGGCCTGCACCTTGATCACCGTCCCCCGGACGGTGATACTCGCCCCTCGTGGGGGTCCTTGCCGTGGACCGTGGAACAGGAGGGCCTCCGTTTTGGATATGGAGACCCTCAAGCCCAGCATTCCCATACGGTCCACGGTGAGAGCCGTTCCGACCTCGGCGAGGCGTGCCGCCTCCCGAAAGTCCCGCCCAGTCGCCGTGACGAGAGTGTCGTCAGCGTAGCACAACACCCCCATCCCGGGAAGGACGGGAGCTCGCAGGAGCCAGTCGAAACCGACGTTCCACAGGATTGGGCCGAGAACCGACCCCTGTGGAACGCCGCAGCCTACCCGACGCCGGACCAGCCTCCCATCGACCCCCGCCCAGAGGACCTCCCTGTCCTGGAGGTACGCCTCCAGCAGCCTCCTGAGATAGGTCGGCACCCCATGGTATCGGAGTGCCTCCCGTATCGTCTCGAAAGGGAGACTGTTGAAGGCGTTCGCCACGTCGAGCGAAACCGCCAGGACGACTTGCCCCCGGGCCACCGCTTCCGTCGTCCGAGTCTTCAGGGCGTCCAGGGCGTCGACCGTCGACCGGCCCGCCCTGAACCCGTACTGAGCCTCTGAGAGACCCGGACCGACCTCCTCGAGGTGCTGAACGAGACGGGCTGCGAGGACCTTCTCGAAGAGTTTGCCCGTCTCGTTCAGCAGCACTATTGGCCTGTATGCCGAAGGGGAATCCATCGGCCGACCTTCCTTCGGCAACAGGACCAACTTTCCTTCCTTCCAAGGCTTCGGAAACTGCCCGCTGCACAGGCACTCGTCGAACAGCTCCCGAAGCCTTGCACCCAGGAATTCCAGGGCGTCGCACAGAACACGCCCTGGAACCCCGTCCGGACCCGGCGCCGTGTTCTTGGCCCTCAAGCGGCCGAAGGCCATCTCCATCTCCCGCTCCGTGATCAGTGGTGGAGCCACTGCGTCTTCGATCACGGAGTGGGGGGCCATCTGCGGAGGGACATGCTCGCCTGGATGGGGAAAGAGTTCCCCGACCAGGCGCAGGAGGAGTTCCGGCGGCAGCGTCTCAGTGACGGGGGCGCCTTGAGTGCGGAACTTTCCGCGTACGCCGCGGTACGGGCGCCCCCACGGGTCTCGATTGAGACCCGCCAGAAGCTCCTCCCTGGCCTTCTCCTTGGCCTTGCTTATCGCCAGCTGCAGATCTTTTTTCAACTGGCGATAAGCGTCCAGCATCTGTCCCTCCAGGTCCGTGTCGAGGCCGTTGCGCCTTCGACAGCGGACGTAGGCCCTCCGCGCCCGGCAGCACGTCGCCCGAAGGTCGGCGATTTCGGGCGACCACCAATAGACGTGCCGGCGCGGAACCCTGCGCCGGGTCCGAGGCATGGCCGCATCGCAGACCTCCTTGAGCGAACTGCGCATGCGGCCCGCCAGCTCCTCTGCGCTGGCGCCCTCCGTCCTCCCCGCGGAACCCCACCGCTGCACGATGGCGGCCTCCTTGACCAGCTCTCGATCGACCTGGCCGAGAGACCACCTCGGCAGCGTAGTCGGCACCCTCTGGGGTTCCGCCGGCCTGCTAGAGGTGGAGATCTCGAATCGGATGTACCGGTGATCCGATAGAGTCTCCACCTCCTCCTCCACTCTCCAGTCGACCACTCTGCGTGCAACGACAGGGGTGGCGAACGAAACGTCCACCACGGAACCCCCCTGATGTCGCACGCAGGTGTGAACCTGCCCCCTGTTTAGAAGGGACAGGTCGGAGAGCAGGGCCCACACCTGGACGGCCCTCCCTCGCGGATTCGTGGCGGGGTTGCCCCAGGCACGCGACTTTGCGTTTAAGTCGCCGAGAACCAGTATCGGTTTCGGCGACTGCCTGGCCACCGCAGCTCTGACTAAGCCGAGGTAAGTCTCGAACTCAGCCAGGCTGCGATTAGGGGAGAAGTACGTACCGACGACGACGTACTCCCCCCACCCCACCACTACGTAGCCCGAGCCCCTCTCGATGAGTGAGAGGGGGGGGCCCGTTCCGCTCCTCGTGAGAACCGCCACGGTGTCGTCCGAGTCCCCCAGCCAGTGAGGTAGGGGAGGGACGAAGTAGGGCTCGCAGGCCACCGCCAGGTCTACCTGCCACTCCGCCATGGACTGCAGCAGAAGGTCCTGCGCTCCGGCGGAGTGGTTCACGTTCGATTGTAGGAAGCTCAGGTGTGCTGGCATACTTGATTCTTCTGAGCTTCCTCCGTAGCCTGGCGGCTTTCCTCGCGCGGGGCGGTCCTGGTTCCTTGGACCGCTTTACCCTTCGTGATGGGGGGGTTGCAATCCCTGGCCCCCATCAGGTGCCCCGAAGGCTTGCCGGCCTCTGCGCAGACTGCGCAGCGCATCTTGGCCGTGCATTCCGCTGACTTGTGGCCGTCCGAGCCACAGCGGTAGCACAGGCCTCCCCTCTCCGCCTTCGACGGGCAGAGCGCCCGTGTATGGCCAAGGCCCATACACTTGTAGCAGCGCATAGGGCGCTGCTCCACGACGGCCACCTTGGCCGAGCTCCACCCGACGAGGAGGCGACCGGCAGCGGCCAGCTTCTTCGCTGCCGTGAGGGGGCAGGTGACGCGGACCATCCCCATATAGCCGGGTCCGCGCTGCATCACTCCGCACTTCACCGCCCCGGAGGAGCAGTCACCGGCGTGCGCGATCGCCGCGGCCAGTTTCTCCAAGGTGACGGAGTCGTCGAGCCCCGTCACCTTCAGGTCGGCCTTCTTGACCGGGCGCACTACGTCAGCGACCCCGTCGAGAACTGTGCGGAGCTTCGCCGCCAACCTATCGGCCTGCTCCGCTTGGGCTTTCGGCAGCTCGAGAGCCCTGGCTCCGGTCGCCGTGCGTCGCACCTTCAGCCCACCGCTGATTCCTAGGTCCTGGAGCTTGACACTTTGCTCCGCTCTCTCCAGGACCTGCGCGTAGGTGACGCCCTTTCCTACTGCTTCCGGCTGCAACGTGAGAACGATTGCAGCCGAGCGAGGGGTGGCCAGCTTCGATTTGGCTGGCTGGGGCGTTTTCGGCAGCGTCTTAGCGTCGGAAGAGGTGGTCTTGCTCCCCTTCCTGCCCTTCTTCACCACCGTGGACCAGGACGTCTCCTGGTTCGGCGGTGTTTGGGACGTCGCCGGTGCCGGTGCGCTCGGTAGGCAAGCGGTGGGCTTGGTCTGAGCAGCCAGAGCAGCCGCCTTCCTAGGCTTGGCTGGGGCTCCCACACCCCCGTCCTGGCGGGCCGTCGAGATAGACGGCGGTGGACCCTGCGACATCTGCGTTTTATCTGCCGCGGAGGGAGGTCGCTGCATCCTCGCCGGGAGGCGCTCCTCCAGGCCCGCCAATTGGTCCTTCATCGCCGCGCCGATCGACGTGACGATGAAGTCCTTGAGCTCCTCCATCGAAGGAGCGCCTCGCGGGGTGTTGGCCGCCTCGGTCGCCGCTGCCACCGTGGTACGCATCTCCGCGTACTCACGGCGGTGGGCCTTTAGCTCCGCCTTGAGGGAGTCAATCTCCCTGCGCATACGACTGTTATCCGCACGGAGGTTACGGGCTTCGTCGGCCTCCGTCCGGGACGCCAGAGCTTCGACGACGCCTTCCAGAGAGGCCGCTGCGTCCTTCAGCCTCTTGATGAAGCCTCCTTTGAGGTTGGAGGACTTCAGCGCGACCTCTCTAATCTCGCGTGCACTGCGGCCAGCCTCCGCGCGGAGCTCCTCGTTGCTCTGGAGGGCCGGATCCACCTTGGCTAACGAAGCAGCTTCTTCAAGCTCGGGAACGACCACAGGCGTTTTTTTGAACGCCCTGCTTCTGAGGGTCCGCTCGAAAGCGAGCTCTCTCTCCTCATCTTCTTTGGCTTTGAGCTCTATTCTTGCTCGACTGAGCCCACTTTTCTTAGGCTTGCCGCGGCGGTCGGCAGCAGGTCCCGCCGTGTCGGAGCCTGAGTCGGATTCGACGAACCGGACCGAGGCATCCGACGCTGTCTCCATATCCGTATCCATATTGCAAAAGCAGCTAAAAGGCAGCTTCCCTCAGGAAGTACGTGGCTGAGGGTGGCTCTAAGGCATCATTTATGATCCCCAGAGCCTAGGCTTACAGAATTAACAATAAAAAATTTTTTCTTAATTTTGACCCTCCCTGTTCTATATATATATTACAGGGCGGGTGGGAGGGCACAATTTTTCGGTTTTCGACCGATAACTCTCGAACGGATAGGCCGATCCGGGAGATTGAGATGTCAACGGATGCAGAGCAGAGGGCCCCACAATCGCGCCGAACACGGAAAAAAGATCGAAACAATAATAAGAAAGATATAAACGAAAAACTTAAAAATAGCTTAAAAACAGACAAAAACGGGAGATATAAGTAAGTTAAAAGTGGAATTATAATTTTAATAGTGAGAACTGAGTGAGGTATTTTTTTTCAGATTTTTACGACAAGAAATGGAGAAAAAATTTTGAAAAATGTACTTCGAATATTTAGAGTTTCGGATCGCTTAAGAAGACTTTCAAGAGCGATCCGATTCTTGTAGCGAATAATCGATACAGATTCTGTTTGTAAAAATTAATAGCTCCGGAACGGAGACGCCGATCCGGGAGTGAGATGTCTCGATGGATGCAGGGCAGAGGGCCCTACAAATGCGCCAAAGAGCAAAACAAGATAAGATTACAAATGAACGAATTAAAAATAAAAAACAGAAAAATATAATGAAAAAAGGTGAAAAATTTTTCGGTTTTCGACCGATAACTCTCGAACGGATAGGCCGATCCGGGAGATTGAGATGTCAACGGATGCAGAGCAGAGGGCCCCACAATCGCGCCGAACACGGAAAAAAGATCGAAACAATAATAAGAAAGATATAAACGAAAAACTTAAAAATAGCTTAAAAACAGACAAAAACGGGAGATATAAGTAAGTTAAAAGTGGAATTATAATTTTAATAGTGAGAACTGAGTGAGGTATTTTTTTCAGATTTTTACGACAAGAAATGGAGAAAAAATTTTGAAAAATGTACTTCGAATATTTAGAGTTTCGGATCGCTTAAGAAGACTTTCAAGAGCGATCCGATTCTTGTAGCGAATAATCGATACAGATTCTGTTTGTAAAAATTAATAGCTCCGGAACGGAGACGCCGATCCGGGAGTGAGATGTCTCGATGGATGCAGGGCAGAGGGCCCTACAAATGCGCCAAAGAGCAAAACAAGATAAGATTACAAATGAACGAATTAAAAATAAAAAACAGAAAAATATAATGAAAAAAGGTGAAAAATTTTTCGGTTTTCGACCGATAACTCTCGAACGGATAGGCCGATCCGGGAGATTGAGATGTCAACGGATGCAGAGCAGAGGGCCCCACAATCGCGCCGAACACGGAAAAAAGATCGAAACAATAATAAGAAAGATATAAACGAAAAACTTAAAAATAGCTTAAAAACAGACAAAAACGGGAGATATAAGTAAGTTAAAAGTGGAATTATAATTTTAATAGTGAGAACTGAGTGAGGTATTTTTTTCAGATTTTTACGACAAGAAATGGAGAAAAAATTTTGAAAAATGTACTTCCAACCTAACCTAACCTAACCTAACCTAACCTAACCTAACCTAACCTAACCTAACCTAACCTAACCTAACCTAACCTAACCTAACCTAACCTAACCTAACCTAACCTAACCTAACCTAACCTAACCTAACCTAACCTAACCTAACCTAACCTAACCTAACCTAACCTAACCTAACCTAACCTAACCTAACCTAACCTAACCTAACCTAACCTACCTACCTACCTACCTACCTACCTACCTACCTACCTACCTACCTACCTACCTACCTACCTACCTACCTACCTACCTACCTACCTACCTACCTACCTACCTACCTACCTACCTACCTACCTACCTACCTACCTACCTACCTACCTACCTACCTACCTACCTACCTACCTACCTACCTACCTACCTACCTACCTACCTACCTACCTACCTACCTACCTACCTACCTATACGATTAAACTATACGATTATTATTAATCCAATAAAGTGTTACGAATACACGGCAGGAGAAATGAACTATATTTTGATGACGATCTCAATCGATCTCATTCTGCCCATATTTTTCGAAGTATCAATGTTGTGTGGCCTTTTTCCACTCAGTTTTGAATTATGTAACTCCTCTATCTGAAGTCTTTCTAGAGATCTAACTTTACTAAGGGCGATATGGGAAATGGTAATAATCATTTGCAAACAGATTTGTATCCCATGTATAGAACAGCGTAATTCAGCCCTAGGCACGTATTTACTTAACATTGGGTGAAGGCATTTGGCAAAAATCATTAATCACTTTTTTGTAACGTCCGCCATATTTAATCTAGAATGACGTTACTTTTCTTGTTGCATTTTTCTTATCGGGATCTTTCATTCGATACCCATTTCATAGGTATTGTCTCAGATGAAAAAACACATGGTTTTTATACGAATCAGAGAATATAGGTACATATCTAAGAAAAAATAAACCATCTTTAAAAAAAAACACGAACTCAAAAGTGAAAATTATATTTTATTCATTCGACTTTACAGATTCATATCTGTTAAATAATGTTGGTGGTTAATCCCACTGATTTATACAATGTTTAAGGCAATATTGAAAATTTATATTATTGTTTGATATGCCAACTGACACGCGTTTTTCTGTAATTTAAGCATTAAAGTTGGTAATTTTGGAACCAGATTTTGTTCTGCTTTTATTCTCTCCTGCTTCCATTGCACGTATCAGTAATACTTTCGTCAATACACATTGATTTTCTCTTACTCGCCATGATTAGATATTGAAAGTTTGTGGACAACTAAGAATATGAATATGATAATTATATAAATGATATAATAAATGATAATGTATAGACAATCCATAACTCCTAATAACAACAGTCTACACGTGCAAGCAAATCCGAAATTGTAAACAACGGATTTCTTAGAAAGTTCGATGTATATAATGCCGACGGTATATTGAGGGCTGGTATAATAAAGAGACAAAAGAACGTACACATCTGCGCAGTTTTTACCAACGGTTTTTGCCAAAATTTTGGCAACTAAAAATGACTTTTTATTATATTTAAATCTTGTCGTTATTGAGAGTGGGTCTAACGCTATATAGTGTATATACATTCACAAGTATATAAATATGTATACACATAAATAATACTAATACACAACCTGAATTCGAACTTAGTCGGATAATAAAGCATTTAGTTTCGCAAAAAATACATTACCTACTAATTCTTTAATTTATAAAAATATACTTTCATGATTTAAAATAGGTACTCATCGCACTAAACTCTTTTCGTACGTTTTGTGCGGCACGGCTAAAATTAGCATAGATCCTTCTTCTGTGAGGGCTCGCGCAGGGCTGAATTTTATAGCAATTTAGGAGTTGTAATTATTTGATTATTATTTGATATAAGATCAAGATAATCCTTTATGAAATAACGTTTATTTTGGTATATAATTTTCTTTCATAATAATTATTTATTAAGGAATTCAAGTCTATTTCGGAGCGTTTTTATTAGTTTGATGCTTTTTAATTAATTTATTTTTTATAGTAAATCCATACAAATATCCAAGTTTAAAGCCGCTACGGAATTAATCAGTGTTTAAAGTATAGTATGTATTTTTATCCAATCAAATTGGTCAGCACTGTAGTTTCATATTCGAACTCAAAAAAAAGTGCATTCTACGTTAAACCAGCTTTTGGAATTCTTAATTTATACAAAAACGTAAGCCCAATTTAAAAAAAAAAAAAAAAAAAAAATGAGCCACTATGTACAATACTAATAACTGTTCTTCATTTTTCAATAAGTTTAAATAAAATTTCAAAGTTCTTTAGTTTCCCAGAAAACGAACGCCAACTAGGGCCCTTAACAATTCTTTTAAATTTTGCAATTAACTATTTTTGAACGTTTTCTCGGATTCTGTTGTAAAAACGTATACATTGCCCCAAAAAAGAGTTACTTACCCTGTGTAATCGGGTACTTGGAGTAACAAGTTTATTCTTGTTCCTAGTATTAATAGAACGTACGTCACAGTTTCTGGAAAAACCATTTATGTTTGTGTGTACATATATAACATTATCAAAAACAAATTGAGAAGCGACAGTCATGATTTTAATTTCTTTAAATTTACAACTTAACGAATATTTTGGGCTCAGGTTATAGATTGCACGAATAGCCCTCTTCTGCAATACAAAAATGGTATTAATATCAGCTGCATTACCCCAGAGTAGGATGCCATAACAAATTATACTGTGGAAATAACTAAAATACACTAGGCGAGCCGTATCTACATCAGTCAAAAGTCTAATATTTTTTAGCGCATAGGCTGCAGAGCTGAGTCTATTGGGGCAATATTGGAGGTTAGCATGATGATATATCTATAATACGCCCAAGGTGGTTAATGTTTACAAATATCCACGCAATTTACAACGTTGAAATTTCGCATCTCGAACTCCCCTTGGGAATTATCTTGGATACCAAATGAGTTTCAGTTCGTGAATCGTGCGGATTCACGCGGTTTTGCAAATGAATGAATTTGGCTAATATTTGTTTCATAATTTCGTTTTGTTACTCGTAAAATATTGTACAAAAGACTGGAAACGATAGGTCAGTTGAGGTAGCGATACAATCATTAAGTTATGAAACGTTTTAAATCCCTTATTGTAGCATTAATATAGGAAACAATTCAAAAACAGTAAACGTGTCGTTACATCATTGAATGTGTTAAAGCGATTAAATTTTAATAAGTAAATTAATATTAAACTTTAAACTTTAAGAGATTTTTCCACGTGATAGTAGATGGCGTCAGTTGTAAGAACGAGTTATTATGTGGTTCATTGTGTTATATAGAAGAAAGATTTTTTTTTGTTAATTTTTAAGACTACAATAAAGTGTTCGTCTGGAGGTATTGGTTTAATTGCGACCCAGTGTGCGAAGTGACGTGGATGGAAGTTGGAGTCCTTCGTGTCTGATTTTGGCGGCATATTCATCGCGCGCGTCGATTGCTGCTCGGGGTGTACCTCTCCAGTGATAGCAGCTAAATGAAAATCTCCTGATCCTGAAGAGCAATTGTGGTATATCTTGGACGTGATCAAGTGACGTGGTGAAGGCTAGGAACGAAACGGACAGCAGGCGACGTATGTGTGGTGAATGGTGTAAGAGGACATACATACTAACTGTTTGTAATAAGATAACATCTCGTATATATGGTTAAATGTTACTACATTTACCCACATAAATAAATAAATAAGCAACCTGTGATATCAAGTGTTCGGGCCCCACGATACAGGTCTCCTAGTGTGGGGTCCAAAGATAATCAAAATTTTAAAATTGCTAAAACCATAATGCACCTCAACCAATGGAAAACATTGTAATAGTTTAAGTTAAGTTTAAAAAGGTTAATAGTGTCATATGTTAATCTATTTTGTAAGCATTGTGTTTTTTCAATAAAGTTTTTATTATTATTATTCATGTTTCTAATTTCCTCTATAGAGTATGATAGATTATTTGTTTTAATTCAGTGAACCATTATTTTAACTCCAGGATGACATAAAGTTTCATGTAATGAAATCAATTTTGTGTGTTGATATTACTATAATACTTTAGCTGAGGAATTATTTTCGCGTCATTTTGCTTACCTGGCATTTAAATGATATCGTACTCAAATGGTGCCAGTTTTAAACTGCTTTTCGTTTTTAATTTTATTTGTCAATTTATTATTAAACATAAATGATACGTATCTTTGATCGGTTATTAGTCCGAAAAGATAATGTTTTCATGAGCTTCTACTATGGCATAAGCATCTTTTTCAATAGCTGAATGATTTGGTAGAAAGATTGAATGACGCAAAGAATGCGACAGGTCGACCATCTTGACGCACAACAGCAGCAATGGAGTGATCAGAGGTCTCGACAGTAAGTGGAAGACTGTAATCAATTGCATACATATACGATTTAATTATGTCTGATTTTAATGATTAAAATATTTGTACTAATTCTTCAGAAAATAGAAATATTTTATTGTGAGACATAGTATAAATTCTTTCAGAGAAATTAGGTATCTATCGACTGTAATGTTTGCAAATAACGGAACTGCATGAACCGACGCTTCTGCTACATTACAAACTATTATCGGCTCTTTAGGTCCTCCAAAAGAAAATTCTAAAAATGAATGTTTTACCAGTATATCCTTACGTATAAATAAACAAGCACAAAGGCTTTTTACATCTATCAACTAGTGATGTGAAATTAGTCGATGCCATAGAAATAGTTTGATTACTAGGAACTTAAGTCTCAAAGCTTAAAAAAAATCATTAATAAAGCTCACTGAGCTTCCAGTATCAATTAACGCGTGTGCTCGAATTCCCTTTATGTAGGCAGGCAAAGTAGCTTTTTTAATGAGCATAGAGAAGCAGTTACTATACATGCAGATGATGTTGACAGTGAGCTGTTAACGAGGATAAAAGTAAGTTCTCTCAAACAACGATTAATATTTTAGGATATAATATTAAAGATCTTTGACATTTATCTAAGGCAGTACTTCGTTACGCCATTATTGCAAACGGCGCGTTGTTTGCAATAATAGCGTAGCCTTAATATATGACGTCATCGTTTGAAACAACGAATAGTTCTGACAAGACCTGTTTGTCTTCAGAAACACTACTAAGTAAGTATACTACACACTTAATAGTAATTTTCGCGCGGCGCTCGAACGTAACACTAACTGAGACGCCGCGCGATAATTACTATTTATAATTTTTTTCGAATTGGTTATTGTTATTTATATTTTTACTTTTAACTTGTGATGTTCTTACATTCTTATTGGTTAATTTTATTTTCAATTTCTGTTATATATACTCGTTACTTTTTACATTAAAATATTCCACAATTCTACTCGCTACAATCAAGATGTATTTAAGTTTCCGTAATAAAAAACGGAACCCATATAGATTCGTCATGTCTGTCTGTCTGTCCGTCCGTATGTCACAGCCACTAATTTCCAAAACTATAAGAACTATTTTGTGGGAATTTGGTAAGTAGATGTATTATGTGAACCACATTCAGATTTTGACACAAAAAAAAAAAAATATTTTGGGTGTTTCCTATACTTAGACTAAATTCTGAAACTCAAAAATATTTTTTCATCAAACCCATACTATCTATCGGGTATCTATGGATAGGCCTTCAAAAATGATATAGAGGTTTCTAACATAATTTTTTTGATATTATTTCGATTGTTCTGTTTGTTAACAACGATTGTGGTTCTTTACACGGTATTCTTAGAATATTTCCCATGATGCTTTTCGTTATTTGGATTGACCAGGAAAGCCTGATCAATCTCGATTATTTTCCACAATGACTTATCGTTTGTTTACAAGTATAGATTTTCGAAATTCGTAATTAGATTCTAACCAGAATTATTTCTCTTTTTACAATTATTTTCGTGGATTATTTTCTTTTTCGTTTATTTATAGTTTACTTTAGGTAAACCTATAAATTATTGTAACTATATATTTATAAATAATCATTAAAGTGTGTATAGCTTCTAGCTATTGAGTTATTCAATCACAAATTGTTATAAATGTAATGAATTTTGGTTTGACATTTTTATAAATAAAAGTAGAAAAGTAATATTTTTGAATTTAACATGGGAATTGTTAATCTGGGAACAGAAGATAATGGCTGATTGTGACAAAAACTGTAAAAATAAATATTGTAAACTATATTAAATATTATTCATTATTTGAACATCAGTTCCTTTTTACTTAAAGCTGGGTCTTCATTAAAATGAACATTAAAATGCCTCTCCGTTAAAGTTCCAAATTTTCAATTCGTAAGTATTAACTATTAGCCGTTATCGAAGATTATACATTCCAATAGTGGTTGTTGTTCCTTAACGCTTAACTCAAGTCTAATTTCATGTATTTAACGCTAACACCATTGCAGATTCCTAATGTTTAATTTTTATTACAATTTCCACCAGAATCAGCTATTTCATATGACTCGTCTACCATTCGGCACGTCGTCAGCACCAAAAACATTTGCTTCCGAACTGCTGTGAAGTTGCGGTGAAGGTGCATAGTTTATCCAGGCGATTTTTTAATAGCAACCCAGTCCAAATACCAATTGCAAGAAACGTAAACGTAGCGTAAAAGACAAAGTTTATGCAACTACAAAACTGATTAATAAATTACAGTAAATCAGTGGTTCACCACTGCATCGAATTTCGCAACATAATGTGGACCAAAAAACAACACAAAGTTCTCGTCGGAGTCGAAGAGTCTAATGCTATGTAATAAACTTCAAAAATATTTTTCAACCGGTCAATCAATAACAGCAAATAAGTGCTAATTCCGACACAATGCCTCGATTTTCTCGGCAAAATGTGGGGCAAAAATGTAACGCAAAGTCCTTGTCGAAGCATAAGTGTCTCACGCTAAGCAACGCACTTCGACCGTAGCTTCTAAAAATGCAAGTGGTCCCTCAAACGGCATGAAACGTTAATGAGGACGTTGAACTTTGCAACATTCGTGATTCGAAGAGGTCAGCTTCACTGTCGAACACTGCAATTTTTCAGTCTACAGCTACCAAAGAATCATCTATACCGTAATCAAGTAAATATTCTCATATCAGCCTGTTCAAGAGACGATAATATGGTGGGATGCGAATGAAAGGAATTTAAATTTTAATACAATTCTTTAAATTTACTTATAAAACAACTGCTTAAAAATATAACTGTTACCAGCAAAAACAAGGAAAAATTATGAGTTGACATTGTCAAGACGTAAACACCCTTTATCAATTATCTAAACTTGCTGCTGCCCTAATGTAATAAACCTCAGGTCGTACATTTCTACTGACTAAACTGACATCGTTACGAACTGGCAGAAATAGTTTAATTTATGAAAATTCTGTCATATTTTCGTAGCCCGCGTTTGATTATAAAACTGATACTTTCATTAATACAAAGTCTGTCTGGCTTAGCACTCTGCTAAAAATTTAAATATTAAATTTTTGATAAGGATTGTTTGTAACACGTATTGTACGTACATATCAAACATTAATCTCTTCTTTATCACATCAAGAGGTATAGCTAAGCCTGACTCCAGAATAAAAATTGTTGATTGGGTAAAAAGGTATATTTGAAACGTTGCTCATATCGAGGCAGGCAGGCTCATATCCAGTGTCAGTGAGAACAGCAGTGGCATCCCTCAATTAGATGTTTAGTCCGTATTCAACTTGCGCCTAACTAGTATCTGTAGAAAATGGTGGATACATTTCAAAATTACTGTCAAAGAGTATCAACTCTCTAGGTGAAAACTCCTAGTTAATCAGTGTCTGTACTATATATTTGTTCACTTACAAATTAAATTTAGTGTGTTAATTTCATTTCAATGTATTTTAACAAATGTCCAATACGGAACAAAATGTAATTACTTTATTGCCGTTCGTTGTAGAAATGAACATTGGGGAGTTGTCGTTACAGCTACACAGTAACTACTCGCAAATATGGTTAAATAAACTTAGCTCTTACTTCTAATGACATTAAAAGAGAAACAAGTCGGGATATTGTTGTTAATAAAATCATTAGTTTAGTTTTCAGTTGGCCTGAATCGTTACAAGAAAAAAATTATCCTTAAGGGGACTACATGAGCTAAATGCAAGTTTTATAATGCAAAAAAGTATATGATCCATTGCAGTAAACCAAATGAAAAAAATATATGATAATCTTTAGTTATTTGTTATTTTGAAAACATGATGTAATTAATTTGGTACGATAGAAAAAAATCACAAAGTTACCTCTAAAAAAATCTTTTAACTAATAATAACTATACTTATATACATTAAATAATTCTGGATTTTTGTCAGATTATTCTACAAGCAATATACTATTTAACGTGTGTCACTTTTTTAGTAAAATCAATAGATTTTTTTTAAATCCGATATTCTTATTTTCGAACAAAATGCATACGCATGTGTGCGCTGTAACGCCGTGTACACTGTACAGACATTGCCGGCCGAGGCCTGATACTATATAGATGTGTCGATCTTTTCGCCGCATTACGTTACGAGATATTTTTTTGTAATTTTAATTGTAAATTCATTGTTTCATGTTTTCTTATAATAAATATTATTCTTTCTTGTAAATAAATATATTAAGTTAAAATAGTGTAGTAGTAATAAGGCATTTGTTTTTTTTATTATATTATTTGTTATAAATTTTAATTTTGTAAATATGGGAAATAAAGTGAAACGCGTGAGGAAAACCAAAATCGTTTATATAAATTAAGCGCCAAACATACATATGAACGATATTAAAAGGTAAGAGTATTTTATTAGTAAACATATTTATTTTTTTATAGATTATAAATATTGAAAACATCTATTAGAAAAAATGTGCAATCAGTTCGCATAGAATCATATTTTTCAAACAACTCCTCAAACATTACGATAGAGTATTTGGTCAAAGTAAGAATAACATCAAACAAGTGTATCTACATTCGATCCCCATGAACTCGAGGCAAATTTGATATTTTTCATTAAAAGTACTATGGGGCATTTTTAGATACATATTTTTTAAATACATACTTTTATAATTAATAAAAATATAATTACTAACATATATTTATTTTTTACAGAATAAAGAAAGTCGAAAACAATAACGCGGAAGCTATTTATATTGCGTAAGAGTTTAATTTTATCGATTTTGATTATAATAGGAATTAAAGTTATGTATGAACAAATTTTAATAATAAAAAAAAGTAAAGTCATAACAAATAAAAATTTAATTGTTGTGAACCAGAGAAATAGAATATTCAGAAGTGTCATTTGTACGTAATTCAAAAATTTTAATTTTTTTGTTACGTCCGCCATATTGGATTTAATATGGCAGCAATTCATGAATCGTGCATTGTCTTATCAAGACTAAATATGTGTGCCTACTTTCAGCTCCATAGCTTCAGTGGAAGTGGGTGTAATATTGATTTCAAGATGCCAGGACATATGTACATACATTCATACATACAAGTGAAATTAAATAAAAGATTTTATTAAAAAAATTAACACTAAATATTTTTTTTTGTAGTACCAAATATATAAATATTTTAAGTTTAATTAAATCAGTTTTATTTTTTAATCATTTTCGAATAACAGTCACAAGCAATACAAATAATTCTAATATCCAATCTATTTTTATGAGATTTATGATTCACCTAGTTAACCAATGATTCAACCAAATCGACTTGACGACATTGTTTTCTAGTAAATATTTAGAGGATTTTTTTTAATTGAATATATATTTTTTCTTTGTGAACCGATATTAATAAAACGAACAAACACTACGCTATATGCTAACCCACGGTTACTACAGTACGATATTATTATATAAATAGATTATCAAACATTTATAAAATGTTAAAAATTGGTATGTTTTTATATTTAGTATAAGAACTAATTGTGGTTTAATAATATTTAAAAAAAAAGGTTAAAAGTAACTGTCTATTTTATTGTATACAAAATATAAATAAAAAAATTGTAAGTTTAATTGAATCAGTTTTATTTTATAATCATTTGTTAACTAACATCGAAAGAAATAAAAACAATTCTGTTGTATCTTTATGAGTTTTTTGATTGATCTTACTTCGCTCGGTTTGACGCCATCTATTAGAGTATTTGGGCGTAACCTCGGTACCTCGCTTAACCATTAGTCCACGGGCTTGCCGTTTTTGGCGATTTTGTAAGTGTGTACGTGCGATTCTCAAGCTCTTGTAGTCCTCTTAAACCGTTTTTCTTTCATTCTTATATCTATCTCTTAATTTTTTATTTTCCGGCTCATTAAGAGGAACTCTTTCCAGTTGAGGAGACGCCTTTAGACGTCATTACAATTACTAAGTTATTGTTTCTAGTGTCTAGTACTGTTTCTGAGAGTTTTAGGGAATTATATGATGACTCTAAATTTAAGTGAGTCTCTGAAGGTTTCAGGACAAACAATGTATGCGACATAAGGAGTTGGCATGCAATTAAGTTCAGCCGTTGTTTTCGAACAGGAAACATTAAGCGACAGGGTAATAAAAGATAAAGTTTTAAGTACTCATTTATTAATATCAAAGATTCGACTTATAGTTAGTGAAAACAAATTGCGTCTAGTATAGAGTTTACTGTGATATCGAGTCTAATAATGATAACCGAGTGTAGAAACACGTGTTTTATTTTTCTATTTTGGCACTATTACATTAATTCAAACCAACGATCGAACACCATTCATTTTATAATGAAAATCTTAGTCGATTAAAATGAATTTCATTTGAAAATTTACTGACGATTTCTGCGACCTGCAACGAAAACACACACGTTACTATACATTGTGTTTTATATAACAATATATTAATCGAAAGAATGTCGCTCTTGACAAAAAAACTGACCTTCCTTGGATACAAAAAGTAACATATAATCTTGATTATAAACAAATGACGATAATTAATGCTGACTGTACTGTATTCACGTCACGTCAGACTGAACTGTCCGTAACGCGGCGTCTGCGCGTCACGCGTACTCACCCTTGTCTTTAGTCGCTTTGATCTGCTTATTTTTATTGCATTTCTTGGTGATGCGCCGGCTCTGATCGCACGTGGGGTCGCTGTTGGCCTTCAGCATGTCCGTCCGCGACATTTCACCGTTAGGACTGCACTCGCTCCAGGACGACTTTTCGTAACGACAGGCTGATAGAGAAAACCCATCATATAACGAATATTGATTCACATACGAGTGTTATAAATAAAGTTACAGAATACTACGTGGTCTTTTAGCAACTTCGAGTACAAATAAGCATTGTGTTATTTAGCTGATTGTATGCGAATGGCCTAAGAAAACTTTACCTTTTTTACATTTTTTTTGTATGGTCTTGGCGCGTTCGCAGCTGGTGGGGTCGCCTTTCTTCAGAGTGAGGGTCCTGGATCGGATGTTAGTTTTCGGGTCGCACTCGGACCAAGCGCCTCGCACGTAGCGACAGGTCTCTGGGAAACGTAACTGAATGTTTACTTCAAAACGATGAACGATTTATTTGTAGATCTTGGACCTTTTCAATTCCTCATATACATAACTGACTTGCCCTTTCTTGTTGGAACCAACATGATATAGTATTGTTTGCTGATGATACCTCTTTGGTTTTTAAAATTAATAGTAAACACATACAGTATGACGATGTAAACAATGCTATCTCTGATGTAGTACACTGGTTTAGCGTAAATAATCTTAGGCTGAATAATAAAAAAACAAAATATGTAAAATTTAGTACACCAAATGTGCAAAATGTAAAAGCTGGTGTACTTATCAAAGGGGAATCGATGGATCCAGTTGAATCAACTGAATTTCTTGGCCTTACTGTTGAAGCCAAGTTGCAATGGGTCCCCCATATTAACGGATTGGCGAATAGACCGAGTTCTACGGCATTTGCGGTCAAAAAAATTAGATTATTTACCGATGTTGATACGGCTGGCTTAGTATATTTCAGTTACTTTCACAGTACGGTATTATGCTTTGGGGTAAAGCAGCCGCTATCCATACTATATTTGTGCTGCAGTCAATCTATAACCTAGAATAACAAATAATCACTAAGGTATAAATTTAAAGATATCAAGACATTATGTGCGGAAAAATATTAATGATTTTATGAGAAAATGTGATTCTAATAGCATTGGTACAAGGAACAAACACAAACTTGTTGCTCCTGTTACTCGACTGCATAGTCAGTAACTCTTTTGTGGGGCAATGTATACGGTTCTACAACAGGATCCCAGAAAGCTTCAAAATGTTTCTGTTGCCAAATTTAAAAGAAATGATAAGGAACGCTTGTGTTCAACGACGAAGAATGATTGTAATTAAACTTTCATAAAATGCAAATTTATACTACAAGTACGATATATACACACAGTGGTGGTTGGTGAAACGACACACGCGGCTCGGGACGTACGATGTGTTATCATAGTGTGAGTGTATATTTTAAGAGTCGGCTTAGGAAACAAAACAACGTGCAGCATGCAACATGGAGCATGTGCTTTGGGCTCCGCGTGAGACTCGTGTTGTTGACTAGGGGCGAGGCCACAGTATCTTATTTAATTATTAGTAATGTGAAGAGTTCTGGCACTGGCTGTGGTTAGAGTCCATGCTTCATCTTCAGCCCTCAAAACACAATAAATATTTGTTATTTCGACAATAGCAAATAGTAAGTAGTCTAGCGAGCGAGAATTCGTGATCATAACAATTGTAACAAGTGATTGTATTGTTACAAGTACTGATAATTTATATTTTAAGATAACAAATACCTATGACTTTATATTAATACAATTAAATTAGAACAATTATCATTTGGAATTATCCGCTCTAGATTAACGATTTTCAAACGTTACAACAGCTCTAAATCTCATAAAAAGTTAACATAAAATTGCGTTATATACGCGTCCGTGCAGTGCATATACGTGTATGCGATTTTTGTAATGACTGGACACCTCTTCACCGACTTACTCACCGCATGTCCTCCGTCCAAATGCTAGTAAAATGTAGAAGAGATCACTCTCTTTTGCGATGAGACCGCCTTTCGTACATACCATTAATTTTATTATTTATTCATAACTGGCTGCTGTCTTCACTGTTTCGGTGTACATTCCAGACTATTCCATCGTTCGAAATTTATAATTGTACTATTTAAGTTAATTACGTATTAACTGAAATGGTTTCGTGTTGTTGATTGTACTACATCAATACAATGCAATGTAATTCATTAGAAACCAGCCGAGGTTACAGTCGAGATAAATAACTAATGCAAAGAAAACATTGTACCCAGTACTAGCGCAGCATTATAAACATTAGCGCGCGCCCTGAATACGCTCTGTGGTTTTCACATTATACAAATAATTATATAATAAGGTTCGTTTGTTTATTATTTATTGCATTCAACATTAATCAAAAACACACCCAGCCATTGCTGGCAATCGACTTTACATTACCTATATTAATAACAATAAGTATCAATCTCAGTAGAATATAGTGTCAATGTAAATAGTGAAAGAATTAACGACATTGTATATGTTGCTTATAGTAAAACCACATAACACAAATTAAAAGTTCTTCTAAAAATTGTAACTCTAAGGACATGACCCAACATGACCCAGAGACAAAAATAAATTGAAAATAATAATTGTATTGATTACTAATTGCTTTTGCCGACATTTTATTCGCTTTGGGGAAATTCGATTCAAATTAAGAATTATACTTCCGTATTTACTTTCCGTTAATCTATTGAAGCGAAACGCATCCGATTAGTTAAAATTATATCTCTACAATATACGAAGTAACTCCATTCGATACAATAACAATCTCTATATTCATTTACTTTTAAGGTGTACTATATAAGGTTCTGCTTCTGTCGACTTTGATTACAGGAAATATATCGATATATTTTACTAGCTCTTTTAAGCGTGAGTATTCGTTTTGAATGATATAACGAGCAGATTGCCGCTTGTCGATTCGATAAATATAAATAAAATGCAATAAATAAAACGATATGATGAATTATACCTGTAATGGTATGTTAAGGATTGTTTGTAAAATGTTTTGTACTCTTTTCTCTTTCAGAAATGAATGCGTTAAGTGATTATTTAAAGATTTATTAATCGTATAATAAGATATTTCTTCTTCGTGGTTTCTTTTTGTGATTAAATCGGCATCAATCAAAGGAATATGGCCGATTCCACAATAATGAAGTCGTTACGCATTTAAAACTTAAGTCAGCATCAAGAAAATAGCTTGCGCGAGAAGTCTCTTAATCTGTTAATGAACTCTTTGAGTCGTAACCAGAATACATCAAAGGACGCGATCGAAATGGACATAACCCTTCAGGAACTTCGTTTCATTTGATAAAAACAAAAAACAAATGTAGCATCAGACTTAATCGATTACGAGACAGAACTCTATGCGAGATGGGTTTTCAATACTGACATGAGACGTCGCATTGTAGCGTCGAATGCATTTCATTAACGCATTCGAATGAAGTTTAATCAAAGATACATTTGTTTTTGTTCATTATTTCGTTAGACACACAATATATAATTTGGTCGGTTTTGATTCAGCTGATTCTCTCATAAATTGATAATCTTAAAAAACACCATGTAGTCATAATTTACAATATTAAAATATATTTCACCTTAAGTTCTTAAACATATAGCGAGAAAAGACCTTGTTTTACAAATACCTACTTTAAGAAAATGTATTGTGTTTGTGTCACACTATAAACATCTTTTGAAAATCTTTAAATAAGACGAGATTGAAATTGAAAAAGATTGCGGTAACAATTGTAGAAAAATGGATATCGGTTGAATGAAATAGTTATCCCTTGTCAGTCGCGGTGTCCGGTGTCGCGGTGCCGTTGTGTTCGTGTGAGCTGAATAAATACACTTTATTAGGGTTTCTTTAAGTGTATTCCTTTATTGCACTTTCTTTCGAAGTAACAAACAAGGAATCACACTATCCCGTACACATATAACTTCCTCCAAGGCTTATTAATAAAAGTCGCAAGCGGTTGTCGTCTACTAGTAGGAAGCGAGTGATACCTCTATTTTTAGCGCCCCTTGCGTTGCGCACGAGCAGGTCGTGTTCGCCCTCTCGCTCCCACACGTCCTCTCCGGCCGCGGCAAACGATAACACCACCACCAGGGTAGCCAGCGACCACCACCAGCGTATAAGCTGAAAACGATACTTGTATTAGAAATAATATTTATAGTGCATGTGCACTGGAGGAACTTCGCTAACAGCCGGCGCTTCGCTTTGCAATCTCATTGGCTTAAATATTTAATCAAAATGTATGATACTGTTTCAAAAGACGCATCTGTGACTTACATACACACAAACACATGCACTCATACCTACATATGCCATGTTTATAAGGAAACGACTTCTTGAACTCAATCAGTTGACAAAGTATATCGTGGTTCACACTAGTAATAGAATCACGTAAAGTCGTACTCATTGAAACAATCGCTTCGCTTACAAAAAATATCTTCTCTACAAAAAACATGCGAAGAGATGTTCTAGGCTCGAACAGACGGCTAAGTACCTTGCAGTACTTTGTACGGTGCTCCGGAAACTACCCGATAATACTATTGTTGGAACTTAATTGATCAGTATTCAACAAAAATCCCAGTTTAAATATAAAACATAAATTCGCTTTGCGTTATTTAACAGTTCGCAGACGGTCAGAGGGTTCAGGTAATTTGTAACATAAAAAAGAAAAGCGACGCCAATTTTACTACAAACAACCAACTGAAAATTTGCCTTCATAAACATCATTAAAATAAATTCGCAGTCGCATCGACTTTTGTTTATTATATGTAAACATCACCGGTACATATGTATATATAACGGTAAAGCGGCACTGTACCCTTAACGTATCCAACCTAAGGAGGTTCCTTCTGTGACACTTTGAGGTGTATCTGTCCAAAGGAAAATTACAAGTTAATATGGAGCGCGACAGAGTGCACGCAGCTGACGTTGTGCAACTATTTGTTCCACAAGTTCTGAAGGGACACGCCAGCACACGCAGAGCGACGGGGTATTTAAGTATTGCAGAACTAATCATGACACAAAACATGAACATTTATTTTGTGTCACTGATTACTTATTGTTTAAAGAAAATTAAAGTTTTAAGCCATTGGTCGTATACTTATAATAGTCATCGAAGGAACCAGTGTAACACAAGGGACATAATATCTCAGTTCCTGCGGTTGTCGGCGCAGTCACGATCTAAGGAATAGTCAACATTTCTTGCGTGATGATGCGAGTCCGCCTACCAATGGTATAAAAGAAATGAAGTTGCGAGTGGTCATATGTTGTTTATAGGGAATATGTAAATAAAGGACGACGTAGCCGAAGTGCCTTACAATTTAAAATAGAATGTTATTGATAATGTGACCGTTCGTGTGTGTGGCAGCGTCGCGACTGTGTGACACACGTGCACATGTGCGTCCGCGTCCAACAAACGATTGCCTACACCTATACCTTCGTTTTTAACATTCGCGGAATACATAACTTTGGATACATCAATGTACTAGGTGCATTAAATTCTAACGTTATATCTGGAAACGCAAGACGTCGATATAGGAAGGGTGTTAGTCTAAACAAAAAACAGTATCAGTGTCAATGGCTCTGTCGCTCACGTACGACCGATAATACAGAGCTCGGCCAGTCAGTGACTGTCGTTGTGCGTTCGGAGTCGGCCGGTGAGCCGAGGAGCCGATAGGTCGACCTGTAACTGTCGACGACGTTATCGTGCCCGCGATAACTTTCAAGCTTCTGCTCAAATTCGAACAATCATCTCGTAGAACACAAGACAAGCTATCCTTCGTTGATATCACTGCTGGGTTATCGTATGCCGTATTGTCGGCCGTCGCACGTTCCTAAGTCTGGACAACAAGCTACTTCTCATTTACTTTTCACTATTCAAGACGAAATATATATTCTAATATTATCGTTACACAGTATAAAACAACGCCGCCTACCGCTGTCTGTCCCTGTGTATGCTTAGATCTTTAAAATTACACACCGGATTTGATGCGGTTTTTTTAAATAGATAGAATAATTCAAGGGGAAGGTTTATATGTAAAATACATGCACAATATAGTAGAGAAACACTGAAAATTTTAGAGGTTTCCAAAGTGATGTCGTAAATAACTTTTTATGAGAAATAATGGCTTATTTTCGAAGCGAATTTAAGCAATACAGTATCAATCCCTATCCAATTAAGTGACTGAAAAACATTGTGCATATAATATAGACCAATATGGGCCTTTATGGCGTGCAATTTAAATTAATATTTTCGAAGATATCACAGATTTAAAAGGCAGAAACATAGCGATCTGTGTTGTCTAACGACTGAAAAACTGCGAACGTTGTAAGACATCCTGTAGTATATTTAGTGGCAGCATTGCACCCGCGCGAAGCCGGGACGGCACGCTAGTATTAAATAAAGACATATAATGAAACTATTATCACTTAATGTTTAGTTCTCGCCATACATGCGACGGTCGCACTGACGGTGCAATGTGCACGTCGTAATGTAACGGGAGAATAATACGTATTAATTGTATGCGATTCATGCAGTGGCAGACCCGTGTGTGTGCGTCCAACAGTTCCGTCGCGGTGCCGTAACTAAAATAAACTGGGGTCATTCCCGGGTGTCAAGCAGATAACGAGCTCCCAGTTGCTGGTGAATTCGTACGTTGATTGTTTATGTAGATATTTGATACAGAGGAAACGGTCGACGGCACGAAGTTCGCAGCTTCCTCTCGGGGTTAACGATAAACACGGAACTCCTATGTCAGAGAGGTGTTTATGACTTTTAATTTATTACATTTAAAAATTAATAACACAAAAATATTTTTATGGTTTTTAAATAATAATATTCTCAGAGCTTAACATTAATGGCAATAAATGACCCCGCGCAGGTAGTCCACGTTGCCTCTAGCCGTATCGCGTAGACACTACAGAGTGTGCCGACACCACCACCATCAGCGCCTGAACGAGAGATCGGGTAACTGCACCCCTGACCTATTTATTTCTAACAAAGGCCTCAAGCACGACATGGGTTATGAAACCGAGCCCGCACGAATACAAACAGACGCTTCGCTTTGCGTTTATTATCTGCCCGTATTGATTCGCTTTGAGACAAAGTATCATAACGCGGGGGCCTAAAAAAAAGGAACAAGTCCACATGTGGCATTGGAATACCATTCCAAGTATTCGGAGCGGGACGAGATAACTTGCGTAGCTTGGGGACGCCTCGTGTTATTAAGTAGCGGATTGCGGGACGAGCCCACATAGCGAGATGCTGTCTGCTTCCTTTCTCTCTTTGTTATGCTTTAAAAAGATTTTCGGGTATTTTTAAATGTATCAAAACACAATTGTGTTTTATTTTTCGAAAACTATGAATTTAGTCACGATAATGAATACCAAAATTTAGCCATAGATATTATTTAAAAGAATATTATACATAAATATAAAAAAAAGTATTTGTTTAATTCGAAAATCAGTAATTTTGAAGTAAATGTCTTACCTCCATGTCTATCGGCAGGGATATCACAAGGAAGTCGCGGAGACAGCGATCGTCGGCGGGAGCAGCGACCGTGCAGCGGGCACGGGAGGCGACGAACGACTAGCGAGCACCGAGCCGCTAGTGGCGCGCCGGCCGCGAGTCCGCACAGGACGCCTTCGTATCGATCCGTCTACCCGGGACTACTTCTCTCGGTCCTTTCCTGTACGCACCCCGCCCTTAAGCCCGATCCCTCTATCTGCGGCTAGGCACGATTTATTGCTTTTTCCGGAGATGACCGGATTTCCTCGGCGATGAAGTTGCTCGCATTTTTTTGATACTTTGCTACGAGCCGGCGTTAGCTCTTAAACAACACTACGTTATTATATTTTCTTCTTGTCTTCTTTGTGTTTATTTCTATTGAGATTTGTTCATGAGTTATTAGTAAAAAGAAAAAAAAAACAAACACTCGAGCTCCTAACAACAGCAAGCGAGCTACAGAGAGATACGGTGCTTTGCTACGATTTACATTTCGAGCGACACAGCGCTATTGAAGCGGCCGTGATAGTCGGTAATTGGCGTAATCGCTTCTGCCGTCAATTGACGGCGACTCGCAAGCGGTGACAGGTATCTCCGCGAGACATCTTCTGTGATTGACTGTAACTCGTTGCGGCCTGTGCTCCATTATTGGCAGAAAATAAAAAGCACGATTCACAACTTCAATTATTTCTACAAAATTATATAACTTACTTGCGCAGCAAAAATTAATTGAAAAATGTGTCCAAGATATGTCCCGAAAAACTTTTTTTGCTATTAGGTTGCCGAACTGTATTACTACCTTGAACTTTCCATGTACTAAAATATCGTTAAATAATGGAAGTGATTGTGTTATCGAACGCTTCGGCGAATGTTTTGTAAACAAAATCAAACGATCGTAAATAAAATTGATTAGTTGTTTTTGCGCTTTGAATTCTTCATTCAAAACAATGATCGAATGGAAAATAATCGTCCAGATTGGTAAGCGGATATTATACAACAGGAATCATTCTCACTAGAATATAATCCATTCTGTTTCATTTTAGGATTGTACGCGACAGTAAGCTTCGGTAGGGAGCCCTTCAAGCCGCGAGACGGTTCTGTACCCTTTTTAGTAAGTTTACTTTTCCTTAAAAACTAAAAGTAAGTAATATAAACCAAAGCTAATAATATCTCCGCGAGATCGTGCATAACTCTATATACAGGATCTGTGCTAGCTGCGTACAGTGCATTACGTCATATACAAACGTAATCGCAGAGCGTTGTTCACACGTGTCCGATTTCTTACTAGGTATATTTTCCGTCACGCTACCGCGGCCTGTGCGTCGGGACGCTGCTGTCCAGGACGGTGGTCATAACGGCGTGTGTGTGCATCGCCGACCCGGCAGCGCATGAACACGACACCCGGCCCATCAACGTGGTGACGGGCGCGACGTACAGGCATCCGCGTCGCGGAATACGAGTCCAAGTCACTAAGATTATTATCCCTAAGTGTGAGTTAGTTACCTCATGATAATCATCATGCAGCCTCGATTTTCTAACTTAACAACAGATAGAACACCGGTCACAGCGTTAACGCCACTCAAAAATCTGTGATGACCGATGAATCTCGGCAAGTCATTTCGAACTATAAACACAGAGTGCACTCGTATTCTATAAGCGCCAAGCCTTCTCCTGAAATGGAGAAGAGGTCTTAGCTTAGCTGTGGGACATTGTAGATACATAATTTACTGTCACTCATATTTGGAGTTATACCTTAATTTTTAATTGTCCCCTCGACGCTGCCGTGAGCACGAGCATTATTAATGTCACAGTCAGGTCATTGATTCTTTCGAAAAGAGATCTGTTTATGAAATTATATTTCATCATGGAAGGAAATAATTCAGCCGGGAATAAGATTAATATTCAATACACTCCTACATGTCTTAAATATATATCGATAATTTTCTTAATTCACTCTAATAAAACATTTTCTACGCAGCCCGCGTACAAACTGTTTTGAGTTTGTTTAAATTGTGGTCTGATTTTATTTTATTTTGGGCAAACATTCAGCATAGTACATATACTTCACAAACATTTTATACCAAAAAAGTCTTACATAAGCCGACAAAGTTTCCACTGTTACATAAAAACATGGAATAAACCTAATAAGATAATTAATAGATCAAAAAAGTTTTTTAAGCTGTAACAAACAAAAAGAAAAACAAACAGAACACAGAATATTAATGACAAATCGTTTTTAAGGCTCTTAAGAACTTAACCAGACCCACGTTAAAGATATGTACATTACTGTAATGTTGAATCTAATCGTCACATGCTCTTACCAAAAAGCCACTTTTGGTACAGTACGTTCTACATAAAGTTATTATTATTTAGGAAGATTCCGTGTCAGTACTCCGAGCAATTCAAGAGCAAGTGGGTACATATCATACCTATTACACAGGTATTCGATATTGATAAAACGCATCTCGACTCACGTCTCATGCAAAACTCGTAACGCCTCGTTCGAAATATTGTTATGTATAGCTTTTGTTTCCACTATCGAGTAGCTCACTGCGAGTCTGCAGCGAGGCGTTCATTGTAAAATGTAGTGCGGATTATGCTTATGTCTATACTACTATATAAATCTGTAGAGTCTGTCTGTACTCTCAATGTTTTTTCGAATTTCGTTATAAGTATTCGTTTTATGGCCCACTGACATCAGTTTTACCATTTTCGAAATTAAGTTAGAAACATGAAACTTTATTTTTGGGATACTGATAAAAATGAAGAGATACGTATGTAAGCGTTTCTGCATATTCTACCTCAAAGGGGGCGAAATGAGGGTTGAAAATTTGTATGGAAGCAGTTTGTGAGTTAGAAAAATGGAACTTTATTTTTGAGATACTCATTGAAAATGAGAATATACGTATTTTAGCGTTTCAGCATATTATACCCCTTAGTGGGTGAAATAAGGATAAGATGATTTTATTATTTTTATCTCATTAAATAGATTGGATCCTATTAACGTTATCACGGGTTGTGTTCTTTGCTGGGGGCAATTCATAAAAATAAAACAACTGTGACATTCTTTCAAAATATATAATTTCGTTGAATGTTTTGAGTTAGGATTTAATTACTCGATAACGATATTTACACGCCGAGAGTCGGTCAAAGTGTGAGTAGAAATAAAAGATTAATAAATCTAACCGTCGTCTTATTGGAAGAAACTTTATGATGAACTTCTGTGATAGTAATGATAGCCGTTTTTAGATCCTGCTATAATGTTTATAATAACAAAATAACATAATAAAGAAATTCCAAAACAATCGTATTAAATTCCAAAACTGATCCGTGTTTCCAGTGTCCAACAGCACCGGGGAGAGAGCCTACACAATACAGAAGTCTCCGGCCATCCTTATCCTAGCCAAAAGAGTTCCAGACGTCCTAGCCGAGATTCCCTTGCGCCCGATCGACATCGATTACAAAGGGGATGAGGTGTTAGCGCTGCACGAGGAGTGCCTGATGCCCGGCTGGCATTTCTTTTACAAGGGTGTGAGTACACTTAGGCTTCTTCTATAAATGCTCATTGCATTTTCTACTCCGAGAAACAGAGCCTTAATGCTAAAGGTTTTGTTGAATTTTTTGTCAGGATTGTCTGCTCTAATTCAATACTCCAGGTTATTGCTATACGATTCGTACCATGCATTAAATGTTATTTCGAGTTCGCTAATTCTGGATCGCTTGTATTCCGGAAGGAAGGTCAAACATTATTAATTCGTATTGGAACCCTTACAGCAGTTAATTAAATTTTGATAAATAGTAGAAATATTGGATTGAACACGCAGCCTGGAGCACATTGGTATTTAAGTCTCGTAACGCCTTACGAACTTCGTTTCCAATACTATATTTTGTAATCTTGTCCTTAAATCCAAATGTCCTTGTTGTCCTTGTCCCTAAATATTGCTGTGCATACTTGTTACTTCCTGTATAAAATTAATATTGTATAAACAACCTACTTAAAATATACTTCGCTTATTCGCTGCACACAGGTTGATCTTTTAATCGGAATTGAGTAGAATTGAAATGAGTTTGATAATTAGTCGACAGAAGGTGCGTCTTTTAACCTTTTTAGCATGCGTACATCTACTACCACCGCCCATGGACATCTGCAAAACCGGGGGCCTTAAGTTGGGTCGCTAGCTTTTAAGGAAATACTTTAATTGTAATTCCAGGATAAAATATACCCTGTCCACAAATTCCTTCTCCAAAGGAATATTCGGGTTCAGTACTTGATAATTGTGAAGAAGAGCCTGTGGTGTAACACCATCACAATGAAATTTCAAAAGGCTATGACTAACTTGGGCTTCGTGGGATACTTCGACAAGGCCTCGTCGATCTGTGTCAAGGATGTGAGTAATTGTTTTATTATGCCTTAGCATTATTCCCTCATTTAGGATTTAACAAGTTTCGAACGACAACAACCTTTAATTAAATAAAGTTAAACTTTATACTTGTTAAAAATTGTATCGTATAAAATTTCAAACTCCACAAACAAAATATTTATAAAGGATATATTAAGAATAACGTATTGTTTCAGCCCGACAGGGAAGCGCAGCCATGCCATGTAAGTCACACGGAGTTGCCATTGGCTAGTAATTAATGAAATGGGTTTCAGTCAATGATGTTTTGGGTTTCAGTGAAAAATAAAGATGCGTACGGAACGAAGGATCACTGCTCGATTCTCACCGAGTCCGTGCAAGTACTTTTAATTAAAGCATAAGCTCGTCACTCGCTTTAGGAAAGAAAACTGACAGGTTTAAATATAAAAATTATACTACTTATTGTTGTATACACAGACAGCAGTATTACATAACTCGGAAATCTTGACTTGTCTCTTCAATAGTCAAGACACCCAGGGGTACCGTCGTACACACTTTTAGCAAAAGTTGAGATAGTGTCGTTGCTTCTAATAGGCCTTTTAACTTTTATATAATGAGACACGGTGGTCGACGCAGCATCATCACAGCAGCAAACATTATCTTCTAATCTCTGTCGTTACGTTCCACCTCAGGGAATGTATGGAGCGCCTCTCATATGTCGCGGGAGGGCTGTGGCTATGCTGATGGCTCCAGACGCTCAGTGGTCTAACTGCACCGGCGGCACGAACCTGGTACAGCTGTTCAGTTCCAGCCACATAAGAAACTTTATGACTTGCGTGAGCGGGTGTGTAACTTGTTACTATGATTTTATTATGACTATACAACATGACGTAAGCACATGTCAGAATATAAGATACGCCGGCAATAACTCTCACGAAAGGCTAAAGAAATACACAAGTAGGTGTCACGTGGCGCGCACGTGTCGGGACTCCGCAACATTCACGGTTTTAAAGAAAAGAAATGCTCTTACAACATTCCTTGCATTGTTAAATAAAATGTCTTTTCGAGTTCGAGAAATAATACTACTTACGTACAGATAAAGAGTTATTATTATTATAGCAGATATTTTTTATGATTCTTAATATATTTAAAACTTGTAGACTGTTGTAGTCATCTTTAATTTATAAGTAAGGCTGTGGTCGCAAACATATCCCAGTAATAATATATAAACATAATTGTGTTGAGTATTGTCAGAAATAAATCTTCAAATACAAATTTAATTTTTTTTCTCTTCACATTTATTGATCTCACAAATACATAGAGAGGCTTTCGACTTAAAATATTCTTTTTATAAAACGGAAATATAAAATAGACGAATGAACATTGGTGCAGGTTATTCGAACCAGAATTCAAACTCAGCTGGGAGACGTTCAAGAAGAGCATCGAGAACGACTTGAGCGGCAACGGACACTTCGATTACCTGCCGGATGTGTACGACAGGATGCTGGACGTCATGAGCAGCTCCGAAGAAGTTTGATTTCTGAATTGCTGAAGCGCTGTATTCATCTAAGTAACACGTCGACATCACGACTGTGATCTGGCGGTTGTGTTACGCACTTCGTACAACTGTCCGGAAGTGACCAGTGACGCGTGATTGATACTCAAGTGCAACTCCATACGATCGGCTCGATGTAAACCCAGTCGACGTGTTACTGCCACGGGCACAGCGCTTGAGGTCATTTTATGTTAATAACGCGCTACTTGGATCGGATCGAACTTTCATTTAATTAATTGTGTCAAATTAAAATGTTAACATTATGTAACTCAATGTAAACTTTTTTGGTCATTAGTGCTAACTTAAACAAAACATTTAACATATCGAGAATATTTCATTATTGTAAACAACAAATATTTCTCCGTTGCTTCAGTAGTACATGCTACTTGTCATGTGGACATCATTCACTAGAGACTAAAAGGGAACCAAACGAATTGTTACTGACTACAGATGCATTAACTTAGCTAGTGGTACACTCTCAAGGACCACTTGGATTCAATAAGCCTATAGCACCTAGGCATATTTCTCTAGGACCTTGAATACTAGCGACATTAAATACAGTAGGTACTATTGAAAAAGAGCGATTCTTTGGGTGACAAAGTAATTCCGTCCTTATCTTTTTGGCCGAAAATTTAAAATTATAACCGACCATAGACCTCTAGAGCTTCTGTGGGTAATGAACCTTAAAAATCCGAATTCGAGACAGACTAGATGGAGACTTAAACTAAGTGAACATGATTATATAGTGATATATAAGCAGGGCAAACTTAATACCAACGCAGATGTATTTTTTTGTATGTAAATCCATAACGAGGAAACAAGTTCAATTGCTGTAAACCCCACTGAAATCTCTCCGTCAGTATCAGACTCTCAAACATTAACTGTACATTCTGACTTAGAGGAACCAATTTTAGGAATCCCTATGGGTCATATTAAAAAAAATATCCATTTTTTGAATGTAACGATAAATAATTGTTTTTTTAAACTAGTAACAAAATTGAATAACTTGCTAATAATACATGTACTTGCGTAATAAAATATATAATTGTTATATATTATGTAACAGATGTAGAAGTGATATAAAATTATAAATAGTATTTATCTATTAATTCGTACATGAGATCAAGGTGCCCCAGCCTTAGTCATTCATAGCAGTTACATAACAGAAAAATGTAATGTAGATTTAATAACATACATGAATTAATAGCATGTGTCTAAACTAAAAAAGTGTCGATTGCTACGCTAACTCTCATCCTAAACGAATATTTTTATATTTTAACCAAACGTCACAAAACGTATATAATCTAGCACGAGCAATACAACACGAAGTACTTACCGATATTTTAAAAATCTCAAACCAATATGTAACTTAAGAATGTCCAATTTTTCCTGTTCAGTACAAACAACACCTTCATTTCAAATTTTTATTTAGAAAATGACGCTGTAAATGCCGTTAAAGAGTATGGGAACCCTAAGGGAAGGTATTTTCATAAATCTTCGATTACATAATTTCTCTAAATCAAATTAATTTAAAAAAATCATCCATGGATCTAGTTCTTACAAAATTTGTAAAAGAATAATTTAAGGATTCTTTAAAACAACAGGAAATAATCAAAATTACCATGAAGGTAAGGCTTACCATCGCGGTATCAACGAATGTTTCTTGTCTTTATCAAAAAGATACTAAATACATAAATTAATTCTCATTTGCGGTCTAGCTAAATACGATAGCAATCCTATAAAGCCTAAATTCCAAACAGTTCCTCCACTAACTAAACTATTTGCCATAGTTCAATTGAACCATGTGTAAAGGCGAGGTGAGGTGAAGGAATCAAATTAAATGTTAAAATTGGTGTTGTTATAAAGGAGTGATAATAAATGTACCCTCACAGAACTTTGAATAAACTACCCAACGAATGTTCAAAAGCTAAAGGATTCAGTTGATTATTATTGACCTATTGGTCTAGGGGTCTCAAGTACTGCGTGTATTCATCAGGACAAGAGTTCGATCCCGAGTGGAACACATACAGTTTAAAATTTCATAGTTTTGTTTGACATTTTAATAATTTCATTTTATGACATAGGCCTTCTTAATATTTTATTCACATTTATTATTATTATTGTTATAATTTTTTTCAATTTAATTTAAAAAAAAGACTTTTTTTTTTAAAGATTTGTATGACTGGCTCCCATTTGTGGTCCCTTAGATTTGTATTGATTAATTTTGTTGAGTTTATTACTTAATTTTTGAATTTTATATAATTTTTTTAGGACTTTAGTCACGATTAATTATATCTGTTTACTTATTTTACAATTATAAATAGGTTAAATGGCGATGTTATTATTTGTGTTCTGAAATAATTTGATCGTAGACGAATTCCATTATGATTATGTGTATATATTTTTAAAACATGAGTTCCCCCTTTCTACGGTTAACGTGTCCTCATTGCCCCAGCTCGGCGCGAACGTTTAATTCTCATGGGCTTAAAATACATATTGGGCACAAACATAAGGATGTGGCTCGTTTCCCTGCCGGCTCCGCTCTCGCGCGGCAGTCACTTCAACCCGACGACAACAGTATAAGTGCACCATCTCTAGGTTCACAGCCTCCTATTAATGTCCTTGATAGTCTAGCGACACTCAGGAGATCTGTAAGGGTACTAAAGCATATTCCTAAGGGAGTGAGGAACCTAGCAGCCGGTAGATTGTGCGACATTGTAAGAAGGTGTATTGAGACCAATGGAACAACAGATTGGTGTACACTGCTTACATTTTCTTATACTGCGCTTAAATTACCACTTCTGCACGGCTCGGGTAACCTTACGTCCAAAGTGAAGGCCAACATAACATCCTGTGGCGCACCCGATTATGTCGATGGAGATGTGTCCTATAGAGCGTCTTAAGTCCAAAAGGCGATCGAGTCAAAAGTGTTTGAGGGTGACTTGAGAGGGGCAGTGCGCTTGTTAATGTCTGATGATACAATAGCACCGCCTGGTCCCGAAACTGTAGCTTCCTTGACGTCCAAACATCCCTCCCCATCGCGTCCAGTAGCTTTTCCTCTGGCGCCGGATCGACCCATTCAAATCTTAAAAGTCAAAAAGGAATACGTAGTCCAGGCTCTGGGCAGTTTTCATAATGGTTCAGTGGGCGGTTTGGATGGTATTCGTCCAGTTCATTTAAAAGAGCTGATCACGAATTCTGCAGGGGACAACGGGCAACGTTTGCTTGAATCTTTGGTTGATTTGTGTAACTTCCTTCTTAGTGGGAAATTAAATCCGGAAAGTCCATATATGTACGGGGCGAGTCTGTGCGCGCTATCAAAAAAAGATGGGGGCATTAGACCAATTGCAGTGGGGAGCATCTTCCGTCGTTTAATGGCAAAGCTAGGGTGTCGCGCTATTAGAGAGGATATGGCCAAATACCTTCAGCCACAGCAGTTGGGGTTCGGAACCCAAATGGGATGTGAGGGAGCAATACACGCAACACGTGCATTTGTAACAGAGCCAGGGAACGCAGATTGTGTAGTGATAAAATTAGATCTTAAGAACGCGTTCAACTCAGTGGAAAGGGACGTACTCCTGGATGAGGTCAGTAGAAATATTCCTTCTCTTTATCCATTTCTTCAACAGGTTTATCAGTTCCCTTCTAAGCTCTTCTACGAGAATTCCCTTATACTCTCCCAAGTTGGTGCACAGCAGGGGGATCCGCTTGGACCACTTATTTTCAGCCTGGCAATCCACAAGGCAATCTTGTCTTTAAAATCTCCGCTTAATATATGGTACCTAGATGATGGTACTATTGGGGGAAAGCCAGAAGACGTGAGGCAAGATATCCTTACTTTGATTCCCCTCTTTAAAGAGTTTGGGTTGGAGATTAACTCAGACAAGTGCGAGTTTTTTCAACGTGGAGCCAGCCCGTTTAATAAATTCTCTCTTTTCTCTTCCATTCTACCTGGCCTCAAGGAGCTGTCTCGTGATACCTTTAATCTTCTGGGTACACCTATTTTTCCGGAAGCAGTTCCCGAGGCTATTGAAGTCGGGAGACGTGTTCTTTTACTTGCTTAGAACCGTCTCACTAAGATCTCTGCGCATGTAGCCTTGGTTCTGTTGAGAATGTGTTTTGCGGTACCACAGATTACCTATCTTTTAAGGACGTCTCCTGTCTGGTTGTTCCCTCAAGATATATCTTCCTTTGACAGCTCCTTAAAGTGTACGGTGGAAAACATCTTGAATGTGTCTTTGAATGATACCCAGTGGAGCCAAGCCTCTTTGCCTGTACGGTTTGGGGATCTAGGTGTGCGACGAGTGAGGGATGTGTGTCTGCCTGCCTTTCTCGCATCGGCGCATGGGGCTGTTAGTTTGGTCTCTAAAATTTTATCGTACGATGGAGGCAGGACTATCATACCTTTTGCTGCTGAGGGAGTAGCGGAGTGGGAGACGCTCTTCTCGAATGCACCTCTTCCTGAATTTCCAGAAAGGCAGCGTGCTTGGGACGATATGGGGTACAAGTCTGAGCTCGGCCGACTTGTCAGTGCTGCTAGTGGAGTTGATCTGGGCAGACTCAGAGTGGTGTCGAGGGCGGAGTCTGGAGCTTGGTTGCAGGCTTTGCCTTCACCCAACTTTGGGACTCTTCTCGACAGTGACTCTTTGCGTGTGGCTGTGGCTCTCCGCCTGGGCTGCGATGTTTGTCAACCACACCGATGCATCTGCGGGTCCATGGTGGGTGCCAACGGGCATCACGCATTGAGTTGCGGACGATGCTCGGGGAGATTTCCCCGACACCTCGCTCTCAACGACATTGTCCGGAGAGCCTTGGTTTCGGCGAATGTCCCATGCGTCCTGGAACCACCGGGTCTCTGTCGCTCCGATGGCAAGAGACCAGATGGTTTGACACTGGTCCCATGGCAAAGGGGGAGGAGTTTGTTGTGGGATGCTACCTGTGTCAATACCTTTGCAGTATCTCACCTGGCTCATACAACACGGACGGCTGGGGCGGCTGCTGAGAGTGCGGCAGCGAAAAAGCGGGAGAAATATGCCCCCTTGTGTAAAAGATTTTTATTTGTGCCACTAGCGTTCGAGACGTCAGGATGTTGGCGGTCGGATGCCCTTGCTTTAATCAGGGAGATTGGCTATCGCCTTAGAGAGAGGGGATTTGACAGTCGCTCCGGGTCCTACCTGGCGCAGAGGTTGTCCATTGCCGTACAGCGTGGAAATGCAGCCTGCATTATGGGCAGCTTTGCGTCGGGTGGGAACCAGGAGAGACTATTTTAAATATGACTTTGTATAACAATTTTATATTATATTCATTTGTAATCTTAAAAACACCTACTTTTAATTAATGAATAAAAAATATATAAAATATAATTAAGTATTATTTTTTTGGAACCATATCTGCCGTCGCTCTTAATTAATACACTCTGTTCATTAAATCATAATCATTTGAATTTCTATTTTGTTTTAATAATTGATAAGTTTGTCTGATTACTTTTTTTGGACGCTTAAATATTTCCTTTGTATTTTATGTTTACTGTGATTATTGAGTGAAGTGATTTCTGTTCCACATGCGAATTAAGGCGCCTTTCTGTACTTTTTTTTTTCCTACATCAAGAGATGTCGTTTTTCAACTTTACGGACTCGGAGTATACCGATATGGTGAATAAACAATCTTGATGGAATTAACTGAGCAGATAAAAGCGATACTATGTTTATACTATGGGGCTGGTTCGCTGCGACACAGGACATATACTTACTCCGCCACTTTGATCGTAATGTTTGCTACATTGTAATTTATCTGTGATTAAATACTTAAAAATAATCGAGGTACCACAATAGAAAATAAACTATTTGTTTATTTAAAACGACGCCAACCTACAATTTGTCTAAAGGGACGCCATATTGTTACATTCTGATGAACGAAAAGCGTAAGATGTCATCATGGCAATTTATCGCTGCGACGGACTTTAGATCTCACTTTTACTTTCACTCAATATCTGAACAAATTGTTTACATGACGTTCTTATTTATCGTGGAATGCGTGTCGGTGCTCTTTAAATATCATTTAATTTAGCTTTACATACATTTCTGTGCCAATTCTTTATAATTCTATTTTATTATTTATTTTTGTTCTCTGACAAAACATATTTTCACTAGCAACCCTGATGGATTGTAAGTGTATTCACTTACTCTAGTATGGATAAAATTAGAAACCCTCTCCAGAAAATGCAGATGTAGTAAGTTTTCACAGAATACCTTTCACTGAAATATAGTGAGGTATTCTGTAGTGTTCACTTAATTTCTGGATCTATTTCACAGTCTTGGTTTTGACCTTTAATAGTAGGATTTATATTTGTTTTATGTACTTATTAATTTTATCGTATCTTTACAGTTCATTGCATTCGTTAAAAAACAATGATAACCACTATTAAGCTTTCTAAGTTATATTTATTGAGACGACGAAGACGCGACGAGTCTCTAGTGTTTTAGTACAAAAGTTGCATCGCTAATCATTTTAAAATAAAACAAGCCACTCGTATTAATTGTTAATTTATTATAAACATTTGAGTACAAATAGAGCCTGACCGGCGGCGCGGGCCTCATATGTGCACCTATATTGACGTCTCCCGATTGGCCCGCCGCGACACGATCAGACTTTCATAAATTATCTTAAATAATAAATACCGGCTATACATAAAACAATTGTGAACAATAAATAGTCTATCCGCGTACTACGAGACATGTAATATCACAGGCGAGCAGTGCCGGTTCGACAGTAGAGTAACGCGACGTCATCACGGCCACCGATCGATGACTGACGAGGAAACGATTACTGCACTGTCTATTAATAAAAGTTAGGCTCTGCGGTAAGCAAATCTTGAAAGCTGCTTATTATTTGAAGAGTTGTTTCGCGTAATGCCATATCCTAAAGAAGTATTCGTCTCGGCGGAGGAGAGAGCCTCGCGCATAGGAACGTATGTCGGCGTCCATGTTGTGATCTCGGAGCCAGGAGGTCGTAGTCTGCGTACTGAAGGAGGTTGGCTCAGTAACCTCCGTCTGCTCGCCGGGCTCCTCGTCGATTTGAGAATCTGAAACGAATCACGAATATTAAATAAGACACACAGTTCCGACTGTGGCTGTAGCAGCCAATCGACTACAATGCTCACCTTCGCAGGGGATCACTTTAAAGGGCTCCACCGATTCGAGCGGCTCGCTGAGGCCGATCTCGTTCCTCGCGTATATCCGAATCATGTAAGTATGGTTCTCGCTGAGGTCCTTTATGTTGAACTTGAGGCTATGGACGTCCATTTTGCCAACTTCCATCCACATAGTTTTGGTGACGTCGCGGATGGCGATGTGGTAGCCCAACAGAGGGGCGCCGCCGTCCCACTCGGGTGTTCCCCATGACGTCATAACAATGTTGCCCATCATCCGGATTTCTAGGGGGCCGGTGGGCGGTGACGGCACAGCTGAAATTGTCATTAATTAGCATTAAATATTTACATGTTCCAACAACAAATAACATCCCCATAGCCAAAGTCTTCGGCAGCGCCGTCATATAAGTTACTCACTTGCATACTTCTCCAGGCGAACGGTCTCAGATTCAGTAGGCAGACTGACTCCCACCACGTTCTCGGCCGATATGCGAAACAGTAGTTCGTCTTTTTCCTTGATGTTTTCTATACAGCGCTCGAAAACCGTCCCCATCACCGTCACCACTTTAGACCAAGATTTACCCTTCACGGTCTTGTATTCGATAATGTAATCTGCAAACAAAGTAGGAATATAACGAAAGCCGTAACGTATCTCGGCATTCCCGGCAACCCGTAGGGGTGTGCATGTTGCTTACTGGTGACAACGCTGCCGCCGTCGCTCTCCGGCGCCATCCACTGCAGCGTGACGGAGCGCGACGTCGTCTCTCGTATGACGACGTGCTGCGGGCGCGACGGAGGCGCTGGAAACGTAAACATTGATCGGTTTATATAGACAACGCAATGCAAGCTCTCCATTTCATTACGCAGTAAAGGTGGTTTTGATAAATTATGGTTATATATGTATTTTATTCCAATAATATACACACTTCCGTATCTATCCGAAACACTTCGTATATAAACCATAGTGTTTCGGATCTTTCAATAAGCGTGAAGTAAAAACGCATAACTATTCTCTATAGGGTCGACGAAGATATAAAAGTAAACTTGCGCTCAACTTACACAAAGTCTTGCCGATGGTAATCTTCTCATCAGACTCGTACGGCAAGCTTGTGCCAATTTCATTCCTAGCGCATATCCTGAACGAGTACGTAGTGCCCGCCGACAATTTACTGATTTTTGCGGATGTCACCAACGATGTGGCTACGTGTTTCCACTTCTTGCCTTCTTGCTTGATTTCAATGGAATAGTCTAAAATAGCCGACCCACCGTTCTTCTCGGAGGGGTACCATGTGATGGTGACAGAATCATTGTCAATACCATAAAACCCGAGCGGACCGATTGGCGGCGATGGCACATCTGTGGATGAAATATGTTTTTATTGCAACGCTCTTTATATGAGTTATGATTGAAATATTGCGTCAATACAGCTGACAAAGATTACGGCAGTATACATTGCTTGCATTTCGAATCAACACTAGTTAAACTATACAATATATATTGGTCTCAGATGTTTACATACCTAGGGCGTTTTTGATAACAATTGGCTCACTCTCCAAGGCATCGGACACTCCTATCGGATTCTGCGCCATTATTCGGAACATGTATTCGCAGTTCTCATTCAACCGCTGAATGCAGTACGTTTCTATGTTCTTGTCAACATCAGCCACCTTGACCCATTGGTCTAACTCTGGCTCGTGCTTCTCTATAGCATACTTGATCAGATCCAACCCGCCATCGTCGAGGGGAGGCTTCCATTCTATTGTAACAGACTCTCGACTTATTTCTCTCATTATCACGGGACCTTCCGGTTTGCTTGGTTTGTCTGAAAATAAAGAGTTATTCCAATTTTTATATTGGTATTGAAAATCTGCATCGACCCCGCCTGGAACTTATCAAAACATAGAACTTAAACTCAGATTATGACTTCATTCAAAATGTGGACATGATGCTAAACGGCCTTGTAGTCAAAATAAATTATAGACCAAATTAATAAAATTAATTTTATTAATTTGGTCTATAATTTTAGTAAATAGAAGTGATGATGGCTTTGGCGTAAATCATGAGAACCTCGGCGTAAATATCGCATTAACAATAGCAATTGTATTGTATCGGCAAAATTGCCTTTTCCGACATTTTGTATACTTTCGTTAAGTTGGATCCGTAATGCGGTTAATGTTTATGACATCTTCACAAGTCGAATCACTTTGGATGAGGTCTCTATAATATAAAAAGATCCGTTGTTATCATCGTTATTCACCATTTAAACAGGGCTTGTTACAATACGACAGGCTATTATAAAAGAAATATATTCTAGACTAGACTTTAAATGAATACTAAAGAAGACAGAATTTTAAAAGAAAAAGGCTGAAGGCAGAAAAAGACAGCTTCGACTAAAATCACTTAAAACTAGCTTGATCACTCATTTAGCGAGTGACACGTGTGATAGAATCAACTAATAATAATATTATTGTATAAATAATCTCTTTTACGATATAATAAAAAGACTGATAGATGTCAAATACTTTACTATAATAATTCAATAAACAGAAGATACATCCACTACGCACTAGAAATGGCGTGCCCTACACTAACTCTGCTCAACTGAACTGGTCTTCAGACAGTTCACGCGTATATAATTTAAAATAATGATACTTAATTTCGTGATAATTTTTACAACTACCGAACATTAAATATGATTTGAATTTTGTATAAACATATATGTATAACCCGTGACAGAGCACTGCTTACAAAATCATAGGTGGTTTTTTTCTGACGAGTTTAACAACAATGGATGTATCTGCAAACAATACAGTGTCGCAAGTCTTATTTACAAAATAAAGTAATTCATTCAAATATACTAAAAACAGCACAGGCCTTAAAATTGAACCCAGTGGTACACGCATTTGCGCCATATTGTTATACTCTGTTGAACCAATACTGTAAATGCCATAAAATTCCAGCGATTACAATGTTTTGGTTGCGAGAAAACTATTCTCGCTTATGCGATCTATCGCTTTATTTTGATAGTTTAATAAGATGACATAATGATTTAACTTTGGTTCTAATTCTTACCAGTGCCTGATATTTTTATATGACTTTCTTGTCTATCGTAAAATATATATAAATGATAAAAAAGTCGAGGTTACACCGAATAAGGAGATAGTTATAACTACACAATGGACAGTTTTAGACAATATATCATCTATACTACACGATTACACTACACTATACTATGCACATATTTTTTTTAAATATTTCTTTTTTAAGCCTAGGTGATTGCCCAAACAAAATTTCATCATGTTCCTTTAGATTAATATTTATCATTTTCTCATACCAAATAGTTATGCAAAAAGTGAGATGTATGATAAGATAATATTTTTAAGAATGTGTATATTACACGCATATGTTATGTGAAAGGTAATAATCAAATGGATCCCTTGCTTACCGTAAACTTTTAGAGTGGTTTCTGCTGATGCAGTTCCAGCCTTATTCACAGCCTCTACTGTATATTTGCCGGCATGAGACCTTTGTAGAGTCGATATTCTTATCAGGCTGGAAGTATCCTCAGTTACAATCTCAACATCCTCCGTAATATCTACCCTGGACCCGTTCCTATACCACACGACATCCGGCCTCGGTATACCACTGATGACCGCCGTCACCGACCAGCGTTCACCGACCGCATGTTTCTGAGCGACTTCTTCGTCTGCCACGACAACAGTCGGTTTCTGTCGAATTTCCAGCGAGCAAGACGTGTCTATTTCACCGTAATCGTTAGTCGCAACGCACTTATATAACCCCTCAGTAGTCTTTGCCGCCGTGACCACTAATGTCGCGACTCTGTTGACGTACGTCGCTTTGGCTGTTTTTAACTGTTTACCGTTTTTGTACCATGTGACCTTTGGTTCTGGAAGACCTCCGAAAATGCAAGTAAGTTCGACATCATCACCGGGTCCGCCTATGACGTCCATTAAAGGTTTCTTCAAGGTCGGAGGCTGATTCTCCATCACTCTCTCGACGCGGATGTACTCAGTCGTTTCGGACGATCCGCTTACGCCAACTTCGTTTACAGCGAAAACTCTGAATTTATACGTTGACATTGTTTTAAGATTCTTGACGCAGTATTGAGTCTTTTGAATATTTTCTATCGACAGCCATCTGCAACAAAATTTCACATATGCCCAAAACGGTTTGCGATTCGAACTTTTGCCACCATTCACTCAGTAAATCTTAGGATTTACATTTAAGGCACGGTAAACGTTGAAAAAAGTCATGTCATAACGTGATTTAAAATAATATCCGAAATGAAAATAATTTAAATAGGTTAGGTTAGCTTAGGTTGGTTATTTAATTACTATCGTTTTATACCTAAGGTTTTGACTAATAGTTAATTGAAATAGTGATAAAGAATTACTCATTGTTTATTCCTAAAACCAAGATCTACCAGCTGACAGCGGTAAAACCTAGTATACACCGAATTGGAATGGTAAAAGCTCGAAAAAATCGTCCCATTTTCAGAATTACTTACATTTACGAACTCATATCGTATAGGATTTACCGCAGTTCGAGCTTACAGTAACATATACACTCGAGCTCAGGCTTTTTGCAAACCCGTCTGGGTGTGCACCACCAACTCTACATACATTTATTGTACCGCAAAACAGTTCTGGTTTGAAGGGTGAGTTTTTATCGTTGGTGAGTTAAGTGAGTTATATTATTTCATAAGGTTAGTGGTGCTTTGGCGATGAAAAAAATGGTCAATTTTCTCATTGATTTTATGCGAACCAAATTAAGTCGAGCTTGTAACTAAATATTATAGTGGTACATGTGGCTATTTTTTGTGTTCCTAAAAAAACCTGAAAAACTGCTGACCCGATATACATAATACGATATCAGAAATACCAGAAGATGCAGCGCTTTGCGGAAAGGGTTTTAGTGAATAGTATTACTGTTGTAGGAGTAGCTGCGCTTCGAAGTGAACGTCAGTGTGACAAGCATGAATTACAAGTTCTTGTTAATAAATGAGCATGATTTGTTAAGCCTTTCCTCGAATTGTGTTTCGTGAGTGCTGTGCGTAATAAAATTGATTTTATTAAATACAATCAAGACTCACTCCGTTGTATTTTGCTCCTGATATTCGACTATGTAACACTCGATCTCGGAGAAACCTTTGTCACTGGGCTCCGACCAAAAGATGCTAACAGAGCTGTCGTCCACATCCAATACGCGAGGTTTTCCCGGTGGTGAAGATATGTCTAGGTTTTAAATAAATTTATCATTAGACAAAACTTTACGACACAGACAGTACGACATGTTTGAAATAGTTTAGAGGACATGCTAGTATAATTTCAAGCATTTTATCACTGAAAAAATCAAATGAATTTTACACATACCCAAAACAATGACTTCAATATCAATTTCTACTACGCCGCAATTATTTTCAAGCCTTAATTTGTATGAACCGGCGTCGGAGTGTTCTATTTTCTTGATAGTAAGACTTGCTGACATAGAGTCTATAAAGGGTTTAGTGTGCTTAGACTTTTTAATAATTTTCGAATTGACTACCCACTCATCGTTAGGCTGGGGGTTAGCTTCATACTGAACATAGAGCGTGACATCACCTCCTCTTTTCACCCTATATATCTTCTCGTAGTCCAAAATTTTAGGCGTAAACTCAATCACTGAAATTTTTAAATCGATTAACATAACATAATATAGTAATGGCTAACACAACAAAAAAAATACTAAAGTAATTTTACTATTATAAAAAGCAACAATATTATTTTAAGTCACTTATTACAAACATATTAAAATGCGCTTTTGCGCATGCGTACCTTCTACTTTCAGTCTAGTGGTACACCTGGTGTCCATTAATTGACACGAATATTCGCATTGGTCATCCTCCGTGCAACGTCTTATTATGAGAGTACGTTTTTTACCATCCGTTATTAGCGTAAACTTCTCTGAATCTTCAAGCATGGTCTTCCTTCTGAACCAAGTTACCGTAAGGCTATCTTCGGGTACTTCGATTGTCAGGTACGCATCGGTGTTAGCAGGTATAACAACTACTTCGGGAAGTCTCAACGTAAAGTCAACTGATGGTTCTTCAACTAAAAGTTTAGCCGTACACTTATCATTCCCAACTTCGCATGTATATTCGCCTTCATCGCTTTTCTCACTATCGTATATTTTCAATTTTTGTTTTTTCCCGTCTATCGTAAGCTGAATATGATTCGAGAACTGTAACTCAGCACCGTCTTTAAACCATCTAACAAGCGCATCACCTTTTGTGAGCTCGATGTCGAATGTAGCTTTGTTACCCCTGTTAACTTTCTGATCTCGAAGTCGTTTGATTATCTCCGGCGGCAACTCTACTACGGTCACTTCGGCAGTACATGCATCATCGCGCAATTTGCAAGTATATTCACCTTCATCGTGAACAGACGTATTTCTTATAAACAGTTTCCTGATATTACCACGCTTTTCAAGGTCGTATTTATGCCTTTTAGCTTTAATCGTTTCACCATCTTTTTCCCAAACAACATCGGCTGTTTCAGAGTTGATTTCGACTTCAAGTATCGCAATGTCCCTTTCTTTAACTTCGAAGTCTTGCAATTTACGAATGAACTCTGGTAACGTTTCGTGGACGATCAGGTTTGTGCTTGTTTCTTGCCCCTTAACCACGCACCTAATTATTCCTTTGTCGGACAATTTGGATTTCTTGATTCTCAATTTGTGGATACGACTCTCTTGTATTATTTCCCTGTGATCCATTCCACTCAGTTCTTTGTCATTATGATACCATTTTGTGGATACGGTGTGAGACGTTTCACATTCTAATATAACTGTTTTACCCTCTTGTATCTCATATTGTTTCTTAAGGTTTCTGACAAATGTCACCTTATCCACATCTATGGTGACTCGGGCTCCGTGAGATGCCTTACCGGCAGTGTTTGCTGCGACACATTTATAGTCGCCGGAATCTATTTCTGAATCGACATTAATAATGACGAGTTCAATATTTTCACCATCAAAGTTTTGTGTGACAGTTTCATTAGGAGTAAGAATTTGATTGTTTCTGTACCATGTTACTAATGGTATAGGATTACCTGTGACCTTTGCGTTCAATATGATCGTACCCTTTTCTCGGACTGTTAATTCTTGGAATCTATTGATAAAGAGAGGTGGTTCCTCATTTTCTTCGGTTGGTTCTGAAAAGAAACGCTCTTTACTTTTTATATAAGTATTAAATCATTTCATAGTAGAAAATATTTATTAACCAAAAAAGACAAGTCAATTGTAAAGATTTTGAAAACAATAATGTGAATGACTAGCTGGTGTCCGCGACTCCGTTCATGTGATTTTAAGCCTCAAAAGTGGGAGTATTATATGGTTGACATATCTGTGTATCTTTGAGTCTGTCGTGGCATTGTAGTCCCCAATAAGTATTTGTCTAACTGCATAATGTATATTACACGATGTTACACGTAGTGCCGTCGGGGATCAAAGCATAGATTCTTTTGCAGTTGCGAACACGCGACAGAGTCACATAAAGCTAGCCGTGTGCACTGGATGTGTCGCTTAAAAGTAAACGATTTTTTTTGGAATCAGAAGGAACCGGGGCGTAAACATAAAATCATCTCTGCCGCACCCATTTATACTTATAGTATAAATTTATTTTCTTTTCAAACGCAAAGGGTTGATGTAACACCACTAGAACTCTTTAAAAAGTTTTAACCTCATCAGCCTTGGTTCCATAACATCTCGATTTTAATAAAACAATACTACAGTATAAATCAGTGAAAATCGCATCCAAATCGGTTAAGTCGATTCCGAGATTAGCGGTAACAAACGAAAATTTGTTTTTTTATCATGAAAATCTGAACAGACGTTTGAAAATCATCAGCATCTTATTAGTTGATGAGGGGATCTGACTACCTTCCATATGTCCTATCCATTTGAAGTTTAGTACCGTATTACTTCAAGGATATTGAAAGAATATGGCAAAGTAACCAGGACTTCAAATATGACATGTTAAGTTAAGGTTTAGATTTCGAAAGTGCGTTATTAAATCGGATCAACTAGGCTCAATTACGACTATATTAATACCTATGATACCTAGTACCTAAATAAGTTACTAACTCAACTAACTAATCACTATAATTTATACATACTTTAAAAAGGACAAAATAAATATCAAATTAAAAATTTTAAAACCCGCATCCGAACACCGAGCTCGCCGCGCGCGGCATTGCGTAGACCGTCTACGCAAACTACAACTACTCGTATGCATGAAACTTACGATCGCTCGTACCTAAATGTAATTCGTAATAATTAATTAGGTAATTGTTGGAAAAAAACTTTTTAAACTTTAGCGGTCCCCGGCGCGACTACGACGCTTGGAATATATAAATATTTAAACTTGCATAATACAAGAGACGATAATAATTATAATCGGTTTAAAATATTATTTATTAATTTTTAGAGTTTTATTTTGTGTCGGGCTTTTTAAAATTTTATTTTTATTCGCAAATGTCTTCCATGTACAGATTTCGATCACCTACGATTTTATGATATGTATTGATAAATATAGAAGAAGACTAAACTAAATGTTCACACATTTTTCTAGCAAAATAAGTAAAAATTCAGAAAACCAATTCACCGACTAAACTAATTATTGAAAGTGCAGATTTTTAAGTAACAATATAATAATGAAGTAAGTCTGCTTAACTATCCGAGTTGACGAAAATTAAACTTACATAAAAGATTTTCAGTATAACTCACAGCAAGCAGACTAACTAATAAACAAAAGTTTAACCTGTTCTATAATATATTCAAGCAAACTTCTGTGAACATATAGATTTTTTTTATTATAAATCTAACCTAGCCTATAATATATTTTAGTAAACAAACAAAATAATATTTTATAAGACTAAAATAATTATTGTTAGCGAAAATTTTTAACAAAAAAAATATTAATTAATTAAGTCTTCTTATCTGTCCCAATAATCGACAGTAATACTTAAATATTATTTTAATATGCGTCCACATGCTTGCAGTTATTCAATACTACAGGCAGCGCCGCTTTTTTCAAACTGAGTGTGCCTAATGCCTAATGACCTCTACAGCGTCACTGGGCGGGGGCAGCGGCTTATATTGGCTAGGCCGTGGCCGACCGAAAGGGACCAGTATAAGTTAAACCCAATTTTATATGATCGACTACATTGCTGAAAGCTCAAATTACATTGGTCTTTTAAATGAGGAGTTTTTTTTAACTTTGTGTTCACAATAACTGTCAATTATAACCTTTTTACAGTCAAAGTTTCAACGAAATTAACTTGACGACATTTTTGCAATAAATATGTTGTAATAAGTTTTTCTTTTTTTTAATTGACAAATCTTTTTTATTTGTCAACCGATTTTAATAAAACAATGCCTAAATGTTACCCAGAGTTAACTACAGTGTATCAGAGAAAACCGCATTAAAATAGGTGAAGCCGTTTCCATGATTAGCGGTAGCAAACGAACAGACAAACAGACAAAAATTCTAAAAATCACCTTTTTGTAATGTATTGCTTAAATAAATATCTTCTAAGTACAGATTTCGATCGGTTACGATTTTATTATATGTATAGAATAGAGAGATAGATATAGAAGAAGAAGATTAGTAATATCAATTCAATCCTTACCTTCAATAGTTATTACAGCGCTGGTTTCAGCAGATCCTTCCGAGTTCATCGCCTTAAGAGTGTACAAACCGTCGTCTTTGCCTTTCTTCGGTTTTATGATAGATATAGAGTGCATATCTCCATCGGTTTTTTGTGTAAGTGTTTTAATGGGTTTATTATTTTTATACCACGAAACTTTCGGTTCCGGAGTCCCAACTACTTGAGTTGCTAAGACGACGCTTTCTCCTTCTCTTATAGTCATACTCTTGAGAGGCTCTATTACTTGTGGTTTTTCCTTTTCACCAGTTTTAATTTTTAGAACTATTGGTAAGCTGGCTTCGCCTTCCCTGTTGATTGCAAGTACTGTGTATGTGCCTTCTTGATATTTTTTAACGTTAGATATTCTTAGTACACTACAATACATGTGCATATCGGATTCTGTAGCTATCGAAATATTATCATTTGTCATTATTTCTTCTCCTTTAAAGAACCAAGCGATATCGGGTTCGGGAATAGCGACTAGCCTGCACTCTAAGAAAATTTGTGAGCCTTCGTCAACGTATTGTGCCTTTGGCCTTTTTGAAAATGTTGGTGGAATGCCTTCCAATATGTCCGCTAATGACGATTCCCTAGATAAACTCTTTCTAGAAAGAATTGTCATTTCAGAACCATGATCAGATAGTGGTGCCTCGACTATTAATTCAGTGGTGCTCGAAGCAAACCCTGCTGCGTTTTTAGCTACACACGTAAATGTTCCCGCGTCTTCTGGAAACACCTCCCTAATCACTAGTGTGGCTACGTTGTCGTCGTCATAATACATCTGAAAATCTTGGGATGGTTTTATTATAGCCGTTTGTCTAAACCACGTTATTTGAGGTCTAGGAAATCCTTCGACTTGACATTCAAACTGTACTGTTGACCCGTCTGGAGTATGTTTCGGGCGTAGCTTTTCAATAAATATGGGGGCGATAGCTTGTTCCTCAGAAGTAGGTTCTGAAAGTATCGTATTTAGTTGTTACTATAAAATTGCTGTGCTATAGACATACATATTTTTAATAAAAAAATCCTACTTACTTTCAAAAACGGGCAATTTATCAATTTTCTCATTCAATTTCTTTTGAAGATATAATGTATAATTCGATTCGTCCATTAAGTATTGCGCCGGCACCCAACCCTTTTCTTCTGTGAGATGTTTGCGAACATACCACCAGTCTTGATTTGTAGTTTCTATAAATATAAAAAATGCTGTGTTTTCAAGGGCCTTTTTTTTAATATACATAATACTATTTAAAAACTTGTAAAGATTCGAACTTTAGAGCAAATACGTGAACAGAAAATAAAACATATATATGACAGGAAAGATTTACTTTTATTTATGGCAGACTTACGCAATGGTCTTTATTCATTGTAACTTTAAATTTTAATAAAATTTGAATTTAATGCTTAAGCGAAAATAGGCTATAAAATATAACTTTATTGTACCTAGTATGTATAATCGTTCACCCTCTACAAGATTTATAGCCTCGTCTGTCTCTGCGACGTAAGAATAAACAGCAAACACTGTATCACCGCATCGAACATTTATTGGAGTTTCTGAAATATTTTAAATCATTAAATAAATAATCATATTTCATGTATTATTTGAGCATCTGACTGCTTTAAGCTGATTACTGGGTAATTACCGGGAAATTCTTGTTCTTTGGCTATACTCATTGATGCTTCTGCTTCTGCAAATAACAACATAGATATATTATACAATTTCAGGGGCAGTTTCATTATTTACGATCGTAGTTTCTGTAATAGCATAAATACGTTGATTTAATTTTATACCTTGAACTGGTCCTGATTTCTTTGGTTTGCGCTTTGCCGATATAGTAAGTTCCTCATCTTCAAATATTTTGTTGCTGACTCTTTTTGGTTTTAATTCAATACTTTGTTCTTCTACTTCACTAACTTCGTAAGTAGGTTTTTTAGGTTTTCTCCTAAATATCATTTCTACATTTTCTTCTGATTCGCCATCACTAATAATAACTTCCTCTGCTTGGCTATCATCTTCAATTTCTTTAAGCAATTGTATCGATGTTTCATCTGTCTCTTCAGTAATGGTGACTTTTTTCTTAGGTACGAGCTTTATATTACTTGATAGAGATAATTCTTCTTGCTTAAATTCATCTAATTGATGTTTAATATCAAAAGCAATCTCTTGATTTTCAATCACGTAGTCCTCTTTTTTACCCAATTCAAATGTTACATTTTCAATAAATTCGGTTTTCTTATCTAATATTTTTTTCTTAGATAAAGATATATTTTCTGCTACGTCGTCCATATATTCCACTGAAATTTTCTTATTCGGGGCTTTTTTCAATGGCATAGTGATATTAGAACTTTCCTCCATTTCTTCATTATCAATGATTTCAACTACATCTACTTCATCATCATTTTCTTTGTAATATTTTATGGAAGCTTCATTAGCTTCTTCGTTAAATGTTGGTTGCCTTTGGGGTTTTAATTTAACTTTACTTGACATTGATATTTCTTCTTCGAGATAAGAATCTAAATGTATATTAAATTCTTGCTCGACATCTTCTTTAGTTTTAACAGTCTTCGGTCTAAAAGTAACTTCTTCCGGTTCAGTTATTTCTGGAAGTGTTACCGATGACTTTCGAACTGGTTTTAATTTCTTTTTTATAGTTACTTCATCAACTAATTCTTCAATTTTTTTAACACTCGAACGTCGCGGTTTAATTGTCACATGCTGAGGTTCCTCTTCCATATCATCCGTAAGTTCCTCTTTTACATCCTTGTTTATATATTCTTCGGTTTCATCATTATCAATAGTTTCTCCGACAACTTTTATTTGCTGTTCTTCAATTTTTGATCTAGGTTCTAAAATATCGTCATGGGTAAACATTGGTTTTTCTAATTCCGTTTTATGACCATCTGGCATTTTCGGTTCTTTGATTACCTTTTTCTTTATTGTAGCAGCCTCTTTTATGTTTCTAGAAAGAACTCCGTTCTGTCGAATGGCACTTAAAAGTGTTATATTGGGTATAATTATCGATGGAGGCCATTCGGTTACATATTTTATGCGACTTTTAAGATGTATTTTTGGTATTTTTACAACTGAACCTTCTGGCTTTGTTTTGACAACACCTTTTTTTAATTTAAGGTTTTTAAACTGTGGTTCTGCAAACTGAGGTTGATCAACTTGTATTTCTTCTATTCGCATAGGTTTCAGTTTCGGTTTTTTCTTTATTAAGTTTACATTTTCTTGTAACTGAATTATGTCAGGTTTTGAAGGGAAGTCTTTATCTTTTTTATCATTTTCTTTTAAATCTTCGTCATGTAAGTTTATTTCTTTATCAATGCCTTTCGGTATTTCTAAAGGTTGTTCCACGTATTCATAACTAAAGTCTTCTGGTTTTTCTAATACAGGTCTTTCTAATTCTGGGAGTACTGATATTTTAACAGCTTTCTTTTTTATTTTTGATGCTTCTTTTATATTTCTCGACAGCTCACCGTTTTGTCTTACACTTCCCAAAAACGTAATAATAGGTTTGATATCTTTTGGCGGCCAATCAGTAAAAAATTTTATACGGCTTTTCAATTGAATTTTCGGCAGCGATGTGACTGTTGGTTCTTGTTTTGGTTTTATTGTTGATTTTTTTAGTTTAAGTTTAGTAAATTGTGGTTGTACTACTTCTTCGGCAAACTGAGCGGCACTTATTTTAATAGAGCCATGTTCCATTTTTTGAGGTTTTAAAATTTTGTTCGTCTTCAATTTTTCAACTGGTTCTGGTCTTCTTGCACTGCTTTCATCTTCTACTTGTTCAGGCATGTTTGTCGTCGTTTTTTGATGATTGTTTACATGTTGTCCCGTTTCTGTAATAAATAATAACCTATAAGATACAACTCAAACTAAGCATAGTAAAAACAATGAAATAAACATTAACATTATTAAAAATTGGAACATTCATTTTCTTTTTAAAATCATACGTTGATAATCCTAACGTCACATGGATAATAATTACAATAGTAGTTATAATGTTAAAGCCTTTATTTAGACTTTAAGCCGTTATTATTTATTAAATAATGATTCTTAAACAGTAACAACAAATTATATAAAATCAAGTTGATCTTTTTCGGACCATGTCCATGACGTTGTTTGAAAATAATAAAACTTAATTACTATGTTAGGATGAAAATACTTTAGTAAAATCAGAAATAGTCAACTCCGAAGTAAAAAGAAGTCCTATCACTCCGCGAACACGGTCAGAATACTGTCGTTATTTAAGTGGTAGCACATGAAGCATATTGCTAATGAAACTGCATAAACACGTGATGCACTACACTGCCACGGCAAAAACAACGACATGAATACGTTATTATATGAGACTCGCAAGTCATCGACAGTTAAACTCCTGCAGACTGGAAATTAGCTTAAACAAATGTTAACAACTAAGAGTTTAACTTAAGAGTAACTATGACAACGGACAAATTGTCGATTGCGTTTGCATGAAAGTTAATTGTATTTTTCTTCGAGCAACGATGCAATACACAAGTAGACGTATGTCAATACGGTATAAAGGACCCTTAATTACAATTTTTCTAATTGAACTCAATCTCAAACCCATCTAAATTTACTCCTATTGTCTTATACTACGGAAATAAGTATTTTTATTTCGCGTACTATTAACTATTTCCGCGTAAACCAAGAAGAGTAGTTAATAGGCGTACGTATCAAATCTATAAGTTCACAATATAAATATATATGGTGAATTTATAATTACATAGGTATATGTAAAATAGTTGATAATATTTACACTAGGTAACTGGAATTCGATTTTCAATGTAATATCACTTCCTCGTTAAAAATTAAAGCACGCAAGGAACAAAATATCAATCGACAAGAATTTTATTCTTGTCAAAATGTTTCGTAATTTCCTTTTGTCCGACTTACCCTTCGATGAGTTCATTTCGTAAACAATATTTTCATCCGGAAAATCGACGATTTCAAGAATTTGTGTGTCTTCTTCCACTAGTAACTTTTCTTCCATTACGGTTACGGTTGTCACGGGTTCTTCGCCTTCTTCGGCAGTGGTTATTTCTGTCACTTCCTGTTTCAAGCCCTTAGGTTTTTTGATAACGCGCTTTGTTGTTTTTACAGTTTTCGTGTCACCTTGTTCCGTAACGGTCTGAGTAACTTTGACCTCCTCAGGAGCCTCCTCGATAGCTTGAGCATGGACTGGTTCGTGTAAATCGTCAAAAGTGGTAAGTGTATCATCTGTGAATTCGTGTGTAGTGTGTACAGAGACGACAGGTGCTTTGTCATCTTCGTGTGTGGATGTGATGTGTGTAGTGTCAACCCTAGGACCTACCTTCTTTTTGATAGTCCGTTTTGTGATTTTCTTTTGTTTAGACTTACCATCGGGTGATTTGATTTCTTCGATTGTCGATTCTTCAGGAAGTTCGACAATTTCTATCGGTTGTGACTCGATTTCTTCGGGCGACTTGTCTTCCGATACGGTGACAGTTGTGACAGGTTCTTCTCCGTCTTTTTCGACAGTTATTATCTCAGTAACTTCCTGTTTCGGACCCTTCGGTTTTTTGATCACACGCTTTGTTGTTTTTACAGTTTTGGTGTCACCTTGTTCCGTAACGGTCTGAGTAACTTTGACCTCCTCGGGAGCCTCCTCGATAACTTGAGCATGGACTGGTTCGTGTAAATCGTCAAAAGTGGTAAGTGTATCATCTGTGAATTCGTGTGTAGTGTGTACAGAGACGACAGGTGCTTTGTCATCTTCGTGTGTGGTTGTGATGTGTGTAGTGTCAACCCTAGGACCTACCTTCTTTTTGATAGTCCGTTTTGTGATTTTCTTTTGTTTAGACTTACCATCGGGTGATTTGATTTCTTCGATCGTCGATTCTTCAGGAAGTTCGACAATTTCTATCGGTTGTGACTCGATTTCTTCGGGCGACTTGTCTTCCGATACGGTGACAGTTGTGACAGGTTCTTCTCCGTCTTTTTCGACAGTTATTATCTCAGTAACTTCCTGTTTCGGACCCTTCTGTTTTTTGATCACGCGCTTTGTTGTTTTAACAGTCTTCTTGTCTCCTATTTTAGAAACAACTTCGGTTACTTTCACCTCTTCGGGAGCCTCTTCAATAATCCTAGCCTTTTCTGGTGTGAGTAAGTCTACGAGAGGTGTGACTGTATCATGAATGAGTTCCTCTGTTTTGTGTACGAAAGTGACGGGTGTTTCATCGTCTTCTTGTTCAGTTACGATTTGTGTGGTTTCGAGTTTAGGACCTACCTTCTTTTTGATAATGCGTTTTGTTGTTTTCCTATGTTTTGGCTTACCATCCTGCGACTCGACACTTTCAACGAACGTTTCTTCTGGAAGTTCGACGATTTCTGTTGTTTGCGTGTCTCCTTCCTCTGGTGACTTTTCTTCCGTTACGGTTACGGTTGTCACGGGTTCTTCGCCTTCATTTTCGACAGTGGTTATTTCTGTCACTTCCTGTTTCAAGCCCTTAGGCTTTTTGATAACGCGCTTTGTTGTTTTTACAGTTTTCGTGTCACCTTGTTCCGTAACGGTCTGAGTAACTTTGACCTCCTCGGGAGCCTCCTCGATAACTTGAGCATGGACTGGTTCGTATAAATCGTCTAAAGTGGTAAGTGTATCATCTGTGAATTCGTGTGTAGTGTGTACAGAGACGACAGGTGCTTTGTCATCTTCGTGTGTGGTTGTGATGTGTGTAGTGTCAACCCTAGGACCTACCTTCTTTTTGATTGTCCGTTTTGTGATTTTCTTTTGTTTAGACTTACCATCGGGTGATTTCATTTCTTCGATCGTCGATTCTTCAGGAAGTTCGACAATTTCTATCGGTTGTGACTCGATTTCTTCGGGCGACTTGTCTTCCGATACGGTGACAGTTGTGACAGGTTCTTCTCCGTCTTTTTCGACAGTTATTATCTCAGTAACTTCCTGTTTCGGACCCTTCGGTTTTTTGATCACACGCTTTGTTGTTTTTACAGTTTTGGTGTCACCTTGTTCCGTAACGGTCTGAGTAACTTTGACCTCCTCGGGAGCCTCCTCGATAACTTGAGCATGGACTGGTTCGTGTAAATCGTCAAAAGTGGTAAGTATATCATCTGTGAATTCGTGTGTAGTGTGTACAGAGACGACAGGTGCTTTGTCATCTTCGTGTGTGGTTGTGATGTGTGTAGTGTCAACCCTAGGACCTACCTTCTTTTTGATAGTCCGTTTTGTGATTTTCTTTTGTTTAGACTTACCATCGGGTGATTTGATTTCTTCGATCGTCGATTCTTCAGGAAGTTCGACAATTTCTATCGGTTGTGACTCGATTTCTTCGGGCGACTTGTCTTCCGATACGGTGACAGTTGTGACAGGTTCTTCTCCGTCTTTTTCGACAGTTATTATCTCAGTAACTTCCTGTTTCGGACCCTTCTGTTTTTTGATCACGCGCTTTGTTGTTTTAACAGTCTTCTTGTCTCCTATTTTAGAAACAACTTCGGTTACTTTCACCTCTTCGGGAGCCTCTTCAATAATCCTAGCCTTTTCTGGTGTGAGTAAGTCTACGAGAGGTGTGACTGTATCATGAATGAGTTCCTCTGTTTTGTGTACGAAAGTGACGGGTGTTTCATCGTCTTCTTGTTCAGTTACGATTTGTGTGGTTTCGAGTTTAGGACCTACCTTCTTTTTGATAATGCGTTTTGTTGTTTTCCTATGTTTTGGCTTACCATCCTGCGACTCGACACTTTCAACGAACGTTTCTTCTGGAAGTTCGACGATTTCTGTTGTTTGCGTGTCTCCTTCCTCTGGTGACTTTTCTTCCGTTACGGTTACGGTTGTCACGGGTTCTTCGCCTTCATTTTCGACAGTGGTTATTTCTGTCACTTCCTGTTTCAAGCCCTTAGGCTTTTTGATAACGCGCTTTGTTGTTTTTACAGTTTTCGTGTCACCTTGTTCCGTAACGGTCTGAGTAACTTTGACCTCCTCGGGAGCCTCCTCGATAACTTGAGCATGGACTGGTTCGTATAAATCGTCTAAAGTGGTAAGTGTATCATCTGTGAATTCGTGTGTAGTGTGTACAGAGACGACAGGTGCTTTGTCATCTTCGTGTGTGGTTGTGATGTGTGTAGTGTCAACCCTAGGACCTACCTTCTTTTTGATTGTCCGTTTTGTGATTTTCTTTTGTTTAGACTTACCATCGGGTGATTTCATTTCTTCGATCGTCGATTCTTCAGGAAGTTCGACAATTTCTATCGGTTGTGACTCGATTTCTTCGGGCGACTTGTCTTCCGATACGGTGACAGTTGTGACAGGTTCTTCTCCGTCTTTTTCGACAGTTATTATCTCAGTAACTTCCTGTTTCGGACCCTTCGGTTTTTTGATCACACGCTTTGTTGTTTTTACAGTTTTGGTGTCACCTTGTTCCGTAACGGTCTGAGTAACTTTGACCTCCTCGGGAGCCTCCTCGATAACTTGAGCATGGACTGGTTCGTGTAAATCGTCTAAAGTGGTAAGTGTATCATCTGTGAATTCGTGTGTAGTGTGTACAGAGACGACAGGTGCTTTGTCATCTTCGTGTGTGGTTGTGATGTGTGTAGTGTCAACCCTAGGACCTACCTTCTTTTTGATAGTCCGTTTTGTGATTTTCTTTTGTTTAGACTTACCATCGGGTGATTTGATTTCTTCGATCGTCGATTCTTCAGGAAGTTCGACAATTTCTATCGGTTGTGACTCGACTTCTTCGGGCGACTTGTCTTCCGATACGGTGACAGTTGTGACAGGTTCTTCTCCGTCTTTTTCGACAGTTATTATCTCAGTAACTTCCTGTTTCGGACCCTTCTGTTTTTTGATCACGCGCTTTGTTGTTTTAACAGTCTTCTTGTCTCCTATTTTAGAAACAACTTCGGTTACTTTCACCTCTTCGGGAGCCTCTTCAATAATCCTAGCCTTTTCTGGTGTGAGTAAGTCTACGAGAGGTGTGACTGTATCATGAATGAGTTCCTCTGTTTTGTGTACGAAAGTGACGGGTGTTTCATCGTCTTCTTGTTCAGTTACGATTTGTGTGGTTTCGAGTTTAGGACCTACCTTCTTTTTGATAATGCGTTTTGTTGTTTTCCTATGTTTTGGCTTACCATCCTGCGACTCGACACTTTCAACGAACGTTTCTTCTGGAAGTTCGACGATTTCTGTTGTTTGCGTGTCTCCTTCCTCTGGTGACTTTTCTTCCGTTACGGTTACGGTTGTCACGGGTTCTTCGCCTTCATTTTCGACAGTGGTTATTTCTGTCACTTCCTGTTTCAAGCCCTTAGGCTTTTTGATAACGCGCTTTGTTGTTTTTACAGTTTTCGTGTCACCTTGTTCCGTAACGGTCTGAGTAACTTTGACCTCCTCGGGAGCCTCCTCGATAACTTGAGCATGGACTGGTTCGTATAAATCGTCTAAAGTGGTAAGTGTATCATCTGTGAATTCGTGTGTAGTGTGTACAGAGACGACAGGTGCTTTGTCATCTTCGTGTGTGGTTGTGATGTGTGTAGTGTCAACCCTAGGACCTACCTTCTTTTTGATTGTCCGTTTTGTGATTTTCTTTTGTTTAGACTTACCATCGGGTGATTTCATTTCTTCGATCGTCGATTCTTCAGGAAGTTCGACAATTTCTATCGGTTGTGACTCGATTTCTTCGGGCGACTTGTCTTCCGATACGGTGACAGTTGTGACAGGTTCTTCTCCGTCTTTTTCGACAGTTATTATCTCAGTAACTTCCTGTTTCGGACCCTTCGGTTTTTTGATCACACGCTTTGTTGTTTTTACAGTTTTGGTGTCACCTTGTTCCGTAACGGTCTGAGTAACTTTGACCTCCTCGGGAGCCTCCTCGATAACTTGAGCATGGACTGGTTCGTGTAAATCGTCTAAAGTGGTAAGTGTATCATCTGTGAATTCGTGTGTAGTGTGTACAGAGACGACAGGTGCTTTGTCATCTTCGTGTGTGGTTGTGATGTGTGTAGTGTCAACCCTAGGACCTACCTTCTTTTTGATAGTCCGTTTTGTGATTTTCTTTTGTTTAGACTTACCATCGGGTGATTTGATTTCTTCGATCGTCGATTCTTCAGGAAGTTCGACAATTTCTATCGGTTGTGACTCGACTTCTTCGGGCGACTTGTCTTCCGATACGGTGACAGTTGTGACAGGTTCTTCTCCGTCTTTTTCGACAGTTATTATCTCAGTAACTTCCTGTTTCGGACCCTTCTGTTTTTTGATCACGCGCTTTGTTGTTTTAACAGTCTTCTTGTCGCCTATTTTAGAAACAACTTCGGTTATTTTCACCTCTTCGGGAGCCTCTTCTATAATCCTAGCCTTTTCTGGTGTGAGTAAGTCTACGAGAGGTGTGACTGTATCATGAATGAGTTCCTCTGTTTTGTGTACGAAAGTGACGGGTGCTTCGTCGTCTTCTTGTTCAGTTACGATTTGTGTGGTTTCGAGTTTAGGACCTACCTTCTTTTTGATAGTGCGTTTTGTTGTTTTCCTATGTTTTGGCTTACCATCCTGCGACTCGACACTTTCAACGAACGTTTCTTCTGGAAGTTCGACGATTTCTGTTGTTTGCGTGTCTCCTTCCTCTGGTGACTTTTCTTCCGTTACGGTTACGGTTGTCACGGGTTCTTCGCCTTCATTTTCGACAGTGGTTATTTCTGTCACTTCCTGTTTCAAGCCCTTAGGCTTTTTGATAACGCGCTTTGTTGTTTTTACAGTTTTCGTGTCACCTTGTTCCGTAACGGTCTGAGTAACTTTGACCTCCTCGGGAGCCTCCTCGATAACTTGAGCATGGACTGGTTCGTGTAAATCGTCTAAAGTGGTAAGTGTATCATCTGTGAATTCGTGTGTAGTGTGTACAGAGACGACAGGTGCTTTGTCATCTTCGTGTGTGGTTGTGATGTGTGTAGTGTCAACCCTAGGACCTACCTTCTTTTTGATTGTCCGTTTTGTGATTTTCTTTTGTTTAGACTTACCATCGGGTGATTTGATTTCTTCGATCGTCGATTCTTCAGGAAGTTCGACAATTTCTATCGGTTGTGACTCGACTTCTTCGGGCGACTTGTCTTCCGATACGGTGACAGTTGTGACAGGTTCTTCTCCGTCTTTTTCGACAGTTATTATCTCAGTAACTTCCTGTTTCGGACCCTTCTGTTTTTTGATCACGCGCTTTGTTGTTTTAACAGTCTTCTTGTCGCCTATTTTAGAAACAACTTCGGTTACTTTCACCTCTTCGGGAGCCTCTTCTATAATCCTAGCCTTTTCTGGTGTGAGTAAGTCTACGAGAGGTGTGACTGTATCATGAATGAGTTCCTCTGTTTTGTGTACGAAAGTGACGGGTGTTTCATCGTCTTCTTGTTCAGTTACGATTTGTGTGGTTTCGAGTTTAGAACCTACCTTCTTTTTGATAGTGCGTTTTGTTGTTTTCCTATGTTTTGGCTTACCATCCTGCGACTCGACACTTTCAACGAACGTTTCTTCCGGAAGTTCGACGATTTCTGTTGTTTGCGTGTCTCCTTCCTCTGGTGACTTTTCTTCCGTTACGGTTACGGTTGTCACGGGTTCTTCGCCTTCATTTTCGACAGTGGTTATTTCTGTCACTTCCTGTTTCAAGCCCTTAGGCTTTTTGATAACGCGCTTTGTTGTTTTTACAGTTTTCGTGTCACCTTGTTCCGTAACGGTCTGAGTAACTTTGACCTCCTCGGGAGCCTCCTCGATAACTTGAGCATGGACTGGTTCGTGTAAATCGTCTAAAGTGGTAAGTGTATCATCTGTGAATTCGTGTGTAGTGTGTACAGAGACGACAGGTGCTTTGTCATCTTCGCGTGTGGTTGTGATGTGTGTAGTGTTAACCCTAGGACCTACCTTCTTTTTGATTGTCCGTTTTGTGATTTTCTTTTGTTTAGACTTACCATCGGGTGATTTGATTTCTTCGATCGTCGATTCTTCAGGAAGTTCGACAATTTCTATCGGTTGTGACTCGACTTCTTCGGGCGACTTGTCTTCCGATACGGTGACAGTTGTGACAGGTTCTTCTCCGTCTTTTTCGACAGTTATTATCTCAGTAACTTCCTGTTTCGGACCCTTCTGTTTTTTGATCACGCGCTTTGTTGTTTTAACAGTCTTCTTGTCGCCTATTTTAGAAACAACTTCGGTTACTTTCACCTCTTCGGGAGCCTCTTCTATAATCCTAGCCTTTTCTGGTGTGAGTAAGTCTACGAGAGGTGTGACTGTATCATGAATGAGTTCCTCTGTTTTGTGTACGAAAGTGACGGGTGCTTCGTCGTCTTCTTGTTCAGTTACGATTTGTGTGGTTTCGAGTTTAGGACCTACCTTCTTTTTGATAGTGCGTTTTGTTGTTTTCCTATGTTTTGGCTTACCATCCTGCGACTCGACACTTTCAACGAACGTTTCTTCCGGAAGTTCGACGATTTCTGTTGTTTGCGTGTCTCCTTCCTCTGGTGACTTTTCTTCCGTTACGGTTACGGTTGTCACGGGTTCTTCGCCTTCATTTTCGACAGTGGTTATTTCTGTCACTTCCTGTTTCAAGCCCTTAGGCTTTTTGATAACGCGCTTTGTTGTTTTTACAGTTTTCGTGTCACCTTGTTCCGTAACGGTCTCAGTAACATTGACCTCCTCGGGAGCCTCCTCGATAACTTGAGCATGGACTGGTTCGTGTAAATCGTCAAAAGTGGTAAGTGTATCATCTGTGAATTCGTGTGTAGTGTGTACAGAGACGACAGGTGCTTTGTCATCTTCGTGTGTGGTTGTGATGTGTGTAGTGTCAACCCTAGGACCTACCTTCTTTTTGATAGTCCGTTTTGTGATTTTCTTTTGTTTAGACTTACCATCGGGTGATTTGATTTCTTCGATCGTCGATTCTTCAGGAAGTTCGACAATTTCTATCGGTTGTGACTCGACTTCTTCGGGCGACTTGTCTTCCGATACGGTGACAGTTGTGACAGGTTCTTCTCCGTCTTTTTCGACAGTTATTATCTCAGTAACTTCCTGTTTCGGACCCTTCTGTTTTTTGATCACGCGCTTTGTTGTTTTAACAGTCTTCTTGTCGCCTATTTTAGAAACAACTTCGGTTACTTTCACCTCTTCGGGAGCCTCTTCTATAATCCTAGCCTTTTCTGGTGTGAGTAAGTCTACGAGAGGTGTGACTGTATCATGAATGAGTTCCTCTGTTTTGTGTACGAAAGTGACGGGTGTTTCGTCGTCTTCTTGTTCGGTTATGATTTGTGTGGTTTCGAGTGTAGGACCTACCTTCTTTTTGATAATACGTTTCGTTGTTTTCTTTTGTTTTGGCTTACCTTCCGGTGACTCGACACTTTCAACGAACGTTTCTTCCGGAAGTTCGACGATTTCTGTTGTTTGCGTGTCTCCTTCCTCTGGTGACTTTTCTTCCGTTACGGTTACGGTTGTCACGGGTTCTTCACCTTCATTTTCGACAGTGGTTATTTCTGTCACTTCCTGTTTCAAGCCCTTAGGCTTTTTGATAACGCGCTTTGTTGTTTTTACAGTTTTCGTGTCACCTTGTTCCGTAACGGTCTGAGTAACTTTGACCTCCTCGGGAGCCTCCTCGATAACTTGAGCATGGACTGGTTCGTGTAAATCGTCTAAAGTGGTAAGTGTATCGTCTGTGAATTCGTGTGTAGTGTGTACAGAGACGACAGGTGCTTTGTCATCTTCGTGTGTGGTTGTGATGTGTGTAGTGTCAACCCTAGGACCTACCTTCTTTTTGATAGTCCGTTTTGTGATTTTCTTTTGTTTAGACTTACCATCGGGTGATTTGATTTCTTCGATCGTCGATTCTTCAGGAAGTTCGACAATTTCTATCGGTTGTGACTCGACTTCTTCGGGCGACTTGTCTTCCGATACGGTGACAGTTGTGACAGGTTCTTCTCCGTCTTTTTCGACAGTTATTATCTCAGTAACTTCCTGTTTCGGACCCTTCTGTTTTTTGATCACGCGCTTTGTTGTTTTAACAGTCTTCTTGTCGCCTATTTTAGAAACAACTTCGGTTACTTTCACCTCTTCGGGAGCCTCTTCTATAATCCTAGCCTTTTCTGGTGTGAGTAAGTCTACGAGAGGTGTGACTGTATCATGAATGAGTTCCTCTGTTTTGTGTACGAAAGTGACGGGTGCTTCGTCGTCTTCTTGTTCAGTTACGATTTGTGTGGTTTCGAGTTTAGGACCTACCTTCTTTTTGATAGTGCGTTTTGTTGTTTTCCTATGTTTTGGCTTACCATCCTGCGACTCGACACTTTCAACGAACGTTTCTTCTGGAAGTTCGACGATTTCTGTTGTTTGCGTGTCTCCTTCCTCTGGTGACTTTTCTTCCGTTACGGTTACGGTTGTCACGGGTTCTTCGCCTTCATTTTCGACAGTGGTTATTTCTGTCACTTCCTGTTTCAAGCCCTTAGGCTTTTTGATAACGCGCTTTGTTGTTTTTACAGTTTTCGTGTCACCTTGTTCCGTAACGGTCTGAGTAACTTTGACCTCCTCGGGAGCCTCCTCGATAACTTGAGCATGGACTGGTTCGTGTAAATCGTCTAAAGTGGTAAGTGTATCGTCTGTGAATTCGTGTGTAGTGTGTACAGAGACGACAGGTGCTTTGTCATCTTCGTGTGTGGTTGTGATGTGTGTAGTGTCAACCCTAGGACCTACCTTCTTTTTGATAGTCCGTTTTGTGATTTTCTTTTGTTTAGACTTACCATCGGGTGATTTGATTTCTTCGATCGTCGATTCTTCAGGAAGTTCGACAATTTCTATCGGTTGTGACTCGACTTCTTCGGGCGACTTGTCTTCCGATACGGTGACAGTTGTGACAGGTTCTTCTCCGTCTTTTTCGACAGTTATTATCTCAGTAACTTCCTGTTTCGGACCCTTCTGTTTTTTGATCACGCGCTTTGTTGTTTTAACAGTCTTCTTGTCGCCTATTTTAGAAACAACTTCGGTTACTTTCACCTCTTCGGGAGCCTCTTCTATAATCCTAGCCTTTTCTGGTGTGAGTAAGTCTACGAGAGGTGTGACTGTATCATGAATGAGTTCCTCTGTTTTGTGTACGAAAGTGACGGGTGCTTCGTCGTCTTCTTGTTCAGTTACGATTTGTGTGGTTTCGAGTTTAGGACCTACCTTCTTTTTGATAGTGCGTTTTGTTGTTTTCCTATGTTTTGGCTTACCATCCTGCGACTCGACACTTTCAACGAACGTTTCTTCTGGAAGTTCGACGATTTCTGTTGTTTGCGTGTCTCCTTCCTCTGGTGACTTTTCTTCCGTTACGGTTACGGTTGTCACGGGTTCTTCGCCTTCATTTTCGACAGTGGTTATTTCTGTCACTTCCTGTTTCAAGCCCTTAGGCTTTTTGATAACGCGCTTTGTTGTTTTTACAGTTTTCGTGTCACCTTGTTCCGTAACGGTCTGAGTAACTTTGACCTCCTCGGGAGCCTCCTCGATAACTTGAGCATGGACTGGTTCGTGTAAATCGTCAAAAGTGGTAAGTGTATCATCTGTGAATTCGTGTGTAGTGTGTACAGAGACGACAGGTGCTTTGTCATCTTCGTGTGTGGTTGTGATGTGTGTAGTGTCAACCCTAGGACCTACCTTCTTTTTGATAGTCCGTTTTGTGATTTTCTTTTGTTTAGACTTACCATCGGGTGATTTGATTTCTTCGATCGTCGATTCTTCAGGAAGTTCGACAATTTCTATCGGTTGTGACTCGACTTCTTCGGGCGACTTGTCTTCCGATACGGTGACAGTTGTGACAGGTTCTTCTCCGTCTTTTTCGACAGTTATTATCTCAGTAACTTCCTGTTTCGGACCCTTCTGTTTTTTGATCACGCGCTTTGTTGTTTTAACAGTCTTCTTGTCGCCTATTTTAGAAACAACTTCGGTTACTTTCACCTCTTCGGGAGCCTCTTCTATAATCCTAGCCTTTTCTGGTGTGAGTAAGTCTACGAGAGGTGTGACTGTATCATGAATGAGTTCCTCTGTTTTGTGTACGAAAGTGACGGGTGCTTCGTCGTCTTCTTGTTCAGTTACGATTTGTGTGGTTTCGAGTTTAGGACCTACCTTCTTTTTGATAGTGCGTTTTGTTGTTTTCCTATGTTTTGGCTTACCATCCTGCGACTCGACACTTTCAACGAACGTTTCTTCTGGAAGTTCGACGATTTCTGTTGTTTGCGTGTCTCCTTCCTCTGGTGACTTTTCTTCCGTTACGGTTACGGTTGTCACGGGTTCTTCGCCTTCATTTTCGACAGTGGTTATTTCTGTCACTTCCTGTTTCAAGCCCTTAGGCTTTTTGATAACGCGCTTTGTTGTTTTTACAGTTTTCGTGTCACCTTGTTCCGTAACGGTCTCAGTAACTTTGACCTCCTCGGGAGCCTCCTCGATAACTTGAGCATGGACTGGTTCGTGTAAATCGTCTAAAGTGGTTAGTGTATCATCTGTAAATTCGTGTGTAGTGTGTACAGAGACGACAGGTGCTTTGTCATCTTCGTGTGTGGTTGTGATGTGTGTAGTGTCAACCCTAGGACCTACCTTCTTTTTGATAGTCCGTTTTGTGATTTTCTTTTGTTTAGACTTACCATCGGGTGATTTGATTTCTTCGATCGTCGATTCTTCAGGAAGTTCGACAATTTCTATCGGTTGTGACTCGACTTCTTCGGGCGACTTGTCTTCCGATACGGTGACAGTTGTGACAGGTTCTTCTCCGTCTTTTTCGACAGTTATTATCTCAGTAACTTCCTGTTTCGGACCCTTCTGTTTTTTGATCACGCGCTTTGTTGTTTTAACAGTCTTCTTGTCGCCTATTTTAGAAACAACTTCGGTTACTTTCACCTCTTCGGGAGCCTCTTCTATAATCCTAGCCTTTTCTGGTGTGAGTAAGTCTACGAGAGGTGTGACTGTATCATGAATGAGTTCCTCTGTTTTGTGTACGAAAGTGACGGGTGCTTCGTCGTCTTCTTGTTCAGTTACGATTTGTGTGGTTTCGAGTTTAGGACCTACCTTCTTTTTGATAGTGCGTTTTGTTGTTTTCCTATGTTTTGGCTTACCATCCTGCGACTCGACACTTTCAACGAACGTTTCTTCTGGAAGTTCGACGATTTCTGTTGTTTGCGTGTCTCCTTCCTCTGGTGACTTTTCTTCCGTTACGGTTACGGTTGTCACGGGTTCTTCGCCTTCATTTTCGACAGTGGTTATTTCTGTCACTTCCTGTTTCAAGCCCTTAGGCTTTTTGATAACGCGCTTTGTTGTTTTTACAGTTTTCATGTCACCTTGTTCCGTAACGGTCTCAGTAACTTTGACCTCCTCGGGAGCCTCCTCGATAACTTGAGCATGGACTGGTTCGTGTAAATCGTCTAAAGTGGTTAGTGTATCATCTGTGAATTCGTGTGTAGTGTGTACAGAGACGACAGGTGCTTTGTCATCTTCGTGTGTGGTTGTGATGTGTGTAAAGTCAACCCTAGGACCTACCCTCTTTTTGATAGTCCGTTTTGTGATTTTCTTTTGTTTAGACTTACCATCGGGTGATTTGATTTCTTCGATCGTCGATTCTTCAGGAAGTTCGACAATTTCTATCGGATGTGACTCGATTTCTTCGGGCGACTTGTCTTCCGATACGGTGACAGTTGTGACAGGTTCTTCTCCGTCTTTTTCGACAGTTATTATCTCAGTAACTTCCTGTTTCGGACCCTTCTGTTTTTTGATCACGCGCTTTGTTGTTTTAACAGTCTTCTTGTCGCCTTTTTTCGAAACAACTTCGGTTACTTTCACCTCTTCGGGAGCCTCTTCTATAATCCTAGCCTTTTCTGGTGTGAGTAAGTCTACGAGAGGTGTGAATGTATCATGAATGAGTTCCTCTGTTTTGTGTACGAAAGTGACGGGTGTTTCGTCGTCTTCTTGTTCGGTTATGATTTGTGTGGTTTCGAGTTTAGGACCTACCTTCTTTTTGATAATGCGTTTCGTTGTTTTCTTTTGTTTTGGCTTACCTTCCGGTGACTCGACACTTTCAACGAACGTTTCTTCCGGAAGTTCGACGATTTCTGTTGTTTGCGTGTCTCCTTCCTCTGGTGACTTTTCTTCCGTTACGGTTACGGTTGTCACGGGTTCTTCACCTTCATTTTCGACAGTGGTTATTTCTGTCACTTCCTGTTTCAAGCCCTTAGGCTTTTTGATAACGCGTTTTGTTGTTTTTACAGTTTTCGTGTCACCTTGTTCCGTAACGGTCTGAGTAACTTTGACCTCCTCGGGAGCCTCCTCGATAACTTGAGCATGGACTGGTTCGTGTAAATCGTCAAAAGTGGTAAGTGTATCATCTGTGAATTCGTGTGTAGTGTGTACAGAGACGACAGGTGCTTTGTCATCTTCGTGTGTGGTTGTGATGTGTGTAGTGTCAACCCTAGGACCTACCTTCTTTTTGATAGTCCGTTTTGTGATTTTCTTTTGTTTAGACTTACCATCGGGTGATTTCATTTCTTCGATCGTCGATTCTTCAGGAAGTTCGACAATTTCTATCGGTTGTGACTCGATTTCTTCGGGCGACTTGTCTTCCGATACGGTGACAGTTGTGACAGGTTCTTCTCCGTCTTTTTCGACAGTTATTATCTCAGTAACTTCCTGTTTCGGACCCTTCTGTTTTTTGATCACGCGCTTTGTTGTTTTAACAGTCTTCTTGTCGCCTATTTTCGAAACAACTTCGGTTACTTTCACCTCTTCGGGAGCCTCTTCTATAATCCTAGCCTTTTCTGATGTGAGTAAGTCTACGAGAGGTGTGACTGTATCATGAATGAGTTCCTCTGTTTTGTGTACGAAAGTGACGGGTGTTTCGTCGTCTTCTTGTTCGGTTATGATTTGTGTGGTTTCGAGTTTAGGACCTACCTTCTTTTTGATAATGCGTTTCGTTGTTTTCTTTTGTTTTGGCTTACCTTCCGGTGACTCGACACTTTCAACGAACGTTTCTTCCGGAAGTTCGACGATTTCTGTTGTTTGCGTGTCTCCTTCCTCTGGTGACTTTTCTTCCGTTACGGTTACGGTTGTCACGGGTTCTTCGCCTTCATTTTCGACAGTGGTTATTTCTGTCACTTCCTGTTTCAAGCCCTTAGGCTTTTTGATAACGCGCTTTGTTGTTTTTACAGTTTTCGTGTCACCTTGTTCCGTAACGGTCTCAGTAACTTTGACCTCCTCGGGAGCCTCCTCGATAACTTGAGCATGGACTGGTTCGTGTAAATCGTCAAAAGTGGTAAGTGTATCATCTGTGAATTCGTGTGTAGTGTGTACAGAGACGACAGGTGCTTTGTCATCTTCGTGTGTGGTTGTGATGAGTGTAGTGTCAACCCTAGGACCTACCTTCTTTTTGATAGTCCGTTTTGTGATTTTCTTTTGTTTAGACTTACCATCGGGTGATTTGATTTCTTCGATCGTCGATTCTTCAGGAAGTTCGACAATTTCTATCGGTTGTGACTCGACTTCTTCGGGCGACTTGTCTTCCGATACGGTGACAGTTGTGACAGGTTCTTCTCCGTCTTTTTCGACAGTTATTATCTCAGTAACTTCCTGTTTCGGACCCTTCTGTTTTTTGATCACGCGCTTTGTTGTTTTAACAGTCTTCTTGTCGCCTATTTTAGAAACAACTTCGGTTACTTTCACCTCTTCGGGAGCCTCTTCTATAATCCTAGCCTTTTCTGGTGTGAGTAAGTCTACGAGAGGTGTGACTGTATCATGAATGAGTTCCTCTGTTTTGTGTACGAAAGTGACGGGTGCTTCGTCGTCTTCTTGTTCAGTTACGATTTGTGTGGTTTCGAGTTTAGGACCTACCTTCTTTTTGATAGTGCGTTTTGTTGTTTTCCTATGTTTTGGCTTACCATCCTGCGACTCGACACTTTCAACGAACGTTTCTTCCGGAAGTTCGACGATTTCTGTTGTTTGCGTGTCTCCTTCCTCTGGTGACTTTTCTTCCGTTACGGTTACGGTTGTCACGGGTTCTTCGCCTTCATTTTCGACAGTGGTTATTTCTGTCACTTCCTGTTTCAAGCCCTTAGGCTTTTTGATAACGCGCTTTGTTGTTTTTACAGTTTTCGTGTCACCTTGTTCTGTAACGGTCTGAGTAACTTTGACCTCCTCGGGACCCTCCTCGATAACTTGAGCATGGACTGGTTCGTGTAAATCGTCTAAAGTGGTAAGTGTATCGTCTGTGAATTCGTGTGTAGTGTGTACAGAGATGACGGGTGCTTTGTCTTCTTCGTGTGTGGTTGTGATTTGTGTAGTGTCAACCCTAGGACCTACCTTCTTTTTGATAGTCCGTTTTGTGATTTTCTTTTGTTTAGACTTACCATCGGGTGATTTCATTTCTTCGATCGTCGATTCTTCAGGAAGTTCGACAATTTCTATCGGTTGTGACTCGATTTCTTCGGGCGACTTGTCTTCCGATACGGTGACAGTTGTGACAGGTTCTTCTCCGTCTTTTTCGACAGTTATTATCTCAGTAACTTCCTGTTTCGGACCCTTCTGTTTTTTGATCACGCGCTTTGTTGTTTTAACAGTCTTCTTGTCGCCTATTTTAGAAACAACTTCGGTTACTTTCACCTCTTCGGGAGCCTCTTCTATAATCCTAGCCTTTTCTGGTGTGAGTAAGTCTACGAGAGGAGTGACTGTATCATGAATGAGTTCCTCTGTTTTGTGTACGAAAGTGACGGGTGTTTCGTCGTCTTCTTGTTCGGTTATGATTTGTGTGATTTCGAGTTTAGGACCTACCTTCTTTTGGATAATGCGTTTCGTTGTTTTCTTTTGTTTTGGCTTACCTTCCGGTGACTCGACACTTTCAACGAACGTTTCTTCCGGAAGTTCGACGATTTCTGTTGTTTGCGTGTCTCCTTCCTCTGGTGACTTTTCTTCCGTTACGGTTACGGTTGTCACGGGTTCTTCACCTTCATTTTCGACAGTGGTTATTTCTGTCACTTCCTGTTTCAAGCCCTTAGGCTTTTTGATAACGCGCTTTGTTGTTTTTACAGTTTTCGTGTCACCTTGTTCCGTAACGGTCTGAGTAACTTTGACCTCCTCGGGAGCCTCCTCGATAACTTTAGCATGGACTGGTTCGTGTAAATCGTCTAAAGTGGTTAGTGTATCATCTGTGAATTCGTGTGTAGTGTGTACAGAGATGACGGGTGCTTTGTCTTCTTCGTGTGTGGTTGTGATTTGTGTAGTGTCAACCCTAGGACCTACCTTCTTTTTGATAGTCCGTTTTGTGATTTTCTTTTGTTTAGACTTACCATCGGGTGATTTCATTTCTTCGATCGTCGATTCTTCAGGAAGTTCGACAATTTCTATCGGTTGTGACTCGATTTCTTCGGGCGACTTGTCTTCCGATACGGTGACAGTTGTGACAGGTTCTTCTCCGTCTTTTTCGACAGTTATTATCTCAGTAACTTCCTGTTTCGGACCCTTCTGTTTTTTGATCACGCGCTTTGTTGTTTTAACAGTCTTCTTGTCGCCTATTTTCGAAACAACTTCGGTTACTTTCACCTCTTCGGGAGCCTCTTCTATAATCCTAGCCTTTTCTGGTGAGAGTAAGTCTACGACAGGTGTGACTGTATCATGAATGAGTTCCTCTGTTTTGTGTACGAAAGTGACGGGTGTTTTGTCATCTTCTTGTTCAGTAATGATTTGAGTAGTTTCTACCTTAGGGCCTACCTTCTTTTTGATGATGCGTTTGGTTATTTTCTTTTGCTTTGGCTTACCTTCAGGCGTTTCGACATCTTCAACCACTGTTTCCTCAGGAAGTTCGATAATTTCGACGGGTTTCGGTTGTTCTTCTTCCGGTGTCGTTTCTTCAGTTACGGACACCGTAGTAACTGGTTCCTCGTCTTCTTTTTCGACGGTTATTATTTCCGTTTTTTCTTGCTTTTTACCTTTTTGCTTTTTAATTACACGTTTCGTAGTCTTGACAGTTTTCGTTTCACCAGTTTCGGTCATAACGTGTGTCACTTTAACCTGCTCGGGAGCCTCCTCTATAACCTGTGCCGTATCTAGTGTAACAATGTCTTCTATAGGTGTAAGTGTGTCATCAGTGAGTTCCTCTGTTTTGTGTACAAATGTAATAGGTGTTTTGTCGTCTTCTTGTTCAGTAATGATTTGTGTAGTTTCGACCTTAGGACCTACCTTCTTTTTGATGATGCGTTTGGTTATTTTCTTTTGCTTTGGCTTACCTTCAGGCGTTTCGACATCTTCAACCACTGTTTCCTCAGGAAGTTCGATAATTTCGACGGGTTTCGGTTGTTCTTCTTCCGGTGTCGTTTCTTCAGTTACGGACACCGTAGTAACTGGTTCCTCGTCTTCTTTTTCGACGGTTATTATTTCCGTTTTTTCTTGCTTTTTACCTTTTTGCTTTTTAATTACACGTTTCGTAGTCTTGACAGTTTTCGTTTCACCAGTTTCGGTCATAACGTGTGTCACTTTAACCTGCTCGGGAGCCTCCTCTATAACCTGTGCCGTATCTAGTGTAACAATGTCTTCTAGAGGTGTAAGTGTGTCATCAGTGAGTTCCTCTGTTTTGTGTACAAATGTAATAGGTGTTTTGTCTTCTTCTTGTTCAGTAGTGATTTGTGTAGTTTCGACCTTAGGACCTACCTTTTTTTTTATGATGCGTTTGGTTATTTTCTTTTGCTTTGGCTTACCTTCAGGCGTTTCGACATCTTCAACAACTGTTTCCTCAGGAAGTTCGATAATTTCGACGGGTTTCGGTTCTTCTTCTTCCGGTGTCGTTTCTTCAGTTACGGACACCGTAGTAACTGGTTCCTCGTCTTCTTTTTCGACGGTTATTATTTCCGTTTTTTCCTGCTTTTTACCTTTTTGCTTTTTAATTACACGTTTCGTAGTCTTGACCGTTTTCGTTTCACCAGTTTCGGTCGTAACTTGTGTTACTTTAACTTGCTCGGGAGCCTCTTCTATAACCTGTGCCGACTCTAGTGTAACAATGTCTTCGAGAGGTGTAAGTGTGTCATCAGTGAGTTCCTCTGTTTTGTGTACAAATGTAATAGGTGTTTTGTTGTCTTCTTGTTCAGTAATGATTTGAGTAGTTTCTACCTTAGGGCCTACCTTCTTTTTGATGATGCGTTTGGTTATTTTCTTTTGCTTTGGCTTACCTTCAGGCGTTTCGACATCTTCAACCACTGTTTCCTCAGGAAGTTCGATAATTTCGACGGGTTTCGGTTGTTCTTCTTCCGGTGTCGTTTCTTCAGTTACGGACACCGTAGTAACTGGTTCCTCGTCTTCTTTTTCGACGGTTATTATTTCCGTTTTTTCCTGCTTTTTACCTTTTTGCTTTTTAATTACACGTTTCGTAGTCTTGACCGTTTTCGTTTCACCAGTTTCGGTCGTAACTTGTGTTACTTTAACTTGCTCGGGAGCCTCTTCTATAACCTGTGCCGACTCTAGTGTAACAATGTCTTCGAGAGGTGTAAGTGTGTCATCAGTGAGTTCCTCTGTTTTGTGTACAAATGTAATAGGTGTTTTGTTGTCTTCTTGTTCAGTAATGATTTGTGTAGTTTCTACCTTAGGGCCTACCTTCTTTTTGATGATGCGTTTGGTTATTTTCTTTTGCTTTGGCTTACCTTCAGGCGTTTCGACATCTTCAACAACTGTTTCCTCAGGAAGTTCGATAATTTCGACGGGTTTCGGTTGTTCTTCTTCCGGTGTCGTTTCTTCAGTTACGGACACCGTAGTAACTGGTTCCTCGTCTTCTTTTTCGACGGTTATTATTTCCGTTTTTTCTTGCTTTTTACCTTTTTGCTTTTTAATTACACGTTTCGTAGTCTTGACAGTTTTCGTTTCACCAGTTTCGGTCATAACGTGTGTCACTTTAACCTGCTCGGGAGCCTCCTCTATAACCTGTGCCGTATCTAGTGTAACAATGTCTTCTAGAGGTGTAAGTGTGTCATCAGTGAGTTCCTCTGTTTTGTGTACAAATGTAATAGGTGTTTTGTCGTCTTCTTGTTCAGTAATGATTTGTGTAGTTTCGACCTTAGGACCTACCTTTTTTTTGATGATGCGTTTGGTTATTTTCTTTTGCTTTGGCTTACCTTCAGGCGTTTCGACATCTTCAACAACTGTTTCCTCAGGAAGTTCGATAATTTCGACGGGTTTCGGTTCTTCTTCTTCCGGTGTCGTTTCTTCAGTTACGGACACCGTAGTAACTGGTTCCTCGTCTTCTTTTTCGACGGTTATTATTTCCGTTTTTTCCTGCTTTTTACCTTTTTGCTTTTTAATTACACGTTTCGTAGTCTTGACCGTTTTCGTTTCACCAGTTTCGGTCGTAACTTGTGTTACTTTAACTTGCTCGGGAGCCTCTTCTATAACCTGTGCCGACTCTAGTGTAACAATGTCTTCGAGAGGTGTAAGTGTGTCATCAGTGAGTTCCTCTGTTTTGTGTACAAATGTAATAGGTGTTTTGTTGTCTTCTTGTTCAGTAATGATTTGAGTAGTTTCTACCTTAGGGCCTACCTTCTTTTTGATGATGCGTTTGGTTATTTTCTTTTGCTTTGGCTTACCTTCAGGCGTTTCGACATCTTCAACCACTGTTTCCTCAGGAAGTTCGATAATTTCGACGGGTTTCGGTTGTTCTTCTTCCGGTGTCGTTTCTTCAGTTACGGACACCGTAGTAACTGGTTCCTCGTCTTCTTTTTCGACGGTTATTATTTCCGTTTTTTCCTGCTTTTTACCTTTTTGCTTTTTAATTACACGTTTCGTAGTCTTGACCGTTTTCGTTTCACCAGTTTCGGTCGTAACTTGTGTTACTTTAACTTGCTCGGGAGCCTCTTCTATAACCTGTGCCGACTCTAGTGTAACAATGTCTTCGAGAGGTGTAAGTGTGTCATCAGTGAGTTCCTCTGTTTTGTGTACAAATGTAATAGGTGTTTTGTTGTCTTCTTGTTCAGTAATGATTTGTGTAGTTTCTACCTTAGGGCCTACCTTCTTTTTGATGATGCGTTTGGTTATTTTCTTTTGCTTTGGCTTACCTTCAGGCGTTTCGACATCTTCAACAACTGTTTCCTCAGGAAGTTCGATAATTTCGACGGGTTTCGGTTGTTCTTCTTCCGGTGTCGTTTCTTCAGTTACGGACACCGTAGTTACTGGTTCCTCGTCTTCTTTTTCGACGGTTATTATTTCCGTTTTTTCTTGCTTTTTACCTTTTTGCTTTTTAATTACACGTTTCGTAGTCTTGACAGTTTTCGTTTCACCAGTTTCGGTCATAACGTGTGTCACTTTAACCTGCTCGGGAGCCTCCTCTATAACCTGTGCCGTATCTAGTGTAACAATGTCTTCTAGAGGTGTAAGTGTGTCATCAGTGAGTTCCTCTGTTTTGTGTACAAATGTAATAGGTGTTTTGTCGTCTTCTTGTTCAGTAATGATTTGTGTAGTTTCGACCTTAGGACCTACCTTTTTTTTGATGATGCGTTTGGTTATTTTCTTTTGCTTTGGCTTACCTTCAGGCGTTTCGACATCTTCAACAACTGTTTCCTCAGGAAGTTCGATAATTTTGACGGGTTTCGGTTCTTCTTCTTCCGGTGTCGTTTCTTCAGTTACGGACACCGTAGTAACTGGTTCCTCGTCTTCTTTTTCGACGGTTATTATTTCCGTTTTTTCCTGCTTTTTACCTTTTTGCTTTTTAATTACACGTTTCGTAGTCTTGACCGTTTTCGTTTCACCAGTTTCGGTCATAACGTGTGTCACTTTAACCTGCTCGGGAGCCTCCTCTATAACCTGTGCCGTATCTAGTGTAACAATGTCTTCTAGAGGTGAAAGTGTGTCATCAGTGAGTTCCTCTGTTTTGTGTACAAATGTAATAGGTGTTTTGTTGTCTTCTTGTTCAGTAATGATTTGTGTAGTTTCTACCTTAGGGCCTACCTTCTTTTTGATGATGCGTTTGGTTATTTTCTTTTGCTTTGGCTTACCTTCAGGCGTTTCGACATCTTCAACCACTGTTTCCTCAGGAAGTTCAATAATTTCGACGGGTTTCGGTTCTTCTTCTTCCGGTGTCGTTTCTTCAGTCACGGACACCGTAGTAACTGGTTCCTCGTCTTCTTTTTCGACGGTTATTATTTCCGTTTTTTCCTGCTTTTTACCTTTTTGCTTTTTAATTACACGTTTCGTAGTCTTGACAGTTTTCGTTTCACCAGTTTCGGTCATAACGTGTGTCACTTTAACCTGCTCGGGAGCCTCCTCTATAACCTGTGCCGTATCTAGTGTAACAATGTCTTCTAGAGGTGAAAGTGTGTCATCAGTGAGTTCCTCTGTCTTGTGTACAAATGTGATAGGTGTTTTGTCGTCTTCTTGTTCAGTTATGATTTGTGTAGTTTCGACCTTAGGACCTACCTTCTTTTTGATGATGCGTTTGGTTATTTTCTTTTGCTTTGGCTTACCTTCAGGCGTTTCGATATCTTCAACCACTGTTTCCTCAGGAAGTTCAATAATTTCGACGGGTTTCGATTCTTCTTCTTCCGGGGTCGTTTCTTCAGTCACGGACACCGTAGTAACTGGTTCCTCGTCTTCTTTTTCGACGGTTATTATTTCCGTTTTTTCCTGCGTTTTACCCTTTTGCTTTTTAATTACACGTTTCGTAGTCTTGACCGTTTTCGTTTCACCAGTTTCGGTCGTAACTTTTGTCACTTTAACTTGCTCGGGAGCCTCTTCTATAACCTGTGCCATCTCTGGTTTAACAATGTCTTCGAGAGGTGTAAGTGTGTCATCAGTGAGTTCCTCTGTTTTGTGTACAAATGTAATAGGTGTTTTGTTGTCTTCTTGTTCAGTAATGATTTGTGTAGTTTCTACCTTAGGGCCTACCTTCTTTTTGATGATGCGTTTAGTTATTTTCTTTTGCTTTGGCTTACCTTCAGGCGCTTCGACATCTTCAACTACTGTTTCCTCAGGAAGTTCAATAATTTCGACGGGTTTCGGTTCTTCTTCTTCCGGTGTCGTTTCTTCAGTTACGGACACCGTAGTAACTGGTTCCTCGTCTTCTTTTTCGACGGTTATTATTTCCGTTTTTTCCTGCGTTTTACCCTTTTGCTTTTTAATTACACGTTTCGTAGTCTTGACCGTTTTCGTTTCACCAGTTTCGGTCGTAACTTTTGTCACTTTGACTTGCTCGGGAGCCTCTTCTATAACCTGTGCCGTCTCTGGTTTAACAATGTCTTCGAGAGGTGTAAGTGTGTCATCAGTGAGTTCCTCTGTTTTGTGTACAAAAGTGACGGGTGTTTTGTCGTCTTCTTGTTCAGTTATGATTTGTGTAGTTTCGACCTTAGGACCTACCTTCTTTTTGATGATGCGTTTGGTTATTTTCTTTTGCTTTGGCTTACCTTCAGGCGTTTCGACATCTTCGACCACTGTTTCCTCAGGAAGTTCGATAATTTCGACGGGTTTCGGTTCTTCTTCTTCCGGTGTCGTTTCTTCAGTTACGGACACCATAGTAACTGGTTCCTCGTCTTCTTTTTCGACGGTTATTATTTCTGTTTTTTCCTGCTTTTTACCTTTTTGCTTTTTAATTACACGTTTCGTAGTCTTGACCGTTTTCGTTTCACCAGTTTCGGTCGTAACTTGTATCACTTTAACTTGCTCGGGAGCCTCTTCTATAACCTGTGCTGTCTCTGGTTTAACAATGTCTTTGAGAGGTATAAGTGTGTCATCAGTGAGTTCCTCTGTTTTGTGTACAAAAGTGACGGGTGTTTTGTCGTCTTCTTGTTCAGTTATGATTTGTGTAGTTTCGACCTTAGGGCCTACCTTCTTTTTGATGATGCGCTTGGTTATTTTCTTTTGCTTTGGCTTACCTTCAGGCGTTTCGACATCTTCGACCACTGTTTCCTCAGGAAGTTCGATAATTTCGACGGGTTTCGGTACTTCTTCTTCCGGTGTCGTTTCTTCAGTCACGGACACCGTAGTAACTGGTTCCTCGTCTTCTTTTTCGACGGTTATTATTTCCGTTTTTTCCTGCTTTTTACCTTTTTGCTTTTTAATTACACGTTTCGTAGTCTTGACCGTTTTCGTTTCACCAGTTTCGGTCGTAACTTGTGTTACTTTAACTTGCTCGGGAGCCTCTTCTATAACCTGTGCCGTCTCTGGTTTAACAATGTCTTCGAGAGGTATAAGTGTGTCATCAGTGAGTTCCTCTGTTTTGTGTACAAAAGTGACGGGTGTTTTGTCGTCTTCTTGTTCAGTTATGATTTGTGTAGTTTCGACCTTAGGGCCTACCTTCTTTTTGATGATGCGTTTGGTTATTTTCTTTTGCTTTGGCTTACCTTCAGGCGTTTCGACATCTTCAACCACCGTTTCCTCAGGAAGTTCGATAATTTCGAAGGGTTTCGATTCTTCTTCTTCCGGGGTCGTTTCTTCAGTCACGGACACCGTAGTAACTGGTTCCTCGTCTTCTTTTTCGACAGTTATTATTTCCGTTTTTTCCTGCTTTTTACCTTTTTGCTTTTTAATTACACGTTTCGTAGTCTTGACCGTTTTCGTTTCACCAGTTTCGGTCGTAACTTGTGTTACTTTAACTTGCTCGGGAGCCTCTTCTATAACCTGTGCCGTCTCTGGTTTAACAATGTCTTCGAGAGGTATAAGTGTGTCATCAGTTAGTTCCTCTGTTTTGTGTACAAAAGTGACGGGTGTTTTGTCGTCTTCTTGTTCAGTAATGATTTGTGTAGTTTCGACCTTAGGACCTACCTTCTTTTTGATGATGCGTTTGGTTATTTTCTTTTGCTTTGGCTTACCTTCAGGCGTTTCGACATCTTCGACCACTGTTTCCTCAGGAAGTTCTATAATTTCGACGGGTTTCGATTCTTCTTCTTCCGGGGTCGTTTCTTCAGTCACGGACACCGTAGTAACTGGTTCCTCGTCTTCTTTTTCGACGGTTATTATTTCCGTTTTTTCCTGCTTTTTACCTTTTTGCTTTTTAATTACACGTTTCGTAGTCTTGACCGTCTTCGTTTCACCAGTTTCGGTCGTAACTTGTGTCACTTTAACCTGATCGGGAGTCTCTTCTATAACTTGTGCCGTCTCTGGTTTAATTATGTCTTCGAGAGGTGTAAGTGTGTCATCAGTGAGTTCCTCTGTTTTGTGTATAAATGTGACTGGTGTTTTGTCGTCTTCTTGTTCAGTAATGATTTGTGTAGTTTCGACCTTAGAGCCTACCTTCTTTTTAATGATGCGTTTGGTTATTTTCTTTTGCTTTGGCTTACCTTCAGGCGTTTCGACATCTTCAACCACCGTTTCCTCAGGAAGTTCAATAATTTCGAGGGGTTTCGATTCTTCTTCTTCCGGGGTCGTTTCTTCAGTCACGGACACCGTAGTAACTGGTTCCTCGTCTTCTTTTTCGACGGTTATTATTTCCGTTTTTTCCTGCTTTTTACCTTTTTGCTTTTTAATTACACGTTTCGTAGTCTTGACCGTTTTCGTTTCACCAGTTTCGGTCGTAACTTGTGTTACTTTAACTTGCTCGGGAGCCTCTTCTATAACCTGTGCCGTCTCTGGTTTAACAATGTCTTCGAGAGGTATAAGTGTGTCATCAGTTAGTTCCTCTGTTTTGTGTACAAAAGTGACGGGTGTTTTGTCGTCTTCTTGTTCAGTAATGATTTGTGTAGTTTCGACCTTAGGACCTACCTTCTTTTTGATGATGCGTTTGGTTATTTTCTTTTGCTTTGGCTTACCTTCAGGCGTTTCGACATCTTCAACCACCGTTTCCTCAGGAAGTTCAATAATTTCGACGGGTTTCGATTCTTCTTCTTCCGGGGTCGTTTCTTCAGTCACGGACACCGTAGTAACTGGTTCCTCGTCTTCTTTTTCGACGGTTATTATTTCCGTTTTTTCCTGCTTTTTACCTTTTTGCTTTTTAATTACACGTTTCGTAGTCTTGACCGTTTTCGTTTCACCAGTTTCGGTCGTAGCTTGTGTTACTTTAACTTGCTCGGGAGCCTCTTCTATAACCTGTGCCGTATCTAGTGTAACAATGTCTTCGAGAGGTATAAGTGTGTCATCAGTTAGTTCCTCTGTTTTGTGTACAAAAGTGACGGGTGTTTTGTCGTCTTCTTGTTCAGTAATGATTTGTGTAGTTTCGACCTTAGGACCTACCTTCTTTTTGATGATGCGTTTGGTTATTTTCTTTTGCTTTGGCTTACCTTCAGGCGTTTCGACATCTTCAACCACTGTTTCCTCAGGAAGTTCTATAACTTCGACGGGTTTCGATTCTTCTTCTTCCGGGGTCGTTTCTTCAGTCACGGACACCGTAGTAACTGGTTCCTCGTCTTCTTTTTCGACGGTTATTATTTCCGTTTTTTCCTGCGTTTTACCCTTTTGCTTTTTAATTACACGTTTCGTAGTCTTGACCGTTTTCGTTTCACCAGTTTCGGTCGTAACTTTTGTCACTTTAACTTGCTCGGGAGCCTCTTCTATAACCTGTGCCGTCTCTGGTTTAACAATGTCTTCGAGAGGTGTAAGTGTGTCATCAGTGAGTTCCTCTGTTTTGTGTACAAAAGTGACGGGTGTTTTGTCGTCTTCTTGTTCAGTTATGATTTGTGTAGTTTCGACCTTAGGGCCTACCTTCTTTTTGATGATGCGTTTGGTTATTTTCTTTTGCTTTGGCTTACCTTCAGGCGTTTCGACATCTTCAACCACCGTTTCCTCAGGAAGTTCGATAATTTCGACGGGTTTCGATTCTTCTTCTTCCGGGGTCGTTTCTTCAGTCACGGACACCGTAGTAACTGGTTCCTCGTCTTCTTTTTCGACGGTTATTATTTCCGTTTTTTCCTGCTTTTTACCTTTTTGCTTTTTAATTACACGTTTCGTAGTCTTGACCGTTTTCGTTTCACCAAGTTCGGTCGTAACTTGTGTTACTTTAACTTGCTCGGGAGCCTCTTCTATAACCTGTGCCGTCTCTGGTTTAACAATGTCTTCGAGAGGTCTAAGTGTGTCATCAGTGAGTTCCTCTGTTTTGTGTACAAAAGTGACGGGTGTTTTGTCGTCTTCTTGTTCAGTAATGATTTGGGTAGTTTCGACCATAGATCCTACCTTCTTTTTAATGATGCGTTTGGTTATTTTCTTTTGCTTTAGCTTACCTTCAGGCGTTTCGACATCTTCAACCACCGTTTCCTCAGGAAGTTCAATAATTTCGACGGGTTTCGGTTCTTCTTCTTCCGGTGTCGTTTCTTCAGTCACGGACACCGTAGTCACTGGTTCCTCGTCTTCTTTTTCGACGGTTATTATTTCCGTTTTTTCCTGCTTTTTACCTTTTTGCTTTTTAATTACACGTTTAGTGGTTTTGACCGTCTTCGTTTCACCAGTTTCGGTCGTAACTTGTGTTACTTTAACTTGCTCGGGAGCCTCTTCTATAACCTGTGCCGTCTCTGGTTTAACAATGCCTTCGAGAGGTGTAAGTGTGTCATCAGTGAGTTCTTCTGTTTTGTGTACAAAAGTGACGGGTGTTTTGTCGTCTTCTTGTTCAGTTATGATTTGTGTAGTTTCGACCTTAGGGCCTACCTTCTTTTTGATGATGCGTTTGGTTATTTTCTTTTGCTTTGGCTTACCTTCAGGCGATTCGACATCTTCAACCACCGTTTCCTCAGGAAGTTCAATTATTTCGACGGGTTTCGATTCTTCTTCTTCCGGGGTCGTTTCTTCAGTTACGGACACCGTAGTAACTGGTTCCTCGTCTTCTTTTTCGACGGTTATTATTTCCGTTTTTTCTTGCTTTTTACCTTTTTGCTTTTTAATTACACGTTTAGTGGTTTTGACCGTCTTCGTTTCACCAGTTTCGGTCGTAACTTGTGTTACTTTAACTTGCTCGGGAGCCTCTTCTATAACCTGTGCCGTCTCTGGTTTAACAATGCCTTCGAGAGGTGTAAGTGTGTCATCAGTGAGTTCTTCTGTTTTGTGTACAAAAGTGACGGGTGTTTTGTCGTCTTCTTGTTCAGTTATGATTTGTGTAGTTTCGACCTTAGGGCCTACCTTCTTTTTGATGATGCGTTTGGTTATTTTCTTTTGCTTTGGCTTACCTTCAGGCGTTTCGACATCTTCAACCACCGTTTCCTCAGGAAGTTCAATTATTTCGACGGGTTTCGATTCTTTTTCTTCCGGGGTCGTTTCTTCAGTTACGGACACCGTAGTAACTGGTTCCTCGTCTTCTTTTTCGACGGTTATTATTTCCGTTTTTTCTTGCTTTTTACCTTTTTGCTTTTTAATTACACGTTTCGTAGTCTTGACCGTCTTCGTTTCACCAGTTTCGGTCGTAACTTGTGTCACTTTAACTTGCTCGGGAGTATCTTCTATAACTTGTGCCGTCTCTGGTTTAACAATGTCTTCGAGAGGTGTAAGTGTGTCATCAGTGAGTTCCTCTGTTTTGTGTATAAATGTGACTGGTGTTTTGTCGTCTTCTTGTTCAGTTATGATTTGTGTAGTTTCGACCTTAGAGCCTACCTTCTTTTTAATGATGCGTTTGGTTATTTTCTTTTGCTTTGGCTTACCTTCAGGCGTTTCGACATCTTCAACCACCGTTTCCTCAGGAAGTTCAATAATTTCGACGGGTTTCGATTCTTCTTCTTCCGGGGTCGTTTCTTCAGTTACGGACACCGTAGTTACTGGTTCCTCGTCATCTTTTTCGACGGTTATTATTTCAGTTCTTTCCTGCTTTTTCCCTCTTTGCTTTTTAATTACACGTTTCGTAGTCTTGACCGTCTTCGTTTCACCAGTTTCGGTCGTAACTTGTGTCACTTTAACTTGCTCGGGAGTATCTTCTATAACTTGTGCCGTCTCTGGTTTAACAATGTCTTCGAGAGGTGTAAGTGTGTCATCAGTGAGTTCCTCTGTTTTGTGTATAAATGTGACTGGTGTTTTGTCGTCTTCTTGTTCAGTTATGATTTGTGTAGTTTCGACCTTAGAGCCTACCTTCTTTTTAATGATGCGTTTGGTTATTTTCTTTTGCTTTGGCTTACCTTCAGGCGTTTCGACATCTTCAACCACCGTTTCCTCAGGTAGTTCAATAATTTCGACGGGTTTCAATTCTTCTTCTTCCGGGGTCGTTTCTTCAGTCACGGTCACCGTAGTAACTGGTTCCTCGTCTTCTTTTTTGACGGTTATTATTTCAGTTCTTTCCTGCTTTTTCCGTTTTTGCTGTTTGATCACGCGCTTTGTTGTCTCGATAGTTTCTTTTGTTTCTTTATCCGATTTTCCTTGTGTTAATTTTACTTCTTCATTAGATTTTTCAGTGATATTCGAATTTTCTGGTACGAATATGTCTTCGACAGGTGTTGGGACATTATCATTTATTATTTCGTGGGTTTTAAGAACCGGAATATTATGTGATTTTTTAGATACACGCGTATCTTCATCAAACATCTCTTCAATAAAAACTTGAGTTGGTAGTTTTGGCAGGCTGATGTGATCGTCTGGTAATTCGACTGTACTTTGGTCTGTGCAGTTCTCATTAATATATTCTTCACCATGATATTCCTCAATCTTTACATCATGTGCCATTTGAATATTATTAAGTTTGTCAAATTCGTCATCTATTGTTTCTTCTATAACGACGTCGCCTTCTTCATTGTTAATATCATTTGATTTTCGTTTTTTTCTTAGTATCGTTCGCTTTGTTTTTATTTGTATAGGTTCTTTATTTCCTTGCGCTTGCATAAATTTTGTTACAATTTCTTCCGATTCTTCTACGTCAGATGATTTAGGTGATAGAGAATGTAGATGTGTTTTATCTGGAATTAAGTCATTGGCATCTACAGTATTTCATTTATACTTTGTATTATTTTTTATTTTTTTACACAAAATACTTTTCCCAAAAAATTTTTTTGTTGTAGTTGTAGATTTCATTTGATATTGCTTAGTATCTGGCATGGTTTGAAATAAGAAAAAACAAAATGAACTTAAACACACAGATTATGTACTCTGAATTCAGTTTCTTGGCCTCAATGTTAACATGAATCTTATATTAAAATCTAATTCGTTCAATTTAAATCTAGTCTATGTTCAAAAATTAAAAATAGAAAGTACACCTAGATAGAAAAAATTAAGACAAATTGATTAAAGTCAGCTTATACCTTGTATGAAACTTATACGTTTTTTATTAATTTATTATTAAAATATTTTTTTAATTATACTGTATAAAATTACAATATACATGAATTCCATAAAATGAAAGCTTAATGCGAAGTACAATTCTCTACATATCAAAATTGATCCTTAAAATATATTTAAGGATCAATTTTGATAAAATAAGCTAATTATAACATGACAGTTTCATTAAAGTAAATTAACCATGGTTATATAAAATTTTACAATCTTCGTAATAGACTATTTGCAAGGTCAAAATGCTATGAATTCTTCTTCAACTTTCGTAGCAATAAATATGTAGTTGTGTTTTCAGTAAAATATATGTTTACTACATTCATTTAATTTATTTTTAACTTGAATTAAATGAGACATTGAGCCACATATGACTTTCAAAACATTAATACCATTAAAAAAAATATTAGGAAACTAATTTGAATTACACATTATGACCATAATTAAATATATATAATTTTTATAATGTTATGTAGACTTTAAACCCCGTCGGATTACAATCCAGCTAACGGCTCTTTTAGAAGTAAGATATATATATGTGCACATTGAGATATGAGTCATAAGAAGTGTATAATATTTAATGAAATAATCAAAGAAGATTACATATTATATAAATAATCAGTACAGTCTCACCTCATTAGACCTTCTAAACCTAAAAATGTTGACATAACGGATACATAAATGTCTTAAAATGACTTCAAGCAAGTCAGAATAGTAAAGTACACAAGCAAAGATAATGTAGGTTTTGAATTAATATTATTTAAAGGAACCTTACTCATGTGTTGCAATAGTAGTAACGCTAATTTACTCACCTATTTTAAATTTGTCTTGAAACGATGTAACGTCTGCGTCATCTTCTACAAAAGACACTTTGCTATCATGTAATTTAGGTTTAATTTCGTTATACGGCGTGAGGTGTTCTTCTAAAGTTTTGTCGGTAATTTCTAATTCATTTGATAAATTGAACACAGCTTTTAGTTTCTGTTTGACTGGTTCTGTGATTTGTAGGTCAGATTCGTTTTGTAAAGTAACGTTTTCTGTGACAATTAGAGTAGACATGTTATTTGTTTTGACTGTCGAATTATGTGCCTGAGCTAAAGGTATCGACAAATCATCAACGAGAGACTCAGATATATTTTCAGTACATTGTAAATGTGTCAAGTGTGTAAGAGAAATTGAAGCATTTTCTAAGCGTGACATTTTATCAAAGTTTGTTTCTACTTCATTTTCATGGATTAAAAATTCTATTTGGTTCAAAGGTTCGCATTGAATAGGTTCGGATTTTAGAGATTTTTCTTCCACCTTTAGTTTCTTGGTAATATTTTCGATATTTTCTCCAGCAATAACTATAGTTTGCTCTACAGGTCTGACAATTAAAAGTTCTTCGGTAAGTTTTAGTGCTTTTACTTCATCATTTAAAATATCTGTAACTGGTTCCTCACAAATCTTTTCAGAAACTGTTAAGCTTAAGTGAGAGTTTAAATCAACTGAAGCTTTTTTCAAGTTGGGTTGTACTGTACTAATGAGATCATTAACATTCTCTAAAGGCTCTTGTTTAGTTACATCTACTCCTTGGAAATTAATAGCAATTTCGTCTGCCTTTTGGGTTTTAACAGATTCTGGTTTATTAAAATCTTTCGGCTTTTCTTCAGTTACTATTTCAGTCTGTTCAAAACTGCTTAGTTCTAATATTTGTTTTTCAGCTATCTTAGGCAGATTTTTCTCAACGACTAAATTTTCAGAAAGTTCATGGGCAATATTTTCTTGCGTGACATAGTTTTTATAAACCTCCAATTCATAATCGACGCAGGTCTCTACAGCACTGTTTTCTTTTAATAGTTTTGTACTTTCCAGTATCTGTGGGACTAAAGTTATCACTTCTTTTGTAGCCGCTTGTGTTAGTAAAGCTTTCTCTTCTTTTGGTTCATAGTCACCCAGCGAGCCTGGTTGTTCTTGAATTATTACTTCGGCATTTTCTGCAACTTTAAAAGTTGCTATATCTTCCTTTGCATTTAATGTTTGAGGCTCGCTTAACTGTGTTACTAATCCTATACTTTCACACGTTTGTTGTTCTTCTCTGTTTAAACTTTCTTCTAGAATATGTGACTTTAAAGCAGTCTCAATCAAGGGTTTGTAAAATTCATTAATTTTCGTTTCATCTTCATTAGCTATAGTTTCACTTGTTATAATATGATGAGTTGTTTGAATACTAGATTGTTGCTCTCTACTTACTGAAATTTCTTGTGATTTAAGAAATTCTTCCTTTTCTTTTGTTAATGTATCTATTACGGTGACGTGATGCTGTGTCTCCATCAGCAAAGACAATTTTTCTGTTTTTGGAATACTTTTCTGTGACATATTTAACTCTGAATCAGAGGGTATTATTTCATGTACCTCAATAGAGGGTTTTGTTTCAATCGATGATACAACATGCTTAGGGTGTCCTGGTACTTCAACGTTTAATGTTTCTTCTTTCTCAATTGATTCAATTTCAAAAATAGTGACACAAGGAGCAGATTGTTCGATATTAGGGGTAATTTTTCCCGTTTTATCTAAATTAGATGTCGATAAAATAGTTTCAACTTCGAATGGTATTATTTCATTGGTATCGATATGACCACTCATTTCAAAACTGGCTTGTGGTTTTTCTTCTTTTATGATTTTATTAACTGATAAATCTTCAGATCTTTCTTCTGCTTTAATTTCACAAACATTAAGTGCTTTCGCAGGCTCTAGACTAAAATCTTTAACACTTGTGAATTTATGTTTTAATGTCTTAATAGGTTCTTCCAGTTCAGATATCTGACAAACTTCTACATTTATATGATGATGTGAATTAAAATTAATATCGTTAATAGTTGTCATTGGTATATTACTTAACGTTAAATTACTCTCCTTTTCTGCTGCAATTTCCTCAGAAATATCTACATGTTGTGACGGTGTAAGATGATATTCTGCTCTTTGTGGTTTAGTTTCAACCGACGAAGATAACATACCTTCTTGTTCATTCACTGTTGTCTCAGTGGACTCAATAGAAGGAATTATTGATATATTTGGTGTAGGGTGCAACGTATGTGATATAGCTTTAGATGATTCTTTCAAATACATTTCAGTCTCATTGGGGAATATTTCTGTAACATCAATTGATTTCTGTTCTTCAACATTTGTATTTAATATTTGCATTTCAAGTTTTTTATCGCTTTCGATAAACTCTATTTTGTTAGATAAAATTACTTCAGTATTTATAATCCCACTATGTTGCATAAATTCAACTGAAGCATCTTGTACCGGTAAACAAGTTAGCTTATTGAATGTTGTTTCTTTTTCCTGAACATCTATAGCACTTTCAATTAAAGCCTGTGATTCTACTAGATTTGAAGAGGCTACCGATTTTCTAGGCTTTTCTTCAAATATAAATGTTTCTCTTTCAGCTGGTATAGTTTCTGTTTGTTGTAAGTTCAAATGTTCTAATGTTTTAACTTCTGGTTTCGCCTCTTTTATATTATCAGTAATGTCTGTTGTTGTTTGAATTATTAGTGCTTCTTCCACACTCGCAGCTTTACCATAAATGTCGTCAATTTTAATCAGAGCTGTTTTACTTGGAATTTCAAAGTTATCTGATTTTTTAATGTTATCGCATTGTGCTAAAGTTTCTATTGTTTCCACACCACGTTGTTCAGATAATTTTACAGTGACATTTTGTTTTTCGGGCGTAATATGACTTAAAAGGGTCTTCTCTTTTTCCGCTGTTACTTTTTCTTCGTGCTCTGGAACTGTTAGCGCCGAAACAGATACACAAGCTTTAATTTTGTTGGAACTTTCTTGCTTCTTTAAAATACTCTCTGAAGAATGTACTAAAATTTCATGATGCACTAAAGCTTCGGAGGTTATTGCATGTGGGATAATTGATACTCCAACTACTGACTGTGGTTTAAACGTTGTCGGAATAGCCTCCGATTGAACTTGATTTATTATAACTGCTTGGTTAGAATCAATATTTGTTAAAGCTTCAACAGTTTTTGGTTTATTATACGTAAGAATACCTTCCCTTTCAATAGATTCAGCAGTTGATACAGATATTTCTTTATGAGCAATATTTTCTATGTTAGCTGTAGAATATTTTGGAATTACATCTCTTTCGGTAAATCCAACAGCTAAATTTTCAAATAACTCTGAAGATATTGCAACAGGTCTACTAACGATATCGGCGGTAGCTGTGCTAGGTAATTCAAATGCTTCAGCGTTTTCATAAAGTTCCTCTTTCTCATTGGGCATTATTTCTGTAACTCTAAGACTCTCCTCCACTGAAATTAATTTAGGTTTAACAAATTTCATGTCTGGTGTAATGATCTTTTCTAAAGAAGCTTGACTATCTAAGATTTTGTTTTCAGATATGTTTAACGGATTAAATAGATTATGCACTAATTCAGCTTCTTCACGTGGTAATTTCAAATTATCTAACTGGTTCAGGGAATCCTTTAAATTAACCTCAGATGTTATAGGTACTTTATGTTCAATATCAATATTAATTTTGGCAATTTTATCTGTAAAAATGTTTTGAACGACAAGGTCTTCCTCGTTACAATTAGATATTGTCTCAACAACGTTTATACTTTCATTCGGCATAAAGGAAGCTATTGGTTGAGTTTCATGAATTGGATTATCATCTAACTTTCGCAATTGCTCTTGAACTGTAGTTTGGAAGACAGTTAGTTCTTTATGCAGATCTCTTTGTTCATGCGCACTATGATAGCTGCTAACAAATGGATGTAAATAATCCAATTGATCTGCGGTGTTTACTTCTAAAGAGACGGGAGTTTTGAGTTGATGGGTAGATATTGGTTTAGTGCTTAAAAGTTCTGGAATTTTATCAGTTTCCAGTTTATTTTCAGAATCAGTTAACCTTGTTTCTAAAACAGAAATAGGTATATTAGGGATTAAAGATATTGAGATATTTTCGGGAAGTTTAGAGGTGTATGACTGCAAAGTTTCTTGATCGTGTACAAAGGGTGATAATATAATTTTAGCATTCTCGGTAACAACAGCTTCCGTAGCTACTTTATCATCTGCTACATCTGGAATTTCCAACTCAGTCATTGATGACATTCCTATTGTTTCTGACATGATTATAGATTCTGTTGCTCTAATATCAACATTAGCTGTCGCCATTTGTTTATCGTCTTTTTGTAAGAACTCTTTTTCGCTTTCATGAATTCGAATTTCTTCGACAGTGTTTTTATCTAGTGCTGATATGGTCACACGTGCTTGATTTCCTATGATAACTTCATCCGTTTGTAAAGCATTTTCAGAATCATTAATGTTCGTTTCGGTGTTAAACTTGTGTTGGTGCTCGTTAAAGGCTATTTCAGCTTTTTTAGAAGAAAAAAATTCTGCATTAAAATCCGATTCCTTTGTATGTGGTGTGGTCATATAATTAGTCAAACTTGAATGTAAAACTAAATCGCTTGCTACTGTAGCTCTCACCGGAGATTCATAAAGTTCTAATGTACCTTCTTTTTCATGAATGTCTTTCATAGAAACAACAATACTGTCTTCAGATGTAATATCTAAATTAACTTCTTGTAAAAGTGGTGCCTTAGGAACATTCAAGGTTCCCTCTTTTTCTTGAACATCATGAATTTGAGTTATAATTTGATTTGACACTAAAATATTTTTTTTTGCCATTTCCGTCGGTACTATTAATTCAGGATAATATTTACCAGACCTGTCTTCAATAAAAACTTCTCCAACTTCAACAGATTCCAGTAAATTGAAGTTAAGTTTAGAAGTAACGGGTTTATCAGTATTTTGACTGAGCAATTCTTGTTCTTTAGATTCTTCATTAATTTCGGTAACGTTAAGTTCAGTAAAAAGTGATACCGAAGGTGTAGCAAACGATTTACTTATTGTGGAGTCTCTTAACGGTGCTTCTTTCACTGACATAGTATCATGTGTGACGTGTAAAGCCTCCTGTAAAATTATCGTCGACTTTGCGTTCTGTTTTTGTATTTCCTCTTTATCAATATCCACGGCTGAGATATTTGTAAGTGTCTCAGCTGTCACTACAGTTTCTGCGGGAACTATAGCTGTATGAGCAGTATTATCGTTTTTTATTTTACTTGCTCGATACTCATCAACGGAGCTAATAACTTCTACTTGGGTTATCTCTAATGGTTCTAACTCACTAAAGGTTTCTTCTACGTTTTTCAAAACATGTTTTTGATTCAATTGTAATGGTTCCTCTTTGTAATGAGCATTATGAACATTACTAACAACTGGATAACTAGTGTCAAATCTTACGTTCGCCACAATATTTCGTGTTTGCTGTTCAGTTATTATATGTGATACTTCACTCGCAGGTATTATCTCAATTTTATTATCAGAAATATCTGTGGGAACAGCAGAAGAATAAACAAAGCTTTCACCATCTAAAATTTCTATCTCATCTACTTCTAAATGCTCCATTATTTGCTGTGGCTGTAAGTTTTTCAATTCTTTTGTCAAAATTTCTGTATTTTCAACTACTTCTTCTGAACCTACTCTTTGTTTTTTGTATTTTTTGCGTTTCGCTCTGACATCTGTGAATACACAGTACCGTAAATATTGTTTAAAGTGACACAGACATCAGTGTATTAAATTCATTATGTACAACAGCGTAAAGCTTTTGTTAATAAGTTATTTTTGAGTATGTTGCTCCTTGTTAATAACGTGTTTTACAAGTTTTGAATTTATATGGCGCTTAGTGAACGTGTGATTGATTATACAATAAATATATACTTACACTACTACTTATTGACATTATATTAGATTTTTGTTAAAGTATCCAATAAAAGCGTTATAAAATACATCCAATAATCTAGAAGCTGATATCATATGTTTACAATTTTACTGATAATATCATACGTACGAGTACAAGCATTATAATTCTGGTATTGATATTATGCGTCACTCTAAATACTACTTATTTTCTAATACAATATTTTTAATTTATTAACTTAAGTAATACAAGCGTAGAATTAAGTTCCGCTAAAATCACACAAAACCATGTGAAACTAGCGAAATTGTTTTAAAGAATATTTTTGTATATGAGAAGTTAATGAGGTTTATTTAAAACATTTTTATCGTAAGCTACGGATAATACACCTTAAAAAGCAATATAAATAATAACGTTACATTGCATTTGCATTGCAAACTGTAAAAGGTAATTGCTGTTGTTACGAAAATTAAAATAAATTAATATATAAAACGAAAAACAGAATTAAAGTCGCTGTTTTTAACACCTGTAAGTAAAGCGTTCGAAATAAAAGCATAAGCATAAATAAAAACTTTAAAATCAATTTCTAAATGTTTAGAAAAACAATGTCTATGGATAATCCTATAAACTTACCGTCTCTATTACTTTCATCAGAAGTAAGGGTTAAATCTGCAACAAGATTTATTGTTCGTTCATCAATAATGACTTACCAAGTTTTACGACATGTTTTATAATGGTTTTTTTTTGTAAATTTACCTTTCATCACTTTTATTGTTGACGTTTGGGCGAGTTCTTCAGTAGATGATTGTTCGATTATCTGAAATGACACATTATTTTTAGAAAGCTGTAAATATACGAAACACTATTTACAGCTTTCTAAACCGTTCAATAAGCGTTTTTAATATTAATAAAAAAAGTATAACTAGACATTTAGATAGACGAATGAAATAAAACGTCGCGATGCGTGGAGAAAAAAGTTCATTTAACTATTGCCATATTTACGTAAAAATTAACTATTGACAGTTACCTCATGAGCTTCCTTCTGTTCCCAGGCACGTGGCTTGAAGTCTTCTGGATACAAGTGAGCTATGACCTCTTCAACAGCAGCATGTTTTAATTCAACCATCTTCATGAAGGCCCGGAATCCTACTTTTGCAGCAATGACATCTTCATTTTGAGTCGTTTCCTCCGTGAGCACTTCAGTTATAAGAGCACCGTGACCTTGGCGTTCAACCAAATTCACTAAAGCAGATTGTGATTGTGGCACTCGAAGTGCAGGGAAGTATTTTGAATCATACAAACATTCGATCTCTTCTGTAGTTATACCTCTTCTTAGCATGAATCCAATTTTAGCTAGTTCTCTCAAGGGTGACTCGCCAGGGCCAAACTCTTTGGCATTAACCACTTCTAACAACTCATTAATTTCGGCTGACACTTTCAATTCTTCTTCGACTGTTTTTAATACTGCTTTATGTGGTTCATATGTCTTTTCCAACTTTTGTACTGTTTCCTCATTTTGTTGTTGAGAAGAGATTAAATGTTCATGTGGAAAAATTACTGGTTCTAATATTTTCGTTACATTATTTTCAACTTTAGTTTTCTCTTCGATGTTTTTAAGTGTAGCAATATCTGTAGTTTCTATAGTATCAGCCTCACTAAATATAACTTCGGCAGTTTCTTCATCTCTTTGTTCTGTCTCAAGAGGCTTTGTGAATTCAATTGCACTCACGGATGACACTGCTTCTTTTGTCACTTTTGTTGTCGTTTCTGTTTTAAAGATTTTTGTTTTCTTAGTTGATATTTTTTCAAAATTCTCTTTGTTTTCAAATACTTGTAAATTAGCTTTAGTTATTGCCATGCCAATGTCACTTACAGCTTTACATTTATACGTTCCTTCTAAACTTTTCTTAGCTTTTCTTATTCTACAAATTGTTCGATTGTCTTTGTTTTCTATAATGAAATTGTCATCGGAGTTTATAACAGTGTCATCTTTATACCAAACGATATCTAAAACAATATATATATATATATATATATAAACAATATCAACAGTTTTTATTATACTAATACTTTGTGGAGTTCTTAGCAGAAAACAGTTAAAATTTAAATAATCTATACTAGCCTAAGAGGATTCCTTACATTGCTTGTCAAACGACGCTTTAAACAATTCGGTTATTACCTTTGTCCTTACTTGTATAATAAGCAGACTTGTGTTCATTTTATTATTTACACTGACCCGCTAGCTCAGTGAAAGAAAAAAAAGGTGTTTGCGTTTCTGCTAATGAAGACGTACGATGAAATAGTAAAATACAATATTTCTATAACCTAATTTCAACTAACACATACATACTCACACACACTCACACACACGCACCCACACGAACATATATTAACATGCACGTACACTCACGCAACCACATACAACAACAAAAAATTAAACACAATATTATTCCTCTATTTTATTTACCCACAAACATTTTACTTTATGTGAATCCTATTCCTAAAATATGTTTTGTAATAACCTAGACGATATTTATAATGTAATCTAGTTTACTTCCAGGCAGGATATATAACATACATATATAATTGTATTTAACTAACATGACTGTATTTTTAGATGTTGACAAAGACTAACTACTGAGTTTCTTGCCGGTTCTTCTCGGTAGAACCTTCATTACGACTGCTGGTAGCTTTACTTAATATAGTTTGTTCAACGACGATCCAAAAGTGCTTATAAAAGCCTACTTGAATAAAGTATATTTTGATTTCGACTATTTCAACTTTCGGGGAGAGAGTTGATTATCCTCAATACAGGTTATTGAATTAGCTTAGCTAGGATAGCTAGTAAGGACTAGTAAATTTCGTTAGATGAATATTTTATTATGCACTGAGATCTATATTGTCCTAGTTGAACCACGTAATAAACATTATCATTATTATTATTAATGACAAAAACGGAGTTCGGAACCAAATTTAACTCCACAAATTTTAAATAATATTCATGATCATACTCGTAAGTCCGCGAGTTAAGTGTTTATTTGATTTACCTGGTGTTGGGTTTCCTCTATAAATTGCCTCAAAGGTGACTGACTCCTCTTCGCGAACTCGTTCCTCCAATATTTGCTGGATAAAAGTTGGCACCGATTGACTCGCTGCAATGATAATGATTATCCTAATTTAATGATCATATTACGAAACTTTTATTCAATACATATTAAATAATATATTTTTGTCGTATTTTGTCTTATAATATTTTAAAAATTACAAATGTAGGTACTTGTTTAAAGATTTTAAAATGAAACAATATTAAATAAAAACAGAGAATAGGATACGAATGATAAAAAACCCACGTCCACTAAAGATTGTGATGGTGATCAGTGGAATTGTCAGTGGCATTGTGGCATGGCCCGCGTCTACCTAGTCTCTGGCCTAGGTTAGCCTAACTTTGGAAAACTCAGCTCCGCAAATTGATATTCGTTAGATAATTGACTATTTGCGGCAATTATACAATACTTGATCAGGTTCGAAAATTATACAGAATTATTGGCAATTCCACATATTCGCGTCAGGAGGTCATAAGAGTGACTATTTGCGATAACTCCCATATTATGTATAATTCAAAAGTAAATCATTTTTGAGATAACACGTTTTTTAGATTTTTTCAAAATACGTCAAAATATGCAACTTCAAGAATTTATTTAAAAAAAATATCTAGAAGTGAAACGATCGCAAATAGTCACCCCTATTACTCCTAACGGGACTGCGTGGAATTACCAATAATCCTCTATAAATTATAATAAATATAAATGATTCGTATCGAATCTACGAAATGATGACGTATAATGTAATAAAGAACTGACTATTATTGAATGGAACACGGGTGCCACTCGAGAGCACCAGTAATAAGAATGCAGAACATTATTAAACGAAATATATTTTGGATAGCAGTCTTTGTCTCGGGTAGTTTTTCATAACCTCTGGGTAAAATATATACTGAGCAATACTAACATTAGGACTATAAAATATAATACCTAGAGGAACACATTTAACTCACAAGTCATACAAATTGGCAGCGAGTACATCTATCATAAAAATGTTTACCTTTAAGAGCTGCCTGTAATTCCTCCATATGCGTTACCCATTCTGGTTTTCTGTAATCTCTGGTTCCAACGACACCTTAAAAAAACATATTCATAGTAATATGTACTTCACTTGAAACAATAACATAACTGAACTGTATTTTTAAATTTGCGATTCGTAAACAGAAGGCAACAATAATTACATTTATTTTAAGTTTACTTATTAGTATTTTCTACTTTTAAAGCATAATTGATATTGTGAACAATTCATAACATTACAATTATATAAAAAAAGAGTTGTCGTTCAATTGAAGTAGAAAGTGTCGTAGAAACGTTAAGAGTAAATCTTGAATAGTTTTATTTAAGAATAAGAATAAGGTATAAGAGGAAGAAGTGGGAGGTAGACCAGGATCAAGGACAGTTTTTATTTGACCTTCGATAAATTTGTAGATCGTTCCTGGAAATAATCATCGTTCACGTGTCGCTGAAATTATCAAAACTGAAAACATAGCAAGCAAATTTAATAAGGAAAGTCATTAAAAGCTGCACACGATTTGAACTTTGAACGATAAAAAATGTAGCGTTCACATCTTGGCTTACTCTCAACGGACAGCGCTGCAATAGTAGACGTAACTCCCAACGCGTTAAAGGCTTCGAATGTTATTTCACCGGTGTCGTCTTGGTAAACTTCCGGGATAATCAAAATCGAAGTACCGTCGTCTAATTCTTCTATTTGATATTCTTGAGATTGCTCAATCTGCACTCCCTGTTTCAACCATCTTATTTCAGGTTTAGGAATACCGATCGCTTTAGCTTCCAATCTGCCGTTACATAAATAGTACAAGTTAAGTTAATATCTATACTCATTCTAGTATTTTATTACTCAAAAAAACAACAAACCTCGTCAACTCCCCTTCCGTAGTCGAAATGACCGTCGGTAAAGCTTTTATAATCTTTGGAGCAAATTCTTCAATGTCACTTGTTTTCTGAAATTATTTAACGATCGTTAAACATTAATATAATTTACATCACACTAGACTCGTTTATTAAAATTAATCATGCAATAAATTTTTAAATGCTTTAAAATATTGTTGTGCCATAAACAATAAACGATTCGAAATTTATGTTAGAAATCGTGATTTAGATTTATACATTGTTTTGTGACCTGGATGTATCGTAACGTTACAAGTACACTAATAATTAAATAAAGAGTTGTCAGATTACTATTAACACATTAAAGGCTTTACTTACTTCGTCACTTAAAACGTCTTCTTCAGAGACACTAGGCACGTATTCGTATGCTGAAAAAAGAAATTATTTTTGAATTATATATCTATTTGTTTAATTTATTTTCTCTGCATTATTACTGTCCTAAAATCTCAACAAACGAGTAAAGTGCGGTTGGAGTGCAAATAAAGCTTGTGCTTCGTCAACCATTATATCATTTGTTTTAAATAAAACCTATGTGTCTTACAAAGGTTTTAAATGTATTTTTTTTATAATCGAATGACAATGACATAATAATTGCAATTCTTAGTTAAAAGCTCGATATAAATTTCAAATTGCAATATATCAATATGGCATATATTTTAATATTAGCGTTACAAATGCAAATCTAACAATGATCGTGCTTATTACACATGCATTCAGATGACTAGAACTGTTCTGCTACCTTCCACAGTTACAAAACATTCGCAGCTGCTAGACCCAAGCTCATTTGTAGCTACGCAAGTGTAGTTGCCCGACATTTCCGGGAAAGCTTCTTTTATGCATAGTTCACATAATCCCGATTCTTGACGACCGAAAGTTACATCTCTAGCCCACTCGATTTTTTTTTCATTATGATACCAATCAACTGTAGGACATGGTTCTCCAGTAACAGAGCTGTTTAATAGAATTGCATCTCCATCCATCACTGTTGCCGATTTTAACCTGACGATAAATTCTGGTGGTTTGCCTAATGACTGCTTAGTATGTTCCCTTTTCAGTAGTGAAGCCGAACATGAAACAGAACCCCCAAAATTTTCAGCTCTACATGTAATTATTCCAAAAAGATCTTGTGTCATATTTTCGATGCATAAACACGAAATATTGTTTTTGTTTGTTATATATATATAGTGAATTTTATTTTCCTTTGTATAACTAACAACATCCTTATTACCAATAAACCATTGGAATGAAGCACATGGATTCGACTGTACCACTGTTTCCAGTAAAACAACAGCACCTACGTCAACTTGCTTTGGTTGCAAAGGCTTAATAAAAGTGGGAGGTTGTATGTTTTCCTCGTCTTTAGACTTTGCTAATTTAACAGTGCTTGCGGATTTCGAAACAATATTATCCTTCTCAATTACTACTTCATATTTGCCTACTTTCTTTTTATCTGCATTCATAATTTTTAATGTGGATTTTCCATTTTCAATATTTATATAGCAATCGTCGCTTTGTTTAAGTATTTTATTATTACAGAACCAAGTGACGTGGTTATTTTCTTCCGGTTGAAATGTAACTTCAAGTTCAAAGGCATTGTTTTCATTTAGGGTTATGGCTTTGATCGGTTGAATAATTATAGGTCCAACTTCTGCAAAATATTTCTTTGTTAATGCTTATGCTGCTTCGGTTAGTTTTTTAACGTACCAGTTGGTGATTTTAAGGGTTATTTTTACGAGAACAATACTACAATAAACTTACCGTACGTATAATACATTAGACACAAAATCAATTTAAGTATATACAATTTCAATAATATTTATCTACACGAATATATATTTAAAAGCTAGGTTAAATGAATACCATAAGAGATGATAAACATGGAAAATAAAATTAACTTATATGAAATATTCTGCCATGCATCTGTTAAAAAAATATTATGAATGACTCAATAAGTACTTAAAGACTACCGTACCTTTACTTTCTTCAACATTTGTGTCTGTATCAAATTGTTCAATTACTGTTTTTTCTTGATGTTTACTTTTAACTTCGCTTATAGTTTTTTCTGCTGGTTTGTCTTTAAGAATCTTCTGTTTTGGCACTGGCCTGAGCGCCATTTCTTCGACTTGAGGTTCTTCTTTTGGTCGCTGTTTGCCTGTTGGCCATTTTACTTCTTTAGGTTCTTCATCTTCTTTTGGTTTTTCTTTAACAGTGGGTTTTAATTGGACAACTTGCTTGAGTTCTTCTTCGGGTGCCTTTGTTTTCGGCACAGGTTTGAGTACTACTTCTTCAACAGGTTGCACTTCTTTTGGTCGCTGTTTGCCTGTTGGCCATTTAACTTCTTTAGGCTCCTCGTCTTCTTTTGGTTTTTCTTTAACAGTGGGTTTTAATTGGACAACCTGCGGGAGTTCTTCTTCGGGTGCCTTTGTTTCCGGCACAGGTTTGAGTACTACTTCTTCAACAGGTTGCGCTTCTTTTGGTCGCTGTTTGCCTGTTGGCCATTTAACTTCTTTAGGTTCTTCATCTTCTTTTGGTTTTTCTTTAACAATAGGTTTTAATTGGACAACTTGCGGGAGTTCTTCTTCGGGTGCCTTTGTTTTCGGCACAGGTTTGAGTACTACTTCTTCAACAGGTTGCACTTCTTTTGGTCGCTGTTTGCCTGTTTGCCATTTAACTTCTTTAGGCTCCTCGTCTTCTTTTGGTTTTTCTCTAACAGTGGGTTTTAATTGGACAACTTGCGGGAGTTCTTCTTCGGGTGCCTTTGTTTTCGGCACAGGTTTGAGTACTACTTCTTCAACAGGTTGCGCTTCTTTTGGTCGCTGTTTGCCTGTTGGCCATTTAACTTCTTTAGGTTCTTCATCTTCTTTTGGTTTTTCTTTAACAATAGGTTTTAATTGGACAACTTGCGGGAGTTCTTCTTCGGGTGCCTTTGTTTTCGGCACAGGTTTGAGTACTACTTCTTCAACAGGTTGCACTTCTTTTGGTCGCTGTTTGCCTGTTGGCCATTTTACTTCTTTAGGTTCTTCATCTTCTTTTGGTTTTTGTTTAACAGTGGGTTTTAATTGGACAACCTGCGGGAGTTCTTCTTCGGGTGCCTTTGTTTTCGGCACAGGTTTGAGTACTACTTCTTCAACAGGTTGTACTTCTTTTGGTCGCTGTTTGCCTGTTGGCCATTTTACTTCTTTAGGTTCTTCATCTTCTTTTGGTTTTTGTTTAACAGTGGGTTTTAATTGGACAACCTGCGGGAGTTCTTCTTCGGGTGCCTTTGTTTTCGGCACAGGTTTGAGTACTACTTCTTCAACAGGTTGCACTTCTTTTGGTCGCTGTTTGCCTGTTGGCCATTTAACTTCTTTAGGCTCCTCGTCTTCTTTTGGTTTTTCTTTAACAGTGGGTTTTAATTGGACAACCTGCGGGAGTTCTTCTTCGGGTGCCTTTGTTTTCGGCACAGGTTTGAGTACTACTTCTTCAACAGGTTGCACTTCTTTTGGTCGCTGTTTGCCTGTTGGCCATTTAACTTCTTTAGGCTCCTCGTCTTCTTTTGGTTTTTCTTTAACAGTGGGTTTTAATTGGACAACCTGCGGGAGTTCTTCTTCGGGTGCCTTTGTTTTCGGCACAGGTTTGAGTACTACTTCTTCAACAGGTTGCACTTCTTTTGGTCGCTGTTTGCCTGTTGGCCATTTAACTTCTTTAGGCTCCTCGTCTTCTTTTGGTTTTTCTTTAACAGCGGGTTTTAATTGGACAACTTGCGGGAGTTCTTCTTCGGGTGCCTTTGTTTTCGGCACAGGTTTGAGTACTACTTCTTCAACAGGTTGTACTTCTTTTGGTCGCTGTTTGCCTGTTGGCCATTTTACTTCTTTAGGTTCTTCATCTTCTTTTGGTTTTTGTTTAACAGTGGGTTTTAATTGGACAACCTGCGGGAGTTCTTCTTCGGGTGCCTTTGTTTTCGGCACAGGTTTGAGTACTACTTCTTCAACAGGTTGCACTTCTTTTGGTCGCTGTTTGCCTGTTGGCCATTTAACTTCTTTAGGCTCCTCGTCTTCTTTTGGTTTTTCTTTAACAGTGGGTTTTAATTGGACAACCTGCGGGAGTTCTTCTTCGGGTGCCTTTGTTTTCGGCACAGGTTTGAGTACTACTTCTTCAACAGGTTGCACTTCTTTTGGTCGCTGTTTGCCTGTTGGCCATTTAACTTCTTTAGGCTCCTCGTCTTCTTTTGGTTTTTCTTTAACAGTGGGTTTTAATTGGACAACCTGCGGGAGTTCTTCTTCGGGTGCCTTTGTTTTCGGCACAGGTTTGAGTACTACTTCTTCAACAGGTTGTACTTCGTTTGGTCGCTGTTTGCCTGTTGGCCATTTAACTTCTTTAGGTTCTTCATCTTCTTTTGGTTTTTCTTTACCAGTTGGTTTCAATTGAACAACTTGCGGAAGTTCTTTGTCGGGTGCCATTGTTTTCACCACAGGCTTAAGTACAACTTCTTCAACCGGTTTCTCATCTTTAGGTGCCTTTGCTTTTTGCACAGGCTTTAGCACCACTTCTTCAACCGGTTTCTCATCTTTAGGTGCCTTTGCTTTTTGCACAGGCTTTAGCACCACTTCTTCAACGAGTATTTCTTCTTTTAGACTTTGCTTGCCAATTGTACTTTTAAGTTCTTGAGGCTTTTCTTGTTCTTGCGGTTTATCTTTTACAATAGGTTTTAAATGAACGACATCTGGATGTTCTTCTTCAAGTGTCTTGGTTTTTGGTACAGGCTTGAGTGTCACATTTTCAACAAGTTTTTCTTCTTTAGGTGCTTTGGTTTTCGGCACAGGTTTAAGCACTACCTCTTCTTTAGGTTGTTCGTCTTTCGGGCGCTGTTTGCCTGTGCGCCATTTAACTTCTTTAGGTTGTACAACTTCTTGAGGTTTTTCTTCAGAAGCGGGTTTCAGATGTACGATAAGTGGTTGTTCTTCGTCTTCAGATCCCATTGATTTTGGCACAGGTTTGAGCACCACACCTTCAACAAGTTCTTCATCTTTAAGTGGCTTTGTTTTGGGCACAGGCTTAAGCACCACTTCTTCAATAGGGTGTTCACCCTCACTAGTTCTCTTGCCTGTAAGCAATTTATCATCAAATTGATCTTCAACTTTTGTTTTAATTTTAGAAATAGATCTGAGATGAACATCTTCAGGTTTCTCTTTACTGATTGTCTCATTTTTGCGAATAGGTTTTAGATCTATCACTTCTCTAGTTTGTTCTTCTATAGGTTTTCTCTTGCCAGTGCGCCAAGTGACCTCTTTAGGTTGTTCTATTGATTTTTCCTTTGGTTTTGATTTTTGGTATACTTCCAGAGATTTTCCTTCTTCATGATAAACTTTCGTTAGGTTTTGAAATTCATCTACAACTACGTCCGATTGAGTTTCGGTTTTTTCAGTATGTTTCTTTTTGCGACGCCATATTGGCGTTTCACTACTTGTTTCTGATAGTATTTTGTCAGAATCTGTGACCTTTAGTATTACCGTATCTTCAACAGCTGTTAGGGACTCTTCTATAATTAGCGTTTCAGTTTTCTGAAGAGAACTTTTTCTTACTTGTTTTAAGCTAACATCTTCTATTTTATCTTTTTGGATGGCCACTTTTTCTATCTTTGTAGGACGCAATTTAATTCCTTCTTGAGTCCATGGTACTGGTTCTTTTGTAACATTTTCGGTGGATGAAATTTCTTTCTTTTTTATATCAATGGCATCGTCTTTAACGTGTTCAATTTTCTTTTTTTTTCTATCTGTGTCTAATTGTTCGCTTTCTACAGATAGTATATTTTTATCTTGAGATGTTACTTTTTTAATTTTCGAAGAGTCTTCAGCACGTGTTTTTCGCCAGTGTTTTGTCTGTAAAATATCTTCTGCTTTTGTTTCGATTGACTGATCTTGAGGCTTTTTTCTCCACGGCACTTGGCGCGTTTGTACATCAACTATTTTTTGTAGTTTTAAAATATTCGTTTCTTCTGTTGATTGATGTACAACTCTGCTTGTTAAATCTTGGTAATCTTTTGTTTTTTCGATTGAGTTCTCTGTCTTCTGGTCATAAATCTTTCGAGTTTCGTCTTTTCTTGATTCTGTAAAAATTACAAATATTTTATTATTTACTCCATTTTTCCAAACACACATTACTTATTGTTAACATAAAAAATTAAATAAAGGTGCATAAAAAATTAAAATAAATAAGCCAAGTGTAGATCGGTCTCAAAAATGTATACCACAGGCTTTGTAATTTTTTCAATACTAGTTTATTGGCTGGTAATGCCTCTTCAAACTCTTATGATGACTGAAAACTACTGAACAAAGTTACAGTACAACCAGATGGATGGTATAAAAACAAAGAAACATTCATTTCATTCACAATTTAAAATGCTTAATTTTAAGTATTTCTTAGTATATGTTCATATATTGTAACAATAACTGCACTATAAGTAAACTGTACATCTACAATAATTAATGGGAACTGCATAACTCTAAACAAAAACAATAGTTTACTAATAATTAATCTCAAATATAAGAAAATTGTTATTTTGATCAGTACTAGTGGTAAACATGATTTTTATTAATAAAAATAATTTATTTTAATCGAATAATTGTTACTCTACTCACAATGCTAATGAGTTGTTGCCGAGCTCATCTTTAACTATCTCCACTTTGATAGAAAATAATATAAAGCACATTCAAAAGAACTTTCTATATTAATGTAATGACATACATGTAAAAGCTTTCTCATCTGGCATTATTAACTGAATTTAAGTTAAGAGTCAGTTGTATATATTTGTTTAATAGCTGTTTATGTTACAGTTGTATTATTCAAATCAGTCTAGTAAAATAAGGACTAAGATTTTATTTAGTATGACAAGGGGTTGGATATATGTACATTTGACATAATGTCTGAAACAAACAGATTTCATCAACGAGCATGAGTATATCAATATACACAAAGAAGTAAATTAAAACAGAGTGCTTTAGTAAATTTAAAGTCACACTATGACTTAATTTATTATTTAAGTATATCCCAGGAGATGCTAAATAATTTCTATTAGGTAGATATGCAAATGTTCAAAGTCTTGATATTCTTTTAAATACATTGACAGACATATAAACTAGACAATTCTGAAATAAATATTTTAACCAAGTATAGAAACTTTTCATACTAATTTAGATTTAAAACTTATAGATTTGTTCATATGGATCTGATAGTATGCTGTTTTAACCTAAAAACAGTCCTTAAGTTTGTTTACTGGATTCTATTATTGGTGTTATGTACCTTGTGCTTGTAATTACACTGGCTCACTCACACTCCAAACCAGAAGACAACAATAATAGAGTTTGAATTACTATTGTGCCGTGTTTGTATTTGCTTTTTTTCGAGTTAATCCTAATTGAAATGTAAATCAATGTAATTCTCCAAATGGTCTAATAATATTCTAAATAATAGAATTGAATAAAAATAATTGTTTTTAATAAGTTATTAATCTTGTTGTAAGAGTATTGTAAAATTTGATAAATATATTTATAGATATTTTAAAAGTTGCAACTTTTGACTTTGAAACTCAAACATAACTGGGACAATTTAAGCACAACAGCTTAGATCTTAAGTATATTACCACTACTACTAAAAGTACATATAAATAGTAAAAAAATATAAGTCTAAACAAATTATCAACTCTATATTTTTGTATTTTGGTTTGGTGGGTGATATATCACAGTACATATCTCCTCAGTTCCATAAATATAATACCCTCTTAATTATAAATTGACCTGTCTTAAAAAAGCCCCTTTAAATTTATTGTGTCATCAAAATATATTAAATTAGATTTGCATATTTGTATTAAAGCATGCAGGGTCACTATGAAGTGGGCAACACTTCAAGAATTCAAAAACTGGATGAAGCCAATTCAAATGAAACTGCTGCCAAAGCACTTTGATAGTGCAAGTTAATGATACAATTAATTGCCTATTCAATATTGTGTCAATCAGTGTCACTTGCAATGAAGATGATAAGATATATTTATTTTAAAATGGAAAGGTACTCATAGTTTTTCCTAGAAATATTCTACACCTCTTTGTAAATTTCCTCCCATTTGTATGGAATAATTGTGATAGTGAAGTGTTTGTATTACAAAATGAATCATCTGTCTATTTCTAAAGTTGTGTAAATATTAAAAATTATGTTTAAAGAATAATTTAAATGCACCAAATTTTTGTACTGTGTATATACATATATAGGTAGGTATATGCCTATATAGGCTGTTTGTTAATAATGAAAATAATTATCTAGTACTGTGTATGAAGTACTACTCTAGTATGATAAAACTATGTTATTAAATTATTCGTCTTCACTTTTGTGTGTGTTTAAAAAAATATTTTTATCTTAACATTGTGTCACAACCATTTTATGTTATAAAATATATTCTTAGTTATACATGCAAAAAAGTTTTTTTGGTATTAACTACTATTAAGCCATAAGATACATAATACAAGATTCGGCTCCATGATGATGTATATAAAGGAGGAACTAAATGAAGACGTCATGTGAAAAAGAAACTACGTACATTTAATATAGTTAAGAAAATTCAAAGAGGTACCTACCTAAGAAAGTCAATTTAAAAACAGTCTATAAATTTATACTCATGGGTACTTTAAATTTCACCGAAACAATACATTTTTGATAAGAATTAAGCACACTGTCAATTACACATTAATCACAAATGAAATTGAAATCTTTCATTCAATTCAGTATCCAGTAATTCCAGTATAGTAGTATACTTTATACTACGGTATCAGTTATTAATTTAAATATATTTTTGATAGGGTTGCCAACCGTTTTTATTTGTATACTACATTATACCCAAACATTATAGTTTTTAGCTGAATATTGATTATATTTCCGATAAATGTCTAGAATGCCTATTTCATGATATATTAATATTTTATATAGTTTCAGCTCATAGGTATAATCTAATTGAGCTATACAAAAATGTCCTATGTTTTCAGACAAATATAAGAATTTTCTGCTTATTTTAATATCGTATATAATGATAATTTTAAATGACTGCAATTATTAAATTTAACTCAATTAGTTTTATTGATTACAAATCCAATTAGACAGGATATGCATAATAGAATAACGTATCATCCTAAGTCGGTTTTCAATATTTCACTATAGGGTAGTTTTTTATTTGGATAAGTGTTGAATTGGTTTCATAATAAAAGCATATCATAATATAAGCATTCGAAAAAGTGTTTTGTGTAACTATAATTATTAATATGACAAAACAATTCTTTGTTTATATTTGTTAAAAGCTGGCAGCCCTAATTCTAACTCTTGTAATTAATTATCTATTATGTATATTTATTTTATTTTATTTCCGGTGTAATTTAATCTATTCTATCACTATACGTTTACTTACCGATGCCATTTTTTATTTTTATTTAATTAATATAAAAAGGTGTTGATAATATTCAATCGTTATAAAACTTATATTGTGTGAAAACTGTATTGTATCAGTATGTGGTCCTGTAACCTTGTCTACGATACGTAAATCAATAATAATTGATACTATTACCTTGGATACGCGAATGGATAGAGTAAGGACTGAGTACATAAGAGGAAGTTTGTAAGTGGAACCGGTAAACGAGAAGCTATGTGTAAACCGGCTGTCATGGTTTGGGCATATTATGTGGAAGGACGAGGACCATGTTGTGAGGAAGGTCTTGAGCATGGATGTGGATGGACATAGCGATAGGGGGCGAACAAAGAAACGATGGATTGTGTGAAAGATTGTTAATTGTGGGATGCCGTCAGAAAGAGAATTATGGAAGAACAAGATATAAGAGGAGGATGATAATGATGATACGACGTATAAACAATAGGTAATTGGTGTTGGATATCATTGACTTATATGTATATTATGTTTTATATCCACAACGCTTTTACTGTCTTATTTTGTACCCTACTAAGAATCTATTTATCAAAAACATCTTTCAAATTTGGACTTTTATAAATATACATCATCAACATAATTAGTTATTGATTTTAGAACAATACGTTTCAATCATTTTACTTTTTATTAAGACAGTTAATCATTGTGAGAGAGCTGTTCAGGTTATTTTACATAAATCCCTCGTTTACTTTTATAAGAATATGCAAGTTATCTCGAAAGAAAACCATCAAGCACCGCTATACTTTAAAAATTCTTAGTTTAATGGTTTTTAGTTGTGCCGGCAAGGCACATATTATTTCGCCTATGTCAAGTAGGAAAGGTTTTAATAATTGTTGCGGTCGAAGTTTGTCGTTTGTAATAGTCAATGTATACATAATTGCAGTTTGCAAATGGTAATGGAAGCGATTATTGTTGAGGATAGACCCGTCACTCGTTAATATTCGTAATCATTATATTCCATACGGTGGGCGGCACGAGTCCAGATCAAAGGAAGCGATCAACAATTTTTGGTACTTGATCTTGGTTTGACGTCATTCACAATAGTCGTGGCAAGTAGAGAAATCAATAAAGTAGATTCGTCTACTTTATTGATTTCTCAATAAAGTAGAATAGCGTACATATAACTTAAACGTTTTCCGAATATGAAATTACCGCTAGCCTATCCCGATCGAAGAAGAAGAAGTATAAATAAAGAAACAACTATATCGGATAGGTAAATACTTACAATAGTATATAGCTATGGAGTTTATTTTGGTTTCGTGAGAAAACTGCGTTTTGAATGTCATTGAAGTCGTTATTGGAACAAATGAAGGTATACATTGTCATACAATATTCATCAATAATTTTCTGTAGTGCCCAATACAGCAGAAAAGGATTATCAAATTGCATGAGACACGTGTCAATCTTTACGCCTACGAGTGGAATCGTCTATTCCGATTACTTCTTCGATCATGACGTCAGTCGAATAACATTTGGTCCGTTAGACGTTCTGGCAGCGCTTGTTGTTAGATTACTTGTTACAATATTCTGACGACGACGGATCTGGGAAATGAAGAGTGCAGGTTCCCAGCTAAACCAAAGCGAGTATAGAACCGTCATCTGTCGACATCGATTAATAAATATAAATTTACTTTTATATTTCCGTGTAGACACCTCTTTTGCGCGGTATAAACTTTTTGTCAGTCTTAAAATACTTACGTTTTTAAAATATATTATTTATATGATGGCAGTAATTAATTTATAAAATAAAGTGGTGTACAATATAATATATCGTCCGCATCATATATAATTAATGCAAATCAGGGTTCAAGTCACCATTAGTAAGAGACTGAGAAGATTTAGTGATAAGTCTGTATAGACCATTACATATTTATAATGGTATTATATTCAACTACATTTACTATTGGTAGCGACAGACGTGGTGAAACTTTTTCACAGTGCATATTTGCTCACTGGCCTGTTTGTATAATTTGTTACTTATTTTATCTATTTATGATTATTACATGAAACAAATTAGTCTATTTCTTCTGAAGATTCGAAAAAAATCAGCTAGGGGCAGCAGAAGTGGAGGTTACATACCTATGTTTTAAATTTTCTATTATCAACACATTTATTTTAAATAAATATTGAAATATTTTAAAATAATTAAATACGGTGCAAAATAAAAGTATTATGCCCACTAAACATAATAAATTAAACATCGTGCATTTGCGAATCGTACGTATGACAGTCGATACATATCGGGTGCGGTAAAATTTGTGCCTTTTATAAAATCGCAAAATACCCCAAAAGTTTTTTTTTTGGATTATATTACTTTATTACAAAGAACAGAATTAACAGTAAAAAAATTGGAAACAAACCTGTTTGTACAAAACATTTTATTCATTCTTTCGCAACGCTAGAAAACCCCAACACCCGCCACTGTAGGTTGGTAAGTGTTCATTTTATGAGATTAACTAGCAAGTTTATTTACACTATCGAAATCAAGTAAATATAAGAATTTAGTTTCTCTTTAATTGGATTTATTAATATATAATATAATTTTGTTGACTTTCACATATCTCAGGAGAAGGTAAAGGTGTAAACATATGAACGTCCAAAGTTCATCTGCTCAGCCGATAAATCACGCGTGGACAAAAATAGTAATAGGCACTCCTATTAATAGTAACTGTATATAAGTAACAATAGTATTAACACCAACACAGAAGCTCAAAACATTAAATAACTTCCGATCAATCTTGATAAATCAAACGATACCAACAGTGACGAACTCTTCGTTGCCCCATTAGTTCAAATAGTGTCAGGGAAAGATTCAATCGGAATAGTAAATATCCGTGATGCTGAAAAGACAGCATCAGACAGAGAGGGTTCTAAACAATACGGAATGCTTAATAAAATTAGAAAATGCAGCCTTGAATATCGATACACGTCGTCAAAACACCAAACAGTTAAAATACTACACTAGTTTAAAACTTTGTACTTTACGGGAATTACTAGGTCAGCTGAATTTACTCCTGTTAAATCATTAAAGAGTGGGTCACTCCGGTATCAAAAAGGAATCGTGAAATATTACGGCCATATAATAAATATTACTCATTAATGTCAATAGAAAATTTAAAATATCATTCCGCTGCCCCAGCGGACATTTTTTGAATCTTAAGATGAAACAGGCTAGACGAATTCTCCGAATGTCACGTAATGTAATTTTAATTTTTTTGCTTTGTACTATCTTCTAGAACTCTTATAGATTTCTCGAACATTCATATATATATAAAAACTTGCTTAAGAGATAATTCAAACTATATTTTGGGAGGATGCAAAAAAATGGAGATTATAAAATATTCCTGTTTGTCGTTTGTATATTTTTGTCAAATATTTTGTTAAATCTCGTGAATCAGGCGATACTGCACGTCAATATACGTTGTGTATAATTCCTGGTATTTATAGACAGCGTAAAGTGAACGTTGATGGCATCCGAAAAGAAAATGCGACTACTCGCTTGATGTAAAAAGCTACATTATTGTTTTAAAGCATTGTAGAATATTCGGGAAACGATAATAATTGCCCAGGCTAGTATTTAGGGAGACAACGTATTTCTTTGATATTTTAGTCCTGAATATATTATAACGCCCCACAGCGGCGCGATGTGGTTCGGGAAATGCTAATGGCATTTTGGAATACTTGTATAACTAATTAAATACAGACCGTATTTTAATGACATTGTTAATTAGTTTAGTAGTGCTATGAGCTAACTATAATCGAACGCTCTTTTAGATCGCACCCGTATATTACGATACCTGTGTTGTTTCTAAATCATAAATGTTTGAATAATGTGTCATTGTATGTGTAACTATTAAAAAATTTCAATGTTACTATTTACAATAAACTAGAGTTGAGACGGCATTCCATAAATTAGATACAAATATCTAGGATACATAATAATAATAGAATCTTCACTCGCAGGCTTGTCATTTCTGTGCTCCTTAATTGTTATAAAACTCTGATCGTGACATTCTTAGGGTTCGCGATGTTATACTCTTTGACGGCACTAATACAAAATTATAAATTTTTACTACCTACGATAATTATTAGGTGCTAATAAAATGGGGGAGCGAAGCGCCACGCAGTGAAAGTTTAACACCGACAGTGTTTTCAGTAAAATGAAAATAAATTTAAAACTAAATTATTTTCCTTTATCATTGTTTCAATTGGTAATGTTTAAGGTAATTCTAGCATTCTGGTTAAAATTTTACTTTCGTTGCTCCACTAGGAACTTGAACTTGAATAACAGCACGATTCGTATATTAATGCCTTTTTGAATGATTAATAAATTATATTTTTATTTTAATATCACTACATAGATTGAAAACCTAGTATATATTGTGACTCGCGTAGTTTATTTCCTTTATAAAATAAAAAATATATACACAAAAAGTCATAAGCTTATTCTTATTATTTCCTCGAAGCTCGAACAATTATTTCTTATGAAAGATTTTGAACTTACCTTCGTGCAACGTAATCGAATACTCACGTATCACTTGGGTGGTAGTTGTCTTGCTTTGTACTATTGCACACATTTCGGTACTTCAATTCAACGACATACCGAGTGTATGTTTTACTTATATAATATTGTGTATTCGTGTCAGGTGTCTGTTAATGTCTTTGCCTATTTCAATACCTCTATACCTATTTTAAATCGTCTAAATTATTATTAGGACAAATTTAAAACTCCCACCAGACTATCTCCCACTCAAAATTAGTTAAAATGTATCTATGGTGAAATTCTAACAAACCTGTATTAGAGTAAAGTTAATTGACTGTTTAGTTACAACAGTAGCAAAGAACAATCTATGATATATTAAAACTAAATTTTCAATGCCATGAATAGAATAGAGGTTTAGATAGAGGTGTGCCAGTCGATGAGATAAAGCAACTGTAGGTAGCTACCTCGCCGTCCATCAATGTCGCAATTACTATTTCGGTAACTTCAAATCTGTGCCTTCAAATATGATGATGGACATTCAACATTTTGATGGACAACATCGGTACTAAACGTAAGTGTCAGTGCGTTGTGTGGATAACATAAATAAATATTCGTGAATCGTATTTAACTCTTTGTATGAGAAGAAGTTTAAAGTTATCGTACCATATCGGGATGTTTTTATGCCGTGTTTGTTTGTGTGTATAATAATGCGAAATGATTAATTTATAGCGTTTATTAAACAGTTTTCACATAAAGGTAACATACAATTTTTTTTTTATAAATATATTAAATATGGATAGGTAGGCACTTAAATATTTAGTGATAAATTCTGTCACGCCTAATAATTTAATACAATTAGGTGAAACATACAACACAATTTAATTTTAACAATATCGTGCACTTAAATCAAACTAAGTTAAAGATCACTGTAACGTTAAACTATAAAAAATCTCATTCAATTCGGATTTGTACTTGCAGAAAACATTAATAAGGTCACCAACATCGGCAGTGTTTGTCAAAACATAGAAACTGGCAAGGCAAGTAACGCGTGCGAACTTAGGAGAGTGCTCGACGTCGCAGGCGCGATTGACATTTCTATGAATGTTTCTTTGTCACGTAGAGTTGACAGCGGAAAAAATTATAGATCAGATACTTTAGCGAAAGCAGTTGAAGTACTGCAGTAATCACCACGGCAAATGTTGCGTTCACGAGAACGAACCACCCCGAGCCCGCGTGCACCTACCGGCGCGGGCTCGCAACTTCACGGTAAATACAAAGACGTAAACGTAGGACGTAGTATGACGTGACACTGACAAGTTAGTCTCAACTGTTAGGTGACATTAGAATACGGCAAAACAAACCGCAGCGTGCGTGCAACTTGTTAGATTGACGGGTCCTACAGCGGTAAGTTGAAATAACGTTACAAATATGATACATGCTTGAGGATAAAGCTAAAACGAGGACTTGAGTACGTATCGCACGAGGCGATATGCCGTACGAATGGGCACACGGGTGTGACATTCGCCCGTGTGCCTGATTCGACTGAATCAATTCGCGTGTCGTACCACAATTTGATATTAATCAAGTCCAAGTTTCATTTACAAATGAAATTTGTTTTCCTAAATTAAATGATGTGCTTGATGAAATGATAGAAATTGAGATCGTTACTTAAGTTTTACAGGTCGGATCTCAATAAAACACAAAAAGCATAAAATATTTTTTAATGTTAATAAGGCCAAATAAATAGTAAAGTCGAGTAAAGTAGCATAGGCTAACATTACGGAGAGTATTGGGTGAAAAATACATTGACGTTTCGCCAAAAGACGCGTCTTGTGTATCACGCAATGTGTTCTACTTCACAAATATTTTCGATAACAAATACTTTTAGTAAACATCGTAGCGGTAAAGCAAACAAAACAAGTCGTAGAATATTTCGTGTCGTGTTAATTACATGTTACGTGTGTCCAAATTTACAGAAGCTCTTCGCTCGACGCTCGTAGCCCTTCGTCGCCTGCTGTGGTGTCTTACTATGACTATTTACACAAAAAGCTTAATTGTACAGCAATGTTAGATGCAGTATCGCGCAAATTGTACTACCGAGTTAAGTTTACAGTATTCCACTAGCGAGTTTTGTTAGATGTGCACGCTCAGTGGTCCAATGTGGAGCGCGTGGATCAGTTTTGTCTTTTGTACAACATCGTAATTATGATTTGGACATTTGAGATAAGCTAGATGCTGCATGCCAATAGGTCTATGCGTCATAATATCACGACTTGAGTTTACGCGAGGTTGCTAGGAAGCGGGCGGGATCGTTACTGCGGGAACCGCTACGATTGTGTGATGCCGTCTAACGTGTTCGTTTATTTTCGCTTGTCAACTGAGTAGTTAAGTAGTAGTTTTCACCCGATCTCATTGAGGTATAGAGATGAAACAAAGAAACACTACATTAATGGATTAAGAGTGCGCGACGCGAGCTCGCTGCCTGTATCTATGTCTTACTTTTGACGACTAGCTTAGCCGAGGTCTCGACCTGGCCCGCGGCTGTTGTAGCACGGCAAGTGAATGTGCCGGTGTCCTCTTCATATGTGTTGCCAATCAACAACACAGCGTTATTGCCCTCGTGTATCATCTGCAAATATATCAAATTCTCAGAATTTCTTTGATCTCTTTTTTTTATTAATAAACTTGCTTTCAATAACAACATATTTATTTCCATTATTAGAATATTCTAGCCTCGGTGACCCAATGGACAGAACACGTGGGTAACTTAAACAGCACGGATATTTATTGGAATAAGATCTGTACCAAGAAGTGTTACTACGTGGAGGTGATAAGAAATGGGATTTACAAGATTTTACTTTTCATATTTCGTTTACGAATACAACCAAACAATAAACGAAATATTACTTATAGTTACTACGTAATAATTATAAATATTAAAAAAAATACAAATGTTTAACTTACTTGAAAATCAGGAGTTTCCGGTATAAGAGCACCTTCTCGTAACCACTGGATGGTTGGCTTTGCTTTGCTAGTGATGTGAGTTTTAAACTGTGCGGGTTGACCCTCGTATACGACAACATCACGTAGAGGTGTAAGCGTCGGTAAGTTTTCCGCCTGGTCTGGTTGCAGAACTTTAAGTTTAGCAGCAACAGTCACACGACCGGCTAAGTTATAAGCTACACATTTGTAGTCACCCTCATCTTCTGGAAAAGCTTCAGAAATACGTAGAGTGTAATCGTCCGCAGTTCTAGACATTTGGAAGTACTTGGATGGCTTAATTAATTTTTCACCTTTATACCATTGCACCGTAGGAACAGGCTTACCGACAATCTTACATCCAAATTCAATAGCTTGTCCTTCAGTGACCACCTTGTCTTTTAGCGGTTCTATTATTTCGGGCGGAGAATTAGCTGATTTTGTTTGGGGCTTTGGTTTATCTTTAGTAGCTGGAGCATTAACTGCGCATTCAGCATCGCATCTTGCTTCGCCTGAGCTATTTATGGCCACGCATTCATATTTACCTGAATCTTGCGTAAAAGCTTCTAAAATAAGAAGAGTATATGTGCCATCTTCCTCCAAGATCTTGTTCCTTATATCTGGTTGAACTTTCTTACCATTTTTCAACCAGTAAACATCGATAGGTTTTGTTCCTGTAACTTTGGTATCAAATCTCACCAATTGACCAGCTGTGACATTGACGTTTTGCGCTGTCAAAGTGAAACTAGGCGGGATAACTCCACCCCTGCCTTGACGTCTACGTTCTTCCACAACTAAATTAGCACTACATTTTGCAGTACCACCTCTATTTTCAGCTACGGCTGCAAATACTGCAGAATCTTCAACAAAAACTTGTCTGATTATAAGAACGGATTTGGTGCTGAATGTATGAATTTGGAAATCTGGTGAATTCTTAATAGGAAAGTTTTCACGATACCACTTTATTTGTGGTAATGGATCTCCATCAAACTCTACCTCAAATCTAGCTTGTTCATGTTCAAAAACACGGCAAGGTTGCATTTTTTTAGTAAATACCGGTGGTGTACAAGGTTTGACAGGGCCCTCAACCACTCTCTCTTGCGTTTGAGCTTTATGTTCTACTTCAGTTGTTTCTGTTGATGTAATTTTTCGAGTAATTTCTGTATCACCAACAACTTCTTTTTGTATTTGTTTTTGTTTTGCGACATGCACTTCCTTGCCGTGAACTGTAGATTCTGATGGTCCAGGTATTCTCGGCTTTTGAACTTTCTTTTGAGTTTGCGTTTCAACAACTTCTTCTGTTATATCCCTGAAATTTAAGATATTTTATTAGAATCATAAAATTATTTTAAAGTTTTTTACGCATCTTTTCATATTAAATGAAACTTAAATACGTACAAATTGTCTTCATATTTCTGTGCCATACTTCTAGCGACTGAAGAGCTTGTTACTTTCTCTCCAGGAATAGAATATTGACGAGAAGACTCTCTCAACCGACTCTCTTTTACAATTTGTTCATTTTCAAGCTCCTGCAATTTATTGTAATACTCCTCACTCTTCTTTTTCTTCACTGTCTGTTGCCATTCTGTTTCAGCATCCTTAACTAGTTTTGGCTTCAACTCAGGTCTGTGGTCAATAACACCCTGACGTTGCATAGTTTGCCTTTCTTCGAATGTTTTTTCTAACTCAGTTTCAGTGCGTTGATATTGAGTTGTTTCATCATACCAAGCTGTATATAAAATTAATGATTCATATTAAAATATTGTTCCTAGCTTTTAGTATTTTAGATCAGTACTACAAAACATACCTTTGCTAATCATCCGATGCTAAGGCGATAGAAGCAGGTGTTTAGCGGCACTCCTTCATGTGGTAAATGGGAATATTTCAAGGAAGCGAGGGATATTTGTGCTTAAGCGGTTGTGTGGTGTGCGTGATTTGTGGAGGTGTATTAGTGCAGCAGAATTATGTAAGCCTTATTCTTCAAACTCATTCATTGTAAGCAGATAAAAGAGCACCTTAAGCTTTAAATACTTGCTGCGAACAGTGTTTTATTGAATAAGTTGATATACTTACGCCTTGGTGCGTTTTTGAGAACACCTCTATAATCATCGTGTCTCGGTATAACTTTTAACTCAGTGGTTGCTAAAGCTTCCCCTACTGAACTTCTAGCAATAACTTCGATTTTGCCTGTATCATATTGCCTGGTTTTTGGTATATCAAGATGGTACATTCCATCATATGTTAACTTGTATCGAGACCCCTGCGGAATTTAAATTTGTAAGCTTTCAAAAACGATACGAATATGAATGTAAATCGATTGTATTTAATAATGATAGTTATTAACAGTCAAAATTATCTGCTCATGTAAAAAACTCTTACATTCACTATAGTATTTCCATTGATGAGCCACATCACGCGTGGTTTTGGATGGCCTGTCACACGACAGCAAAAACGTGCCCACTCTCCTTCCTCGACTGTTACTGGTTCTGGGCGGCTTACGAACACTGGAGCTGAACGAGGTTTAGTTTCTTCCACGGCTTGTTCAGGCCCACTACAATTATATTTATACGTAGTCAAAAAATTTAGAAAAATTAAATATGATTGTTATACAATTTTCATTCTTAATAATACTTACACTTGCCAAGAAGCTTCCATCTCCCGTATTTTTTCAATACTCTTCATATGCTTTGGCAATTGAGAATCATATACAATGCCTGGTTTGCCGGTAGTTTTTATAACTGCTCTGGTTTCATCCATACCATACAAATTAGTAGCTCGACAGAGATATTCACCGCTATCTTCTGGATATACCCAGCCGAAGTTCATGGCAACGTAACCAAAGTCATAAATAGGTGTAAAGCGATTTTCTGAAAATGATTAACCAAATTAAACCAAAATAAAATATAATATGATTATAATCAATTATAGGAAACTGCTATTAAGAATGAGTAAATGACAATTTCCGATTCTGCCCTATCAAATACTGTCGTATACTAGAAATACAAATTAATAAAAAACGTCTCATGAAAACAAGAAACATTAACAATAAATAGTGATTCCGTAAAAGCATCGCATAAAAATACATAAAATTTTCGTTTGTGCTAAGATTGGGACCATAATGCTGATTCTTCACGCAAAATGGGACCTGAAGCATCAGGTATGTACTAAGTTGTATATTTACCTTTAAAGCGTAAACCCTCCGGAATTGCAGTGAAACATGCACGGAATTACAATATATTTACATTACATTTTATACATATCATTATACAAATATCGAATCCAATGCTATTTCAAAAATAACCTCATTGTTGTGTTTAGATTTACAAATTATAAAAAAATTCACCTTCTTAGGGCTACAATGAATACTATGCATACCAGTTTTTTAACTTTTCAGACGAGAATAAGTTCTAGGGTAGAGTTTCGACCATTGTCCTTTATTATAAAACTACTAAGGTGAAAAAGTAAGCTTTCAATGGTCATTTAAAAAAGTATATATATTCATTAATAAACGTATACTTACTGTGTAACAGAGGTTTGCCATTGAAGAACCATTCAACTTTCATGTTAGGATCTCCAACGGGCGCTAGTTGACATTCAAATTTGGTCGATTCCATTTCAATCAAGGTAGTTTGACTTTGTATTTGTGTTACAAACCGAGGAGGTTGTTTCTTATCGATGTCAAAAAGATCGTCTTCGGTTAAGAATACTTCGGAAGTATATTTTTTAATAGTTGCCTCCATTTGAGTTAATGCTTCCGATTTCTTCATGCCTTTCGGTACTTGGTTTTGTAAAATTATGTCTGGCAGTTCTATTTAAAAAAAAGTGAATATGAATAACAATTACAAAATACCAAAATAACTGCTTGTATATATAAATACTTACGTTTGCAAGATACAGTCGCTTTGGTAAAATCTTCTCCAAAGTCATTTACAGCACGGCATACATATTCGCCTGAATCTTCAGCATAAACATATAAAATATCAAGAGAAACAAATCCCATATCATACACCGTTCGGAATCTGTGACCTGAAGGTAAAAGTTTACCGTTTCTGTACCACTCGATTCGTAGTTTAGGATCTTGTTTTGGTTCAACGCGGCATTCAAAACGCACAGATTCAGATTCTTCTATAGTGTGCGATTGAATTTGAGTAATGAATTTAGGTGGTGTATTCACTACGGGTTCTTCTTTAGGAGCGTCGCTTACGCGCCCTCTTTCCAATTCTTTGATTTTCTCGCCACTCATACCTTGTGGTAACTGGGATTCTAAGATAATGTCACGCTTAGTACTGCATGTGACTTTAGCAGTTGTCGTTGCTGAACCCCACTTATTGGTAGCACGGCAAGTATATTCACCAGCATCTCTCGTGTATATGTAATCAATGTCCAAAGCAATAAATCCAAAATCGTTTAGCATGTGTACACGAGATCCCGTCGCAAAAGGTCTACCATTATAAAACCAATCAATTCTCATAGTGGGATCACCGACAGGTTCAACTCGGCAATCGAAATGAATAGGCCCTCCTTCGTTTACATCAAGGTTATCCTTAATTTCAACAGTAAATTTAGGAGGATTTGGTTTTTCATCCTCAATTGTAATTTCCTCGCGTTTGTGTAGCGTCTCTTCTAGTTTTTGAATACTTTCAGTGCCAGATTTAAAATGAGAAGGTAACTGAGGCTCTAGGATAATACCTTGTCTACCTTTGACCTGAAGTTTACATGACACTGTTGCTTCACCGTGTCGGTTTGTTGCTTTACAAGTGTAAAGGCCAGCGTCGCGTTGATATACACCACCAATCTCTAATATTACGAAACCGAAATCATTGATTGTCTTTACTCTAGAGCCAGTTAAAAGTGGTTTGCCATTATGGAACCATTCAACTATCATGCTGGAATCATTGACAGGAATCAAACGGCATTCGAAATGAGCTGATGAATTTTCCGATAATATGAGATCAGACGGTGTCGTAGTAAATTCAGGGGGATTACCACTTTCTGTTTCTGGTGTAAGTGAGTCAACAGTACCAGTGTATCCTTCCAGGGCAGCTATCTTGTCGATTGTGCCCTCCATACCTTTTGGTAATTGGGATTCTAAAATAATGTTTCTCTTTCCTTGTACTTTCATTGTAGCTGTTGTCACTGCTTCGCCGTAATTATTATATGCCCTGCATAAGTATTCACCAGAGTCTTCGGGATAAGTTGGAGATATTTCGAGTATTACAAAACCGAAATCGCAGAATGTTCTAAATCTAGACCCAGCCTTCAAAGATTTTCCATTCCAATACCATTCCACCTAAAAAAAAATAAGTTAGTAATATAATTTTGTTTAAAAGACATAATTGGAAAATAAAATAATATAGGTTATCTTTCAGTACATACTTTAAGATTAGGGTCATCAGTCGGCGTTAAACGAGCCTCAAAGTGAGCGTTCTCACCCTCTCTTAGATTCTCAATGTTTGATAAAGGAACTGTAAAAACGGGAGCTTTTCCACGTTTTTCTTCTACTTCAGTATCCTTTCTGCGTATCATAGAATCTTCTAGTGTTTGTAATTTCTGTAAACCACCTTCCATGCCCTTAAAGAATAAAAAAGATATATTAGTAAAATTAGTGCATTATTTCAACCACACAAATATATTTATAAATATTCAATAAATTACCCGCGGGAGTTGCGAGTCCAGAATTAAATTTTCTTTTGATGTGCATTTTAGAATGGCTTTTGTTGAATCTCGACCCAATTTGTTCGTCGCGACACACTCATATTCCCCAGAATTCTCTTCGTAACAATACAGAATGTCTAAAATAACAATTCCAAAGTCATGGAAAGTTCTATATCTGTGCCCATGTGGTAATTTTTTACCGTTATAGAACCATTCAACCTTAAGATCGGGATCGTCCACAGGAGTCAGTCTTGCTTCGAAGTGGGCGCTTTGTCCTTCCACTAATTTTGTTACGTCTTGTATCTGTGTTATAAATTTAGGTGGTTCAGCAGAAGCGAGTGCTTGTACCTGTTGTTGCATGCCTTGCAAGCTTTCTAGCTCCCTGATCTTTGCTAGAGATTCAGGTTGTAAGCTATCTGAATAAACTCCACCCTTTCCATAGCAATTTATAGTTGCTTTAGTAAAATCTTCGCCATATTTGTTATAGGCACGACAAATATATTCTCCGGTGTCATGATTCTGGGTGTACGCAATATCAAGTACTACAAAACCGAAATCAGAAATAGTTTTTATTCTTGTAGAATGACGCAATGGCTGGCCATTATGATACCATTCGATCTTCATGTCCGGATCATCAACTGGAATTACAGTGCACTCAAAGTGTGCTGATTGGCCATCTTTAAGACCTTCGATGCTCTGTATATGTGTAGTAAACTTAGGTTTTTGTCCTTTGCTTTTGTCTACACACTCAAGTTTAACATTTATTTCGGCTTGTCCCCATTTATTTGTAGCACGACAAGAGTATACTCCAGAATCAGAAGTCTTTGTACCCAAAATTTCGAGCACCACCATTCCAAAAGCATATACTGTACGAATCCTATGACTAGCTTCAATTGATTTACCATTATAAAACCATTCGATTACCATACTTTGGTCACCGGTGGGTATTAAAGATGCCTCATAGTGAGCAATCTGACCTTCACTAATATCAGTAATATCTTGGAAGACGGTCACAAATTCAGGTGGTCTTCCTGTATCATCTTCGGGCTTCTGTCCAGGCTCTCTTCGAAGAGATTCTTCGAGATTTTGTATTTTTTCTAATCCCTCTTTACCTTTTGGATGCTGAGTTCTTTCAATAAGGTTTTCTTTACTGGTGCAATAAATTGTAGAAGAGGTAAACGCTTCTCCTTTTTTATTATAAGCTTTACATGTATAAATTCCACTGTCCCTCTCATATACGTCAGTTACATCTAATGTAACAAAACCAAAGTCGCTTGTTAATTTAAACCGAGAGCCTTGCTCTAAAACTTTGCCATTGAAATACCATTCAATCTTTAAATCAGGATCATTCTTGGGTTCGACTTGACCCTCAAGATGAAGAGCTTGTCCTTCAATTAACTGATGTTCAGCAGCCACTGGTACCACCCATTCAGGCTTAGGATATTCTGCATCTGGAACAGATGTCCTTCTTGTTTTGGATAGTCTTGCTTCTTCTGCTTGTTCAACAGCTTCTAAACCAGCTTTGCCTTGTGGATGCTGAGTGTCCAAATAAATATGTTTATCTCCAGTACACCTCAATGAACCAGATGTTGTAGCAGATCCCTTGCTATTAGTAGCTTTACATGTGTAAATACCAGAGTCTTCTTCATAGGTATGCGTAATATCCAATGACACATAGCTAAAATCATGGGTACTCTTATATCTAGTCCCGGACGGCAAAGGTTTGTTGTTGAAGAACCATTCAATCTTTAGCGTCGGGTCTCGAGATGGTTCAACATTGCACTCAAAGTGAATATTGTCACCCTCCTTGCATATGATGTTATTAAGATGAGAAATAAAAACAGGAGTCTCATAAACTGGTTCAGGTGTTTCTGGCTTAGTTGGTTTAGGTTGTTCTAGTGCTCCGATACGGTCTAAAGACTGCGGGTGTAATGATTCACCAAGCAGCCAATGACGGTCTTCAATTTTAATCGAAGCAGTGGAAACCGCTTCACCCATCAAGTTTGTAGCTTTGCATGTATATATACCTGAATCGTCAATTCTTAAAGAGTTAATAGAGAGCGTTACCAAGCCAAAGTCAAAAGTGCTCTTTAATCTTGATCCAGTGGTTAATGATACTCCATTCTTAAACCACTCAATTCTTAAGTTAGGATCCGTCCGTGGTTCAACTTGGGCTTCCAAATAAACATGTTGTCCTTCAACAAGCTTATCATAGCTTTTAAGGTGAGTGGTAAATATCGGAGCTTGTTGAACACCAGTGTCAATAAACATTTCTGGTACTTTATTCATTGCTGCCTCTTTCATCTGAATTTTTTGCCATGATTCAGGTCTCAAAGCTTCATCAATAATTGTTGATTTTGTTTTTACTTTAAGAGAAGTGGAAGACACAGTGCTTCCTGCCTTATTTATTGCTTTACACATATATAATCCTGCATCTTGTGCAACAACTGAATTTATGTCCAAAGTAACAAAACCGAAATCGTGCGTAGTGCGGAATCGTGAACCTGTGAATTGAGTAACAATATCTAATTAAATTTCTCATGTTGTTTTCATTTTTATCTTAATCTTCTCTGTTATATTAATTATATCTATAAAGAAATTAATTTGTCAAACTCAAGCAGTTAAATCAGGTAGTATTTTTGAATGAAATTATAATAAATTATAGTATATTATATCCAAACACTAATATTAAATAATGTTTACTAATAACAGTATTCAATAAATACTTACCCATTTTAAGTTCAACGCCGTTAATATACCATTCAAATCGCAGGCTAGGATCGCCAACAGGGACCACTCGAGCTTCATAATGAGCGTGTTGCCCCTCCCATAGTTCAGATGGACCGGTCAAAACCTGAGTGAAGATTGGTTTTTCAAATTCTCTTTCTGGTTCATCAGCTTTTCTAGCCAGGGGTTCTTCCAATTTTTGAATTTTCTTCATTCCTTCTGGATGCTGTGTATCCATTTGAATTGATGCTTTTGCTAATAAAAATAAATATAATTATGATTAAAAAAATATTTTTTAATAAATAACGGCTTATTTTTGTAAATTAAAAAATAAATAAATAAGAATTTACTTTTTATTTTCATGGCAGCTGTTGTAACTGCTTCACCTAATAAATTTGATGCTCTACACATATAAACACCTTCGTCTTCATCACGCACGTGAGAAATAGTCATAGAAACATATCCAAAATCATGTGTTTTGGTTATTCTAGAACTGTCTTCTATTAATTTTTCATTTCTGAACCATTCTACTTTGAGTGTTGGATCTCCAACAGGAATAAGTCTACAATCAAAGTGAGCCGTCTGTCCCTCTTGTATATTATCGATGTTTTGGAGAGGCTGCGTAAAGACAGGTCTTTGCCTAGTGACGGGCTCAGGTATTTCTGGCCTTTTAAATGGTTCAGTTGATTCTAATTCTCTAATTTTCTCGAGACCTTCTGGACGTTGAGATTCCGATATAATACTACCTTTTGCGGTTACAGTCATTGAAATCGAGGAAGTGCACTGACCAAGAGCGTTAATCGCTTTTACAGAATATTCGCCTGCATCTTCTGGGACACAGTGCTGTATATCCAATGACACATAACCAAAATCAAAAGTGATATGGAACCGTGACGCAGATTGCAATGCTTTGCCGTTGTGATAGAACTCAATGCGCAAATTGGGATCGTGTATTGGCTCAACTTGGCATTCAAAGTGTGCCGTTTGACCCTCAAAAACATGGGTTGTTCCCCTGAGTTCTGTTACAAATTTTGGAGGCGAAATCTTAGGCTCTTCAACTTCTATTCTTGCTTGATGACCTTGAGCCTCTAATTGTCTTATTTTCTCAAGGCCATTAGGATGTTGAGTGTCTAAGATAATATTTCGATGACCTATAAAAATAATATATATATTACACATGCAAGTAATGTGCTAATTAGGCAGCTTAAATTTTCTAAGAATTTTACAGAAAACAATAAAAATCATGACATAAAAACCCACTACTTGGGAAAATGAGCCGTTGAGTACTAATTCCCGGAATCTATAACAATTCCACTCGGACTTTCAGAAGATAATAATAATAATCTTTAATACTCACTTGCAACCTTCAACGTGCACGTGTTTACTGCTTCTCCGAGTTTATTAGTGGCTTTACACATGTACGTTCCAGAATCTTCAGCGTAGGAATATAATATATCAAATGCGACGTATCCAAAGTCATGTGTTGTTCTAAACCTGTGACCTGTCTTTATTTTTTTACCATTAAGGAACCATTCAATATTAAGATCAGGATCATTAATAGGCTCTACTCTACACTCGAAGTGAGCGCGGTCACCTTCTTTAAGGTTCTCTAAGCTAGTTAAAGCAGTTAAGAATACAGGCCGTTGTCCTGGTTTATCTTCTTCGACGGCTTTTGGCCTCTCGTATTGTTCGAGCTCTTTGATCTTTTTCAAGCGTTGTTCATCTAATGTGTCCAGATACAATGAAGCCATGGCTAGTAAAACAAAATGATTCATTAATTCTATAAAACTATTAAAAAATTAACAATCAAATAATAGAAGCGAAATACATACCATCTACATTTACAGAACTGGTTGTTACTGCTTCACCGACAGCATTTGTCGCCTTGCACATGTAAGTTCCAGAATCTTCTGCATAAGCATACAAAACATCTAATGCCACATAACCAAAGTCATAGGTAGTCTTAAACCTGTGGCCCTGTTGAATAGGTCTACCATTACAATACCATTCTACACGCATTGTGGGGTCATTTACGGGAGTTAAGGTAGCCTCTAGATGTATCGATTGGCCCTCGGCAACGTGTACATTTTTGAGAGGTTTTCCAAATTGAGGTTTCTCAGCAATAAATCCTTCATCTGTAACGACTCGCTTATATCTGCTGTCATCTTCAAGATATTGAATTTTTTCTAAAGCACTCTCATGTTGTGTATCTCTAATAATTGATTCTTTTGCTAAAAAAAAGTAAGAAAATAAATAGCATTAGTAAGAACGTCATCTAGTGCCGATTCTCTTTTACACGTTTTTTAAGGCAACCGCCTGGACTAGAAGACTGCTATTGTATTAAAATCGACCGATTATATAGAGACAAGAATTAGGTTTGCCGTATTAGATTTAAGTTTAGTACATAAATTAATTATACTTTTATATAAAAGATACTTACTTTTATATAAGATTAGATACTTTTATATAAAAGTGTATAGTATCACATATATTTAAAAAACAATAATTACAATAGTCACACTTACATTGAACATTGAGTTTGATAGATGATGTTGCTTGACCCAAGTTATTGATAACTTTACAAGTGTATTCACCAGAATCTTCTCCGTATACTGTTAGAATATCAAGGGCTGCGAAGCCAAAGTCATAAGCCGTGCGATAGCGGTGCCCACTTTGTAAAACTTTTCCATTAAAGTACCATTCGACTCGCATAGTCGGATCGGGATAAGGTTCTATTCTACACTCGTAATGCGCACTCTGCCCTTCGACTAATTTAGAAGGCCCATTTAATTGTGTAATAAATCGAGGAGCTTGGTTTACAGCAATTTCAACTTCTTCTCTGCGTTGATAGCGGGAAGTATCTTCCAACTGTCGTATTTTTTGCAACGCAGTTTCATGAACCGTTTCTAATTGTAAAGATGCTTTAGCTAAAAATAAAATTAATTCACATAATTTGTATTAAACAACAAAATGATTAAAAATACACATATAATATAGGATTATGTAGTCTACGATTAATAAGAAACAATATTTAAAAAAATAATGTACGTGTTTCATTTTATTTTTTGTTTGCTTACATTGAACGAAGAGCGTAGATGATGTAACCGCTTCTCCAAGTTCATTTATTGCTCGACAAGTATAGGTACCCGAGTCTTCAGGATTCACATACTTCATGTTCAGAGCAACGTAGCCAAAGTCATGCATGGTAGTGATACGATTTGCTGAAAATATTAGAAACGATTAATGCACACGAACTAATCGATGTTATACCAATACAATATATTTTTGATATACTTACAAGCTTCAATAGAAACTCCATTCCTCAACCACTCAACTCTTAATTTCGGGTCACCTACTGGTATAAGTCTGGCTTCAAAGTGAACTGCTTGATTTTCGGCAACTCGAATGTCCTTCATGGGCATAGTAAAAACAGGCGCTTGGGTAACTAATTCTTCTTGCGTCGATTGTCTTTGATGTCTTGTAGAATCTTCTAGCTGTGTAAGTCTTGGTAGAGCACCTTCATGTTGGGATTCTAGATAAATTGATTTCTTCGAATGTACTATTGCAGTGCCCGATGTTACAGCTTCTCCAAGGGCGTTGATTGCTCTACAGGTATATGTACCTGAGTCTTCTGGCAAGCAAGACATAATATCGAGTGCAACAAAACCAAAGTTATTTGTCTCCGTAAATCTAGAACCACTCTTTAGCGGCTTATTATTATGATACCATTCTACTTTCATTGTTGCATCAGAAACGGGAATGAGTCTACACTCAAAGTGGGCTCGTTGTCCTTCTTTGATTTCAACATTTTTCAATGATGTTGTAAATATGGGTGCTTGAGTAGTTATTTCATCAATAATATCAGTTCTGTGATATTTAGATCTATCTTCTAAAACTTGTATCTGTTCTAAACCTACTTCATTTTGAGTAGCTCTTATAATATCGGCCGTTTCTCGACACGTTAATTTGCAATTCACTTCATCAGTGCCAACAAGGTTAACAGCTCTGCATGTATAAACACCTGAGTCTTCGGCTATAAGGTCAATGATATCAAGGGCTACATAACCAAAATCGTGGATTGGCCTAAATCTATGGCCGATTGTAACTGGTTGACCATTTTTAAACCATTCAACTTTTAGATTTGAGTCAGTAACTGGTTCCAGCTTACACTCAAAGTGAACATGGTTACCTTCTTTAACACTGTCAATTGACTTCGGCTTTGTAATAAATCGAGGCTTGATACTTATAGATTCATCTACAACATCTGTTTTTTTATAACGAGTAGTATCTTCTAAATATTGAATTTTTTCTAAGCCAGAAGGATGCTGTGATTCGAAAATTAAGTCTTTCTTGGCCATGACTCGCAAGGCGCAAGACGTAACAGCTTCTCCTAATTGATTTGTTGCTTGACATGTATATACACCGGAGTCTTCTGGATATACGCTTAAAAGATCTAAGGCGACATAGTCAAATTCGTAAGCTGGTCTAAACCTATGACCTGTTTTAATTGGTCTGCCATTGCAGAACCATTCTACTTTCATAGTAGGATCCCCGACTGGTTGCAGTCTACATTCTAAGTGCACATTGGTACCTTCTACGGTTTCAATATTATGTAACGCCCTTGAAAATTGAGGCGCTTGCATGACTGTTATATCTTCTTGCACGTGTTTGCTACGACGACTAGCATCTTCTAGCATTTGAATTTGTTCTACAGCTTGCTCATTTTGAGTATCAGTTAAAATATCTGATCTTTCAATAATCCTCACCATTGCTGATGTGTGCGCTGACCCCAAATGGTTAACTGCTCTAACAGTGTATTCACCTGAATCAACCGAAGTAGCATGAATAATATCCAATGCTACAAAGCCAAAATCGTAGTAAGTCCTAAATCGAGATCCTACTGTTACTGCTCTTCCATTATGGAACCATTCAACTCTCATTGTAGGATCACCCATAGGTTCCAGTCGACACTCGAGGTGAATATTTTTACCTTCGGACACGGGTTGAGGATCTGATAAAGGTTGTACGAAAACAGGCTTTGATTTCGAGATTTCTTCAATATGATACATCGGTTCAACAAATTTTGATTCTTCTATTTGTCGTGTTTTTTCGTACAAGCCACGATGTATGCTTGAAGTATCAATACTTGAGCGGGCTAGAAAATTAAAAAAAAAACAGAATAGTATTAATAAAAACTGTCAATAAAAAAAAAATTATAAGCATATTTATTATAACTTACTTTCAACTAACATAGAAGCACTGAGTTGCGCCTCCCCAGCAGCGTTACGTGCTACCACGGTATAAACGCCAGCGTCTTCTGCCCGGACACTAGTTATGTCTAAAGCCACATAACCGAAATTGTGATAGGTTTGAATTCGATTAGCCGATTTAATTTGCTTTCCATTAAAATACCATTCGACAGTCATTGTTAAATCGCTTTGTGGCTCTACTCTTGCCTCAAAATGGGCGCTTTGTCCTTCTACAATTTTATTTGTACCCTTCAAAGGGCCAAGGAATCTAGGTTTTTGAGTAATTCTAACATCTTCGTCCGTTCGTCTCGAATACTTACTAGAATCTTCTAAGTACTGAATTTTTTCTAGTCCTCCAGGATGCTGTGATTCAGCTATAATATCTTTTCTTGTAACTATAGTGAGATTGGCACTTGTAGTAGCTTGACCAAGTACATTATAGGCTCGACATGTATAGTGACCGGCATCATGAATAGTTACAGATTTTATGGTTAAAGCTACATATCCGAAATTGAAGAACGTAGTAATTCGTGAACTAGCTTCTACTGGACGTCCATCTTTTAACCATTCCACTCTAAGTGTGGAATCTCCAATTGGTTCAAGGCGAGCTTCAAAATGCGCAAAGCCCCCTTCTTTTATATTAATTTGATCTTTGATTGGTGTTTTAAATTCTGGTCTCTGTGTACTCTCAGGTATTTCCTGATAGTACTTTTGATGCTGTTGTTGTTGATAAGCTTCTAACTGCTCAGTCTTCTCTATATATCTACGTTGTTCAGGTATACCGAGATCTGTGGTAACTGTACTCCTAGCAGCTACTCTGATCGATGCGGTACTGATAGCTTCGCCTAATCTATTAACAGCTCTCACTGTATACGAACCTGCATCTTCAGCCCGTAGGTGCATGATGTTAAGGGAGACGTAGCCGAAGTTGAAGATTGCTGTGATTCGCGAGCTGGCTGTAATAGATTTGCCATCTTTGTACCATTCCACCCTCATAGTAGGATCGCTAACTGGAGTAAGTTGCGCTTCAAAATGCGCATTCCGGCCTTCTTGTAGTTCGCCAAGATCTTGTAATGGTCTTATGAATTGTGGCCTTTGCGATGTTTGTTCTTCAATAGACTCCTGATGTTGATATTTGGAATAGTCTTCTAATTGCTGAATATATTGCAAACTTTCTGGATGTTGACTTGCTCTTTCAATTGTCGCTCTGGGAGTCACTTGTAAAATCGCTTTGGTTTCTGCAATGCCAGTAGCACTTACTGCTCTGCACGTATATTCACCACTATCTTGAATATTAAGACTGAGCATGTCTAAAGAAATATACCCGAAACGGAATACTGAGGTAAATCTTGAACCTAAAATAAAATATGTTAATCATAAAAAAGAACTACTTATACAAACGATACATATTTTTTTTTCAATATAAATTATATTATAGGAACGTAGATGTTGATGTTGAGAACAGAAAATAACCGCGAAGAAACTTAGTAGTATCGATTTCCCAAAATTACATAAATATTAATTTATCAGTTGCAATTAAATTTGACAGTAGCAAGAAAATGAAAAAATCTCAACTGCAGTTTGTAATTTGGAAAACCTAGCAAAGGAATTTGAATGTATCGTATTAAAATCTGCCACAAGCGTTTTTCATCTAACTTATACTGTAAATATATTGGACGAAACTGTAAGTATATCTACTGTATGAGTCTCGAAGCCCTAGATCACAAACAACCCGGATATCTGCAATGGTGCCCCAAAGCAATTACTATAAAAATATACAATACTATACTACTAAAAATGCTACTTACTGGCTTCAATGCTTTGTCCATTTTTCAACCACTCAATTTTCATCGTTGGGTCGCCGACCGGTTCTATCCTCGTTTCAAAATGAATTTTACCACCTTCCATTTGTGTTACACTTTTTAGTGGTACTATGAACTGTGGTGGAGGATAAACGCGGTCTTCTTCACCCGGAGGAACGTATGGTCGTGCTCTTTCCACGTGCCTTAAATATATAATTTCTGGTCCAGGTGCGGGCCTAAAACATTTATAATTAAAATTAAATTTCAAGAAATTAACAATAATTGAAATTAAAAATAATAATAAATTATTATACTTACTCTGGCTCAATTATTTTCGTGGGTCGCGGTAAGTGCAGACGCTTTTGCTCAGGCGGAGGCTCTTTTGGTACTTCCACATAAAGCCTCGCCCGAGTGGCTGTGGAGCCTGCGACATTTTGTGCAGTGCACTGATACCATGCCGCATCCGACGCCTTGGCTCTAGGTATATCCAATGTCGAGGCTCCACCTTCGGTATTTATTCGTAGCTCTGGATTGGGTATAATCGGAACGCCGTCCTTCTGCCATGTGATTCGCGGTGTAGGTGTGCCGACTGCTCGCGCTTTCAGTATAACAGGTTCTCCTTCCCGCACATTTAAAGTACTGAAACGTTCAACAAATTTCGGAGCAACTACTTGTTCTTTTTCTATTACGTTCAAACGGCACTGAAAAGATGTTTCTCCGCTTTTGTTTCGTGCTACACAAGTAACTACACCGCTATCACTAAGGTCAACATTCGTAATCATAAGCGCATGATTACCAGATTCGTTTACTAAAATTTTATGATTATAATCGTCTCGAATTTGTCTCTCGTTAATGAACCACGTGACTTCTGGATAAGGTCTGCCCGTAACGCGGCAATCGAATCGCGTCATTTTTCCTTCTGTTACATCACGGTCTTGGCAGACTTTTACAAATTGCGGGGCAAGGGCTTTTTCATTTACTTCTATTCTTTCAGTCTCTACTTGTTGAGTATCAATTACGTACTGCGATTTTTGGTCTTGTACATATGTTTCTTGAGGTGATTCTACGGCAAGGTACCCAGAAGTTACAATACATCCGTTGGGATTTTCAGCTAAAAGAGTGTAGTGACCAGAATCAGACTTTTGTGTATTTCTTATTCTAAGGATCGTTTGATTATTAGTATTTATAATGTTATGTTTGTTTGAGTTAACTATCCTTTGGCCATTTTTAAACCAGGTTACACGTGGTCGAGGATTACCCGACAATTGTACTTGAAATTGTGCATCGGCACCTTCCTGTAACTTAGAATTTCTAGGTTTCTGAAATATTTTAGGTGGCGACACTGGTCCCAAAGACTTATCAACTTCTGTGTTTATATGGATATCAGTTTCACCAATAAATCTCTTGGTAATAGTTTCTCTAAATGAAACCTCTCTCAACAGCCTATATTCAAAAGTGTCCACTTTAAAATCTTCAGTCGATGAAATATCGGAACCATTTGTATACGCGTACCTTTGAGATTGCCGGGACTGTTCGGTTGAATATTCTTGTGTTCCATAAGATTTGTGCTCAACACTTTCACTAACATGTTTGTAGCTTTGCTGCTGTGAAGCTTGATGGGTGGGCACCGGAACACCTTCGGGTTGGATATAAACTGAACAAATTGCTTCACCATATTGGTTTCGGGCAGTACAAGTATATTCTCCTTCGTCACCAGGTCCTATTTGTTTGATGAGTAGAGATACATCGCCAGTTTGCTCATTGTAACTCATGCTGTATTTATTGCATTCTACCAAAGGTGCCTTTTTTCTGGTCCATGAAACAACAGGTGTTGGGTTTCCTCGAAGTTTTCCTTCAAATTTAGCGTTGCCACCTTGCGCAAATCTTGCATTTTTAAATATCTGCTCGAAAATAGGTGGAGATAAGTCTCCATGTCTCCCTGAAGTGATCGGTATGCGTTCGCCACCAGCGCTTTCAACTGTAACAATTAAAGAAGCCAATGTTTCTTATATAAATATATATAAAATGTTTCAAAATATTTAAAGTGAAATCGTAAGCTTAAAAATTAAAATGATTCGAAAACATGACTTGTCTCATAATTAGACATGATATAAAATATTCGCTTTAATTGATTACAAACTTTTACAAGCATATCTACATAATCTGGAAATAATCTCATATATAATATATGCCGCACTCCGGTATAAAACCTACAATTCTCGGATACGAGTGAGTCAGCGGTGACGAGGCGATCGAGCTCTTTTCGCCCATCTATTTTCGTACACAACACTCGGATCTTATTACGAACTCCATTTCAGTAGACAAGTACACGAATTACGAACAAATTACCTTTACGCGAAATCTAAAAAAAGTACTATCATTATTGATTTTTAAATCAACATGGCTTTCACAATTTGTTTTAACGAGTGTTTTATTGGAAAATAAAGTTTTGTAGATAATATTCAGAAGCCAAAAACTAAATTTACATATTTGCAGTAGAATAAATCTCATAACAATAAAAGATTATTATTTATACATATAATCTGATATACACACTATATGTAATAGTGCATTTACGCGTGTTTTTACGACCGGTCGTCGGTCGGCCCGATGCGTACTTACAAAACGAGCAACCGGTTGCGCGGTCGTATCTCGGCAATTCCCAATAAACGTTTATTTTTCATTTAATATATGTTTTGGCAAATGTGTTTCAAAATTCATTACTTGCTTATCATATTTAAAAAAAAAACGTGATTAATTTTGTAAAGACGAATGTGATAATAAAAAGATTAATTATTTTTAAATCACCTAAGAAGCAGATTAAAATAAAACATGTATATTTGTAGGTTTACACAAAAAAAGAATACGAAATCTTTATCCGGATGTCGTTCTATGCGAGCCGGCTCTTAGGTTTAATTACTTTAATAAGTCAATGTAAAGATAATTTAGAAATCATTATTTAAACAAATATTTGGTCATGAAAACAGCTTGTGCCAAGAAGCCTATAAAACAGGCCCGATTATAGGAACGTTATTGATGAACCTCGAAATTATTTTAAGGTCAAGGTCACGGTACTTCGTAACTTCTTAACTATTCATGTTACACACAGACGTGTTGTTTATGCTCCTCTAGAAGCGTCTAGAGGAGCATAACTGTTCAGCCAAGTTTAACAATTAAAAATACCGAGTATTGGACAAATTATTAATTTTTAATTTAATTATATGTTTATTATATACGACAAAAGGAGGTCGCTAGACGGTACAAATAAACCGTAATATCTTAAAAACCTACCAACATCTTTTTGCAGGTTTTCAACAATACAGTGCCAGGACCATTATTATATTTTTTGCCAATCATATGTCTAAAAAATCTGTAAGTATCGGTTTGTTAATATGTATGTGTATATTTGTGTTCTTTGTTCAACAGATAACTTTGCGCAAAATTCCTTTTGTATCATTAAAGAAAATATATATTGTTTTAAATAATGTATTAATTAATTTGTATTTCGTCCACTTTAAAAATTAACGTTCAATATAAATAATTAGCATACTGCATATCGTCTAAAGTGTTCCTAAAGTCATAAGATTTGATCTGCCGAGGCAGCTGCTCGCTGGCAGTACGAACTAGCCAACAGGGAACATTTTACCAAGCTTTAAGTAAGCCGAGCTATTTGGACGGCGTAGTCAGTCAGTGGGCGTCCGTTGGCTCCCGCCCAAGACACGTCAGTATTATGAAATAACACATTTGGACATGTCTTTTCTATAAATATTTTTGTATTTTCTAACGGCAACATTTAATTACGTATCCTTCATTTTATTATTTACCTAAAAGTAGTTTATGTAAAGAGTCCAAAGATACGTATTACTTGAGAATAAACTAAATATAAATTATTGATATTTCTATTAGCTAATCATCGTTTATTCTTATTATATTTAAATGAAATATTAAGATAATGATAAGCTTTCGAACACACGTAATCTATGATTCAACACGGACCTGAGCCGCATGGAACGAAGACGATTTTGGCGATATGTTGAAAGCGAACGGTACATTTAGAATCACCGACCATGAAATTAAAAACATTTTTTAAAAAACTTAATGATTTTTAACAAAAAATGTGTTAAAATTCTTTCAATGTGTAGCAATTTTGCATTAGATGTTATCATCAGTCGGTGGTCCGTTATTAATGTGACTATTGTCCTAACTACGAGGTTTTTGAGATGGCTACTTAGATAATTGTACCTTAGGTTTACCCAACGCCAGTAGGAGTAAATATTATTTTTCAATGTATATGATTACAAAGAGGTCTGAAATATTTTTTGGAGTAAGTAAACTCTAAATATTTGAAGCTGCTGCTCGCTGCTGGTGATCGATATAGGCAACTTAAGTTCTTTCGGCCGATTCTCCGTCATACTCGATCAATTAGTTTACTCTCGACGCGGCCTCAGTCCGCGCCATAGTAAAGCTTTTGCCCTGACTTCTAAGTATTTTTATAATTGTCTCAATTTATGTACTCACGTAGATAAACCGATTAAGAAGGTGTCGGTCAGAAAGACAATCAAAGTTGTTCAGCGAGGAACATCTCGGCGAATAATGAAATAATGTCGGTTGTCCTAATGGTCGGTGCTAATTATTTATTTCCGGCGCAGCACTTTCCTAATCGTAATCGAATCCGATAAAATACATCAAGTATAATTTAGTTTTTGTATAGTGTTACACTTGAAGAGAGTTGCTAATTGTATTTAAAGGCTATTTGTTTTATGTTTGCTCACACCTAACGCCAAATAATAGCCAACAAATTTAATATCTTTAGCCAAGCAAAATTAATATCTTGTAATGCTTTCTTTTTCAATTTCACAATAATGTAATGTTTATAACTAAAACGATCCGAAACAATCGGATACGTATACGTATCCAAAACCGGTAAAATATTGTTCATAAATTCGTATCCAGATCCAGATCCGAATTCACATATCCATATCATATCTGATATGGATGTTATGGATTTTTGCTAATTGTATAAACAACAAATATAACGCTCATCAAACAAGCAAGTAGCAAGTACTAGACACTTGAATACTTACGTGTAATCATGATTACATCTCTACAAATAAATAATTTTAAACAAAATGGGGATTTGACATTTAATGCTTACGGATCCTATGTGTCGCGAGAGTATGAACGGAACGAGGGACGCAAATGAAACGTATTCGAGCCGGTTAGTTTTCAGTAATTTGTAATTCTCAGCCTGAGCGATTTTTATTTCCTTACAAATGAAGACCTAAGCCTAGTGTACTTATAGGCATTGTCGTTTCATTTACAACAAGTTTCGCATTTAACGAGTTTAGTCAAAATGTTCTTTATCGTAATAGCTCCAGTGTTTATTATTGCGTGGTCGAAAGCGTAGTGGCTAGGCGTAGTGACGCGCCCTGCCCCACAGACCGTGGCTGCTGGACTGACCCACTCAGAGCATATGGTCACTGGCCCTCCACATCTATGAATCATAACGGTCGTGTAGTAAGTTGCTTCGAGGTTACTTTTATGACGTGTATATTATTAATCTTTGTTTAAGGCTTCTTTGAAATGTTATAATTAATTAATATTCGTTTGTTATCGATTAAAGAGCTCCTGAGCACTATCGTAGTGTTGTCTTTATTTCAATTAACTAATTAAATGACAAAACATAAAATAAGACAAAATCTTCAGATATTTAAAAATTGTATTATTGTTTTATTTCACATACAGTAATAAAGTTAAGCTAAGAAAGAATTTCCTTCGGTGGAAACATATATAACAAATATAAACAATAACAAAAAAATTTCGTATCAAACGAAACATCAGTCATCGCACCGCTAATTCTATTTTGCCAATACCTTCAAAGGAAAATCAACTTTTCAGACTAATTCCAAATTTCCGCACTGATTCAAGCTCTTAAAAGTAAATAACACAACATCTGCTGCTTTTGGCAGTTTTATTGAACTGCTCGTAAACAATCCGATGCTCGAGAGTCGACCGATGCTTAGTGATCGGCAACGGCCTCATTGTGTGATTTAAATGACTTAATCCTACAATTATTTAGCAGTGCGTAAGTACATACGTCTCTAGATACGTGTATTTTTTTAATAATTATACATTTTTTGATAATTTTACTAAATCTCTACCTCGATAATTTATCGAGTAACTGAATTCGCCGCAACATCGAATTATCTTGCGAGGCGCGTAATCGAATCAATGTACGAACGTGTTTACCTCCCGGACTAATTTCGTGACGCTCTCGCTCGGAAGGTTTTATATGTATGTTTATTTATATTTGAAACCTAGACGATGCCCCAGGTGACGCCCGTTTCTTTATAATTTAAGCAAAATTACGAGGGCGATGATACATAAGTATAAAATATAAGAGATATTTTATTAAAGGAACTTGAATAACATTAATTTACTTATTTTACGCACAAGCTAGTCTAGTCTCAGTAATCAAAATAAAATATCAAATTACCAAAAGGACACATGGATGAGACTAGAGCGACGAAGTAGTACGAAATGCTTATATTACGACTACTTCATTCTACATTCGATACATTCGGGCGAAGAGATTTATATAAATGTTTGTGTAGGAAATACTGTCGTGCTCTGTCTCCGAGATCTGGAAACTGGAGATATATTTTTTGTTTAACCATTTATCTTTTATATAAAAAAAATAGTATCTATATAGTTCCTTTGGCTGAATGATGTACTCTTACTCTTATTTGACTAATTCCTTTTCGCTACATAGCAATGATACGGTGAAGTATCACCTGACATAAACGCCAAAGAATATTTCAAATGTTATAAACCAGTACTGCGTAAAGGTTGCACCGAAAAACATTTAATTTCTCGGTCACCGTACCCTATTTGGGTTTTTTCTGCAAAAACAGTAAATATTTTGCAACATGTGATCTCTATTTATTCTTCAATTCCTCAAACTCCAAACTTTCTATTAACATTTATGGTTTCCAAAGTATTAAGTACAATAATAAAAAAATATATGTTAAAATAAGCAAAGGTTATTTTGTTGTCGTATTAATGCACATTGCTTGACAATACGCAACATCTCCGGCGTGTAGCGAGTAACTGCAGAAACGTTATAATCAGGTAGGAGTATAATAAAACGGTGCGTCCAGCGCGCAAACGGCGCGGCGCGGCGCTGCTTGTACGAGTATTATGTGAAGACGCAGGCTGGCACTTACTGTTACTACAGATAACCGCCAATACAGTTGCGTATAATTCACTTTAACGGTGGCTGAAAACTCGGTAAGCACTTGATATGTTTTACGGTACCTGCGCGATGTATCGAATGATCTGATCTTCTATGAGCGGTACCGACTAAGTCTTCGGCCTTAATAGGAATACAGAGTTGGAACACTACATGATTATATACTGTAGTGTACTGAATCAAATAGTTAATGAAGGCTATCGACGAATGCCTTCATAGATATATGTCAAGGTTTCTCTTATGAGTTTCGAGTATCGTTTCGTTGGTTGTGCTAAAAATTAAATAACTTTATCGAGCTAATAAATATTGCAACAAGTTATGATTGACTACGAGTTCAAACTGCTAGAGAGGTCGCAAGTGTAGGATAATCGTGCTTCTGCAATAGACTCCTTAAATGTTTCCATTTTACAGAAAAGTGTTTATGAGAGTACCAAGAATATTATATATTAATGACATTTATATACTAGATTTTGATACTAAGATTTGTTCTTCATCGTTACACGACACGACAGACACGTTGCTGTCTCGTTAGGTTACCCAACAAGCGATCGTGACAAAACCTAATCTTTGTTAGGCACTCGTTGGGTCAATCACCTGAGTGCACGGTATCAAATGTCTGTACCAGTTTCGAATTGAGGAAGTTGTTAAAATACTTTCAATCGGAGATTATCATCTGCTAAATTATTTTACGTGGTATCGCCATTCGCGTTATTACTATTTACCAGCGGGTCCCCCGCGAAACTTCGCGTTTATTCAAGACATGTTTTAATAATTTCGGAACATATGACAGGTTTCGTTTTCAATTCATTGTGAACTGCAAGTCACTCATTTGGCGCCAAAATGATGAAGCCTCTTTTAAATGTAATTTTTAATATCAAATATTATATATTAGTTCACTTAGAATTGGAGTTTGTCGAAAACAATTTACTTTAATTTTGTTTAAGTATTTAATTTTTTTATACATCTACAGCGGCGCTCTCTAACCGGCCAGTGACTTTCAAAAGAAATTCTTTGTTAGTTCGTAACAATTTAGTAAAATGCCATCAAGAATCCTATTTAATTTTCTGCAAATCTACGGCTGGAGCTCTTCAAAAGGAGACCATAACCGTTTTTTTATGTGCAGCTATCGCCCCATAATCACTGGGTCAAAAATCGGCTATTAATATATAAGGTTCGACTAAACATATATTTATAATAATAATTGTATAAGACGGCTCATACAATTTTATTACAGTAATTGGATCGTCTTTAACTTAATTGTGCACTTAATTTTATTAATTACTTTGTAAACAAAGAACGTTTCTGTGATTAACGAAAATTCGATGGCTGACTTAAAAATAAAGTAATTAGTATATAGCCTCTCAAAGATATTCATGAAGATCACAGATCCCGCTTTAGTGATCACAAGTGGTAACAAGATCGCAGCGTCTCGTCGCAGTGCGGCGACGGCGAAGATGATATTCAGGATAAAAGCACGCCGGGTCGAGGTACGCGATGTTGCCGGAATGTTTTGACAGCTCCGCCTTTCGCTTTCGTTCGCTTGCGTTGCAACGCTCGCCCGCGCCTGCATGGGAGCTATCGACTTCTCATCTCGATCTCGATCGCTCTATAGTGTTTGAATCGGCTCGTTTCGACGAATTGTGACGTAAACCTCTAACCCGTAACCGTAGACGAATTGAAGTTTACAGCCTTTCTATTGACCGCAATATAGGATTACTGTTTGCAGTCGATAAGTACATTATGGATAGGACAGAGTATAAAATGAAACTTATGGAAAACAATATAACGTCGCAACGAAATTAAATATATTTTTAATGAATGGATTAATTACTTTATTCAACTGTATATCTAAAAATAAAGGTAATGTTTAGATGTCAGATACGACGTTACCTAAAGACGAGATGAGAGCAAGCACCGCGACGGGCTACAGTTAAGATGTTACGTTATGATGAGCGAGCACCTCGGTCCGTAGCGCGGAACCATGCTACATGCGCTTGCGCACATTAGTTACGAGCGCGGATTCAACCCGGGACTTTTGATAGTCATCGTCATTAACCCTGTTATTTAAATACTCCTAACACTCTTTAATTTTTTGCTTCAAACTTATCTCAGTGACAGTTATAAAAGTAGATAAAAGTCTAGACTGAATAATTTAGTTTCGAGACTCTGTAAACAGTCAACCGAATTGTTATGTGTGTTTGTGGCATATGGCACGCTTCATATTGGGTTAACATATTAGGTTACATGAGTAGAAGAATGTGAAAGTTGCAAGGCAGGTGATCATTAACTTTAATTGTAAACTGTAAAGTACGCGACATTCACGAATGGAGCGAAGCGGAAGAAGTAATTTGCTTTGCGGTAATATTATAACGCGAGCGCATCTTATTCTTCGACAAATAGTATTTTAAACAATGCATTACAATACAATGTTGTGGCTCCGGGTGACACGTGTTGCCAGCACACGGCAACAACGACGGCGATCATTTAAAATACCATTTCTCACAAATCATCATCATAACAGCTTATCAATAAAATACTTTAGTATTGTCTAAATGTTAAGCGCTTAGCAGGAATGTACACAATACATGGAAATGTGCGGTTACAACTAAAAATATTCCATCAGGTGGATCTCACTAAAAGTACAATTTAAAAACAGGTCGATTGGAAAGATAGTGAAAACTGATGACACTTTGCAGACTTTTTCCAATCGACGAGCAAAACTTGCTATTATACTGCGTTCCCACTGCACGATGAAATAGAAAACAGATAATTAGCAATCGAGAACAAAAACGTCAACGTCACACCTGCACACCGTCATCGGATGTATTGTATGCGAGTGATATTACTTTATTTTTTACTAAATTTTTCGCTTCAGTGAACGACACATTTGAATAAAAAATTTAAATGTCGGAATGACTACAGCTGAAGTGTAGTTGCTAAAGCACTTTCTATAATGCATATAATTAATTAATTATTATCACAATAGTACTGTTAACAGTATTATTAATTTTTCGTACCGTTAAGTTCATTTCAAACGGAACAGTCCAAAAGGCTCTGTAATTAAGTGATACGTGTCGCATCGGCTCGATTTAAAGGTGCTTTTGTTTTAATCGGTTTCCTACAAGATCGATCGCGGCCGATCGTGGCGGAATACATTATACAATAGCGGGTACCATTACGCGAGTGAGTCACGCATGCCTCCAGTGTTTACTATTTTCATTACACATAACAAAATCTTAGTTTGAACAACTGCTGCTCGACGGCGCAGGGTCGCTTTGCGTTGGTCTCGTCTTCTTGTCTAATTTACTGATGTACGAACCGATTACGTAGTTTTAGCGTTAGCGTATCGATGTATTCTCGTTATTATGATTTATTCACTCGATCGCTGTCACGTACGTTTACAGTATACGGTTTTAAGAGTTCGGAGTAGTTACATTTTTTGAGCTCGTGCTTCGAAGTTTCTCCCGTATGTAACGGCAGCCATGCTTTTCGAACCTCTGTTTACGTTTTTTTGCGTTCTCTCATTACCGACACGCCGACACGCACACGCTGATACGATCGATCTCGTTTTTTAGTGACACGATTAATCAATTATTATTATTAATAAGCATTTAGCAAACCAACTGCTGCGTCACTTAGACGTGTAAACGAGATTTTATTATTTCTATAATTATTAATCGATTACCAAATTGAAGATAAGAAATTGAAGTCCTCGTTTTGTTATCTCGTTTTGACCAAAGGTGTATCAAAGTTGGTCTCTGTTCTAAATGACTTGCATCAGTAAACGTGAGTAGCCTTGTCAAAACAAGTCGACGTTTTCATGTTAAGGAAAATTGACCCTTGAATGGATACACACTTATTTGCTCTGAGCCTTATATGGGCGCGACTTTGTGCCATAAAAGTAAACAAGTTTTAATGTATGAATTCGCACTGCAACCTTAACGGAGATACGAGAGAAGTCACGCGGCGGTCATATCGCTCGGTTGGCCATTTACGATTTAAATATTGCGTAAAGGCTCCGATCGGGGTCGCTCCAGCCTCGGAGGCCCCGTGCTGCGCCGCGTAAATTCGTCGCTTCGCCGTCAATCGTCATAAAGAAGCAATTCGCTTTCGATTCTCATTTGAAATCGAAGATAGACCGGAGACAGTGAGATCATTTCTCGAAATGTAAAAAATTAACAAGTGTGAAAAATATGCGAGCGGGAACGCATTCCTGCGCCCCGGTCGCGGCTCGCGGCCCGCGCCCACGCGCGCCCCAGAATAGCCGCACTATCTCGCTCGGTGGAAAAGCGCTATGCACAAATAGTGCCTGCCGTCTTCGGTTTCTTCCTGCTGGACGTGTTACTTAAAATAAAGAAACCGAAGACAGTCGCTGGCCGATCGCAGCGGCCGCTCACACAGCCGACCGGCGTGTGACATTTATGATGTTACTTAAAGTTCTATAAGTACGAAATACACAGAAAATAATGAGGTCGCGATGGCAATGACAGGTCTAAGCAAACGATGTCAGCAGGCGTGTTAGAAGCGACATGATGTTAGGAGATCGTCGAGCTGAACTGACCTTGCTGTGAAAGCATCTGGTGTGTGTAGTGCTGCTCGGTGCGCTGCACGCGCTCCTGCTGCTGCACGACTTGCTCGCGCCGCTCGGAGTGTTGCTGCACGCGCTGCTCGCTGCGCTGCTCGCTACGCTGCTCGGAGCGCTGCTCCGACCACCTGGACTGCTTCTCCATGACGCCGCCTCGGCAGCACAACGCACGAAAAAACTCTCACTCGACGCTATTAGTCCTTATCGTATGGGAGCGTTCGCTTCGGCACTCGCCCAATAAAAAAAAAATACGCCACTGCGATAAACTTATACTAGTCCACGGGTTCATTTAGCAGAAGTCAAGTCATTATAACCCAAGTCCAACAACCAAGACGTCGGTCGATTGCGAATAGTTAGCGGATAGTGCGGAGCGGCTGAGCGGGCGCTGCGCCGGCGGCGGCGCTGTGAGGGCGGTGCGGACGGTGCGGGGGCGGCGGGCGGCGGGGGCGCGACCGAAATACGACGGGTTATTTCGAGCCGCGCGCTCCCGCGTGCCTCCTGCACGCGCCCCGCTCCCGCGCCGCCGCCGCCGCCGCCAGCCTGCGGCACCAATAACAAATAAAAAACAATACGAATCCTTAAAAATAATTTCAGTTCGTATAACTGTCGAACGCTTATCAAACATTTCATTCCTTCCATCAACTGAAAAATCTCGGAAACGTATATATAGCCACTTATGGTAATCATGAAATATTAATTACAAAACCGAAACACCAATACTAATTAATCTGTCGAACATATATATACATACATTTCTTATAACATTTATCTTTGTATGTATTATATTATGTTGTTTTAAATTATATTATTAACATTCGGTCCTTAAATATATACAAATACGAATTAAAAATACCTACTGTATAAATTATGACCGCGTGGAATGGTGGCAAGAATGCTAGCAGCATTTCCCCGTTGCATCGCAATTCGATCCTCTGAGCAAAAACGAACCAGCCCTCGTGTCACCCGTGGAGGCAATAAGGCGAGGTGTTATAGCGTTGCTAAAACTCTTTGCATTACTACTCCAAGGTCGAAGTGTACAACAGCAAACGGGACATAAACATAATTTGGAATAAGACACGAATATTTGGATCGTTTGTGCGCTTACAACAACATTATTGTATTAGCTCTTATAACATTAGTATGTGGACAGGCAAACGGGCCACCTGATGGTAAGTGGTCACCACTGCACATTGCTGCTTGGCGGTAGAATGTGTGATGAGTGTGTGGTAACCCACACGGGCTAGTACAAATCTGTGTTGCACGAACATATAAGTCTCTATATCAGTAGAGTCATGATGCAGTTCGTACAACGACCTTCCTTTAAGTCTATTGAGATACAAAGGCCGAAAGGCTTTGAGCCTTTGACTGTCGGCGTGTGAAGCAAACAGAATGTCTCGTACGTTGTATCCATATACAAGCGATCGTCAGCCTAAGACCGCGGAACTATGTAGTTACTATTCAAGAGATTAGATGGAGGACCGCACCGAGGTGCTCAGACGTGTCGGAGCTTCCCGACGCCAGCCAAGTGGCGTTGAGAATGTCTTGAGTAATTAAAATTATTATTTTTATGTAACAAAAGAACGGAAATGCGTTTTTCTGTTTTTATATAGAATCTTAATAATAATGACATTCATTAAGGTGGCGCTATCGTTGAAAGTGCTTAATTTTGCTTCACTGGCCAAAGAGCCCGTATGCAGTACTATTGATACTGCTACATTTTCTGCATGGATACTCTATTTACAATCGCATCATTGATTCTCCTTACATCTGATATCACGTAAACATTTCCATTCTGCAATAAAGTATACAAAGTGTCATTTAATCAAGCGAATGATTTTAATTGATGCTCGGAATATATTTCTTAAATGAATTATTATTATGATAATGAGCGCGTGTAGCCCCCGGGTGATTGGCGTGTGTTGCGACGGACGTGCTCGCAGTATCGATACCGAATCATTAAGAATATCAATAAAGGTATTTCGAGGCTTCACGCATATAACTAGCTTTGCCCCGCAGTAAGTCGTATGCCTCCCTCACATCCACATCCACCTGAGAACACTGTCGTATAATAACGGACTGCATTATGCGACATTGACTACACTTATTAGGACACCTAAAGGACACACGCGTCTTAATAGCGTATCACCATAAGTCGTTTATAACGTTTCAAGAAGGAGATGCGAAGGGAGTTCTTATAGAAATGAACTGAAGAGACGTGTGCATCTAGTATCTCAAATATACCATTTGAATTTTATGAAAAAAAAAACCCAAACGGATCGATTACTTAATTTATTGTTACCTATTATTGTCTTTACTGTTTCATTTTTTTAAACAATAAATTCCTTTATTTTGTAATTATAGAACGTTCTTGCGGTTGATATTAGCATTAGCATTAGCAGCCCGTAAATGTCCCACTGCTGGGATAAAGGCCTCCTCTCCCTTTGAGGAGAAGGTTTGGAGCATATTCCACCACGCTGCTCCAATGCGGGTTGGCGGAATACACATGTGGCAGAATTTCGTTGAAATTAGACACATGCAGATTTCCTCACGATGTTTTCCTTCACCGCCGAGCACGAGATGAATTAAAAACACAAATTAAGCACATGAAAATTCAGTGGTGCCTGCCTGGGTTTGAACCCGAAATCATCGGTTAAGATGCACGCGTTCTAGCCACTGGGCCATCTCGGCGGTTGATATAAAATGATTTATTTATTTAACTATACAAGCAGACAGACTAGGGACGCCTAGTAAGTGTAAAACATCGAAATTAATGGTAGTTGAAAGTAAAATAAGGCGTAAGATAAGACAGGTGAACATGGAGTTACAGCAAGCGAGGAGAGCGCGGGCGCCGTCTGCCGTCGCGGCGCACGAGTCGAATTGTATAAAATACCATTGATTCATAACTTACGCGCACGTCATGTAAAATGTTCTCATAAGCGCTCGTGAATGTGATCTCAGTGCGGGTGTGACACATAATTATGAGCTATTTTTGAGTGCAGTGGGTGGGGAAGGGGGGCTAGGGGTGCGCTCATGATCCGCAGGGGTTCAGTGCGATAAAGCGTGCTTGGTAAAACTTCTTTAAAATATTTATTTAGACAAGAATTTATTTATTTTAAAATAATGATTTTATTGACGATTCTCTGTCTGAGACATATCTAATATGATCGCGATATTATCCGAATGCTTATTTCTTTTATTTCATTGAATTCGGCAGATTTATCCTACCTCGTTGGCACCGCTACAGCTGTGCCTTGTTGTACCCGTAACACACAATACTCGGTGCTGTTCACTTTAAATGCGTTGCTAATTATGCTTACTTTTCTTACTGCAATTTTTAAGTGATTTGTACTTTCATATATACTTATCTGTTTAGTTTTATCTTTTACTAAATAACATTGATATATCCTCGGGTTAATTTTTAATTCCATTAAATTTATTTTCCCTATGAGACTACAGATACTATATAAAAATTAAGACATTATTTGAAAAAAGAGTTTTGAAAATATAATTGAAAATATCACGGGAAGCAGCCCGAGACCTTGATGACAACTTAATTAAATAATTCAAAATATATTTTTCACAATATTACTTAAATTCGTTCGCACTTCGCAGTGGTCACCCCCGAGGCGAATTCTTGGAACATTAATTACGAGTCCCGGTGATGACGTCACGGGTATATTCGTCGCGAGTCCGGCTTTAATGCGCATACCGTTCATACTCGTTCAAATAATTGCTTACGCGAATAAATGTTTTGTAAGATGTACAAATACAGTTCAATTTTTTTATAGAACGCTAATATTATCTTTATAACATTATTATACAAGAATGTTACCATGAAGTGAAAAAATTATCAAACAAAGCAATACATTACTTTAGTATTTATATATAGAGTCATTTAAATATGTACACACGGGTGTATGATATGACTTGCCGCCTTAGCATGGCACTATTGGCACTGTTTTAACGTTAATTATATTAAGAGCATTTTCAAATTTGTCGATAAAAATATTTCTAACAATGTTCAATTGAAAATATGTCCCTGAGACAAGTAATAAGAATTTGCTAAAAGAGAAAATTTTAATGTTAAATTTACGAAAGAAGATGCTGGATTCCAAATATACTTGTGATCAAACTCATCAAACTAGCCGGCGTCGTCTCCAGAAATTAGTACTTTAACGTAACTAATCATGACAATCCGAGCCGTCCGGTGTCGATGTAAATATATAGTATTGATACGATGGGCGCTGGCAAAAAGGGCGAGTTCTAATTACCATAGCAAACATTCCAAATACAAATAGTGTAATTTGTTGATTAGGCCGAAACAATTTACGAGGAGACACTTGGCCGTCGCCCAGTACACAGGCACGAAACATACCAAGCGCCGCAGACGGCCAGCTCTGCGCTTTGCCGGACTGTAGTTATATGCCGTAAAGGCACACGATGATCAGCGGACGCGGTGCCAAATCGAACAATTGATGACGATCACAACGCTTAGAGTATTTAGTTACTGTTTTTACGAGGATGCAACAATATATTATACTTATAAATCTACATTGTACGACTGTAGCACTATTCTAGAACTTTGAAGTCATTCAAATACTGTATAAAAGTGAACGGTAGGTTTTATTTTTTTTTTGTCTTGCAACCAATAAACGCTTCCAAATTTATGAAATGAAGCATTTAACACTCCACCCTACGCCTTCTACCGACAACACAAGGGTTTGTAAACAGACAGGTAGTTTGCAAACAGTCACCGCTCGCGTGTGTTTTTTCTCTATTTTCAGTTTGTTCATCGTCTTAATCCATGAAAGTAATTTTCTGTTTCATATTCTTAATAGCTTATAATATTAAAGACACGTAAGCAGATATGTGTAGCATTACTTTGATATAAAATTGAATGAATATTTAATAATTTGGAATTGCTTACAATAATCAGACGGCATAAGTGGAGCGTCAAATTCGCTATTCCATTTTTATTTGTTATAAAATAGTTATTATTTTGATTTTTCCAATTGTTTACGGATACATTACGCATATATTGGGCACAGGATACAAAACTATCGGGAAAGGAACATTACAGCGCTTGGTTTTTAATCAACACCTTCGTTTCGACCGCAATAGGACAACCTTTTTTCAAAAAGCTGAAAATTATAAAATTGTAATGAAACTGGAGATATTATATTTCGCTCCAGTCCTAATTGGAGTGGGCGGAGCGCAGGTGAGCGCGAGTGTGGGCCTGCGGTCCGTGTCTAGGTGAGATATTAATAAAAACACGTCTATATTAAAGTCGCTACGAATTCGCAACATGGCATCGTGTTACCACGATGACATTATTGTAACTAATATTATACTGACAATGTTGTCGGTAATATTAAGACAAAGCTGATAACGTAAAAATTTTGTTCGATTTTATTTGCAGCTCTTTCTGCATTTTATAGTAATAAGTTCAGTAAGAGCAGTCGAGTCATCACAATATAAATTAACCAGAGACTACATTCGTCGTGTAAGTGTTTGTGTTTCCGTAATCTCTTACAATTTGCTATCTCGATGTTTACTGAGCAAATATATTGTGCAATATTAGTCGACGAACGTTGTCTGCATTTTAAACAACAATCCAAAAATATTTACTTAACGAAAATGATTCAAAAGTACACGCTGCAGGCAATCGAATGCTAGATTTTTCTATCGTTCAGTACTAATGACGCAATCCTTAAAAGCGCCTTAAAATCAACAGGTGTAGTGTCGATAATCCCCTGTAATTCCTAAAATAAATCACCTGTATTGCGCAAAGCTGTTACTCACGAATACCAGAAGGGTGGAGTCAGCACTCGCAGCTCGGAGCGAGAGCTCGTGGGCGACGGCTGTTTTTCTGATTTTCGCCCAAAATATCGACCACCTACAAACGAGCTGGCAGCCGCCACACATCCGTGAAACTGCATTTTATATATCGGATGTTTTTATTTTATGCAATCTATATGATCGGATACATACGGTGATTTTTCAGCACTCTTACATAACTATACAACGAGAAATTGAGGCGAAAACATGAGTTGTGTCGATCTTAGCGCGTGTTTCGCGAGAGCTGTCGTTGGTAATCGCTTATATTTGTTTCTTTATTTCACGGTTTATCTTTTGCATCTGTTCGCATCCCATTTGCTGAGAATCGAAATAGCTCAGTCATGTTCTTCGAAACATGAAAAATATCTCACTGTTAAATTAAACTCTTTACTTAAACATGAGTGATGCCTCCAAATGTCTTTGCTTGGGTCAATAGAGATAATATTAACAGATCGATTAGTATAATTTTGTTTATTTTCATCATTGAACATGAAAAAAAAAGAATGTTTAAGAATACAAGATACATATGATAAAATAAAATTGCATGGAGTCAGTATTCTTTAATAGTATCTAACACCAGCTTCGACGAAACCTAACCTAATATCTGCAAGAACATCAATCCCTACTGACGGAGACCGCTTCGGTCGTGTCAGGAATTGATCAACAATTAAAACGGTATAATGAAATTATTATTCATATTCTAGCGCTACGCCATTTAAAACTTTATCTGTCAATTTATGAATGCCTTAATTTTTATTAACGACATGTGAGAGCACTGGCAGCGACTCACGGTTTAATTTTGATTCAATAATGCGCGATTATTTGGCTCCGTCCTGCCTAGCTCCGTGCATTTATTACTGTTAATAAATCATCGTACATCGAGAAACATTTTTGGCGTATCCAAGAAAACAACGACACAAAAATAAGTTCCGTCCGTCCTTCTTCGCGGTGCAATAAATAATTGATGTGTTTGATTGTTTGTTTTGCATTTACAATTTTAACGAAACTTGGCACAAATAACGCGGTACTAAGAATTAGGACAGTTACCGAATTCAACCACAACTTCTGCCGATAAATACTTGATCGAGTAGGTCAACTGTCGCTCAACTCAGGGGAGACGGTACCGCAATTATGGTCGGGAGTCGGCTAATTACGACGCTGAGATTTGCAATCTTGGAGTTGGCAAACGAGATCAAGTTACCCATCAAGTTTATTGTGTTTCTAATTACGCTGCAACACTTTCGGTACTGAAACGACTCGTAGTTCTTGGCAGTAAAATAAATACAAATTCAAATAGACTTTTACGAGTACCTACTTTTCATTACCAAAGCTGCGCTCCAAAATTGCTGTACGCTGTCGGTACTTCAAAATTGACTAAAAATACTTGATTGAATTAAACTTTTAATCATATTAAACTTGTAATGATCGTTCTTATATGGTACAGGTTTAACCATATAATGGTTAAAAATATGACTAATTTTGTTTTGTATTCTGATACTAACTTTAACTACGTATCCTTTGTTTAAAACCAATAAAATTAAGTTATACGAATAGTTGAAAGAAATTCAGGTTTCTAATTTGGCTTCTCTGGGAGAGGTCCTCCCACTCTCTCTCCGGCTATACCTATAAAAAATTGCGGATCACATAATATTTTAAAAATACAAAAATAATAAATTATGCAATATTCCAAATCTAAAGGATTTTTTAAAGGCTGTTGACAATTTCTTTCAGCGCCGACGTCTCCGCCATTAAGCACTTGTCGAGCTGCGCATGAGCCACATATTTTGTTGAGACAAAGATCATTCTATGCTCTATATTCGTTCCAGTAATAAAACGAATCATTTCTAATTGAGTCGACAATAAAAACTCTTGCCAAGTGCTTCGTGTACATAGAACCGAAGTAAAAAAATGTTGCTTTTTCCTCTCCACAACCGCGGAGGAAATCAGTTGAAATATTATAAAGATAGCAGATGTTTATAAGGCGTTAGTTCTTTCATTACATACTCAAATAATAAGACAACTAACGCTGAAGATCTCGACCGGGATAAGGGAATTTTCGTAATAATTCCATTTAAAAAAAATATATATATATCCCGCTGAGTTTCTTTCGCAGGTTCTTCTCAGGTCCGAAGTGTTAAATTCCGAACCGGTGGTAGATTTTTGACTATCAATAAGCAAGTGTAAACACTTCTATATTGAATAAAGATTTTTGACTTTGTCTTTTGACTTTGACTTTATTGAGAAAGGTTTCGCAATCAACATCGCATTAACAAGTCCCTAATCCTCCTTAACACTCACGTCTAAACATATCGAGCACACGCATGTGCGTTTCGACTGTCGAGGCGCAGCGCAGGCGATGAAGCATCTTGCGGCCATGTTGATTGTTGACTTCCACGTTTGTTTTTGTTTCGCTTCGCTTTCCGCGTGAGACACACGACTCGCATTGGCACGTCATTGTTTAGTTAATAACTTGCTTTAAATTTGCAAAATGACTCAATAAAAACACATTTATTTGCATTATACATCAGTAACGAGTAGTTAAATTGAAATAAACAGATATTGAAGACATGTCAGATCAAATGTCTATATAAAATGTATAATTTCTGACTTTAACTGAAAATTAGATTATTTCATGTCGTTGTTTTAAGATATTTATGTACACAATTTAATGATTTTTGGCAAATAGTGACATACGTCAGTGCCAACTTACCGGTCAACAGATATAAACGTTGGCGGTCCGCGGCTTATAACTTAGTAGTAATCCCTTAATGCATTGCCGATTATTGTTTCATATTTAATCCCCTGCGCATAAAGCCTTTCGATGGAGCTGGAGGTGTCGTGGAGACGGGGAGCGGAGGTGGGATGAGGTGGAGGTACAACCCGGATTATGGAAACATCCATTTAATATTATTTATAACAAGGAGGTGGCAAATGGATGGTTAAAATCAAAATAAAAGAAATAATAAAGATGATATAAATGCAAAATATTATTAATTACATATTATTTTAATTAAAACTCTAAGATGATAATATGAGTGCGATCATTTTCAAGCGATTTGTTTAAATTTAACTAACTCGAAGCAAGCTGGCTTTATTTGAGTTGTTATCTAACGTATCTAGGTGAGATCGAAGTTATTTTACATTTCTTAATTCTTCACAATTAAGATTCGATATATATATTTCATGACCTTTTTCGTTTAATTAACTTGTCCTTAATTTTATTTTACACGCGCGGCGTAGGGCGGCGTAACTTTATTTCTTAGTACTCCGTACCTCCGTGACCTATTGACTCGTAACCTACACGTCGACACTTAAGAACCCAAAAACACAGGTTATAGTACCGCAAATAAAAATAATCCGTACTGTTCATGCCCACAAGAACAAGCAAAAGACAATTTGCGAACAAAAGTTGTAAACATCAGCGTCTAAACACACTATCTATAAAAGACAGGCTTACGCCGTCGCTGACATCTTCGTAGAATTTTTGAGTAACCATTATACTTTTGTCGCCATTTGGTTTGAAAGATTGATATTTTTCCGTCCTGAAAAACCACGAGCATTAGTAGTTTTTACTTGAATCGAGAAACACATTTACAAAACTCACCTAATATATATATATATATATATACCTATCCAACTTCCATACAACCTCTCTCTTTATTGGGTTGTCTGGAAGAAATGGCTACTTAGCCATAAGGCCGCCCGTTGTACTCTACAATAATATCTAAATTTTTCTTGTAACATATTTTAATCAGTATCATGTGGTGTACAATAAAGTATAAATAAATAAAATAAATAAATATATTTTTTTTATGTTTGCTTTCACTGGGGCTGTTGGCTTGCAGGTGCGTTGCCGGCCTTTCAGGAAGGATTGCATGTACAAATGTATACTCATATATGATAGGCAATTAACGGCTTAGTTAAATGACAATAAGAAGACGTCTGATGAAGCACACTGGAATAGAATTAACATTAACAGTTTCATTAAATTTCAAATATGTTGTTACATTCAGACGATAAAATAACATTGAGGCAGTAAATAAAAAAACGCTGTTTGATTGGCGAATACACATATAATCTATTCCAACCATAAGAGGAGAAAAGCCAAATAAACAACATTTGACATCAAATTGACCCGAGATCATTGGTCTAGAGCTTGATTAATAATTGTGATTTGGACGTCGACGAAACAGTAATCGGAATTTTGGAAGTAAAATTAAAATAGAAATAAGTAGTTTTGTGTAATAGTTTTGTGTTATAAATAAATATATATTAATCATAAATTCTTAGTAGTACACGATATAGCTGAGTTATTAGCAAATCGCATAAATTACCTAAATCTAAGGGTTGTTTACTTTTATTCCCACTTGCTTTGGAATAGGTTATAGAGAATTATGGACAGAACTATTCGTGTCGGGACATTTGAATGAAGATGACAAAAATTGTGTAGCGACTCCTCATGTCATATATTTCGGTTTCCTGCTAATTACTGAGAGAGTTACAAAAGAGAGAAATAACGAAAAGAGAAGAGTGTGCCCGAATTTAACCAACAACATATAATTAAGCGAATAGAGAAATATGTTTTCAAATAAACATAACTACAACTAGGGCCCACTGCGTGTTTCCTTGGAATAGATAAGGCAACGATAACCTGATCTTGTTTTAATATATATATATATATATATATATATATACTTAGAAATAATAAAAACATCAAGGACGTCACTGGAATTTTTCTTCAAAGATCCCAATCTTCCAATTGGAATATTGCCCCTTTAACTTGGCAAACGTTCAAGCAGATTTGCGTTGTTCTGCGGTGGTCCTCTAAAACTAAATTTATTATAACGTCTATTCACGGACACTTTGCTTATAATTAATCTCAGATTATTTTAATAGTGAATAATTCAAATAAGTACAAACAAACTATTTAAAGATTGATACTTAAGAAATTAATAAATTAAAATTTTGATGAAATCTGTGTGGAAGTTACTTTCTGGCGCAATGTTGTCTATTCAGTGGAGAATAGGCGACTGAGGGCACATCTGTAAGAATAATGTTTTATTGGAGATTCAGTTTACATCTTTGACGATTACAATTTCCTGATTTCCTTTATTTTATAATTTTACTACAAACTCTACAAGTCAGTCAGTCCCTGAATCGTTTAGATTTAGAAGATGACAACAAATCAATAGAAATCACTGCACCGCACACTGCAGTGTCGAGAGGTGGCGTGCTTGCCGGCCTGCGAGCACGAGATTGAAATTTCGAAGGCATACAAGATGTAGCACTTTGGCAAGCTAGCGAGGAAGATAATGATGTGCCTGAGTGTGAGTCACTGTCTGTCCATCCGCAGCACGGCTGGCCAGCGGCACGCACCAATGGTCCGAGAAGGCTGCTTACATTTTATACAATTAAAATGAAACAGTCACACCGAAAATATAAAAATAAAAAACGTTGTAACGCTACACAATAATAACTATTTTTAAAAACTCAATATCGAATTACCTTCTTTAAGCGTTTTTACTAAAGTAGACTTGCTTACTATAGGAAACATATACCTAAATCCCGAGCCAATGCATGCGCTGCAACTGGAAGTGGTTCTACCATTTTATTTATTTTACAATTAAAGTAAAGAGCAGAGAGATACGAGTCGTGCCACATCTATTCAACCTCGACCCGCCAGAAACCTTCGCTCAAGTGTCCTCAACTGCCACAGTCAACTCAATGGCTTAAGGAAGCGTGAACACGCAACACGAAAAACAGCGAGCATTGCTCGTATACGCAAAATACGTTTAATTAAAACACTGATATTTCTCTCTATTTACATTTCTAGTGATATGCTGTAAGGATTAATCGTATTATATGGCTATGTTCCGTTTCGAAGAAGAGTAATCCAGTATATAATATGTCAGTCTTCAAGCAAAATCTTTTCAGTGGAAACCTGAAAGTGGCACAAATCCGGACAAGCAACGAACTCTTTGGTAATGCCCCGCTAACCAACAACACAACAGTAAAACGATTTTTCATTTTTAGTGATCGAAACTAGAATGTCTAAAATATTAAGATAATCATGATTTTTATTTCTGCAAGAGAAGGGATCCGTTTGCATGTTTTATAGTTCGTGCGTGGCGTTCATTTCATGACGAAAGGCTGCTTCGGTATTTATGGGTAGTAACTATATTTATAAAGTCATTCATATTTATGAGGAGAACTCAATTATTACAATTATTCACAATCACAGCCTTTTGCGCCAAGAATAGATGCAAAATTAAGTCGAAACACTCGGCGCAGTAAATTTGCATTACGCTAATATTTATTATCCGACTACAAACGTAAACTGTATTATATTATTACGCCGTTCGCAGGAATACTGCTAAACATAAAAGTATAGTAGGGACTGATCGAGAGCACTTATTCACGAGCCTGAGAGCATTCCCACGAAATAAGTGTTAATAACATGTATATGTATGTTCATGAAAAACTAAATGGACTCGGCGCCCCAACAGCTGGTCAAATGTTGGGCTCCGGCAGCTAAGTTCTTCGGCGGAGCGGGTCAGTGGAGGCACTCTCCTCGCGCTCCCGCTCCGAGGCTTACTTCTGCGACAAGACTCTTTCGCATAAAGAGAACATCTCTCTCAACATCCAGAATCTGTTAATACCATATATATATATATATATATACGACATGAAGATGATGTCACCTCCCGACTCTTATCTGGTGCTGATACCTATCGAAGTAATCATGTCCGGTGAGCACCGGGAAACAGCACCTACTTCAAAAAACAATACCAAACAAATTAGTCTGACTACACACATAGGGATCGAAGAATCAGTTTTATATTTATCAATTACATTATCTATTTACCTAATAAGTAGTATGCAGTTGGATTATGAACATGCAACTTATAATGATGAAAACTTACCGCACTAAACCTAATTAGAAGTCATTTTCTCGTTAATCGTACCTCGAAAGAGCATGACTGTTGACTTACATGACTGTTAGACGAAATTACTTTGGAAATAAAAAATCAAAATACTTCATTCAAGAAGGCTTTTACAAGCACCATTGAATTCGGTTCGGAATGTAGATTCTACCGAGAAGAGCCGGTAAGAAACTCAGCAGTTACTATTTTTCAATATTTAAAATACAAAGTTATTGTAGTTAATATAATATATAGCTGATAAGGGTGACTTTATTATACTCTACATAAAATTCGCCTCTAGTGAGGCGGGCGATTCAATAAAAGAGAGTTGATTTGAGTGCAGGACACACTGCCACCGACTTCCGAGGGGAAAAGATTGTAAATAGAATCTATGTTGGTAAAATAAGAAAAAACTGTGTAGGTTAAATAAAATCAATTATTCTGAACTATTGCTTGTTTGTGTTAACACTCACGTTTTTATATTTTAACAAATACCGTCGGTATCTTAAAGTTGCTTCTCAGTATAAACAAAGAATTATTATAACTATCAGCAGAACTGATGACCAGAAAAAGTTCTGCGTATTTAAATATCCTGCCTGGAAGTAACAAGTATGCTATGCATGTAGTCGAAATAGTCGTTAATATGCTTCCTTTGTTCTCAATACCAAAATATGCGAATCGAAAGAATAATTCCAGAGCATAAGAAGATAAACTACAAACGCCCACAGACGTGTTTCTAAAAACACAAAAAAATGCTCAATCTAAAAAAAATCAAAATAAACAACTTTTTATACTTAACGTTAACATTAACTAATAGATTCAAAACGATGTACTGAAACTGAAACGTACTTAACTAGAAAGGATTTTCGTAAACGTAGCGGATCCCGTTCGACATTCTACATATTATGTAGTCGAAAACATCATGTAGGTATTATTATTAGGCACCTTTGTAATTATATTAAGAATATAAAATATATTTTAAAGGATTACCGAGCGATAATGTCTGCGGTGGCAGTCGAGCGAAGCCTGCAAGGCTCGTGCTCGGACGTGCACAAGCTGAACCGTTCTATTCGAACGGGCAAGGTTTATGTTACCATACATGGCCTTTGTGATTATTAAATCTATCCAACGTAACATCATATCACATACTGATAGGTATCAACAGTATACAAAACGGTAACCCCAGAGGTTTATTTTTAAAATAAGCACGGTACGAACAAAACGATTATTGAGACTACTTACCCGTATAAATATGAATAAGACGCTAGACTATTCTGTATTTTTAAGCATGTTCAATTCTCCCATACAAAATATATTTGTTAGGAATACATTTTCTAGAATTCGCTTTGAAAACTTCCCTCCGAATATCGTATTTGTATTTTACGTATTTTAGCGAACTGTAAGCCATGAAATATTTGATTACTAGGATTCATATGAGCCACCTCACTTTGGATGGCGGTGAATATCTTTTAGGCTGTGCAATCGATCGATTATAATAAAAGATCTAATCTCGTGAGTTTTTACAACATTTATATTTAACCATCATAACGTCGCAAACGGCAAAGGCTTATTTAAACTTAGATTTACATTAATAAATAACTATATGCGACAAGCTATATAAAAACAAACTCGGAAGTCCTGAACGGAACGGAACGGAACGGAACGGAACGCCGCCGCCGTAAAACACGGAGTCCGCTGTCGGGCGGCATTAGATGCAACACGAACACAATATTGCAATGAGTCAATTTGCTCATATTATTTCTTATTGAACTTCGGAATGACCTTCGCAATGTTGCTCGTAACATCCTAGGCGACATACAAATCGATCTCTCTGCAACGCGTGCTATTATTGATTTGCTATTATAGAAAAAGGCATAATTTTCTTGTTACATTCGTTCAGCGTTCTAATTATAAGCAAGAAACAGAGCCACGTAGCGCCAATCATATATAATGAGATATAACGTCTCTCGAGAGAGCAATCAGGTCAACTGCGCACTGAACTACGAGAAGATTCGCTTGTCTGATATTGTAATAGAACTGATTTAAATATAGAAATTAATAAGTTGTGTGAAAGTATGAATGTTGTTCGAGTAGCAACCCCAGCGACTTCGGACTCTTGTTTGACTTCGTACTTCTGAGTGACGACTTCAGAAAACTTCTGTACCTAGATGTTAATAAATTAAAAACTTTTCACTTTCCATTATAACTCGGGACAAAAGAAAAATATGACAAAAGGAGTCTGATGACAACGTGCCCACCGGCGCCGCAACAATGTTCGCCATAAGGACTTGCGTCAAAAATATTTTTAAATTTTTGTTCTCATTGTTTAATATAAATTGGTATTTATTAGTTTAGTCTGCATTATAATACAATTTAAAAAGTATGCGTAATACTTTGGGCCGTCGTAATATCGTCGGAATCATAGCTGGTCTAAAATATATTTCCATAAAGTATATACAATATATGTATATAGATGGCCTCCCCCGTTAGCAACAGTATACCGTCAATACTTAAAAAGTATCTATATACTTATTTAAACCTCAGTAACAATTATATGGAGCAGTCGATCTTTTATTCATATTTAAACTAAAAAATAAATATAGTATCATGATGGCGAATCGATGCAAATGCTACCGCGTCCGTCCGTCCGTCGGTCCGTCCTATCATTACCATACATACACACGTACTCATCACCGGACTCTCACTCGTCACTGACTGACTTTCTCTGTCTGTTTTCATTTGTGGTTTCTACGACAACGTTCTCGCTCCGCCTTAAGTCGAGTAATATGTAAAATAAAAAAAATCATCATATTGAAAGTAAAAAAGTTTATATATTTTTCTTTTGTAATTCGAATTCGATATGCCATCGTCCCAAATACATTGCACGTATTACATCTTTTAATTTTGCTTCACACATTATGTTAACTAAGTGACTTATACCTTTTACATAACCTTAGCAAGGTTATGTTTGATGTTGTGCTTGTGTCTAATGTGTGTGGGTTTATATTATATTAGTTGTCGTCCGCGACTTTTCTCTCGTTTAAGGGGTTGGTATCGGTTTCAGGTTTAGGTTTGACTGTGACCCTCCTTGGAGTTTAAGCTTGCTTCATACAAAATTTCAACAAAATCGGGTCAGTAGGCCGTGGAAAAGCAACAAACAGAGAGACAGAGTCACTTTCGCATTTATAATATTAGTATGGATTTATAAATCCATACTAATATTATTGATTTATAAATCCATACTATAATGCAAATCGGTACAATGTTCTAAAACGAGGAAAACGAGAAGGTATAGGAAGTAATTCGGTCGCTGTTCAGTATTGAAGTGGCACTATTGAATCGCCATTTTGCAGTCTCCAATTATGTGTACTGTTATTTGGGGGTAGAATATCTGATGAGTAGGTGGTACCTACCCAGACGGGCTTGCACAAAGCCCTACCATCAAGTATGAAAAATTTACTTATTGTTCAAAACAATAAATAACTCCTCACCAGCGTGGGTTCGTTAAATCACAGTCAAATAATCAACATCAACTCTTCTTTGCTTTACTTCCGAATGAGAGGCACAATCTATTCTAAACGAATACAATTGATAAACGAACTCCTGTTGATAAAATATATAAAGATTTTGTAAAGTCTTTACCTACTAACAAAAACTGTCATTACTAGCAATTTACTTGGAATAAAACTGCTAGATCAAACAAATGTTATATAGATTCTAACTTGATGAACAATTAAATAACATACGCGACCTTGGAATTTTATAAAACTCAAAACTACGATATGATACGATACGATATACTTATTAACGATGATTTAATGAGCCGTGTGTGGTCTCGTGGTGGCGGTGAAGGGGCACGTCATTTATTATTACTACACGATGTATCCAATTATATTAACAATATCTTATAGAAACCAATCCTTCGATGTGTTGGCTCCGGCAGCGAAAACTGTGTGTAGCATATAAGTTTACACAAAAGTGTTGTGTTGTTCGCGCTTCGACTGATCGAAACCATCAATTACACAATAATCCCGGTGATGAATTGCGACACACGCGTTATTCCAACTTTTATAAAAACATCTCAACATTACAAACACGAGCAGACACGACAGATCTCTGCTTGTGTTTTAATCTGTAATTATCCTAACATAATTCTTATGACAATTTTTATCCTGAATAAACATACTGTAAAACAATAAACTTATGAGAAAAACTAAAATATTCTAATCGAGCATGTCCATACCTCTGCTACTCGTAGTTGCCTAACTCTTCTAACAGCATTATCTGCGGAGCTCAGTCTGCCTGTCAAAAATCTTAATTCAATATTAAAGCGTTAGGTACATTTATTTATCGATTTTAAAAAATCTGCCACCCGCTCGTTCATAAACACCTCGGAGCTGATGAGGCGAAATTTACTAATTTGTTTTAAGTGTAAAATTTTACAATTATTGTTATCCAACAATAAAAAAAATTATTATTTGAATCAGCCTGGAGGCGATCATCTCGTTCCCAAAGTGTGCAATTAACTAATGATGAGATGATGATGAATAATGACTCCTTAGTTGATTGCACAACAAAAAGTAATGATTTTTTTAAGACCCCTTAGTACACAAAAGCCTTTTAACAATTCTTTTAAATGTTAGAAATGAATATTTTTGAACGTTTTCTGGGATCCTTTTGTAATAACGTATACTTTGTTAACCCACAAAAGAATTACTAACCACGCGGTATCCGGTAATTGAAGTAACAAGTTTATGCTTATTCCTAGTATTAATAGTATGTAAGTACATACCTACGTAACAATTTATTGTATACAAATCATTATCATATTTTGCCGTCGGTTGCATTAAGATCGCTACAGCTTATAATCCTTCTTACATTATGCAAAGCATACACTATCTACAAATTCTGTATTTTTAAGGGGACTACATGAGCTAAATGCAAGTTTTATAATGCAAAAAAGTATATGATCCAATGCAGTAAACCAAATGAAAAAAATATATGATAATCTTCAAGATACATGCTAAGTATTTGTTATTTTGAAAACATGATGTAATTAATTTGGTACGATAGAAAAAAATCACAAAGTTACCTCTAAAAAGATCTTTTAATCAATAATAACGATACTTATATACGTTCCATAATTCTGGTTTTTTGTCAGATTATTCTACAAGCAATATACTATTTAACCTCGGTTTCACTTTTTTAGTAAAATCAATAGATTTTTTTTAAATCCGATATTCTTATTTTCGAACAAAATGCGTACGCATGTGTGCGTAAACGCCGTGTACAGACAATGCCGGCCGAGGCCTGATGCTATACAGACGTGTCGATCTTTTCGCCGCATCATTCATTACGTTACGAGATATTTTTTTGTAATTTTAATTGTAAATTCATTGTTTCATGTTTTCTTATAATAAATTTTATTCTTTCTTGTAAATAAATATATTAAGTTAAAATAGTGTAGTAGTAATTAGGCATTTGATTTTTAATAATATTTTTTGTTATAAATTTTAATTGTGTAAATATGGGAAATAAAGTGAAACGCGTGAGGAAAACTAAAAAACGTTTATATAAATCAAGCGCCGAACATACATATGAACGATATTAAAAGGTAAGAGTATTTAATTAGTAAACATATTTTTTTTTTTATAAATTTTGAATATTGAAATCATCTATTAGAAAAATGTGCAATCAGTTCGCATATAATCAGATTTTTCGAGCAATTCTTAATAATTACGATAGAGTATTTAGTCAAAGGAAGGAAAACATCAATTGACTTTCATGGGGATCAAGTGACTACATTCGATCCCCATGAACTCGAAGCATTTTTTTTTCATTATAACTACTATGACATATTAAGATACATATTTTTTAAATACATAATTTTATAATTAATAAAAATGTAATTACTAACATATATTTATTTTTTACAGAATAAAGAAAGTCGAAAACAATAACACGGAAGCTATTTATATTGCGTAAGAGTTTAATTTTATCGATTGTTTATAATAAGAATTAAAGTTATGTATGAACTAATTTTAATAATAATAAAAAAAAGTAAAGTCGTAACAAAAAAAATTTAATTGTTGTGAACCAGAGAACTAGAATATTTAGAAGTGTCATTTGTACGTAATTCATAAATTTAAATTTTTTTGTAACGTCCGCCATATTGGATTGAATATAGCAGCAATTCATGAATCGTGCATTGTCATCGAGATTAAATATGTGTGCCAACTTTTAGCTGAAAGTGGGTGTAATATTTATTCCAAGATTCCAGGACATTAAATAAAAATTTTTTAAAAAAAATTAACACTAAATGTTTTTTTTTTGTAGTACTAAATATAAATAAAAATATTTTAAGTTTAATTAAATCAGTTTTATTTTTTAATCATTTTCGAATAACAGTCAAAAGCAATACAAATAATTCTAATATCCTATCTATTTTTATGAGATTTATGATTAAACCTATTATGATTAACCTTTCATTCATCAATGATTCAACCAAACCGAATTGACAACTTTTTTTTTAGTAAATATTTAGATTTTTTTTTTTTTTTTAATTTAATATATATTTTTTCTTTATGAACCAATATTAATAAAACGAACAAATACTACGCTATATCTTACCCCACGGTCACTACACTACAGATTTCGAACACTTACGATTTTATTATATAAATAGATCATTAAACTTTTATAAAATGTTAAAAATTGGTATGTTTCAATATTTAGTATAAGAACTAATTGTGGTATAATAATATAAATAATAGAAAAAAAAGGTTAAAACTAACTGTCTATTTTATTGTATACAAAATATAAATAAAAATATTGTAAGTTTAATTGAATCAGTTTTATTTCATAATCATTTGTTAACTAACATCGAAAGAAATAAAAATAATTCTGTTGTCCTATCTATTTTTTATGAGATTTATGATTGATCTTACGTCGCTCGGTTTGGCGCCATCTATTAGAATATTTGGGCGTAATCTCGTTACCTCGCTTAACCCTTAGTACACGGGCTTGCCGTTTTTGTCGATTTTGTAAGTGTGTGCGTGCGATTCTCAAGGGCACTTAGCTCTTGTAGTCCTCTTAATAGAACTAAATAACGAATTATTTAGTAATACGCCTTACAGCTAACTGTATTGTCTTGTCTTAGCGTATATTAGTGTGGTGAGTACCGCGGTATGTCTCCGTAGGCGAGCAGCACTCACCACGAAGAGAGTAAATAAACACCAAGAGGATTTTTAATGAGTAATCTGGCCCTCAGCCAGAAGACTCACATACACCCCCGATTACGTGGGAGGGATGCATACAAGGTTTTGTCAGCGCCAAGCAAATATCGACGTAAGGATATATCATAATTCATAAACATTAATGATAACAAATGCTTTTATTCAGACACAAAATTAAAGAAGACTAGCTACAGAAGTGCTAAAGTCTAACGATATACCTACATGCATTTAAATTACGCCCTTTGTGATTCCTAAAGGGCATAATTCACATGCATTACAAGCTACAGTAGTAAACATATGAAACGCCGCGCTGCTTTGGCTTTGAACTTCCACGCTGACCTGACTCTCGCTAGTGCTATATCGACTCACAATACTCATAATAAATTTATTAACATAAGAATTGATAACATTAAGTGCTTAAATATATACAAATATGAATTAAAGTTAAATAGTTACTGTATAAATATTGACCGCGTGGAATGGTGGCAAGAATGCTAGCAAACTTACAATAAATGTTATACAATAATTTATAATTGACTCTTATACATTCAACAATACACTAAACTATGGGTCAATAGGTAACTTGCAGACGAACAAAATTATAACGTTAGAGGATGACGTTTAGAGTGGAACGTAAAGAACGGCTGAGGAAAGGCTATCATATATATCTACGAGGAATATGAACGGAGTGTCCATGAAAAATGTTACCAAATAGGGAGAAAATTTATTACTTTTGAGAGCTTCCGTTAGAGTTACGTACATACAGCATTTGTATATTTTTTAAGCTTGGCTCACTATAACCTTTTTTATGGTCACTCTTTTGTACACGAAACATTCGATGCTTATATATTATAAAAATATAAATAATGATCTTTATACAAAATATCTATTGAGTAACGTAAAAAATACCCGACCTACCGAAAATTTAAAGAAACTATTTCTGGGACCGTTTGAAAACATTATTAATCTATTTATAATGGCTATTAATAGGTTGATAAAACTGTACACATAGATAAACTTAAAATTAGGTTACAACATATACACACATATGTAATCAATAAGATCGATACAGTTCAGATGAGTAGATACATGTAAACTTCGATGTGATGACCGTTTCCTTCGCCAAGATACATTTGATTGGTACAGGAGTCGGCATCGAGCTCCTGCGGTGGAGCACGGCGTCACCTTGTACTCCCGGGTCTGGCTCGGCTCCAGCGCGATGTAGGTCGCGCTTGCACATCTATATCGTTTTAAACGAATATCATACGGAATCTTTTACACGTAATTGGCTCATTAGTCACATTTCGCGTTTTTTTGACTGAAGTCACCATGAATCGTTCGTTACCATACAGAAATAAACATGTTCTAGAAATATTTGTGTAATTTGTACCATCTACAATATATGGACATATCTGGGGTGGGATTCAGTCTATTATTTCATACTTATCCTAGCTTGCTTGCAACAACATTTTTTACAATTCAATTAGGATACCAAGATGTAACATAGATAGATATGAAGTTTGGCAGCGCGTTGACAATGTCTGGGTTATGCAGAATATGTTCGCCTCGTCAATGTCTCGAGAGCGAGGTCTCCGGTCCACTTACCAACTTTTCTGTCTAATAGTCTCGTGTCTGACGGCGCCACCGGGCGGCAATGTGTGTGTTAAGTCTGTCTGTGGTGTGTAACAACAGCATCTCTATACTTTTTAAATTGTTTTTATTTATGGAATAGACAGACTATCGAGTGTCATAAGCTAGAGGGAAACCGACCACCGAAACGTGGTCAACGTTTCCGGAAAATACAAATTTGCGTAGAGTGAACAAAGCCGAAATATTCATGAACAGCTTCCCGTCACAGAGCCGCGACGAAAAATTAAAAAATAAATAAATAAACGTTATATACTGCGACCAAATTGTATATTATTTAAAACTTATATTTTGAGTAATTTGACTTTTCAGTTGAATAGTTCACGATTACAGAATACTAAAATCACCGAATAAACTATTCATGTCATCCCGAGGCTCGAATTTTTTCGCGCTATCGGCAGAAACCGTTATCGGTTTAATATAGTTTTGAGGATATTTAGTGAATAGTTGAGAACACGAACTTATAGTTATAGATATTAATCCCGTGCTCAGAGAGAGGATTTAAAGGGCTTTAAGGCTGCACAGTGAGAGGCTTTAAATAATTTCACTATTATATATAATAATAAATACATTTAAAAACCTTAAAAAATAACAAATGTAGCTTACTACATGGTTATATGTGTTTTCACGTGTCCCCGTGGATGATGGTTTCATGCGAGCCCGTCAGGGTGGGTTACTATCCACTCATCAGATATTCCACCGCCAAACAGCAATACTAAGTATTTTTGTGTTTCGGTTTTAAACGTGAGTAAGCCAGTGTAACTACAGGCACAAGGGACATGATATCTTGACTCCTAAGATTGTTGGCGCATTGGCTATCTATAGTTTTGTTAATATTTCTTACAGTGCCAATGTACGGCCAGTGGTAATTCTGAACAACCGAACTTCAGCCAGCCGTCTGCCAGCCGCACCCATGGTGTACGTATAGTGCTTCGTATTCTTCAAAGCTTTTTATTAATATTTATCAACGTTTGACATTTTAAATTATTTAATATTCACATAGAAAAGATCCCCACCTAAATTAATATTATCACTGCGTCTCCGTAACAACTGGCAATAGGAACATTAGTTCTTGACCGGTATTTACTGGTACTACTCCTTTTACTGCTTGTAGTCTATTATTCTTGTCTTGTGTATTATACATAATAATATTCCTTTGGTATGTCTACTCGTATCAACCAATTCTAGCCATTGTACAAAGGTGATCCAGTGATTGTTAACCGAAGATTACGGGTTACTAACTCGTGCGAGCACCGACGATTTGTCGGGTGCTTACTTTATGTTTTCAATTCATTCTGTGCGTGGCAGTGAAGATAAAAAATTTTTGTGATCTTCTGTGTTTATCAACTGAAAGAAACATGCGGCAGTTCTTGCAGTTCATTTATGTACAGGAACAAAGTCATTATAATATATCACAACACAAGCAATGCAATACTACCTCTGCTCGCTATGATTAAATTTAAAGTGCCTACAAGAATCCGTACACATAGAAGCCGGTTATTCCTACTCGTAGGTTAGCAAAAGGCCAACTTAGGTAAAAATGCGCCACTGAATCGATTGACAGTGTAGTTAAACTAACTGCCAATTAAAAAAATGCCAAAGTAACTCAATCTGTCTGTCTTTTTGTCTGTGTGTTACGCTTTAAACCCCAAGGAAAGACAGGCTGCCTTTTATATCTAACGCCATCCCCCTGAAACGCGAGAGCTGCTGAGATAATACTAGTAGAACGTTTTTTATTTATTAATAATAAGATCTTTCTAGTCAAAAATAGACGGAGTTAAGAATTTCAAACTAGTTTTATAATGATGATTGTTTTAGTCATTTAATCTCACTCATTGCTTTGTGATTTATTTATTTTTATGTTTTATGCTATTCATCGCTTGTTAATTTGTAATATTTGTAGCTCGCTCTACAGCGCGCTGGGCGACCTCGAATTATGATTTCATCGATCGAATGGTCGATGTTAACTAGTATTTTTGCGTGCTGTAAATACCACCACAAAAAGTATTTTTTTTTTTAAATGTATAATTGTACAAAAATACATAAGTATACCTGTGTATATAATAGTAATAAAAATAAAACCCATATATGGCTGAAAGAACAATTAATTCTTTATTTAAATTATTCCTTTTTAGATTTTATTCCACTTTAGAGTACGGTGTTTTTTTAATTAAAATTAATATTAATATTTTTAATTGATAAGTAGAAGCCTAATACCTGTTCGTATAATTTATTAAAAAAATACCATGTTCTTCGTTTCGATTGTTTCCCGCCAACGCTATGAAATGTTTATTAGGTCACTTATAAAAACTGAAACAAAGAATGCTCCTGACTCCGTTAACATAAATCTACATCCTATGGTTTCGTTTTTTGAATGCTATTTAATATTAAACAAAAAGTTAAAAGAGCAGACCGTATTCTATTTCATAACCTGTCGGCCGTTCGGCATTTCGCTTAACGCCATCTACATATTTATCTGTAAAACTCGCTATAGAAGTCTGTAACAATATCTTTCTACGTAATATTCACGGCATCACTTGTTATGTGTCAGTAATTCCGAGAGATGGCGCGAAACGCTATTTAAGTTGCCAGTAGATGTTAACACAATATTCTATAAATAAGTCGTTTATGAGCAGAACGTTATATGCGGGAACCGATACTGCAGTATGCATTACTTATATGTCATTTCAGTTCGTATAAATTAAACAGGAGTTATATATATTTGAAACATTGGCGTAGGTACTTTATCTTTTCGAGTACGGCATGTCTTAGATGTAATTGAGTGACGTCTAATCATTCCCTGCCCCTTGCTAATGGTAACCATCAATAAGAGTTCGTAATAGTTCGGGAATTAGTCGGTGAGTTATTCCCAGCGCAGAGATGATGTCGCGGCGGAATGAGGCGCGGGCGGGGGCGGAGTGCGCGGGCGCCCGCTCAGTGTGTCGGCGCGCGTCGCCGCCGACATGGGCAACCATTCTTCCTCCCACGCCGCGCACAAGACAAGGAAGAACGTCCACTGGAAGTCAGCAGGTGAATATCACACTATGCTCCGACATATCTAGTGGACATTCACACCTACCCCTCGACACGAATGAACTCGCGAACCCACACGCGATTGTCGTTGGCCCAAGACCCAGCCTATACGTCTATTTATAAAAAGACCGCTCGCTGCTTTTCTAGCGTGGCACACCAAAACAAATCGAAAGGCCTGGGTTTGTGGAACGATAATTAAACATCCAATTTTGTAAATTATGTTAAGCCGACATGTTGTTATACGCGCATTATTTTCTAAAAGTTTTATTCACTTATCTGTCGGTTTGGTGACAACTATCGAATATTTGCAATAATATGATAATAACGAGTATCTCAAAATTGAATATTTATTAAAAAATTCGTATGAATTGTTTCATAAGACGTATTCGCAAGATTAAGATCAGGTGCGAGGTACGTTATGAATTATAAGGTTCGCTCACCAAACTTACAACAACCAAGAAGTCATCTAAAGGGAACTCATATTTATCATACAATCCAAAAACGCTCTGTTTGTTCATTTTGATCGAGAATCCTTTACTCAATATAAAGCCTACTTATGCAATCGGTACATTAGTTCGTTTTTCAATTCCAGGACGGCCGACGGCGCCTGGTAAGCCGGATATAATTCCACTTCAATCGGATGATGAGCCCAATGCGATAACATTAAAGTGGGCGCCACCCGCCCATGACGGTGGCGCACCGCTGCGTGGTTACCAAGTGGAATGTAACCGGCTTGGTTCGATAGACTGGGTGCGCACCGCCCCGCCCGTCGTACTACGCCCCGAGCTGCTGCTCACAGGACTCGAGCCTCCGCATCGTTATCAGTTCCGAGTAGCAGCAATAAACGCCGTAGGTCGCTCCGAATACAGCGAACTCTCCGATGTTCTCACGGTCAATACCGATAGCCCAGTTCAGCATCCCCCCGTATTCCACCAACATATAGAAAACGTCACCGCACTTGAAAATGATAAAACGGAATTCCGAGTGACTTTCTCAGGCTCACCTCCCCCCACGATAGCATGGTTCAAAGACGATTATGAAATATTTAGCAGCAGACGAACGACAATATCTACAAATGAATCATCGAGCGTACTCGTTTTTTATCAGACTCTATCTAGTGACGAGGGAGAAATCAAGTGCACAGCGACGAATCGCGCCGGGCACGCAGTGTGCAAAGCGAGGCTATCACTGGAAGCTGCTCCGAAACTACGCTATCCTCGTCAGTACGAAGATGGACTACTATACGAGATTAACGAAACGGTATTCCTCAAAACAACCATCGTCGGTAAGCCTACCCCGGTAGTGGAATGGCGGCACGACGGGCAGCCCTTAATCGTGGACGATCGCGTAACAATAACTAACACACCAAAGTTTTCCATGTTAAAAATAATTTCCGCACGTCGGAGCGATCGCGGCGAGTACCAGGTTCATGCAAAGAATAATATCGGTGAGGATACGGCTGCCTTCCTCGTGACCGTGACTGCCCCTCCAGACGCCCCTAGGAATGTATTAGTAGCAAGACAGGTCGATAAGTCGGTGACGTTGGGATGGGAGCCACCTGAAGACGACGGAGGCTGTCGTATCGGAAACTATGTAGTCGAATATTATCGCAGTGGATGGAATGTTTGGCTGAAGGCAACTACGAGCCGTAAGACAAACGTCACACTGTTTGACCTAATTGAAGGCAGTGAGTATAGGTTTCGTGTAAAGGCCGAAAGCCCATATGGAATGAGCGCACCCAGTAAAGAATCGGTGCCAGTGAAAATTCCTGGTCGCTCTGTGGATATGGAGTTCCTAGCTGTAGAATCGCGTATTATAAACGAAGCACTGACGCGAGAGGGAGCCGAGGAGGTGCCCGTATCGCCGGCGCCGAGGCGTAAACGGGCCGCTGCCTCTTCAGTGCAGGTGCCAGCTGCGGCCACCGCCTCACCGGCGCCTCTTAGAAAACAAAAACGAGTGTCGGTTCCTAACGAAGCCACGAGCAACGAGTTCATGTTGGTGCTGTACCCAGACAGCACCAAATCAAACGAAAAAGCCGGTAAGTTTTACGTTATCTTTACAGAAGTATCGACATATAAGTTTTATTTAAAAAAAAACCATGCGAATACTTTTACTATAAAAACAACTTCTCTATTAGAAAGCGAGCAGTAAGAGCGAACTCGACCAGAAAATCATATCGCTATTGTTTTTTGTGTTCTTTATTGAATAAACTTGTTCGTGCTACTGCGATTTTTTACACATTGGGAAGTATATGCGAATGTATATTTGAACACAAAACACCGCGAAAACAATGTGCATTCAATGGAAGATCGTAAAGACATAATAAACGCGTTGTCCATCTGTGAACCCAAATAGAATCGAATTATTATTTTTAACATATATATATGTTCGCCATAGTAACATGTGTTTACGTATAGAATTGTTTCGTTATTCAACATTGTTCTAATAGACTGAATTACTAGTCAAATATTTTGTTCTGTAAATTAAAAATATGTACATACCTACATGCATATATATCCATGGAGATAAATTTGCGAATTGTCATTTATCGTGAAAATTATATTTTAAACTCCGCTCGTGTTGAATAATTCTTTTGAATTTTAAAACAAACTATTTGTGTAGTTAATGGGTATTTAATAAAGAATTTTATGATTTTTTTCGAATCGTTGTATTCCAGTTTTACTGTGCTGAACGGCTCTTTGAGCTATTATTACTCTCGTGTCAGAGTGAGAAAACCATCGCCCGAAACACACAAACCCGAACTTGTATTGATATGAGTTATGTTATCATATATAACAGAACTCATATCAATCTACAAGCTCGATGCTTTTGCGAATTTCAATCATATATTAAATCTTAATGAGCGTTGTACGAGTATAAGAATTATTAAGTTTCGAGCCAATTATTGGCAAGCTATTATTTTTGTGATCTTGAGGAACACGAGTGTTTAAATTCTTATAACGTGATCATACGTAGTATATGTGTGTATGATTACGTTATTATATATTTAGAGAACGTGAATGTTTATAATTCTATCGATTGACATTTCAAGCGATATATTGGCTAGCTAGTTACTACAACGTACTGAGGCGATATCTATTTTTAGTTTAATCTTATTAAATTAATATATATAATAAAGAAGATTAAAAACGAAAATATTTAATTTTCAGAAAAAAGGAAGTCGTTTCAATTAGATCTAGAAGACTCGCTATCGCCTCCGCCGATATCATTGTCGGCTCCAGAGTTAAGTTCGCGATGTGTGATGCCTTTCAAACCCCTTCGCAACGCTGTCAGTTCAACGGAATTACTGCACGAGCGCGCCATGGCTCGATTTTATAAAGCAGTTGCTTTGAAGGAGCAACAAAGTAAACAATTAGATGAAAAAACACTCTCACTCGAACAAAATCACATTCCGTACAGCAACAGTATTGAACAAACCGATAACGACGCCGGCGCGACAGCAACAGATACGACTAACAATAAATTAACTACACTCGAAGTTTTAACGAAATCTGAATCACTTGACAGCAAGGATATCAAATTCAATCCAGCGCCACGCCAAGATTCTATCAATTCAGATAAATGGCAACATATGTCGTTCGACGAAGATTATACCGCTAGTACTGTATCGACGGATGGGGACTATACTGACGAAGAAGATAATAGTCTCAATGAAGAATTAGAAAGGGAAGGTCAATTAATGGAAGAAGAGGAAACTTACAACCCAAGGAACAAAGTTACGCGACCTTCGTCTTCGGTTAGTGAACCCATAGAAGAGGAAGAGGAACCTGAAACTGAACCTTTGAAACCTTTATTATTACCAGACCCTAATTTTATACCGAAGCCAATATTGAAGAAAAGAGAAACCGACGCAATAGATAATAAAACTACTCCATCTAAAACTATAAAAGAAGATAAGTCTTTGCAAAATAAACAAAAGAAAGATGACAAAATAAATTTGTTTAGTAAAATTACAAAGCAAAAACCTTTTAGTTTTCCTAAAATGCTAAGCAAAAAACAAACTGAAAAACCTTCGCAACCAAATGCACAAGTTAAGGAAGAAAAGTTAAAAGTAGAAGCAGTTGACGATAAGCTTAGCGACGAAGGTAAAACGGTTATCGATTATTACGGTAATATTGTAAAAGAGTATGGTAGTCATAAAAAGGCAAGTACGCCTCTCTACCTTAACACAGAAGATCTGAAACAAGTCGCAGAAAAACAAACGAGAGAAGACATTAAGAAAAATGACGTCGTTCCAAAAAAGAAAAAGGTCGTTAAAAAAGTACAGAAAAATAAAGTGAATTCAATAAAAATACAAAATCCCAAACCACCCGAGAAAACACACCAAACGAAAAAAGATCTTTTGGAAAAACAAAGACATCAAATTTCTGACAATACAGAAAAGTTCAATTCTAGTACACCTACAACTGAAAAACCGCAATCGAATGAGACGCGAGTTCTGCTTAAAACGACTGAACGAGCAACTGTCGTGATACCTATAGATTATAAAAAAATGGAAGAGAGAGCTAAAGTTAACGTTAGGTCAGCAATAGATTACACGGTTGATGTTTGTTTATTACTATTAGCGTTCTGGGTTTATTTCTTTAAAGATGAACGATTAGCGATTCCATTATTAATACTCATTATTTATCGTCAAGTACAAGAAACTATCTTGCAGAATATTCCCGAATGGATTAACCGGTACATGCCTCAGTGGATGAAAAAGAAGACTTCTTGACGATTTCCAAAAGACAAAGTGCGATTATTTGATTGTATTGTGAAATATGTGTGTTGTGAGTTCTTGTGAATTTCTTCGCTGAATAATGATGTTTTTATAATGATGAAGTTTTTATATGTTTTATGAATTCATTATAAAAAAGGATATAAATTATTTTACATTTAATCTATTAGGCGATGAAATAATGACGGTTCCACAGAGTACTTTTCGAAAATCTGTTTTTTTTTTTTCAATTTAATGTAAATTTAATGTAAATTAGACAATATTTATATTTAACATTGAATAAAGTTACTTCAAAAATGTTTCACTACAGAAATAGTATCAGATGTATAAGGTGCATATCGCAATTTAAAATACCTAGGTCAGACTGTGTCTCATATGGACCACCAAAGCGAGTGAACGATCCGAAATTGTGTGCCATTCGAGATAAGGGGTTAGTTCTAGGTGTATATTTTAATGAAAATGTTAAAGATGAGGGGGCGATTTTAACGGCAAGTGGTCAAAAATATGACAAACAATGTGGTGGTAAACTTTGGAATCAATTAAAATTGACCCCCATACCGCGGCTTGGGGAGTATAGAATATTTTATGATTTGGATAGCACTTATGGTTATGTAGCGGTTGCTGGTCTCGGAACTGAATGTCTATCATTTAATACGATTGAGCAATTAGATGAAAGCAAAGAAGCCATAAGAATAGCAGCGGGAATAGGCGCACGAGCCCTGCAAAAGTTTAAGCCCTCTGTTATTCACGTGGAATCATTTGGTAATGCCGAAGCCGCTGCAGAAGGTGCTACTCTGTCAACATGGAAATTCCAGGAATACAAAAGCCCTTCTAATAAAGAAATTGTTCCAAATGCTGAAATTGAACTTTTCGATGACTGTGATTTTCACGGATGGAAAATTGGAGCACTGAAAGCTGAATCTCAAAACTTAGCTCGATATCTCCAAGAAATGCCTCCAAATTATTTAAACCCAACATCTTTTGCAAAAATAGCAGTTGAGTTGCTTTGTGAATTAAACATCAACGTCGAAATCAAGACGCAGGGATGGGCAGCAAGCCACGAAATGGGAGGTTTCGTTGCTATAGGTAAATCTTCAATTCAGCCACCTCTTTACGTTGAGATAAGTTATTTCGGCGCAGACGAGTGCACCAGACCCATAGTACTTATCGGTAAAGGCGTTACCTTTGATAGCGGCAGTCTAGACCTCAAACCGATGCGAGATTTAATGGTAATGAAAGGTGACATGGCAGGTGCAGCTTGTGTACTAGCAATTACACGCGCCGCGGCTATTCTTAAATTACCTGTCAATATTCGAGGCATCCTACCCCTATGCGAGTTAATGCCAAGTGGCAGATGTCCGAAGTTTGGAGATGTAGTATCAAATGCTCATGGAAAATCGATTCATATAAGAGTGCCATCACGTGAAGGACGTCTTTTGATCGCAGATAGCTTAGTATATGCCAGGAACTACTGGCCAAAGGCTATTCTTGACATAGGGACGATGTCCAAAGAACTAATATACTCATTGGGAGGAGCAGCGTGTGCTTGCTATACGAATTCGGAAGAATTATTTTGTTACGTTTCCACGGCCAGTAGTCAAACAGGAGATAGAATCTGGCGTATGCCCCTATGGAAGTATTACGAAGAACGTATAAAAGATTGCGAAACTGCAGACGTAGCAAACACAAGTCGTGATGACTTCGGCGATTCAGCAAACTGTGCCGCCTTTCTAAAACAGTTCGTTTGTGACAGTAAATGGGTACATTTCGACACATATAATGTTGCTTATACAAGGGGTCACGACTTTCCCTATCTCCAACGAGGAATGACCGGCAGGCCCACGAGAACAGTGATAGAAATGATGTTTCAACTATTAGCCGATTCTAAGTTGTGATTGACTTGCTCCTAAATACTGTTTGTAATATTATTTTATTTTGTTTCTCAATTTATTGGAGTTCCTCTAAAACATATTTTCGAAACGAATCAATTTTTGTATTTGCTATAATATAAAAAAATTGCTAACATTGCTTGGTTTCTTTTCACCTACAATCCAACTCAATAGCCACGGACAAAATAACTAGAGACGTAATGAAAACTATAATTTGTATTGTACTCGTTTCCTGTTCTACCTCTAGTCATATTGTAATATGCTTCTGTTATAACGAGATTATATATTTGTGTTTTTGTTTGTTTGTTGTTTCCGGACTCACACCAAAACCAGAATCTCGATCAATGGACTCTATTATTGGGTATGATACACTGTAGTTTTCGAAAGGACAGACTAAGAAAACTTTACTAAGTATCCGAAAATTTTACAAACTAATCCTTGGACCACCACGCCTGTGTACGTCAAGTCATTTTTATCATTACAGTAAACCACTGTTAGGGTACTACTTAATATCGATACAATTTTAATCGAAAATATTTTTGATAAATGTAGGTAACATAAAAGTGCTATAAATATTAATTTAATAAATAAAAATGTTCATGGGCGATCTATTACTTAAAATAATAATAACATTAAAAATAAAATTACGTAACGAAAATAGCACATGCCTAAAATAATAACTTGTTAATAATTATCATTCTTTCGGGTTGAGGTGTAGGGGTACATATTTCCGGAATAAAAGTAACCTACGTGCTTATCCACTATAGTCTCTGTGCCAAATTTCATTGGGATCCGTTCAACCGTTTTGGCGGTTCTAGCGTGATTGAATAACAAACATCCATCCAAACTTCCGCATTAATTTGAGTATTTGTATTGACTACAGTTAGGGCCACTAGAAGTTTATGTTTATATATTTACAGATAGTCTTGATAAAAATATAACTTCGCGATTATAGGACAAAATAAGTTTTTAATTTAATCTCTTCAAATAAATGAACTGTTAAAATAAACCGATAATATATTTTCTGGCGATAAAGGTCAAAAGTGATGTCGCCTAAAGGCGACGTCAGCGATCTGGACATATCTAGCTAGCTACGTTGTCTGACAAAATTATACTAAACCTATGTATAGGGAAGCAAATAAATATATTAAAATAATGAACAAAATAGTTCATAATAATTTATTTTTATAATATATATCTTTTACCGCTGAGTACGTGTTGAAAACGATTTATAGAGTCATATTCATTCATAAATTCAAATCATTTGTAAAAAATACATTGGCAAAGAAGGCATATTATAATATTACATAGATGTTAAAAACGCATAAGGCTAATACTTGTTGACCTTCAGGTAGGATGTATTATATAAATAGGTACCTATATAATTGTATTTAACTAACATGACTTTGTATTTTTAAATGTTGAAAAAGAGTAATTACTATTTTTCTTGCCGGTTTTTCTCGGTAGAATCTGCATTCCGAACCTATGGTAGCTTCACTTAATATAGTTTGTTAAATGACGATTCAAAAGTGCTTGTAAAAGCCTACTTGAATAAAGTATATTTTGATTTTGATTACTGTCCCGACTTCTAACGGTTAAAATAAAGACTATCTCGTGTTATAAGTAATAATAAGTGATAATACTATCAAACATTTAATTGTGGTATAAGAAAAATTAGAGTGTGAGAGTTTTACGAATTTTACGATTACTCCTACAATATCTATTTTAGTTATGTTTGTGTAAGGGCACAACTATAGTCTAAATTAAATACTTAACATGTACGTATTACATATTTTAAAAAATCTAAAAATAGTTACGATCGTCTCTGAGCGGTCCCGTTTTGTTAATTACGTCAAATGTCATGTCGCCTGTCACTGCAATTATTGACGTAATACCAAAAAGATGCGTCGTTTCGCATTTCGCGCTACCGAGAATTTGTATTCGCTTATTAATAGTGTCACATACGATCAATCTCCTATTTGTTTTGGAACCTGAGATACTTTTCTCGTTTACATTCTTTTTGTGTTTAAAAGAAGTAAGCAGGGGCAAGGAATTAACCACATTCCAAAGAAAAAAATTGGTATCAATTTAATCAGTATCAGCGTGATACTTGTGACCTCTTTATATTTTTTATCCGAGCCAAATTATTCGGTTTCAGGCAATACTAAATAAATTATTTAGTTTTGTCTTGCGTCGTTATCATAGTTGGAAACGTATGCATAAACTCGTACTGAGTGGAGGTCGCTATAACAAAATTCTCTTGATTTATTTATTTATAGGAGTATTCATTGTAAATGTGCCAAACCTTAAAATTCCCAACGATTGTCTAAAATTTATTTATTTCTTTAAAACACGCTCATTATTATGAATAAAAGGAAAATATGAAAGATTTGAGGAATCGTTTAACAGAGTGCTTTGATATTGAATACTTGGCGACATTCAATAAAGCCAGAAACTTGTGGTTCTTCTTCATCGTTAAAAGTAATATTTTTATAAGTTACTCTAACACAACCGCCGTTATGAGGATTACCACCACCACCGTTACCTAAGCTGTTTCTATTGTTTAATTAAAATTTCCGGAATAAAAATCAGTCCAGACTTCAGGTTAAGTATTGAAACCACAAATCCTTTTCTGAGTGTGAAACGTGGGAAGCGAGAAGGTGCAGTATAAACTACTGGCTACTTCGAAGCCTCGCGAGGTGCCTCAAAGCTCCCGGCTCTCCGACTCAGCACCCAGCCCGGTCCTGGTAGTGTAGGTCCTGTAGTACGGGTCGCAACGTTTAAGATGAGATGTTTGCTGCTTGTTTAATAAGTAAAACACGTTTGGGTTTTTAATTTGCATTTAATAAACATCTAGGAACATATTACATGGCACATAAAATACATGAATGGCATAAACGACTAGTGTTACATTTTTTTATTTATGTTGCTAATATATTCTACGTTTGAGTTTGTGCGGTTTCGTCGCAACAATGATCCTGTGATAGTATTGGCTAATTTATAAGAGTGCTATTCGTAACCTCTTCCTTACAAACAATTGAACAGACGCGCGTGAAGAAGTTCAATCATAATGAGAGTCTTGTAAAACAAAAAACGCACAAAATGAAACGTAGTATAAATTCGACACAAAATACGTAAGTACTTGGCGGGAAAACGGTTAGTCTGAAAATATAAAAGATAAACTTATTATAAATGTAAAACTATAAATGCATTTATTTAATCGTGTAAATAATATCTTTTAATTTAATCTATATACATATAGTAATATTTATAAAAACAACTACGTTCAGTCATTGTGTAAATTTTTATAAAAATATAACACCACAATAGATAATATACAAAAACAATCGGATGTTAAAATAGAAATAGATGGTATTACAAAGATTTTAAATCTTAATATATAATTGATGTGGTTTTTGGTATTCTTTTGTAAAAGTCAAAAGTTATAACAATGTTAAAACGAAGGATCAATTTAAAGAGACAGTTCTCGTTGATTAGAAATCACTGTAACGATATGTTCAACGCTCGAGCTCTGCGCGCTTCGCTTATCGCCAGAACCTTACGGTGGGATAACTTACATGTACACACCTAGAAGTTAAAAGTTACGACTTGCTCCCCTTCGAATGGCACGGTAACGTACAATATTTAGCTTACAGTAAATCGGATCCTTTGCTTTATGCCTTTCTTAAAATACGTACTCCTAACAGGGAGTATCATAGCCATAGCCATAGCCATAGTCATCGTCCGTCGCAGTCATCGCAGAATATTTATTTAAAAGATATATCAGTGAATCCAGTTTCGATATCGCGTCACAGATCTTTCCGCAAGGAGAAGGTCCTGGTGTTGATGACCGAGGACAACTCCGTGTCGCTGACGTAGCCCGGCATGCCGGTGTAGAGCGTAGGCTGGACCAGGAGCGGCTGCGCGGAGAGAGCTACGAGGTCGCGGTTCGGGAAGTAAGATTTCCAGGTCGTACTTGAAAATAAAAAGTTACGTTGAGTACGCAGCCCGATAAGTGCGAGTCCTGTTATTGTAGTGTGTTCTGTCGGAAGGTGTAGGTACTCACTTCGGGTGCTGGTCGAACATGATCGGAAGGAACTCGTCGACCGGTAACATGTTCTGAAGAGGGTTGGCATCGAGAAGCTTCTTAGCTCCCCTGTTGGTCAGCAAGTATCCCACAGTCCAGTACGAGTAACGCGGCCGAGTCGTATGAGGAGTGACTTGTTCCTCAGCGCCCTCCATAAGTATCTTCCTTCCTAAGTAGCTAATTAAAACAATTATTTCAATTTATTTCTGAATAATTTTGCTGTCGGAACGTTTTGGAGAGTAGGAGGATCAAGACGTTATGGTACTTACATAAGGTCAAAATCGAGCTTTCTAACTTCAGACAACATTTTACGGTAGGTGTCGCGGAAGTTCGGCGAGAAACGCACGTCGTCTTCGAGAATCATGGTCAAAGAGTATTTCCTGTTAACGATCTGTGGAAACAGATTCATTAGAGATGTCCTTTGAGGCTGACTTAAGCCACTACACGGAGCTGTGGATCGCTTTTCGCGTGATTACCTTTTTCCAGATGTTGTAGTGGCTCAGGAAACATCCTATTTCGCCCGCTTTCATTGGTCTGAAAATAGATAAGTCGTTAGTAGATGTAAAACATATGAATGGGCCAGTGACGTCACCACCAGTCAAGTTACCTCTTGTGGTAGGGGTCTTCATAACCAGGCATAAATTTCACATTCAAGCGTCGAAGCGTGGTCAGGTTTAGTCTTCTAAAATTAAAATATACGAATTAAATTATCCGTTGGAGCAGTAGCCCTAAGCGCAAAGCTGAGTGAGCGACTGTCATACGTACAATCCATCCACAGCGGGTAACCTTTTCACTTCTATTCCGAGTTCTTTGAAGGTCATCAGCATCAGCTTCCTCCGCATCGGCCGTCGGTCGAGATTTATCATGTATACCATGTCACATCCGAACTTGGACCACTTCGGGTACGTCACGTACTTCTTCAGATCGGTGTCAAGCGGGAACTCGACTTCGTGACCCAATGCGTCCACTTTCAAGTTGATAAATCTTTGCGTTTCTTTCATCGGATCGTTGTCGATGTTCGGCATTGTGGTGAAGCCAAACAACTGATCGTTGCACAGTTTTATCTTGGTACCTTTGGAAGAACGTAAATGTAGTTTATTAGGATGTATCTACTGTACTGTGGCATTACGAGTGTCTAATATACGGTCAGTTATGAAATACCAGTGCGGTGCGCGCTCGCTGCGAAGTTTGTGACGTCGTCGCCGTAGTCCATATAGTCCGAATGCTCTACAGGATAGTAGGTGAGATAATCGGACGACTCGTTTGTTAGCGAGATCAGCACCGCGGAGTGTACCGCCGGTACGTTGTGACATCCGAGATAAAGTACTTCTCTTTTAAAGAACTTCATAAAGTAAGAGGAATCCTCGTAGGAGTAGTCCTTCGACTCGCCAGCCCTGAAACAAAGCTCGCCGATGAGTTTGGAGGAAGGAAGGCGAACCAGGCACAGTTAATTAAGCACCCGTACTCAACTGACCAGAAGTTTGAATACAGTCCATCCGAAATGAGCATTGGAGCCACAATTTTGTATTTGCGACCGACGAGAATCTTTAAAGTCGCCGGTTCCGTGAGGATAACGTCCGCATCCAACATCTGGAAATTAAAAGGGACATAAGTTTGAGTCCACGGAACTGCCGCTGATATCGTATAAAATAGAAATGATTGGTTTTCCACTTACAAACAGGTAGTCGGCCCGGATGTCCCTAGCGTAGTTCAGCGCCTCTTCTCTCAGCTTCGAGACGTGCTTGTATTGAACCGTATCCCAGAAAACTTTCACTTCGTTGTCTCCTTCCTGGGGCTCCGACGACACTTGCGAGAACAAGTGAAATGAATGGTACAAATTCTTATATTTTTCAGCCCATTTGTGCAGAATTTCTTCCGTCTCATCGTAATTATTTTCAGTGTGGATCCTGTAAATGATATTTTAATTAAGACTAGTACTAAATACTATAATTTAAATAAAAGGATTACGATAGAATCGTTTCTTTGCTGATAGTCGTTGCTAACGGTAAAGCATATTACTTTTTTTTGTAAAAAGCGATCATCAATGACATTTAATTATCTGTATCCATCTATCACCGTCACTGGCTATGTCAGTTCAACATTAAAGAAAAATATGCCGTTAATGAACTACTAGCTAAATAAATTTTACGACATATCTTATGGCCTAAATGCGTTACGATCACTATTAATTATTTTATCTCATTCGGTAATGCAACCATAAATAGTTCGTTGACATTATGTCGAAATATTCAGGCAAATGTTATCAACAATGGCAGTTTTAACACTCTCGTATGATAAAATACAAACATATACCAGAAACTGCTCTCATGATATGCCGCGCATGTCTCTGGGCGGAAGTCAAACTTGTGTATTATCGATTAAGTATGTTGGTAGGAAATTAACTCTTACAAACATAATACTTATAGCATTCGTTTATAAACAGAATGCAATGCCTTAGTTTGTAATTATTGAAATAATCCTTGGTTTTTAATTGTGTTCTCGGCCGGTCTGAACAACAATGGAAAAAGAGGGATTTGTATGAAATAGACTTGTTTTTGAGTCGTTTTAGACAAGCGCAGTGCATTCGTCGCACTGCAGTAGGTGACCGCAACTCTGGATCGATCATTTAATCCAATCACTCGAGTAAAAGCAAATAAACAACTTTGACATTGAATTTACGCGATATTGTCGAGATCTTGAATAGTCTATGGTATTCGTTAAGAATTCGTGAAAAAAAAAAACGTTTTCAATGCTGATAATTTGCAATCGAGACTTTGGAATTATATCAAGTGGATATAGATAAGTCGTTGAGTCGAATAGTATTGTACGGTAAATACGGTAGATAATTGGTCAAGAACTGTCCGTCATGTGTCATATCAGGACTATTACCAAAGCGTATGAAAAATGTAAAGGTAGAAAATATAAGAATTGTTTATCTTTAAATTTTTTTAGAAGTTATTATGCTTACCAAATGTCAATTCGGCTCTTTGGGTAATCCAATAGCCGGAGACAAGTCAAGAAATTCGGTAAACTGCTAACTTTATTTCGAGCCAAAATGGAAATTGCAATACGCGGCCTTATAGCACTGTCATAATTATCACCGGGGCAAACAAAATATCGCCCGAAGACGACTAAAATGAGAAACACTTGCGAATTATAGTTAGCCATAGTGCAGACACAGACTTTGTAAAAACTAATATGGATCAATAAATCAACAATATATTAACGAGTTCACGAATCACGGTCTTCACTTAGCAAAAGCAAATGGATAATAACGCGTTGACCGGCTCCACGACGCGCATCCTAAAAAAAACTAGTAGTGCCTAGCTTCCGCGCCCCCCACCCCGTTCCAGACTTCACTTTAAATCAATAAAATCCAGGACGTCCGGCCCGGCCGGATGACCTTCGACATTGTGTCGTTTTAATGTTTTAGTTATTTACTGTTTTCGGGGAAGGCGGTCGGTAGCCATGCAACCCTATCGTGTTTGTTTATTCAAATGAGCATGAGCAATGCTGGCTTTAGATAGGCATAGCTCATTTAATATACATTTAATATCAGAGAGACAAGATCATGATCAAATCAAATCAATTTTATTCAAGTAAACTTCACAATGAAGCGTTTTTGAATCGTCGATATTAAAATACTACCACCGTTTCGGAAAGCAGCCTCCAGTGAGAATAAACGGCAAGAAACTCGCATAGTTGCTCTTTTCAAATAAACAGATTTACAATGCTGTTTTTTACAATAATTAGTGTCCTGTGATGGAACCGGAGCCTAAACCCAGGCGTTTTTTTCTAAAAAGTACTGTTTTAATGAATAATAAGACTTATTTATTAATTTAGTCTTAATAAACTTTTTAAATTTTGTAAAAGGTAAATTGGTTACATTTTCCGGTGTCTTATTATGTATGCACATACCATTACCCAAAAACGTTCTCTGTACTGTACGCAAATGGAAAGTAGGGGTTACAAGATGTATTAATAGTATATATCAGCTTTTATGGAATACTTTTGTATATTCTTCTGTATAAACATTATATTATATTATTGTGAAGTAGCCGTTAATACATGATTATGCAGTTTTTTATTTATATAAGAAAAACAACCTCACAAAGGTTGTTTTTCTTATATAAATAAAAAACAACACATTTAAACGCTTACAGTTTCAGTACTTTAAATGTTTCACGACTATCCGGTGTTGATATAAATGTACATCGGTCCTAAATCATAAACTAAAATGTTTATTATCTGAGCAGTAGTAGCTTACTACACTTACTCTGAAATTTAACCTCATTTCAATCTTATCATCGTCAGCATAAAAATGAACAATATGTATGTATACTTTAATGTTCATAACAATGAATTGTTTGAATTGTTACTGTCCAGATAAATCTTGTCCTTTGAAACACCATTGCAGTTTTTATTGAGTAATTATTTGAAATGTGTATAATTATTAAAACTTATTTTACAGAGAAATAATATTTTATCATATATAGGTTTCTCTTTGGATAGTTATGTGCAAAATTTTTGTATATCGATATATTTCTATTTGGAAGTAGATTTTTTAATTTCCCTTCTATTTATAATATATATAAGCCGAGATGGCCTAGTGGTTAGAATGCATGCATCTTAACCAATGATTTCGGGTTCAAACCCAGGCAGGCAGGCACCACTGAATTTTCATGTGCCTAATTTGTGTTTATAATTCATCTCGTGCTTGGCGGTGAAGGAAAATATCCTGCATGTGGCTAATTTCAATGAAATTCTGCCACATGTGTATTCCACCAACCCGCATTGGAGCAGCATGGTGGAATATGCTCCTAACCTTCTCCTCAAAAGGAGAGAAGGCCTTAGCACAGCAGTGGGAAATTTACAGGCTGCTAATATATGCTAATGTAAATGTTATCCACAGTAGCATTGTCACAAACTTCTTTAATTTATTAAACCAAATTTTTTGAATATAGAAAAAAGCAGTTTTTTTTAAAGCAAAGATAAGTGGACCTGCAATAGCCACCTGATGTTATGCGGTCACCACAGCAAGTTCCTTGCATCACCGATGCACCACTTGTGACAATAATTGTACTGTCACACTCACCTTTCAAACCAGAACACAATTATACTAAGTATTGCCGCTTGATGGTAGAATATATGAAAAGTGGGTTATAGCTAAGCAGAGGGGCTCACAGCAAGCCCAATCAGCCCTATCACCCATGATGTACTAATTTTACATAATAATAAGTCTATAGTGAAGCTTTTATTTTTATGAAAGAAGCTGTCAGTGATCGTACATTTGTAATATTACTGAATATAAGTACATATGAGTTAATTAGCATGTAACAAGATGGCGTTTTCAGGATGCTTAGAGTTGGAATCTATCGATCAAAGACCAGCAGTAGATGACCTAAATTCTGGATGCATAGTGCAGGTTATGCTAATCATTTAAAATATTATACTCACCAAAGGTCAATGCGCTCTTTTGGGTAATCCAAAAGCCTAAGACTGGTCAAGAAATACGGTAAACTATTAACTTTATTCCGAGCTAAAATCGAAATTGCAACTCGCGGCATTACAGAACTATCATAAAAATCACCAGAGCAAACAAAATATCGCCCGAAGACGACCAATAAGAGAAACACTTGTGATTTATAGTTAGCCATAGTGCAGACACAAAGTAACGTTTGAGTTTATTCAATATATAATGAATATTAATTTAATATATGAGTTTACGAATAAAGGTCTTCACGTATGTACGATTTAAAAATGAATAAGGAATGAAATCTCATTTGAGAGCAAGTACGCAAAACAATGAGCGGAAACAGCGGTGCGCACTGTTTGTCATACCCAGGCAGGGCCCATGCATGCAATTCAAATCAACAAAATCCAGGACACTGGAATGACCTCCAGCCTCGGTCCGACTGAACTTTGACATAAGTTTTTTTTTTTTGTGTTTCATTACAACAGTAGGCAACAGTCTGAACTATACAGCCGATTCATAATCTAAATCTAGGTAATAAATAATTAATTACAAATAAATACTAATAATCTACGTATTACTATTAGTATAACAATAATTATTAATTATTATGTAACACACCAATTTAAATTCGTCATAAAATAAACATTGTAAATTAAAATAAAGAGTAAAGTTGTCTTTTTAACTTCACCATTGCTTTTTTAAGTTGGAGGTAGAAATCATTTTCAATTTTCGATTTTGTTATTAGTAGGTAAATAAAAACAAATCTAAGTGTTATATGGGTAATTGTCGTCCCTTCTCTTTCCTATTATTTTTGTAAGTCAGAACTGGCAAGTCAAGTTTTAACTCATTTCACAAAATCAAAATATTCTAAAATGTAGGCTTCGTTCATTTCATTCTAGAATGATTCTTATAATATCACTTGTATCACCTTTGTTGTATTGAAATTATTAATATTATAACTGTAATACATTCTTCGAATCTCATTTGTTGAAATATTTTGTTTGTGTCGCCAAAAACTAATTAAGACTATTCCTTACTCCTAGCGATGTAATTAACGGTTGTGTGAAAAATTGATTGATTCAAAATAACGGCACATAACTAAATGCACTTCCTAATTTATAAATCATCGTTAGCGAAGACGTCTAAGCAATAATTTCTGAGGAACCCTAATGTCTGAAGGCGATGAATACGAGATCACTCGGTTGGACGTCATCATAACGTTTCCCGTCGTGTAAATAATAATAAACTTCGTTATTCGACATCGACCTTTGGACTCATTTTCTGATGTTACATATAAATTAAAAAACATTCATGCTTCGATTACTTTATTTATAACGGCTCATTTCATACAAATTTGTATAAAGGTAAAACAGAGTGTCACAATATTTAGCTTGCCTTGCGTGGTTTGCTGTAAAAGCAATTTAGTCTCGACTTGGATCTGTTTGTGTACAAATTTGATTGAAATGAACGATATATCGATACATTAATTAGATATGTTTTTATAATTTAAATGGCTACTTAAATATATTAATAATCTATTATATTTTAGGACATTTTTCATAAAGCGTATCGTTTGAGAAACATTCACAAAATAGTAATCCATTTATCTAAAGTATATTTTTATCAATATAAGAATATCATCTGTAGAATAAACTTCAGTATACAGTTTAGTGAGATATATTTTAAAGGAGCTCTAAAAGGGAACACTTACGAGCGATCACTTTTGTCAATAAGATCGATATACTTTTCTTAAGATCTAAGATGGCCTACTAAATATCTTTAATGTAAATATTTTGTAGGCTATTATTCTTCAAAATTGACAAGAGTCGTATTATCTATATAAATAGTATCAGATTTTTTTATTTCTGACGGAGGTAAGCAGAAGGGTGGGGGGTGCGACCAGAACCCGTTCTCAGTGCACACTATTGAAGCTTCACCGACGATCTCGTAACCTTCTTCACACGAGTATATGATCAGATCGCCGACGGGATACTTTCCGTCCTTGGACGTCGCCGTTGTCAACAAGCGACCCTTCTCCGGCACGAGAGGGTCGGGACAATAGATAGCTGCGAACAAGAACGCTCGTTTTAGAGTACCCGTCAGGTCCGTAAGTAACTTTCGGGGACGTTTCTGTTTACTCACCGATACAGTGCGGCATCTCGCCAGACCACTTTCCATCCAGTTCACATTCTAGCCCTGGGGCTCCAATGAGTCGATACCCCCACGAACAAGCGAATACGGCGCGTCCGCCGTAAGATGAGTTATACTCTACGACGCTAAGGTGGTTACCGAGCGTTCGGAGCACTGGACAAAATGTTTCTACACACGTAGGCGGTTGTGATGACCAACGCCCTGCGAGGGAATAAAGCACACTTCAACATCACGACATTATGAAACATGTACATAATATATGCCAGAGCATCTCGACCATTTCCTATTACAATATAATTGAAACGGAATCGCTGAATGTGACTCACCGTCACCCATGCAGTTGACAATAGCAGAACCGTTGAGGTGGTAGCCCGGCTGGCAGCTGAAGTGAACAGCATTTCCCAGCCGCGTGCCTTGTGCGAACTGATGAACATGGGGTGACGAAACGTTAATCGGCGGACAAACTATGTCTGGAAGCAAAAACACAACAGCCTTAGAGACGCGTCGCGATGCAGGAGGCGCATGGCGGGCTACTCTGTGCTGTCTACTACGCTGGTATTATTATAAGGGAATAAAACGATCAGAATATCTAATAAATTAAACCTAGTAAGTCCTAGTTTTTAAATAATAAAGTCAAAATTAAAACATCTACAACATATAAGGGTTCCAATCTAATTAAATATTAGCAAATACTCTCGTCAGCAGCATGATTTCAAAACTAAAAGCAGTTTTTCTCCTGTTTTAGACTAAAGCATTGTAATGGACGTTATAGGAGGATGAGTGGCAGTTTAGTAAAACTTCTCTTTTTTAGCGAGTATAAGAAGAAATATTTATTTGTAAAAATTATTAACTATTTATACAGAAATTGAAAATAAAATTAACCAATTAAAATACAGGAAAACCAATATATAAAAGAGCCACCCTATATAGGCTTAAAATATCATCTGTCTCGCTCTCGCGCCTTTCCCTCTCGCTCGGTTGTCGCTCGGCAGTCCGCGTAATTTTTTATAAATATTAGTTTTCAAGAAGTGAATAGAAATAGGTCGCCAGCGAATCGTCTTGCGAGTATCTACGGGTGTGAAGAATTGAAGCTAGTGTGAACTGAAGACAAACAGTTCTATTCCGAGCTTATATTATGTTCTAAATAAAACAGTTCTTGTCTGAAATATTCGTCGTTTCAACGATAACGTCATATTTTGTGGCATGCGCTTGCTGTTGCTAACGGCGCAACGACGTACGGCTGCAGCCCTTTTCACTTGGGAAGGCGCGCCCACCCGCGTTAAATTATCGGCGTGCGTAAGTGGGAGTGTCGTGCTTACAAGATGGATCAGTTAGGATGCCTTACTTACGACTGACATCTCACGCAGATGACAGTTGATTAGGTTGTATTAGTAAATTCACTCCGATAGTTTAACGCGGAGGCGCGCCTACGTGAGTGAAGAGATCTATCTACATACGAGTAATACAACAGAAACAATTAAAATTAAATTTGGTACTACGACATAAAGAACATGCAATTAAACTTACGTGAAATGAGTCTCGTTGGAGAGGAAAGTAGTATGCATTAACTGCTCTATATAAAGGATGACTTTCGATTTTACACAAACACGGACACTTAGTTACAAAGCACACGACAGCCGAGGTGCTCGGTGGGTTGCTGTCAACGGATCGAAGCTCAAGCTTAATAGGCAAGCCTTAAACAGCCATGCAAGAAGACTCACTAACAACTTTAATGGCGACCGTGTTGGTGTTCCCGGCGGGAGAGGTGCACGTGTAGCTGTCGCTGTGCCGGGCGGAGACGCGGTTCAGCACGAGGCGGTAGTGAAGGTCCGTCTCGCCGGTGTGGCTGGCCCACTCTGCAAGCCGTTCCCAGATCAAGTCAAACCAAATTTCTTTATTCATTACAGACGCAAAACACTTATTGAAAAAATTTAGTCAAGAAAAAAACTACCAATGGTTCAGAAAGAAACACCTCAGACCCGAGAAGATAATCTGGCAACAGAGGCATTTAGAACGCTTTCTGAATTATCCTAATGCAGTCGAGGATTCAAGCCGTTTATAAGGGGCGCGGCGAGATATATCTTCATGCAATCGATTCCAAACACATCCAAAATATCTTACAAAATAGTAATTAAATCGGATAACTAATATTTCTAAGCGTCAGCAACTGTGTTATTACCAGCATGATGCCTATACAACTGGGTCCAGCTCCAGTCCGGTTTTCCCATGGATTGTGGCCAGAGGCAGTCCAGCCACACCGTGCTTCCAGGGTACACGTATAGCTCGCCGCTCAGCTCCACTATAGCGGAGCCAGTCACGGCGATGTACTGGATAGTGGGCGGAGCACCACCTAAGATCGAGAATTAAAACGACTTATGGCTTCCGAGAAGAACAACATTTAACAAACAATAAAGTCGTATTCTTTCCTTGTGTATTGTGTGTACCTGTATAGTTCGTGATCACTGAAGTAGGAACGCACTGCGGCATCTTAGAAGACCATTCGCCGTTCTCACACCGTAGCATGTTTTCCCCTGTAAGCTTGTACAAGCCAAAGTGCTTGCATCTGGCAACTATTACAGACCCATGTGGAAAGTAAGTATCGATCTGAAATATAGTGCCGTGTCAAAGAATTCTAACTTGAGACATTTCTTTCTTACACAGCCGTTCAATGTTAGTATTGTAATGTTAGAATTTAAAATATACACCAACCAAATAACACCACCACCAAGTATTAAGTTGTTTAGTTATTAGGAATCAGTGCAATGATCCATTTAAAACGACTAACCATTACATATATTCACCGGTCGCTTTCTCTCTGAAAGTTTAAGTTTGAAGAGTTAAGGCTTATCATCTATGACAGAAGTTTAAAGAATGTCAATAAAATTTATTATTGTATCAAAGTAAAATACAAAACGTTTACTTACCAATATAGAGTCATTTTTAAAGGCAACAGCTAATAGGGGGTTTTGATTGCGGTATAGACATTCACGGAAGACCGGCTGGAATCTACCATCTGTAATCGATTTGACTGTTACTGAATAAATTAGTATTGTCCTTTTCGTTTTAAAAAGAAAAGGAAAAAATAAAAATAATAGACTCTCATAAAATACTTACTTGGTGTTTGGGAACAAAGGGGGCCCACCCAGTTTCCATCGATGCATTTTATTTTACAAATAAGATGCTCATTTGTCGGTCCGATGATTCCAGGAAACTTAACCTACGTCAGAAAGATATTATTAATCTTAATTGAAAAAATAGAAATAACTGAGAAACACTTGTCTTAACACACGTACAGAAGGAAATGTTTTAGTATCATTCAATATTTAGAACAATACCTCACCTCAGATATTTTTGCGAAGTCAGCCCTAAACCTGCTAATATCGAGGTTGTCGTCAACGGTTGTGACATCTGGAAGGGAGCATTTGAAGTCATCTGAAATAATGATACGATCATGTATCAGTGAGACGGATACACCACTTAAATTGCTAGAGACTTATATAAATAGAATTCATCTAACATTCCGAGCAACAGAATATCATAATGATCTAAAAAGACACATAGACAGGTTCCGATTTTAACCTATGTGGTAGCAATCGTATGCCCTTAAAAGTGGCTGTGTGAAAATATTCAAAGGCAAACTTTCTTATTCTACAAGTGCGAGGGTGAGTGTGTTATTACTCTACATCCAGGATAAATAGCAATACAATTGTATTTAATTATCTATATAACTTGATTGCCAGAAAAGAGTAACTACTGAGATACTTGCTGGTTCTTCTCCGTATGATCTACATTGCAGCTTTAAATCTAATAAAATTGTTGCAAGAGCCAGAAAATATGATAATGAGTCCAAGATGTTTTGCCCGTGTTAAGTAGCCACTATGCGAGCTCCTAGGCAATGCATGTCTCGGGGGCTCTTAACTATTTCTTGTTTCCTATATTCTTACTTCAGTCATATACAATGCAAACAAATAAAATTGTGACAAGCTATCAGCAACGAAAGTAAATTGCGAGCTCAAGTGGTGTTCCGTCAGGCCAACACAACCACAGACAAATATAGCTCTCTTTGTGTGCTTGTGATGTCCTGGCAACATTAGCATTGGCAGTACACTGGCTGCCTTTAGAAAACAGAAATAGTTTAATTGTTTGCAAATCTGTTTTATTTTCGAGAACTGATTAGAAGCAATACAAGATGAAAAATTTAAAGAATAGTAGTTACATGATGGCCGTTGTAGAAACATTTGGGGAGAATTACAAAAATATTTTTTTAAAAGAAACTCAAGTACCCGAGGAGTGTTGTCTCTCAGTTAACTGTTAAATATGTGAACTGCGACTTGCTAGAAGACAGTTGAAAAATAGATTTTATGTTAATATCCCTAATTATTTTTTTTATTTTATAAGCATGCCGGTAGCCTGGTGAATAAGCTAAACAATAGTTCGAGTTCACATTTTACTCGAGACCCGGACACTAAGAAATATAAGCTACTATTAGGCATTAAATGTAAATGTGCTGACAAACTCATGTATAATACTAGTATTTATAATTGCTCAATCAGCCTTCATTTGGAACTCCTATACAAAATATATTTATTGGATGAAACAAATAAGATTTTCTTTTATTTTCTTTGATTGATTAAGCAAGTCTTTGTAGAAATTTAATAGACAACTTGTCAATTTGTGATGAATATTATGATAGTGTTACGCATAGACTCATATTAAATAGAAATAACATGTTTGATAGTCTAGTGTTAAGTATTAAGAAGCAAGGAACTGAAGTCTCAAGTAACAATTAGGAGGCTGTTAAATCAATAAGTAAAAGCTGAAACTTGATCCTCAAAATGGCTCCTTCTCAAGCGCGACTGCGCACATAGTTGCAACTTGCAATATTATTGATTACGACTATTGATTTTTCTAAAAATAAATATTTACTTTGCGTTACATAAGTGTATATTCGTTCCTATTACTATTTATAATTGTTTTAAAAAATTAGATCTATCATCTCACCCGATGATACAGTTTCATTCTTGTTATAACAGAAGCCGGCCGTCACCAATAATAACAGGAGCATAAACTTGTTCATTTTGTATACAGTATTTTTCGTTATGTACGTAACTTGCAGCAGTAAATACTGATCACCATCCACTAATAGGCATTCATTACTTCATTTACATAGAAAATGCTTTCCGTGTTATGTTACTGAAATGAACGAATCTAAAATATAGGAATTCTCTACTCATTGATCACTGCACTGCTCACTGAGCCACTGACTGAACAGTGGACTCTGACTGACTGACGATTGTAAAACAGTTTGAATTTAATTTTGATCGAACATGTCATATTTATATTTAGATTAACCGTGTTGCTAGCATAGAAAATGAAGCGTTCAAAAACCTTACGCTGAAAATAAAACATTTGACATGTAAAAATAAATTAGTATAATTATTTTCTAAATTACAGTAAAGTCTTCGTTTCTTTTTGCATCAGAAAATGATTTAACTTAAAACTATATTAGAAAATTTATTTGGGGCTACTATAATAATTGAATTAATCCTGACCAAAAAAATAACCTGAGAATGGGTAGTGACTTTTAAACTTGTTTGAAAATAAATTCTTAATTTAGCGCGCTGTAATGAAAACCTAATATAAGGATAAATTACTTCATCGTTATAAGTTACGTTATTTTAAGATTTGACTTTTTAATAGCGCGGTCGTACATAGATAGTAGAGCTACATTTTGTTTTTAAACGAGTATCGGAATAAATCGGATATCTATCAATTCAGACATCCGGTTTTTAGTTCGAAACTAGATAATAGATATGTAGTATGACTAGTAGGTAAACTTTAGAACATGGTGCTGAAAGACAAATTTAAGAATTACACATTATAAGAGGCATGAACACTATCGATTATGACTATTCCATTAATTTCGTTTTGACCTAAAGGAAAAGAAAACTCCTGGAGTCGGAATTGATATGAGGATTTTTCTAGGATTAAACCTGGATATTCATCAAATCCCTTTTGTATAGGGAACCGACAAGAGATTTTCTCTTGTGATCCGCGTCGTAGGATCCAAGAGCAAAAAATATCTCAATTATATTACATCTTATGTAATACAATCTGCAAATTCTTCTAGAAATTACTCAATTTTATTATGTATGTCATACGCAAGCCAAGAGGGCGAATGGAACACGTCAATCATAATCAAAGATCGAAAACTCAAATCCGGTCGGACGCTATACAGTTTTCATATGCTTCATTTATATTTATCGTTGTTCTTGTTGTGCTAAAAATATTGTACAACCCGCAGGAGTCGGACGTATATTCACTAATTCCTAATGGTGCAACACGATGGACTTAGTTCTTTTTGCGAGTGCCGATATTATATTTGTAGCGAGCAGTAAACGATGGGGTATGCTACCTGATACGATGGGGTACTACCCCACAAATATATATCTTATGATATGATACATTTATTATTTCTATTTTTTACAAACTTGCTTTATATTTTCACTTCATCAGCGTTCGGCGTTGCATATATTTACCCGATTTCATTCCCATGGTTTACCCCACCGATAAGGACGAACGTCACCTCGAGCCCAAAAGGGTTCACCCTAAGGCAGAGTCTTAACACTCGCCCCAACGTTTGGTGACGCTGAAAAGGTCAGTAGGGCCAACAGCAATACTCAATCAAGATACAGCAGAGCCATGGTTTATTTTATGACTGTCGACTGACGTAATAAAGACAGCACGTGTTCGCGCCCAAATCGTTTTGCGCTATACTATCACTTGCGCAGTTTGCTAGCCGTGAGCGAAATCGGTCAATGTAGGAAATGAAAGGCAATGAAGGAATAATGCTTTTATTTATAGACGTATGCAGCTCTGTTACATATAAAATTTATACACGAGTAAGCCTCTGGTGACATTAGGCATTTTAGATTTAGGTAATGAAAGTATTAGTTAGCCCTACGAAATACTCACCATGATTGTAAACAAATATTCTTTAAATCTCAAGCTACTTGTTCAATTGTTTAAAAAAAAATCACATTTTCCTAATGTCCTAGCTTTCTTTGTTATGTATAAATAATTGCGATACACTTATAAAATATAATGTAATATATGTTGTCCTTTTTTGTTCTGTTACTTTTGATTGACAGAAAGATATATGTACGTTTGGAATAAACTACGTTTACTTTAGTAAAAATATGTAGTAGTAATCTGTGCATATATGGCCAGTGGCAGTACCATAAACAGTACAACGTATATAACTAATGTAGTAACGTAAAAATACATCAACACTTTTATTATTTAAAAAATTATTATAATTAATTTACTAGTTATCAAGCAATACAGGTCCCAAATGCAATAAAACATTACACGTTGGATTTTCACTTATAAGTTAAGTATGTAGAAAATGCTACTAAATCTCTCTTTTAACAAGATATAAATTATTGTAATTTTATACATAATATACGTTTTATACACATTTTGTATGTAAAATATAAACTAGAGCATAAAACAGACAAGGCACTGACAGCGACGTATTGCAGCATTAATTATTATAAAGAAGTTTAAATTCCATTAGTTATGGGTCGATTCCATTAGTATGGTCTCGGGTTATCGCAGCCTACATGGACACGCTGACTGATAAACTTGGCTATTTGTTCTTTATCGAGCGTCAAGTCACCTTTGCGTATTATTTAGTGATGTTTGTCTTTACATTGTCGTTGGGATCATCTGTGATTACGATTTTTTATGAAACATAAAGATTAAAATTAAACATTGTAGCTATACAATACAAAATACAACGGTTTAACTTTAAGGAAAAAATGCATTGAGAAATTAATAATGACACATTTTAAATAAGTTTTTAAGATAATAAATAGAATATTACAAATACAAGCGATATTCAGAACAGATCTTCATGAATACATACAATCTCTGGGATCGTATATTATTGTAAGTCGTTAAATTATATCTAAGCCATACACATAATTAATGAATTCGCTAAAAGATATATCGGCCTTGAGACATAAATAAATTTCACTAAGTGTTTTCATATCGAGATAGCACAGATCCACTTTACTGTTCATTCATTTTCACTCAAATGAACAACTAGACTCACTTGTTTTGTAAAGTAGTCCGTCCGTCCGTCTTGACTCCCGTACTTAGGTAAACTCTAGTAATTAACTTTTGGAAGATATACTCGATTATAAAATATCAACGAACAATCAGTTGGTTATTTTGAACCTCGTCTTAGGCACATTATAGAACTAAAAATAATAATATTGTAATTCTAATCAGTCTTACATTTAGGCACCTCAAATCACAACAGCAACAGTGCACGAAATATTATTTGTATATTAGCATAGCACAAATTCATGTGCAGTAATCCCTCGACTTGCGTCATTTCTCGAGCTACCTTAACTCATGAAATCATCAAGAGCCATCCACTTCAAACGTGTAATAAGCACCCATTTACATAGGAACTTGCGTCATTACTTCTTCTAACTATCTTTAAAAATTACTTTATAAATACATACTCTATTTCGCCGTACCTCCGTGTTACGCAAGTCTGGGTATTACTGTACAAAACGGTAGATATATAATATATATTTATACTTTTAATAAATAACAAAAAGGCTGGTATAATCTGCGAGGTGTACAATCATGGAAGAACATGTTTGAAGACAGTTTCTATAATTGAGGAATCACAAAGTACTCGTTTTGTATGTATAGTAACTTTTTCTAAGACGTTAATTCTGTTCATTCTGCTGAAACAATTAGTCTTACAACATATTCTGAAAGATTCATTCCTAACATGTGTTTTAAACATCCACATTGATGAATAAAACATTGACAAATGTAAGTCGAAAAATAGTAGACATACATGTAAATAAGAACAGTTGTGTACTTGGTTCAAAAATATGTCTGCAATGTAAGTATAATTATTGTATCTTTGTAAGTTTTTGACATATTCAGGAAAAATTTTTATTTTATAATATTTTAAAAAATCAATCTAAGCACAAAATCAGTACATCAATCAACAGTCAGTATAATAATCTATGTATATATATATATATAAATAATAATCAGAACTAAATATAGTATTCACATCAAGTCTAGACAATCTAATAATGAACAGTGATAACAAAGACCAAAGTTCCAGATGCAATTCAATGTCACTCAAAGAACTTTCCTTGACCACTGGACAAGGCAGCCAATTGTCAAGTTTTATTAAGAGCAACAATAAATTTTAATGTCAGCACACATTTGTGTCTAGGTGACGTCAGTTGGGGCAGATTATGCAATCAGTACATACAATCATATGTTTAATGTGTCTAGCATGATCCAGCCATCAAGATCATACTTTACCTTACTAACCCTTCACAACATTTCATAATGCTAACACTTAATAATTCTTATTTATACCTACGTTTTTGAAATTGTGAAGTAATAAGCTTAAGAAAGGTAGTCATTACACAGTAAGGATATAACTGGATAATAATTATATTATTATATAAAAAGTAGAAAAGTAAATGTATATGAGATCAAAAGTGATTACAGTTGCAAGTTAGCAGACCCTGAAGTTGTAGCATTTATTATATTCGAGCAAAATGACAATAGAACTGAGCTCCAGCAGTGGTATTACAGTTATACCTTAAATAATATGAGTTTTAAGTATGTCATAACTACACACTATTACAGCATCCAAAAATCACTGGAATGTCTTAATAAAAATAAATGTATTCTAATTTTCTGAAATCTGACTATACAAATCACTTGGATGATACTTACAGATTACTTGCAGTTCTTTAAAGAAGTGTTTTTAATTACCCAAAATCCTATGGAATATGGTGGCATAGACACGTGATTACCATATTTTATATGATTAGGTTGCATTTCTGGAACAGATGATTCATAATAAAGAGGCCAGCCATTCAATAGAATTGTTTTTGTTCTTCTGTTATTGGAAGGAGCACTTATAATATACTCGTCAATGTTCAAGTCATCACCGTGAAAGGCAGTTCCATTAAGGAGGAATTTTGCTTTTTCCATTTGTAAATTGATGGCATAAATGGTTACAGCTGTTGTATCATTTGTGTATTTTCTATTTGTGCAATGGGCATATATCCTTTGGTAGCGGGAACATTTACAGCTTACTTTCAGAACTTTGTTTCCAACAAGTCTTTTGTACAAGACACTTACCCACCAATCTGGTAATGGTTCTAGCTTATCATCAATCAGACTATAATTGCCGCCAATCAAACTTTGCCTAATCACAGTTGTTATATTATACTTTGCCGACAAACCCAACTTGTCTACCCAGAGAGGGGTACCTGCATAAGAATTGGATAGCCCAGGCGCTCCGCCCCCGTAGGAACTACTCGTTTCAGTTAGCCACATTGGTATGTTGTGATATTTCTTAGTGTGATTTTGCATAATTTTAATTTGTTCACTCAGTAGTTCCAAAGTGTCTGGATTCCAAAAGTCTTCCAAAGTGGCAGTTCTGCTATTTAAGTAATACTGATGCCAGGATCTAACATTTATATAATGAGAACCATTGCCTAGGAACTCTACCATGTATTTGAGGCAATTAGGTTGGTGTTCTTGTGGTCTAGTTGTATCAGGACCTACCAACAATGACTTTTTGTAACCATGATGGTTTAGTAACTTTCTAAGCTTTTTGTAATCATGAGCCAAGGTCTGTGGGCTGATGGATAAGTTAAAAACATGGTGGAATGAATTGGGTTCATTGCCAAGCTGCCAATCAACATCAAAATTTTTATGTTTTGAGTATTCTAAAATTTCAATAGCGTTTTGACTCTTCCATTCATGATCATCACGTAATAATAAATTTAAACTAAAAAGTAATTTTGTATTCGTTTTTATACAGAATTCGTTTATTTCTGTCCACTTCTGACCAGTCATTATAAAAAATGGTAAAAATTTGTGCTTACAAAGAGTCTGAACTGCAGTACAGGTCGCTTCGGTAGCAGCACTCAAAGGGCAATAGTTACATGTCGCTGACGGAATGTCTTCAGAACTAAATATTAAACGGTCGGACATGGTACCACCAAGCCGGAGTCGCGCGGGAGCCAGAGCTGCAGCTAGCTCTCTGAGTCTTGTGTTAGTGAAATTAACTTTATCGTAGTTCTCTATTTCAGACGTATCAATACCAAAACTTAAAAAGTCATCGGGAATAATAGGGTGGAATTTTTGATGCTCGTCGATTGTAATGTAACATTTTTCTCCGATGTTATATTTTACAAACAACCCTAGTAGGGCTATATTGCAGCAGAAAATAATGGCACATGTTGCTACTAACCGTTTGTTAGATATCATTTTATATTAGACATAAGCCTGTGTTTTCGAGGGCACAAGTAGTAAAAATAATATATTGATAAAAAAATATTAAAACTTATATTTAATTTGTTGATAGTGAGTACCTAAGAAACCAGCGGTGACACTACCATATACGTTGGTTTAAAATATGAAACTGAACACAACTTAGAAACAGACAAAATAACGTTAGGTTTTGCTTACTGGTGAAAGTCAGTCAAGACTGACAGTTAGACTCGACTCTACAGTCGAACTGTACTCGGCACTCGCTACTGTCTAATAGTTGACAGACTAAATTAAAAAAAAACTGAATACTATACAATACAATTTACAATAAAAAATTATACTATTCGTCTCTAATTTTATTTTAGTTATAGGAAGATAGTCCAAGACAATATCATATTAATTTTTAATAATTATTAAAAATAAAATGATAACATTCAACTACGTAAGATTCAGAATTTTATTCAGTAATCTTAAAAAGGTTTTTAAAGTTTTATTCTTTACAAGAAAATCCAAAGACAATAGATCTATAGACCACATGAACAAAGTAACTCGCGCGTTACTTACCAGTAATAAAAATGATTGTAAGTCATATATCTAAAATTGTAAAATCTTTAACTAAAAGTTTATACTTCATTTTAAATATAGGACTTAATAAGAATTAATTTATTGACTTATATTGAAAAGCCCTTGAATTGAAACAAAAAATAATAAAATAAATTAGTTACCAAATCGTCAATACAGATGGCATTACTGATGTTACTTTGAACTTACACGTATATTAAATTATTAAGTCTGGAATCATATTAAGAACATTGTGAAAGTTTTGTTTACAATTTTTTCATAAATAGATCATTGTTCTTTATATCTTATTCACGCTTATCTTTTCTCTTTAAATTCAATAAACTGCGGAGTGATGGAAATTGTTGATATATATGCCAGACATTGAGATTTCTTTGGCGGGACGTTTTTAACACTTAAAATACGCGGACCTAAAAGGTGGGGTAACCCGAGCGTCATGGTTTTTTAAATTCGATCTATTTCCCAGCCCGACAGTTGATTTCGGGTGGATAGCAATAATAATAATAATAATTTATATCATTGAAATTACTAAATATTTTGAGTACGGTTATATTATTGTTATAAATTAATTCTATCAAATTGGAATAATAAGTATATATACTAATTCTGTAATCTATGAAAATTTAGTCTAAGTATAAGTAATAGAATTTTTAGGCATCAGAAAATGTTAAGTTATTGTTAACAAAATATAATATGTAATACAAATGCGCTTTTTCTAAATATTGATTTACTATCGGATATCGTGTAAAATTGTACTACTTGTGTTATTTCATTTCCAACATTTTCTGGTATATTTCCAAAAACATATGCGGAGATACAATAGGAAGATACCTTAACATAAATAAGTGTATATAGGATACCATCTAATTATTGTATTATGATCAGCCGCTACAGCGATGCAGTTTTTAGTGTTCCAGCAGATACAATAAAAAAGGAGAATTATTTTCGTATGTGGATGTGGATCTGTTCTATAGTTCTCGATGATTTCATCTTATGAAGTTCTGGTGAACTTGCTCAGATAAAATGGAAGAAATAATAAACTAACTACTTCACGTATTTTCACTTGTGCCTGATGCTGCTTATGAATAATGCCAATATTATAAAAAAGTTTAAAATACTTTATATAGGTACTTTAAAAGAAAAACTTGTTTTTTTTTTTAGTAAGAAGTATCATAATATTCGTTTTAATAAAACTGATCCATAACTGGTAGGCTACCCTTCATCTTCCTAACACATAGGTAGTGACAGAAGATCGTAGTTGATAATGGTCTGGACTGCAGCACTTATACCAATCCTATTCAAAGCTAGATTCTTCTTTTTCTCGTTTCATGCAAAAACTATATTACGGAATAACCTATATATATATGTATATAAAATCTGTATAACATCTATAATATAATGTAACATCTTTATATTATCGTACGGTTAGAACTTGTATATTATTTTAGTTGATGGTTTAAGGCCGCACATACGATGTATTGTAAGTGGTCGGAGGGAAAATTGTACATTACAAATAATTGTAAATATCTTAAATGTGAACCTAATATCGGTTTTATAGATAGACTATTTTTATGTTGAAATCTTGAGAAATGTAGAAAAATAATATTTCATAATTTGTAATTTGAATGACTAGTTTTAGAAATATTACGACATATTTACACAAAAAAGACAGGGCCCGTCTCAACATCTTTCGCAGTATTAAGTATATGAAAACGTGTAGGACGTGATTAAATAAAAGTGCTTTACCTAGTAAGTATATTTTATTTGAACAAGTGACGAACAGTTAACTAAAAATTCCCTGCAATTTGCAATAATTATGCTCAGGTTTCTACTGCACAGCTCGTGTCCTAGCAGACACTTATAACGTAATCAGTTGATATTTAACATTATTTTTGACTTATGGAACTAAAAATAAAATTGAGACAGTTAATGTGTATAAAATATATTCCAGTCGTCGTCTTCCTTCATAGAAATAAATCCACAACACCAGTGCCCAGTAAACTGAGAATCTTGAGAAGAAAAACGCGACACACAATATCATTTGCAGACGCAAAACAAAAGAATAAATAAGTAATTACAAAATAAGACATAAAAAACCGACGTATAAAATATATCATCTTAGTATAATATAAAGGAAACAGTTTATATAATAATATAAAATAAGATTCGCCCAAATGTTTTTGTTTATATAAAAATTTATTACATATTTTGTACCTATCTTAATGTTACAACAAATTCATCGCGCCGCCAACAACTTAAGTATACTAAGTACATTAAACTCAACAGAAAAGTAACTCGTGCACAACAACGGATACTACGAAGCGATGTGAGGAAGTGTCACGGGACATTGAAAAACACAAACAGACAAGACATTGTGCTCGATGTTAACAGTAGGAGAGTAACTATGGTATGCTTTGTATCAGGATAAGAACACTAGGATCACTCGTAAGTCTTAAAGGCCGTCTCCACATTGAATGTTATCATGAACGTACTCAGCTACTGGCGGACCCCTTATGGGTAACTCGGTTAATAATTGACTTGAGTATTTCTAAGTCAAAAAAAACCTAAAAGATTAATCAAAGAATATAATTTTAACACATTAATTAGTTAATTGGTAGAAAATGTGAGCCCTAGAGCAAGAGCCGAGTACGTCCACGCTCTAATAATTTTTAATATTTTGTGCTTAGGAGCGGTTTGTATTAAATATAATAAATTTAGAGCTCGTCGTGTTTCGGTCCTGAGAACTCTTCGTGGCTAATGAAGCCGTTCTTGTCCTTGTCCTCGTGCTGGAAGATCTCCTCGACGAGTTTGTCGTGACTCTCCAGCATCTGTTTGATATCTTCGCTCATCTCCGCGCCGTCGGCGGGGACCATTTGCTTCTTAAGGTAGTCACTCACCTGCACAAAGGAAACGATCTAATTAATATATTGTAAAGGTTGACGTCTAATTGAAGACTCGACTCGACTGATTTATTAGTGCTAATTAGCGACAGATAGAAATAAGGATAAGTTATCAGTTTCGAATTTATTAATAGCTTATTTAGTTGTAAAATCTAAATATTATACAATTTTATTTGAAAAAGATACATATGTACAGATATGTTTTAAGAGTCACGTTAATCGCGTAGAAACACGGAAGGCATATTTTAAAGAAGCCATGCATGTAGTGGAACTCTTATTGCATCAGACCCTATACCACTAACGAGTCCGGGGGTTCGCGCGGCTACCCTTCACCATAAAACTATCAGTGACTGACCTCCTCTCGCGACAGCTCGTTATCGCCATCTGAATCCATCGCTCGGAACGCTAAGTCAATACTCACTTCCTCTCTGGATAGCATGTTGTCCTTGTCGGAGTCAATTTCTTTGAACACGTTGGTGGTCGGGGGGGAGTCACCGATGTTGATCAGCTCCACGTCGAAGTGGAGGGTGGCATGGGGAGGGATCACGTTGCCGGCCCCACGCTCTCCGTAGCCGAGGGATGATGGAATCGTGAGTTTACGTTTCTCACCTGAAACATAGAATGACTGTTACCTGAAGCCTCGATCACAAATATACATTTGCAGGTTGCGAAAGAACGTTGTGTGCGGTACGCGCGTTAGGTAAATATTTAAAATCCAATAATGTCATGTTATCCCCAACAATCAAGCGTTCGATTCATCGACAATTTAAAACCATTTTAAATTCCGTTCGCTCTGTCGCGGGCAACGGACGCGATGGTAGCCGGGATGGCTCTTTATAAGTAGTTACAATCGCTTAAAGAAATCATAATTCTACGTTTTTTTCCTTATTTATTTTATACTGCCTAAGTATTCATATTACTTTTAATTAAATATTACTTAAGGTCTTTGTTTAGGCTAACTTTTGTTAAGATATGATTAACTTCTTGAAACACTTGTAAGCATTTAGTTTTAAAATTTAACTTGAGAAAATTCAAAGGTTTCAAGGTTTAAAATACCTTGAATGGTTTAGGAGCATTATTGGCTGGTTGTTTGAAATTTTTCTATTGAGCTTCAAACTTTCTAGCATTGCACTTGACCCTTTGGCTCAAGCCCAGAAAGAAAGAACGCTTTTGAACTATTTAAATAAATATTTGTCTTAATTGCATATGAAACCATGTAGTTCAAAAGTTATAAGAATTCGGTTAAAGTTTGCAAACGGCATAAATGGAAGGACAGCTTTGTTTGTGATGATTTTTAATTCAATATTTATGTACAATTTTACACACATGGATTTTGTTATACGCACGAGCTGATTTATTTCGGTCTTTGCTATAAAGGAGTAGAGGAACGTATGAGGTTAAGTTAGGTTACGTTTACGTTAAAGAATTGGTGTAATCTGCAACTATTACTAAGGCTATAATTGTTTTACATCAATTGGCCTCTGAATACTCTAAAAAAACGACTGCAGTATGATCATGTGTTAGACGCCAGTAATTATAACTTGTCACGGCGACCACGCAGTTCAGCTACTAGTTAACACAGCAGATTCCGGGAGCAACAAGTTTAGTTTTGCTGTTTTCATGATTCCCTCTCACTTCTGTACACAACGTTGCTTACGAAACTTCGCACAATGAGCTTCGGTGTAGCTTCGAGCTAGTTAAATTCAACATGCATGAACAAATTCTTAGTTCAGGGCATGTGACACTTACAGCCAGATTTCATGTGACAAACGAATTAATAAAAAAATATATTGTAGCTAATTGTACTGGGGGGGGGGGGTCTATTAGTACTGGTTGATTAAGGTTCCTTTCGATTTGTACTTTAATAATATGAGGTATTTTGAAATTATTAACTCTAGTATATATTATTATCAGCGAATTACTCTTCCATATAAACAGTACATTGTATATTCCAACTAGGAAACAGGAGTTATTACAGAGATGAACGGCGATCTCATTACCGTTGTTACACGAAATGACGCGGCAAAGCGGTAAATATTACGCAAATGACCCTCGCGGCAGCCATCGCCGATCGCTTTATTAACTTCACATTCGGCAACAATTACAGTTTTCCAAACAAAAATGCTTTCATGCTAATTTATGTGGTTTGCTAAAAGCAAATATGGCCGTCTCCTTCTCAACACTTTCCTTTTTACTGTTCAAGGTACTGTTAATTTTGTTTATCTATATTTATCATTTAATTTTCACAGAAAATAAAGCAAAATTCTTCACTCACCGACGCACATGTCGAGAAGACCTTGGTCCCAGCCCTTGATGACTTGGCCGACTCCGATCTGGAAAGTGAAGGGCTGGTCGCGGTCGTAGCTGAAACAAGAACGCCCTTTTAAATTGTCTTACATTAAACTTTGTACTTGTAAGACTGCGGAAAGGAATCGAAAACCTTGTAACTTATATATTAATATACACGTCAAGATTATTATAGCAATCTATAAAATACTTTATTGACTAAAGTCAAACCACTTATTCGCGTACCGTGTGATACGCTCTTCGCTATCTTAGACTTGAATATCGTTATAATAATCTTATGAGCACAACCGAAGATAATAAACAAAGTATTAAACTCTTTTATAACAATGACGCGAAAGGATCACGAGCGACGACACAATATTTTTTTAAGTTAACTCGACAGAATATGTGAAAATAAGTGATACTTAATGTATTTGACAAGACATTCGAATTAAAATAGTTCTGAACAAGCAACTTATTTTCCTAATTCCCAAGGTTGTTGACGCATTGGCGACGTAAGGAATGTTTGATATTAATAATATCAATATCTAATAGCGGTCTAGACCATTACCACCAGGTGGCGCAATTGCCAGCACACTTACTTATCATACGAGTAAATAATAAACATATTTTCTGGTTGTAATTAGGACGATAAAACTTCAACTTTTTTGGGAAAGGTGGCAAACGAGCACGATACTCAACTGATGGAAAGTGACTCTCATGGATATTAGCAACACCAGGCAGATGAGTTACTGGTCTTTTATCAAGATATAACAATGAATAATTGATGCATAAAATACTCTGTGAATTAAAACAATAATTGGACCCCAAATGAAGATTGCAACCGTGTTTCCTATAGCCTGTACACGTAATCCCGTTAGCATAACTAACATTAAAATAAAAAGACCCCGAATTTCGGATCCCCGTATCCCGCTCTGTACCTACGTTCATATTATTTAGATTTTTGGCAGCAAAATTGTTGCCTTTGTGCAACTTTGATTGGGCACTGGTCATAAGTGATACTTCCTCATTTTTTAGTGAAATATATTTTTGGAGTGTCGGTGTAGCTGGCGGTTGTGGCCTTTTAGACAATCAGGTGGAGGAAGTGGAATCATAATATAAATCGCCGATACTCTATACATATTTTTAACAGAGAGAGAGCGTTTAGACTGAATGGAGTTTGTCTGAGTATCGAAACTAATATCTAATGTCCGGAAAAGTAAGACACGTAATGCGTGTATGTATTGAATTAGAAGTTTCTCATACAAACAATACACACAGACAGGACAAACAAATTAACATATTTGCATTAATGCTAGAAGCCACTGGCACTATTTATATTATTTTAGCGCATATTGTCCATATATTTGGGCGATGTGCCTGAACATCAGATAAATCGGGTCGGAATAACGCTATTACATAGGCTTTTGTTTGCAAGTAGTTTGCAGCGGCCATTACAGCTTATCGCATTCATAACTGATTTGCTAACGCACCATAAATAAATTCAGAAGCATTCTTGGGAATGTATTGCGAATAAGGCGTCAAGGATTTTTACATGGTCGTTAAAATTTGCATGCGCTGTTGGACCTAATTATAGTTATTTAACTTTTTAAAAGATCACGTGGTCACAAGATTACCCGTTCCAATATGGACCGAGTGGACACATTTGCCCAGACGTGGTACATTTACGTTTGTGTTCGCACTGATATTTAGCTGCAAATGACGGTCCGTGGCCTATGCTCGCTTAAAATTGAAATCTTTTCAAGCGTATCTGTATAACGTTCTCAGTTGTTGCCGTTAAAATACGTAAGCTCGTGTTCTTGTTTCAAACTACGACAAATGAGCCGTGTTCAAAACTGTCTAAATTGTACGAAGATCCGTTGAAACGTAAAGGCGTGACTAACTAAATAACTTTCCTTTTCATATAACCCGTATTAAAGTTAGTAAATAGCTTTGAAATCATTAAACAACAATAATAGATTCGTTTCATATTTCGTAACTTTTTTTTGTAAGAGCTGATGATATTTCTTACCAACGTGTCTTACAAGGCACACGGATCTACACACTTCCCAACTAGTAAAGTTGCTTTTGAAAATTCATTGAAGAAAATCTGATTCTAACTTTGTTGTTTTGAATCTGATATATCGGGACCTGCAGGCGTATCCGCGACCTCGAGGCCGACTAGACAGTAGCTGTATACTTACTGTAGATACCCCCGATAGAAATCCGACAGTTATTGTACTTAAAATGAAAACGTCCTCTAATTGTATATTAGTTTCATAATAATAATTGTTAAACGCAATCACTCCGACAGCGGCAGATCCTGAGAGGTTATTACAGATAATAACTGTGTTTATTGTATGAATCTCGAAACGCCGTTCAGGCATTGTACCAGACTTAATTAAGCCCTCCGCGTTCTATTTTGCATAGTAGCCGAATTACCATCTAATTAAAGTTATACGCGAGTGCTTACATGTCCTCGCCTGGAAAAGTCTGAGATATTAAACGAAGCGAGAAGTCGCAGTTCTTACAAATATTGTAATATTTATATCACACCGTCACGTTTCACATAGCGGTCAACTGAACCGATGAAATCGAACATAGGGAACTATAGAAAACTAGAAAACAAAAATGTGTTATGAAAGGTTAATTGACGGTCGAGGGCCAATGTTTACAAGAAATTCGAGTCAAGTGTCCAGTACGCGACGTATACATCAGCAACCCTCCGCGAGTTCGATGTCTTCGCTGTTCGATTATACATTTTAATTTTTCGGAATGAAATCATCTGTAATACGCTCTGCATACTGCTCGATATATCGTTAATGATGCATGCGTGATGCTGGCGCGGCCTCGACGGAATAATATTATGTATTGATATTATATAATATTACACTATCGTTTCCGGCATTCCGCGATTAATTGAAAAGATGAAATCTTTTGTGTACAGTTTTAGTTTATGCGATGAATCGACCAGTGTCGTAAGAACTAAGAGCCCACATAAACTTCAGTGAGCAGCGGGTCTTGCGGAAATGACATTTCAGTAACTCGTTGGCAAGATCTTGTTATTATTTTGAAAGTCACCGCATATATTATACTCAATAAAGTTCAAGTGCAAAGAAACGAGTACAGAACAAAGACGAACCAGAACACGTAAGAAAGAACCACTAAAACTTGCTACATTTTGTACATTTTACTATTTTATATTTACGTTGGAATATCATTAAATATAGAGGTTACTTTTTTATGAAACTTTAGTTGGATATTGAAATAAACTAACGATTAGGAATAACATCATCGAACAGCATACTGCTTAATGAAATGCGCGACAAGCGAAATAATTTTTCGAAACGATATACTTTATAATATAATATAGGATAAAACATATTCATAAATAATTAATATGGTCTACAATCTCTCAGAGTTTCGGCCGCGTCATAAAAGTGTTTGTAGTCGTTTCCTGGTACTGGCGTGCACATCGTCACTCGACGTCTGCTCGACGTACATACGTGTTCGTAGAATTAGTGACCTATCAACTTTCTCTCCTACCCGCGGAGTATCCGCATAATATCCTCGTGTTACGTGCGCCGAGCACACACGACGACTTATAACGACTCTTGCAATGTTTAAACTCGTGACATTAAATTTCGTTGCATCATCCATTCGCTGTGTAAATATTCGCCTAGTTGCTTTTGTTTAATCACCACGAGAGAAAAGGCAAGGCTCGGCGAGAAGCAACGATTGCGACACGTCGTGTGCAGCGCATCCTTAATTAATATTACGAATGTGAAAGCTAGTTTTCGTAAGTCCTGCTTTGAAGCTTTTATATAACTTAATTTCGTTAATTGAAAAACACACGGGGTCATGATATTCGTTTCTAAAAAGCGAAAACTAAAAGCTAACTAAAGTTTTAGATAAATTAACTTTCACCGGAAATTTTTGTTAAGAACTTGTCATTAAATTTAATTACACCGATAGTACGAGCGAGCCCGTATCGGTACTGTCCGTGCCGACTGACTTTCAGGATCAGTCATCTCACCGGCAACCAGCAACAGTTGATATAGTTTTATTTCGGACTCAAGTGACGGGCCAGACCCTGGCCCGTTTTATCCCAGGGTGCGGGGGTGCAATAATAGTCAAGTCTGAGACCATCGGTGAGGTCCTCAGAAGGTGGGGCCTCAAAAGGTCTCTCACCAGCGTAAGTAACATCAAGTGAGTCAGTTTTTTGGCCCTCATTAGGCCATCTGTTTGACGACGGTGCAAAAGAATTATTATAGAAAATATAAATTGTGAATCTGAAACGTGAAAAGTCATCACACTCGCCCCTGGGACGAAACAACGCGCAGGGCGAGAAGAGCCCGACGAAGCCAAAGCTAAAGAGAATGGGAACGAAGTCGGCGCCGCTCGTTATTTATTCAATAATATAAATTAGCACTCGAATCAAGAATCAAGTGTTCCTTTAGAAGAGTGCAACATACATTTTTTAGCATTAATAAAGCTGCGAGCGACACTGCAGCGAGGTGCGCGGAGATAAGTCTTCCACGTTGGGTAATACACTTATGTTAGATTAAGCCGAAGTAGACGCAGCACCAAACCGTATCGGTCGTCCAGTTAACCGCACCAAAGCAATCGACGGCGGGATTTGTATTGTATGAATGAAATTACAGTTGTTATCGCTGTCGCAATCGATAAATACTAAACATTTCCGCCGTCGAAAATGATCGAACCTTCCGTGCATAATTGTCGAACCGAACGGATTAGAGAGTTATTTCTGCAAGCATGTTTTAATTGCATTGTCGGTTACCGCAGCTAACTGACCAACGTTTATTTCTACTAAAACTTTCTTCCCGATCGTATCGAGTATGCTCATTTAGACGTAGCGTAATACAAAACATTCAACGGGATTTATCATTTGTGGCGTATTCATCTATTTATTTATATTGTAAAATTACAATATATGTATGTCATAATTATATCTAATATCATTTCATAATTACGTTATATACTAATTAAGTCTGTAATTTATTATATGTACGAGTATTGAATCAACGAGGCCGCCAAGTAAAGTGTTGCTGTTGGTTAATTAAAATATTCTATTGACAGGATACAGAGCACGATAGTTAATATTGCCTATAACATCTAACATACATCTATACCACGAACGTAGCGCATAAAGATTATAAATGTGGTTAGTTCTAAGGTTTGTTTAAAACATAATATCTTAACATAGAGTCGGAGCTATATATGTTATGTAAACTAAAGATTTCTTAATAGACGAACAGTACCGCAGGACACTGTGAAAGTGAGGTCAAGAAAGTTCGCGAATCGAAAGTGAGTCGTCACGAGAGAGAGGTGAAACTATTGTTAGAGCTCTCGACGCGATAAACGGCCAGGCAATGTCTTCCCACTGTAAAGTTTAACTAGAAACGGATTGAATGACATTTTCTCAATCTATTAGGAACATACATCACAGTATATCACCACAACTCATCGACAGTCTTAAGATCGTCGTGTGGTTATAACCGTGAAGGAAGCTAGACTGGCCGACCGTCTCAAATATCCACCTTGTTAATACACGATCCATAAGGTTAACGTATAATTTTCATAGTTTATAATATAATACAAATGTACGATGCAAATATTTGCCTAAACTTAGACTGCGAAATATAAGAAATCTCCTCCCTAAAATGTGCATTCCGACCGCGGTGGTAGCCTTTACATTTCATATAATATTGCGATTCAAAAGTGCTCGTAAGAGCCTGTTTCAGTGGATATTTAGATTTTTGTATCATATAAAAAATGCATTAAAAGTGATGGTAGTTTTAGACGATACAAAGTAACTCGAATATACTAGTACTAAGAATATTTCAAAACAAGCTTATATTCATAAATATAAACGGAAACTCTGGAGAAAGAAAGGAAAATCTGTTAAGCCAACTATAATTTTTTGAAATGATTACGTTTATTAGATTCGTTTTAGAAATTGACGCCGCGATAATAAATGTTTAAGATTATTTAAGTTGACGTTGACTATATCCGATTGAACTTAGCATTTATCAGTGTTTGCGAGAAATTTTCGATGAATATCTGGAGATGAAATTCGTGCGGTTCGATATTTCTAGGAATTATATAAAATACACGCCTACGCCCATATGTATTGTCTCACACACACACACACACACCCATGGATTTAACCGATGTAGACGCCTAACGTACGAGCCACTATAAGCCTATAATAGAAACTCTAGTTCGGAAGCAACACATTTCATCTCCATCACCAATGCACTGTATAACAACAAATGCGTGTAAATATAAATGTTAAAACCTAGCTTGCCGGTGCATTAAATATTCCTCGAAATTTTAATCGTCATAGACGATATTGTTGACGGAGGCGATACTGCTTGGAAAATGTTACCTTGTCTCTATTTCCACCTGTGGACGCGGATCCAGAATGTTAGTATTTTATAAACTTTTCCGTACGACGTTTCTATTATATAGCAACCGGGCAATTGGACCGCTTTATGGTAAGTGGTCACCACTGCCCAAAGACATTGGTGCTTTGAAAAATGATAACCATTCCTTACTTCGCCACTGCGTCACCGACTGTGGGAGCTAAGATATTTCGTCCCTTGTCTTGGTTTCTTCCGGTGCAAAGCAATGGAGGAAGCATGAGGCTTGACCGAGTGTTATGAAGGGTTTTGATTTCAAAGATTTACGTCTGAATAAAAATCGCTACACATGCGAACTTTTCATTTATTTTCAAACTCACCAAACTATCAGTCACTTTAATTTGAACGAACCGAAATAACACGTAGCAGCTGCTAAGACTGAGTTTTACAGAAATATACCGAGAATAGTTGAAATTTCAATCAATAATATTTATAAAATTATAATGTTAAACTAAATACTGTTTCATCAATTTGAACTCCGTAATTTTAGATATGAATAGCTGGCGTATAGGATATGGCGCTTGAGTACACAGCGTCGGGGAGCAAATTTAATTAAATTAAAGAGCGAACATTCGATGGCAGAGCATTTACGTATTCGCTATTCGCGTGCATTCGACAACCATCGGAAATGGGATCCACGAATTATTCGTGTTCTCGCATAATTGTTCAGAAGCGCTTATTAATTCTCGTCGCGGAAATATTGTTTAATGAAACATTCAATTTCTAAGCGAATACCACGTCAGTGAAAGTGGTAGGAGCGGTCGGCCGGCCGTCCGTCAGCGTGTCGGTCGCCGCTCGTCGATGGGCAGTCATCGATCGTTACGGTAGATTACGACTACCATCGCTGTCATCAATCATTGTTCATTTAGTCTGCGAAAGGGCAGCTTTCATTTTAACATTATTTATTATAAACATTTCAAACATAATCCATACATTAATCGGCTTTCGTGTACATCTCAAATTCTAATTTTGATTATTAATTCACTCCGATAAAGACTTAACGTCATTATGCAAGTGTGTGTGCCCAGGACACACTCGGCCTCGTCTTCGTCTGCGACGTTCGCGGAGCCGTTCACGAGTTTCTGAATTATTAAGCTATAATCAAATGAAAAGGAGTATTCCGGTGGTGGCGATGACAATATTGTTACAGTTATGGTGGCGGGGGGACGGCTCGCTACGGAAATAAATATTTAATAATCGAATAATTTGATCAGTTATTAATAAGCAAACGAATTTTGATTTAACATTATTTAAGTTTTGCAACTTGCATTCGCTAAATAAAGTCGTTATAAGAGCAATAGCTTGTATCATTTTCATTGCACTAAATATTGCTTCTTTCACAAATTCTAGGTTTTAATTCAAACAAAACGAAGTCGAAATGGCGCTATGAATTCGAGGCATCAAATGAAAAGTGCAAATAAATAATTGTATTTATTTCGAACAAGTTGCATCACGTTTCGCAGAGAGGCGGGCGGGCGTCGCGCCGTGAGCCGGCGGCGCCCGCGCGGTTGCTGGCGTTGAATTTTTCACACCCCCACACTCGCGCGATACTTAATAATTTATCAGACAGTCTTCGACACATCTCACAATATAAACTTTGCTCAGTTTTAAACATAATACTTTCATCGGGAGCGAGATCTTGTTATTAATTCCGAACGATTCTTTTATTATCGAAACCACTTCGACGATGAAGTTTCTATTATCCGCATTTCTATCGCTGTCAAGTTTCAATTTAAGTTGCAGTTGACGCGCAGAATAATAAGACCAGTGATTGCATTCTTAAGCTCTGTAATAACATCGTAGCGTAACAAACACTGTCGAAGTGGCGAATACAACGATATATTTTTAATGATAAATAATACTAATTAGTCGTGAGTAGCACGTGATGCAGTTTCACGAAATATGCATACTTGTTTGTTTTTAAGTGATTCTACGTCACTTAATAGGGTAAACTATTTTGTATGGAATAGAGCTGCCTTTTGTTCCTGATTAATATAAAATGAGCGATGGCGTCTACCGCCTGTACAGTACGATAGATAGTCCCTTTGTTATTCTCAATTAAGAAATGTTGGGAGTCTACCGTGTTGCTCACATTAACTACATAACCAAAGTCGCAACAACCAAGAAGTAAGTGCAAGTGAATCGAAGACAAGATTATTTTACGGTTTATAATAGACTCAACTATATCTATTCAAAATAACATCAAAAATATCGAACTCGGATCAAAAATCTTACGTTCGTGTAAAAATATACAAAATAAAAGGAGCCTAGTTTTAGTAAACACTGTCATTAAGTGTGCTTAGTTTAACTCAAACTTGCTGTGTACGCTTTTAGTATAGTTTACACAGTGTTCATATTAGTACAGTTTTATAAAAAAAATCCGAATAAGTCTTGGAGAGTCCGCGGCGAAGGCGGATGTGAAATATTTAGTCGGAAGTGGGACAACTCCGAACGAATACTGTACGAGAATCATTTCCCGAAATTTATGAATTACATATGCAGTGCTTACGTACGGAACAAACAATGTCGCCCACGACTCCGCAATCTGCCGCGATGTCTCATTATAAGGTTACATTCATATTTCTAAAGACCATAACATACTACCCAGGTGAATTCTATTAAAACAACCTAAACCACGCCTGCCTTCAATAATTTATTGATTTATGATGAAAAATAATACCAACTTAGTGTCTTACCCGACCCTAGGCACGGGCGTAGCTTTACATCTAGTGTGTTTCACAAAATCAAGAATTATAGATTTCGTTTTTATTCTTCATTCTATATCAAGAGAAAGATGTTGAACCGTTTTTAAATCAAATTATTTTGAATTTTTAGTATAAAATGTTATCCTAACCACCAAAGACAACTACTAACACAAATCACTCGGCTAATGATATAGCCAATTAATTCTTTAAATCCTCTCGTATGCGGAAAGTGTTTTCTTCCTGTAATACGCTTATTTATAAATATCGACGTTTCGCAATGACGTTTAGCTTTTACCATAAACAAAACTATTCACTTTCTTTAGTTGAATCGTAAAAGCTATCATCCAAATGTAGCCATATCGTGTCGTTTTAAAGTGTGTGAGTGAGTTTACTAACGAACACGTATAAGAACCACAATAGCCGGTACGATAACACAGCGATGAATTTTTAACATCACGGTTAGTGTAGGAACCAGATGCTTCGAACTGAGACTACGCCAAATTTAATATTTATAGCCGGCAACACTCCTTTTTGTAACGTTATGAGACATCGGGTAACAATTTTTCCAGTTTTGAGACCCGACGTACCGCGGCGTTTTAGAATTATAATAAGATGGAAGTGATATTTTGCTTTTATCAGTCGGCCGGGGGGAGGGGGACAAATCTAGCAACTGCCGAAATAATGGACAATCGTTTCGTGGCAGCCGTTTCAATTTGTTACTTTAAATAATATTAATAATATATACGTGATATATTTAAACTTTTTCCTTCATTATAAATGTATTAGAGCCAGTCTTCGAGATAACGATTGTATTCAACAATATTCCGTGATAATAAGAGGTACCTTATTATTATAAACGCCTACGTGGACTATTTATATAGTGAGTTTAAAACGTCACAGAAAAGTATAGTACAGGCGCGGTAAGTCGAAGCCATGTTTAAAAATATTTTTATACATAAGGTAAATAATAAAAAAACTGTAAACGATTAAAATAAAGATCATACAGTTTTAGGTGCTTGGTGTATTATTGGCTTATATAGCAATTCAAACGAGTAATAAATTATTTTACGTTTTTTACCAGACAGTGACGGTATGGGCGGTATGGGCGTGTCGGTGCTACAGTTGAAGCGGCTTTCTTTACAGAATTTGTTCAGTAGTGTTAGGGTTAATACTTAAAAAAGTCAAGTTGCTCTCTTTTGAACCCTCGAGGCGTTCTCTTTATGAATTCTTTTAAACGAAATTTATGAACTTCTTTCGAAATCACGTTAATAAAATAATTAAATGTAATGTCTAGGATTTAATTTATTAACCTCGATAAGTACATCACTCGTAACGAGGTTACATTTAGACGAATTATTGGTGGTTTAGTCTAGAAATATTTTTTATGAACAGCTTGAGTTGAATAAACAATACGCTGCAACAGTGAATCTGCAATTACTCTTAATGACGAGTTGGTAAATAATTGAAATAGGTCTAACCGCATACAACGATAATATATAGTATAAGTGAATATTTTGCGTATTGTATGTCTGTGTTATTTTAGATTTAAAACTTTAAGCTACGAATGAAAATTCACACAAAAATGTACAGAGCGCATTGCATTCTGAATGGACATTGTGTGTCGCAGCCCGGCCCCGCCCGCGCCCGCCGCAAGTAACCGCAAAATAAACAGGACTTCATCAAAACCTAAATCAATTTCTGATCAAATCTTAGGACACTCTCAACCGTACCTGCTTTTGTGTTATTGTTTCAACGAACGACAATAATGTTCAAAAACTTGTTAAATGACACAAACACAATGAATAGCATTCCTTGGTTTAGTTTAAAAGAAATATAAATGATTTAAACTCGTAATTGTTTTATTTTTAATTTATAAACAAAGCCAATTGTTTTGATATCAAACTGTTGTGGTGGTTATGAGCAGTATCAATTATTATTTATAAACGTGGGTGATTCCAATAAACTCAGTTTCAATTCATGATTTTCTAAAAACAAATTGTTGGTTAAGTTTCCTCAACGTCCTTGTCACTAAAAGGTATACTTGTGTTGTACTTAAAGCTGTACTGAATAAGTAAAGTCATTTGTGAATTTTCAATTCGATTTTATACAAAACCAGCTTGCTTTGCTTCGTTCCGTGTCCGTGTATTGAAGCCTTATTTAATTATACGGAGGTCCATTATTACCAAATTAGATTAACTATGGGATATTGCCAAACACAACTATGCACTCTATTTTCCGACCGGGTTAAAAATATTCCTTGGCCTCACCCCCAACCCTCACGCATTAAATATATTGCACACGTCCGTGAATGTGGAATGTGAATACATGCTTGAACTCGTAGTCGACGCGAGTACTAGAAACTAAGTTTAAATTAATATCACTATTTAACCGTTTTGAAAGTACTGCTGAAACAGTTTATAGTTAGTAGTTTTTTAAAAACCAACTGTCAGTTTTCGTTTCGAGCCTCGCAAGACGAAAGTCACTTTATCGTTTGCTAACCGCTCTCCGTCACTAACAGGATTACGGGCGGGATTCACAAAAGACTTTCAAAGATCCCAATAAGCTTTGTAGACGTCCTCCAGCTTACATACCTACACGTGCAAGCACGCACTGACCAAGAAGAAAATAGCTTGCACAATTTTATAGACAAGCACTTTTAAACCTTTTGTCCTTGCAACAATTTCAACTTGAGTTTATTGAAAATGCAATAAAACCGTTTGCCATACAATCTCTTCTACTTCAAGTTGAACTTGGATTCATTCGTATATGTTACCTACGTTTCATCCATCTTTAGGTTTGCTTTGAACTGACCAGGAATTCGAGTCTTCGGTGACCGAGTTGCATATCTGATAATCCTCTGTGCCAATCGTGCGAGTAGAAAGGCTTTTCTGCGGGAAGGTCAAAAGTTCATAGTTTCTTAGACGGTTATTTTATAAATTTATAATAGGTAGTCTTAGATTTTGATTGTTGTTGATTATTTTTTAAAACAAAAACATGTTTAAAATCGAGCAACTGCCGCAAAATCGTCCCGAATATAATAACCTCTTAAGGTAGCATCTCCTCAACTCCATTAGCGGAGTACGTTTAGTTGCGGATCTCATGAAATATTCTATTATATATCAGCTGCAATTTCTATTTGAAACACACCCAGCCCTGTTTGCGGGCGCAATTCTCTCGAAGCAGTCGTCACGTCCGCTGTGCACATCTCGAAGAACGAAGAACGATGCATCTTCTGTATTAATACATCATTTGCTCGCAACTAAGTGAGACAGACAAATTGCCCGAACAAATTTAATATTTATTGGACAGAAGGGTGTGCGATCAATCAGGCGAGGAGGATGAGGTTGCGCGCTCTTTTTTTAGCTGATTACTTCGACAAAAATCGTTATGATTTAAAAAATTAACTTTTATAATATATTTTTCATTGAGGATTTCGTTAATACGCCGCAACATCAGGGCTTGGCATCGACGGTTGCCATCAGATTAGTTGTGATAATTTGGAAGTGCATTAGAGTTTTATACATGTACCTACACTATAAAAGAACAAATAAAAATAAATCACCTACAAATTGTACGTGAAATATAATATAAACAATAAAGTTCATACGATATAGGACGTTTTAAAACGTTTTATAGTCGACCGGCGTCTAAGGTATAATGCGGCTGCTAGATAGCTGAGAATCAGACATTAAATATTTAAAAGTGTTAAAGATCATCATAAAGTGAAATGGAGCCGCAGCCGCCTGACACACTGGAAGCCGATTCGTTGATTAGGAGCTGGCCGGTGATTGGCGGAAGTATCGACTCGTAGATGTCATTGATATGATACTCATTGAATTTGCTTCTTTTTAAATATATATGACCTTGTGAGGACGAGACGAAGAATTTAACTAAAATCGCAACCAAATTAACATCGACAACTAAGCTATTTATTTTAACGTTTCGAAAATTAAAATTATTTCCTAAGCTATACAATCCATTGCAATGCATGTCCACTTCTACGTAGAACTTCAAGTATTACGAAACCCTAAGAGTACGCTCGATTAAAACGCAAATACCTCGTCATAGGCCACAGTGACACAAAACAGTTCGAAAAACCGAAAGATGTAAATAATCGTTCTGCGGCTTAAGCTATAACCATATGTCTCAGTATATCGTATACGCGAGGATATTTTTTGTAAAATAAAAACAAACAGTATACAAAATAAGCATTCCTCGTCGCATTTGTCAAGTGCGGCTTATGTTAACTTTGTAGGAAAACGTGTGGCCTGAAAAAATGCGCGCCTTCACCTCTCTGAGACATTTAGTCGTTAAAAATATGAATGTTTCAACGCTAAGACACAGAACCCGCTCGGAGCTGTTGCGATTCACGGCGCGCCGGTTCCCAGGATACAAACATTTCTACAGCGACTCCTGCCTATTAGTTTCGTTATATTTCTACTAGTTTCGATTTGGTTGTTTCCAAAATTTTATCGAGTGTTTTTTTTATCTTAAAATAACTTTACTAATTGTAAATTATTAATAATACATTTTTTTTAACAGCTTTTCTATTTTTTAAGTAATGTAACATATTGTTCTCACACGTGATTCGTTTGTCATACTCTTCTCGTCTTAACGTACGCCTTATTTAGATCAGCGGAAATTATTGTACAAGAAATAACAGGTTTTGCAAATTGTGATTATAAGGAAATTATTAACGTCGCTAGCGTATTGTGGTGGTGGCGTGGTGTTTTATACTCGTGACGGAACGCATTATATGGTACACGGCGTCGATGTCGCCGAGAGCGGTGCGAGCGACGCCGCGTGCAAAAGTGCTCTTAATTATTTACGCTGCTAAGCTCACAACGCCGTACCACGTTGGCTAGACAACTCAGATAGGCTAAATGAATGAAATTTATGAAAACCCTTACTTTTACTAATATTAAATCTTTTTTCTCGAGTTGCATAGACTCTGCTCGTACATTTGCGTAATTTATTTTTAAAAAGACCGCCGTACCGAAACCTAACGAAATTCCGTAGCCAATCGTCCGCAATAAAACGTGCGAAGAACTCAAGCCAGTACACCGTTCGTGTATTATTCAAGGAGGGTAGAGTTGAGCACATGTGTCCGCTGACAATTCACGGTCCACCGTGATAGCAAATACGAGAAGTTTCGCTTTTTCGAAACGAATATAAAGTTAATTGGAAAAATGCTTCGTCCGTTTTGTTTGTTACATCGAAGATGCACCGAGCCTTCCCGACCAGCCTACTTCCGTGATAGTCTTGGAGATTAATGGCGCGAGTGGAGAGGATTGAGTAATGTGAGGCACGATACCTCTTTGCATTTAATATCGGACCATAAAACATTACGCGATACGCGTACGCTCCGGCGGCTCGTCGAAGTGCAATTTACCCCATACAACCCCATTGGGATGAATTTTTTTAATGTAATTCACGATTGCAATCGAAAAGCTGATGCGTCCGTGGTCCGAGCTGTAATAAAATACGTATATAAAAATATGAATTTTCTTAAACACTCCACAGTACCTCTCACAGGCTTTCGAGGCCCGCATTAATTGGATGGCTCCTAAATGGGTTGAACAGAGGGAAAACAACGTAAGTAGGTGAAATATGAAAGAGCTCGCTAAGTTTTAATTCTGTCGATTCAACTTCTTGGATGGCACGTGTTAATAATTCAGCGGGGAGGGGGGGCGACCGCATCGTTACCGTGCGCCAGCCCGCGCCACAACAACATATACGGCCGCTGGAAGGCGCTGAAAGGCGCTGCCTTCGATCTTTTAAAACTTATTTCGATAGATTAACAATTTCATAAAATATATATAATTAGTGGTCGCTTTTTCGAAATTAACTAATTAAATAAAACTATAAAATACATTGATTCGAAAGATCATTATTACATTAAAAATACAAATGTTAAAAAGTTGAATTGTTTTTTCCTTCGACATGATTGTATGACGTGTGTATCATTGGCTGTATACACGTAAACTAGGAATGTTTCATATTGATCTCAGCGTGATATGTATCTAAGCGTGTGACAAACGTGTAGAAGTGTATGGAATGATTTTTTATCAATTTAATGTATTTAAAATTATTTATTTTTTATATAATATATATTAGCTTCCTGCATTCCTTCTCCAATTTAACATTAACTGTGCCAAATTTTATGCTTCGTTTAAAGGGTTCGTTTATGCTACATGACATTTAACAGCCCTGTAATTATGTAATTTAATCAAAAATGTTGTGAGAGAAAAATAATTTCCTTAAAAATTATTCTTCAATAAAATCGTTTAATTCCGACAAGATATTTTATAATTTGCTGACGAGGCACATCTAGTGTGGCCGCCGAACGCGGGTGGAGTCGCTAGTCGCCGGTAGGTACGTCTTTACGGTAGGGTGTATCGTAGAGGTTCTGTGCGAGCCGTTTTACGACTGTTTCACGCAGTTTTGAAGCGCGGCGTGCCAAAGATCGTGCAGCTTCAATCACCGACGTTATTAGTAAATACACTTTAACCGACGCGCCTTTACCGTATATTTACTCGTCGGTTTTTATGCCGGGATAACTTCGAAATATGTCTCAAATAAATAAAGATTGAAAACATCAGTCAGTGCGGGGTTTATTGGAGAATCACTTGAGAGCCGACGATCTGCTCATACCGAGAGATTTACTTAACATTCCCCATGTTCCAGTGATGAAAAGTTTTAACTATTGCAATTTAATTATGAATACAATCCGTAATATTTAAAAATATTCAAAATGAACTTTATATTAAACTAATCCGCTAGCGTTACGCGAGAATCCTCGCCGTAACTAGTATATGAAGCCTTCCAGGCTGCCAATACGTAAGAATGTTTACGCGACTGTGTGCCGGCAATTACGGCTGAATCAACACGTTGCGGTGGCACCACACGCCGTTGTGATCAAAGTCGTTCGTTAGGGGAACTTATAGCCGAGTGCCGTGATTGCTAACCAGGCTTGGTGCGAACGTCGTGTCAAAATTAATGCAAATGTTGTTCATTTTTTTGTTTTTATAGCGTTGAACTAACAAACTGAGTATACTATTGGTATCACGTGCGCCCGAGTGTGAGTGCTTGCTTTTAAGTATCGTAAGCGGTTCCATAAACACATATGTTTATTATGACAAGGAACTCTGGGCCCAACATCCCAATTACATATATATGTATGCAATATATTGCCTGGAAGTCAACAAGCCTTAACTCCACGTCTAACATCTTTTTTATCATCTTTATAATCTTCTATTGAATAACATGCCTTTTTTACCGATGTATTTTTTTACAAATGATTTGAATCTATGAAACGGCAACGTTAAAAATGTGCGGATTATTTATCGGAATGATTATCACTGATTTTATGAAAGTGATCAATGCCAATGTGAATATACATAATATTGTTGTAAATATACTGTGACGCAACATTGAGTCTTCTTACTTTGTTAAAAACATCCCGAAGAGAGTCTCCAGCTCCAAGATTATAAATAGACCGGATTGCTCTTTTTTGTAAAAATAAAAACAGATTCAATACCTGCAGCATTACCCCAAAGTAATATGAATTACATAATACTGTGAAAATAACCAAAATTAAAACATTAGACGAGCGGTATCAATGTCAGCTAGTCTGACCGCAGTGGTCAGAAGTTAAATTATTTATTATTGATACTTCACATATTTCAGTTGGTTATTCGTGTCGATTCATTAACTCTGTGCGTTAGATTAAACGACTTCAACAAGGTGACCAACCAAATACTGAACGAAGTTTCCTTTAATAGGTCGACGTTAAAGTCACCACATACGATTACATATTTATTACTTTTACATATCTTTTTAAGAGTATATAGTGGTCTCAAATAGGTAAAAATCTCCCGATGGGGGCCGGTACACGCACACTGTAATGTACTGCGGAAATTCCACGCAGGATAGTTCGATAGTACGTTCGATAGAGAGAGCCACAATATCTTTTCGACAAATACAAACTATATCATTCCGTAATAATATTAATGAGTTACCACGAATATCATTCCGTCTAACGAATGTACTTGACAGTTCAAAGTTTGGGATATTATATATGTCACAACTTTTAATCCAATGCTCTGTGAAACAAAATACATGAGTTTTATAACACTCCGAAAATAATTCTACTTCATGATCTTTGCCACCTATGCCCTGCATGTTTTTTATATATACTATTTAAGTAGGAGAGCATTTTGTCATTTTATTTAGTTTAAATTATGAATTTTAATATTTTTACTCTAATATATAAATTAGATTATTATTTTTATTATTATACATATGATCCTCGGTAACATTACACATAAAATAATTATTAATATTGTGTGATATTAGGTTACCAATTTGTCTTCTAGATTTTATCGATAGCTACATAGTACCCTCTGTCAACTTAAATCTATAAATGAATTTATTAATGTCAAATAAGCTAATAAATATAAAGTCGAGTCAAATTGCATAAACATACATTTAAGTCATAAATATGTAAATTCTGTGCATCTGTCAAGGTATGTGAATATGGAAAAGTACTAATTATAAATTTGCATTTCCTTTGATTTTGAATTTCAAATAATAATTTGATATCCTTAAGCAAATTGTTTTTGTTCAGAGACAAACTGTCACCATGCATTAATACAACTATATTATTGGAATCCAGTCCAGAATCCAGATGATCAGTTTCTGGAGTCGATCGAAGTCCACGAGAACGCGAACGAGTACGTTTACGTTTGAAAGTAGCAATAGCAATGTATCGGTTCTTGGTTGTATTTTTTCTATATTAAATATTAAGGAGCGGTAAACCTCGCCCCGAACATAAAGTTTGGCCGCGGTGTATCACCTGCTCCTACGTCTCCGTACAAACGTGTTTTATCGACTGGAGTTGGATTTAAACGAAGTTCATCGATATTTATGTTAGGATTCGAATGTTTATGTTACGTGTATAGTTTAATTATTTAAATATTATCTTTAATTCACTTTAATATCGTATACGAGGAAAACAAACTCATTACAGCTCTATGACACTATACGTTTATCGTTACTCTTGTTTATAGGAATCATTTACAAAACACGCAAACGTATGAGTCAAGACGAGACGAGGGAGATAGCGCTGTAAATATAACATTCGTTTTACTGAAACAGAATTGCATTTAAGTTGATAAACCATTTCCAAACGAGACTGAAAAAATATACTTGAAACTACTAAGATGCATCTTGCTTATTTTAAGTTGAAATCCGAGACGTATTTGAATTAATTTACACCCAAATAGTCCTTTCATTTATATAAGTATATCTGGTAAACTAGGAAGATCATTTTGTATAAAATTTATAAGACAATAAATTTCCAAATTCGATAATCACTTAACTGGCTTTAACCACGATTAGACATAGAACATATTTGTCCAAAATGTTATCATCAACTTCTGACTCCTACTGTGTGGGTGATGTCTATCAGAAGGTCGACGAGCGACCGACGTCGCGTCGGTCCAATAACGCTATTCCACACACTGACCGCACGATGATAGCAACGCCAAATGGAGAGGAATAGACCGCAAGATGGACTCGCTGTACCGAGGTACTCTGCCCGATGAGTCTAAATTTATTTATGTGATCTCCATTTGCGTAAACATTGCCGACAACAAAACTATTAAGTACTTCAGTAAAATTTAAGTACTAAATTAACATTTTTTAAGTTATCCGCATCGTCCCATGACCTTGAACAATGTAAATCTTTCGATGTCCTGATCCTCTAAGTCACCAAATTAAGAGCAGCAATTTCTGTGTTACTGTGTGTTAGTATTATCGAAACCATCGCTAAGCTAACCGTTTGTCGTGCGTAGTGAGAATTGGAACTTGCGAGCGAATATTATGTTATATTTCAAACATGATCGAAGTATAACATTCATATCGAATTCGTTGTGATATATTCGATTGCGTTGTAGTGTAAAATAAAGTTTTATTCCACTTTCAATTATCAAAAAGGGGAATCTTAAAAATATTTTTGATAATAATACTTTTTTTTCGTGAATTTAGTAGTAGAAGTATTGTGTATTGTCGCCAGAATCAAAGTGTAAAATATTTGTGTTTCGAAATTCAGTTTCAACATTTGATCCACACATACAGATGTTAAGAAAAGCTATATATAGCTATACACGATCCTGATTGAGTTAATGATAATTAATGGTAACAAAGACAATAAAGTCTTTAATATTTCATGTACATACGTATGAATGGCGGTTACATAGTGTGCTAAGCCAAGTGATATTGTATCTTTAATATTAGAACTGAATAAAAACTTGTAGTATAGCACATTAGGAATATAATATATTTGAGTGTATTTAATAAAAGAGCAGTGACTAGCCACCCCTCGTGCGCCCATAGGCTCTACCATCGCCTGCCTAAATGTATCCTCTGTCTATTCGATCTAAAACCGCGTGCAGCTCAGCTGATGAATATCTGCTGCGCCGGGGTCGGTAGTGTAACGATTGTTAGCTTTGCAGGAAACGTGAATGGAAGCAGTTTCCAAACGCAATACCCACCTGTACTCGCGGCAGGGCTCAGCGGATGCTCAGCTCCGGCGACCTCTAACAAAAAGCATACTTTAGTAATCTTTCATAGCAAATCGCAAAGCCATTGAATTCGCAGAGCAGTCTTCGCAGCGCCGTATGCTTTTTGCTAGAGGCTGTGAGCCTGAAGTTTTAGATCATAAACAAAAACGCTAAATTAATTTGAATTCGCCGGCTCGTCGGAGGTGAAGTGCATCAAGTACACGTGTTACTGCACGAAATATATTTCGGGAGCGCCCGGCAGATAAGACAGCTGCGTGAATGTCGAACAGGAACGTGTATTGATTTTGATATTAAATTCCATATATAGAAGTATTAATTACTTATTTAAATCACGTTTGAAATTAAAGTTTATTTTGACAACAAAATATTGTTTTCGGTATATTTGATAACATTTGTAGCGATATAAGCGATACCTGTTTTGTTATTGATAGTAATCGAAGGAAACTTCAATGACAGACAAAAAGTTTATCGATTTCGACCTCTCGACATTGTCAATCATTCGGCAAAATGTCGATTAATTACATCACTCTTTATCGTTGCCGAGGTGACCAGCAACCTGGACCCACAACAATAGGTAACGTGTTTGTTGCTAAGCAGAAGATTAACCTACTACTACGCATAATTATTATTATTTGGAACAAAAATTATAATTTATAAATGCCGATCACGTTTTTTTTTATGTCTGCATTTTTCTCTATGTACACATGCTTTTTATGATATACCGCCTTTATAGATCTGTTCATTTATTACGGCGCGCCCGTCCACGCTCAATTATATCGGTTATCAGCGTGCATTATATGACTGAGTGACGCTCGTCCTACAACGTGTCTTAGCGTGCGTAAGTCGAGTGACAGTTAAGACTGCAAAAAAATATAAATTCGATTATAATTTAAACAATTTAAGGCCTTTGTGAATGAATAGATCTATGCCTGGACGCGGACCGCAATTCATTTCAATGTGATTGTTTATATATTTTTTATTGAAAATAAAACAAATATATTCAGCAGAGCGTATTTTTTTAATATTATTTCAAATTCTAATCATTGTATTGTTCTACTCCATCCATACAAACAATATGTTCACGTACTGAATAGGCGAGCGACGCAGCGTAATATGACCGATTTAGTTATCACGGTTTGTAATATTTGTGTATTTATAAGGAAGCAAATATTCTATAGGAAGGACATCCTATATTGCTTGCAAATACAGCGTTAGAATATTAGACAAATGTTACCTGGGTTATGATCAGTATATAGCAGCACTTTAGACGCGCTCTCGAGAAACCCTTTAAACTGCCCTGCTGTACTCGTATGAACAGGATCAAAATCATTCATTCGAAGCTTCCATTCGAGATTACACAGATCAGGTACACATACTCGTGCGAAGCGCTTTGTTTTGTATGTACGGGAATTTTGTATTTATGTCTCATATGAGGCTTATGAATATCTCATATGTGTAAATTGTGTCTAAATGTGATTCAGATCAATATCTCTATTTTGAACTCATCCGTAGGCTCCGCCCACATCAAACGGAAGCGTCAATTTTTTCTTACAACCACAACTTGCTTGCAATATATTTTATAATCTGGTTTAGTCGTTTTTTCAGGGACAACAGAAAAAATGATTTCTGTATAACCATCAACCAACGTATTTTATAAGTACAAATTATACTTGTAATATTTATTCTGTAAAAAGGATAGACTAATACAACAATTATATAAAATATTTAGTAAATTTTGAATGATTGTAATTCGTTTTTGATCCGTCAAATAGAGATAGTTTATGTTTAGGATTACACCCTAGACCACCATAAAAGCTAAGAATTGTGAAAAAAATCGCTTTTAATAAACACAAACGTAAAAACAGACAACAAATTCTGTAATCAGGTAAGTATAGGCCCGTTACACGCGCAGTCAGTCCGCAGTCGTTATAGGCCCACACGTTTTAATAGCTTTCATTTACTGACAATGCATTCAATAAAGATATTCCAACGGAAGGGGTTTGCGAGCGGACCTCTATGTGGATTAATAATGAAATCGACGAGCTAGGCGACAGCCCTGACTCACCATCCGTGAGATACAAGAGCGCTGTCGCGGGTACAAGAAATTCAATTTAGCCGTTCCGTGTATGATGTTATTGGTCGAATAATTGATCTTGTAACTACTTCGGGTTTATAAAGGGCTTTATAGAAAACATTGCAGACGGTTTATTGAGTGAATTTCTGATCAGATGGTCACGTTAATGGTCATTGTAGTGCGACATCAGACCGTCCCTAAGTCTCATTATTGTTACTAAAATGTCGCCGAAAGAAACTGAGCGGATACTTTTTTTGACTAGTTTTGTATAAATCCGAACTGAAGCCACGAATCTATGAACTCTTAAGACTTTATCTGTGACAGAGAGTTATCTCGATATGCGTAGCAATCATGAAGCGACACGTCGTCTAAAGCGCGGTGAAGAAATTAATTGGACATGGTGGTTTATGCGCGTGCACATTTCCGAGACCAATTCTTTAGATATACATTAGTATTTACGACGATATCGATTTACGCGGAACACATCGATTAAATCTAAGTAAGTTTTACATTCTAGTAGATTACCTGTTTTTTTTTTATTCAAAAGTAATTCCTGACGTCTTCGCCTTAAACAGGCACTTAACATGTTATACAAGATCGCTTTTTACTTTTGGAACACCAAAAGTACAGATTTTGAATATTCAGTCACTTATCGTTTTGAGTTAATTAAGGCGAGCTGAGTGGAGTGGAGTGTTGAATCTGATAATATGAACAGTAGCACAATTACAGCTATCAAACATCTTGAGGGAACGGACTTTGTCTGAGATGCCAACAATAGCGAACAATGCAACAGAACACAATCAAAGGCGATGTGAAGTTTGCAAACACGCGAAAAAACTTTCAAGTACATTTTCATAAAAAAAAAAAAACAATATTTAAAATCGAGATCTCTGGCGTAGATAAGTGTAGTATGCGCGTTTAGTTTTTTGCACAATTACATAAAGACAGTGTTGTACCTCACATTTCAAAGATATTATATTCGTGTCGTGTTTATGTATGTATGTATGTATAGTAGGTACATGTACCTATTCTGTTAACAAACGATGCATTTTCATATGATCTATACTTATCTTTACTGTTTTATAAAGCTAGAGTTTATAAATAACATATTATGAAGTCAAGATGTATTATGTCTTTATTTGTTACACTGCTCTGACACAAATGAAAACTTTGCAGACATTCGATTTTTAACTCAACACCATAATTTTAAAAGTAACTGTGGTTTCAGTCTCCACACCTACAATGCAAATGAACCGGCAAAAGAGTTTTAATTAAATAACTGTATTTAAAATAAACGAAACGATAAATTCCCAGATCAGTCATGCACAGTGAGTATACGAGTAGTCGGCGTTGAATCAATCGCGGCAACTCATAGCTGCTGCATCGGATGTGTGCTCGGTGTGTCTAGAACCGACTACAACAATAAATAAAGAAAAATATAGGCACCTACTTAATTTTTTTTTAAATAACCGACTGCATACAACCCACAAACCTGGTTTATCAGGATGAAATTCGCACAGGAATTCCTTTGGGAACGTATGTGTACACTGAGGATTTTTCAAAACTCATCTATGAAGGGGGTTTGATGGAGGATGAGAATCTAAATGAAAATCAGTATTTTTTCAGAATCGATGCTGATGAGTATTTTACAGAAGTTAATTTTTTTTTTTTCAAGAAACCACTTTGACACCATACGCGTTGCGAATCGAATGGATTATTTATTTAATTAATATATAATATAATGTCACGAAACGTATTGATGAAAGTATCGAGTCTGCACAGGCCCGATACCCGCCGAGCCGCCGGCCGCCGAGCGCCGACCACGCTCGTATTTACTCATTTAATTATCTGCTGCGCTCCCTAAATCCCTCCACATTCGAAACTTAATTTTCTTCAGCTCGATTGAGAAGTTTCTCATTAATTTTCTATCAAGCGGCAAAGGCGACAGCCGGACAACACAAATACAAAGTAATCAAAATTGTATAATGAAACGTCGGAACGAATTGATTGCCTCTCGTGGTCTAATCGTGGTGTCTATGGCCTTACGCACCGTATTTATGGCCCGTCACAACCGGGGGCTCGGGGGCTCGGGGGCTCGTTCACATCGTACATTGCGCAAGATACCGTAGAACACTGTCAAAATATTTTCATAGTTTCTTATATGCTATATAAAATATATCAAGTATGCTATTTAAAACTGTACAAGTTACGAGGGTTTTAGAACTGAGTAGATTATTTTTACATTTCAATATGAAAATATGCTACAAATAAGTTCTTTTTAATAAATTTTATGCCAAATTGGTAAAAAAGAACACAGTATTGCACATTATGTGAATGTAACATTACGTCGAGACAATCAAATACTTGAAGCAATGCTACTTTTATGAAGTAATGACACTGACTTCCTTGATCACTCGTAGAAAATCGCGTAACGAGACATTAACAGCAACGAAATGAGCTGAAATTTTCAAAGATTTATCATTCAGTTGCAGCTTGCCTGCTCACATCATGCTTGTTGTTTATTTTGGAGTCCACATATGGTTACTTATTTCTTTCTACGTGAACTTAGTGGAAGCAAATACAGAAACTTTTTAATAGTTTAGTGTCCGCTTTGATGAGATATACTAGCCTTATGCTGTGTCCCTGGCGGATTCCTAACTAAAGTTCGTGTGATGTCCGACAACAAAGAGTACACAAAGTAAGAGGACTTCGTTTCACATGTTGCTCATATAGTGCGATCGACGAGTGAATTTCAATTTTCATTATTTAGATGAGGAAGGCAGTGCTCATTTTTGTCGGACTAGTTGACTTCGCGTAACTTAAATTGCTCCTGAACATAATTTCGCCGACTCTTACACGTAGTCGAGTCGCCGACGTGCAGGCGTCTAATGTCGGCAAATTATTATAATCTCCATTTAAAATTTTAATGTAGGTAAGTAGTTGTGAGCGAGTTACCAAAGTGTCGAGGCAAAGCGGCTAAATAAGGCTTCTAACGTAACTTCCGCGGCCGAGCGTTTGATGGAATTACGTTTGAATAAAATAACAACAAAGCCAACGGACGCAGGACGTTTGCTGTTTCACTAAAACATTTCACTGCATCTTTCGTTTCTCGAGGAATGGACGTACATTTTTTAGAAAAAATAAACCTTCAGGAATTATAACTGAAGTTCAAATGTTTTCGACTTCCATAACTTCAATTCATATATGGTATTAAATAAAGCAATGAAGGCTGAAAAAAAATAGGCTGTAAACCTAGACCTTAAGACCGTGTTTTCAATGTTCTTCTAACGATTTTTATTGTTCATATTGCATTGTATGACATAAGTTTCCACGGGGAGAATATAATAATGATTTGTATGTAGCTATGAAGTGGGTGATAACGAAGACACATCGCGGTGTAGAAAATACAGGTGCACTTGTCCTCTATATCTACAACTCGACCATCATTGCGTTAATGTTTTCATACAGTCACTCTTTTTATCTGTCTGTCTGTTACTCGTTCACGGCTAAAAGTGATTTTCTTTATATGGGACTGAATGCTTAAAGGTACATTGAAACTAACTTAAAAATAAAACTTTTATTAATAATACTGGTGTCGGCGACGTCAGTCACTTAATAAGTATATAGTTTTTTAAATATTTGTTTGTTAGTCGAGGTGACTTACCCAGAGGAGAGAACGCTTTAATTCAACAGATGATTGCGGAATGAAAACGGAGTACGCAGAGTTTTCACGAGTTTAAATAGTAATAATGTGACGCTAGAAATTCTATCATTGTTGCACCACCCTGCGGTGAAACAGCGTTCGCTCAGCTTTGGGACATTTGGCCTCACACAATAACAATATTATTTTAAAAATATGTAGGCAAAGCCTTTGCAGTTCAGCAGTTAGGGACAACTTAAAACGCGAAAGGAGTAAATGTGTTCCAAATAGACTAGATAGTTTTATAAACAATAGGAACGCCATTTAAAGTAGTGGCAAGGCATAATATTTATTAAGATTATCTCCTCCGTGCAACAATAGCAATGACATCACTTTGTTGATAAACAGCCGCATTGTGATCTCTAATAGGTCTCAAAAGAAACACAGCGCCGATGGTGAGTGCAGGACAACAGTCTTATCCGTCTACTATAAAGTCATACTTGGTCAGGGCCGGATTTAGGGGAATGCAACCGGGGCAACTGCCCAGGGACCTCCACGTAAGAGAGGACCCCACGGCAAAGATTCCGTCGAGTTAACAATTATCTCGATATAGTCAAACTATAATAATGTAACAAATACCTGTTTTAAACCGATACAAGTAAATTAATTACAGCTTACAGATTGAAATTAAAATATTATAATTCATAATGTAATTATTAGGGTTTCCCCGACTCTGTTGGTCAAGGGCCTCCACACCTCTGTGGCCCCAAGGCCTCTGGACCTTTAAATCCGACTCTGTGTTTGCTAATGAATTGCCTATTACCAAGTACTGCAACCATCAAACAGATTACTAAGCCGAGTGCATTCAGTGGGACCGCAGTCGCATACTTATTTTGGTTTAGTAGTTTGGTCTAAATAGCCAAGTTTCGGCTTCAGTGTCGACGGCTGTCTCTCAACTTAATCTTATTCGATATTACATGACTTTTACCAGTTTCTTATGACCACAGCGTCTGTTAATTAATTAATTAAATTGTTTTACTGAATTTCATTTGAGAAAAAAGTCCTTCAAATAAGAATATATTTATTTAGAGTTTTGGATCAATTTATTTGTATTTTAAATAACGATCGTGGGTTAACCCATCTCATTGAATTATCACGTTTTACCGGTGATAATCGTTGAGATAAAAATAATATATCACGTACTTTGTATTAAGAATTTCCTGTACGTCGGACGTACTTGTACTTAAATAATAAATCACTTCGTCAGGAAAAAATTGAAGAAAAGTACCGATTTGTGAATAATTTACACAATCTGAGAGCTTTAACATGATTCCGTTCTCACATTTGACGCAAAACATTTAGAATTGTGCCCAAGTCGTCGATTAAAAAATTAAACACTTTTAAAGAACATTTCGCACCGAACGCGGCGCGACGTCTCGAGGGTGTGAAATTAAGTATAAGATGAAATTTGCAGATTCACGTAAGCGCCAATAACGCGGAGTTGTGTGAACAACGCCAATAGTTTCGCGGGAAACAACAGCTCCTCGGGATTCCGAATTACTGGCTGTATGTTTGTTCTCACTCATAGTTTGACTAACAGTTTTTGAAACTTATTCTGTTAATAATAATAGAATAAGTTAAATAATTGCTTACCACGATTACCACCGCGCAGATATTGACACTCCTCGAAATATTAAGAATTTCTTAAATGTCAAATGCGCCAACAATTTTGGGAACTAAGATCTTACGTTCCTTGTGCCTGTAGTTACACTGGCCTACTCATCCTTCAAACTGGAACACGATACTATAAGGATTGCTGTTTGACGGCAGAATATGCTATAAGTGGGGTATCTAACGAGATGGGCTCGCACAAAGTCAAGAAATTCGTTTTATCATACGATTAGGAATATGTGAATATTATTTTAAACAAAAAATCGTACATTAATATCTTAAAGACTAGCAATTACGCCGTAATTATTTCCCTTTTCCTGGTTTTCCGTTCAATTTCAAACATCACTTTTAAAAATGTCGAGACATTTTTAAAAGTGTTTTTAAATTTTGTATAATTCTCGGAGTGTTCTTTTTATTTGTACCGGTCACGTGACTGTCAACGCTTTTCGCCGACTTGGACGAACTAAAGAGAAATAAACGCAACAAACTTTACTTCATCTGATTAATGAATAGATCATTTTTTTTAACCGGAATGCAAAGAGAAACCCGTTATAAGTTTTTCGTATGCATTTATGTTATGATTTATAGTATGGGAAGTTATCTTAACAATGGTTAATAACAATAGACGCCTAATTAGTGGAAGAACGTCGTTATTATAATGTTCAAATATTTATGTAAATCATTATTTACGCGGTGATACTCGCTTAGTTGTCTGTCTTTTTTTCGTATTAAAGAATTTTGTTTATTCTATTATGTAGGTACGTTTTATTAATCAGCAACTACTAATTTCCGTATAATCAATAAATTTACCTTTTTTAATCAAACGAAGGCGAAATAAATGAAAAAGCAGGCATTTAAAAAAAAACTTAATTAAAAATAAACCGAATAAATAACAAAAATGATAATGATAGAAACTGGTATTGCACTCGGCTTAGAATGTTATACTGTAACACGAGATACTCTAATCATTTTTAACATAACTTTTAAATGTTTCAATTAAATTTTATTGATTGTTTTTAATTGTTGATAAAACCAACGCCTATTGGTGTATTGCATTAAAATATTATATGAGCGTTAAATTACTGCAAGATTCAATGAACAAATGCGTCCCGAATTGAATTATCAGAAATGCAATTCCCAGCGCTAAACGCCCAGTAGCAAACGCACACAACCCATTTTAAAAGTGTAATTAAACAATGATGATCATATTCCCAGAATAACTTAACTAATAAATTATGATTACCGAGAACTGCACAGGAACAGTTGTGCACCTCTGTGAATCTGTTCAATTTAGGTTAATTGTTCTAGAACATAGGTTTACAACTTCACAATAAGTAGGCCAAATAATATTTATAATACTCGTATGTAGTCTAATCATTGTAACGCGTTATCGACGCTCATTACCTACCGAGCGATCGCCGCCGGAATTGAACTCCGCTTACAGATAACAGTAAATATCGCTTGCGAAACTGTGGCGTGGAACAGTAATATAATTTCGTGGGAAGAACACTTACCTCGAGTCGAACTTGTGGCCATCGTCGAGAGTGCCGGTGTAGTGCATCGTGAGCATGTCACCATGTTTAGATTTGACAGTGCAGCCTTCAGGTACGCTGACTACGTCGACCTTAAGTTCGGTGACCTCGGGCCCGGCAAACGTGGCTCCGGCTAGTGCCAGCACCACAAGAACGCAGCGTAATGTCATGGCGAAGTTACGAAAAGTTATGGAATGAACAGAATACGCGTACGCTCCGCACGACCGCTGGCAAACAACTGAAGTGAGTGCGTTCCGCTAACTTGGAATTTGTATAAAGTTTACTGCTTCGCCGTTGCACTGCCCGGCAGTACTGTGTTCTTCTCGATGGCGCTTTTAGGCATATATTAGAGCGAGATAATTATATTTTTATCAGTTTGTCGAGTTGTAGGTGACGCGGCGCCTCTTCGCGTTCGCCACGCACGCGACTGATGACGTGATCTCCTCGTTCGCGCGGCAAATGCGACGTGTTCCACTTTTACCCAAAACTTGGTTCAATTAATAAACATTTGATAACTTATATATAAGAAAGTATCACTATAGGAACAATTAAGAAAATAATCATCAGAAATATTGTTAAAGGCAATCTTATCCCAAATTCGTAGATAAAATACTCTTAACATACATACACAGGTAGAAAATATTCTTTGACTTGAAACAGTTTTGGTTCCACAATAAGGATAAAATATTTATGAAGGAGAATGTTTAAATTATATTCATCGATTACACGATTTAAAAACAACTTTATAAAGTAAGTATTACAATACTTATAACGAAAACATTCATGCAACGACTATAGTTATTACACGAATATAAAATGTTTCCACATTATAAAATGTAAGGATAACGAAGTGAAGTATAAAGTTAACAACACTCAGGTCGGCAGTGACACGAGTAAGCAAATACTATACATTTATTAACTTCATAAAGCTTTGATGCATTCGTTTCGTCGTTCGCTATCCTAAGAAAAACACTCAAATTAAAGTATTTTTTTTTATCGGCATCTACGGCGAGTGGCGACAATCGCGACGAATCTGCGCTCGTTATATTGGACATAATCTGCGAGTAGGTCAAAGTTTAGAACAACACATAACCCATAGGTAACATTCCGTTCTTGTGTGAGTGCGTTAAAAATCAAATATCTAAGATGCCGTTCTCCTCGTATAGAGTCGGTCAATCGTCAGTATGGAGGTACCATCATCAATTTTCTAAAAACATTTAATTTTCCAACAGCCGAAGGTTTTAGTTTTAGCTCAACTTACATTTGGGTTCTTGCAAAGAAATTCTATAAATATACAATAGAGCAAATGTCCCTAGAGGGCGTATTTCTACATGTTTGGTTAGTTGAGACAGCGAACGGGTTCGATCCGGTTTGAACTTGAGTATGTGTTGTTTCGCGCTTTTTAAGGAAGTTTTAGACTTCACTATTAAAATGTGGTGCCCTTGAAATGCCAAGGTTTGAGTGCCAGTAGTCGAAAAAGATAAAGTTGAATATAACGCGTAAACTTACACGTTGTATTTGTAAAATAATATGAAACTATATTGTACATTTGGAGCATTATTTATAAAAATGCACGATAAGAATACATTTTTACTAACGATTATATCGCTTGTGTTTCATTTGGTACAGGCCGTAATAAATGTCAGAGGCTCGTAAGTATTCGTACAGGCATCACTCGACTGGCGTTAAAGAATTATGTAAATAATCATTTCAATTAAATTAAGGTCCACGTGTAATAATATTAAAATGTTGTTGCCATGAACGATGAGATAATTTTGTCATTATAAATGGTCACCAAGAAGATTCAACAGTCCGTCGTTATATTATTATTGATCAATAATTAAAAATTGCGTAGTTATATCTCCGAATGAGCGGTAGTCAGCGAGCATACAAACGAACAGGAACCTCCACAAAGTAAATATAAAGCGATTGATTTTTAACAAACAAATCCTCTATATGTTTTATCAATATCGAAGGTAATTTGCAAGAAATTCTATAATTTAATTAAAGTTGCTATTTCTCGTGTATGGCGACCATAGCGCTGCAAGAGTCGCTCCCGCTTTGTAGAAATCCAAAAGTTTAAATTAGAAAGTACCTGTACAGCGAAAGTGCTGCTTAAGATTTTTGTTAACTAAAATGTAAGAATTAATACTTCATGGCAAACAATTCGTTGAGGTTGCGAGCCGCGGAAGAGGCACTTATGGGGCCGAATTATAACTTTGGCTGTCATTAAACATTTCGAGTGAGTCGAATACTAAGTTAACTTTCTACTTATTCGTTTGCTTCCAGCGCGTGTCGTGCCGCGTGCGTGTATTCGGCGTTGGTGTAAGTGTTATCTGCAACAGACTCCTGTTATGGAGAAGCGAATAACGTCAGTGGATTTTAATTTGCCACTAATCATAGACAGCTATCATAGACCAGGAGTCACCAGCTACCTACTTTTTTACTTTATGTGAATATACGACAATATTACTTTTTTAAAACTAATGTTTTTTTGAAGTTCACACTTTGATAGCATTTCCATAAGAATAATAAAAAACATGTACCTGTTTTAACTTTAATACAAAACACAAACAATTTATTTATTTATTTTAAATTTTATTAATGATATAGGTAGGCGGGCTAGCAAATGGGCCATCTGATGGCAAGTGATCACCACCGCCCATAGACAATGGCGCTGTAAAAAATATTAACCATTCCTTACATCGCCAATGCGCCACTAACCACTAACTAAGATGTTATATCTCTTGCGTCTGTAGTTACACTCGCTCACTCACTCTTTAAGCCAGAACACAACAATACTGAGAACTGCCGTTTGGCGGTAGAATATCTTTTGAGTGGGTGGCACGTACCCATACGGGCTTGTACAAAGCCCTATCACAAAGTAAGTAATTATTATAATTGAATGTTTGATATATAATTTAATGAAAATGTTTCGCTCCAAATCGATGAAATTTAACTTTAATTAGTAAATATTTTAGTGGCCGATTGATGTTTAGTCTGTTTCTTTACCTTACGACGGACAATATGTTCGGAACTATATGTAAACAAATTATACTACATTTTGGGAATTTAAAATTATAGTGTATCCAAAAAATAAACATAATTTATAAAAAAATTGAATCGAGTCACATGATTCACCGTTTCCATCACACGCACCCCTATATATTTTTTTATTAATATGGACGCCTATGGATCGATGTCATCCCCTGGGGCTCGATATGGAAAATACATGACGGTACAACTGATTGTTTTCCCTTTAAACACCAACAACAATGTTGACAACGATTAGAACCTTAGCTAGACGCAGGCTAAGCGATCACCACCTGATGGCCTAAAGGTTCGGAGCCAGCCTACTTTCTAATTGTTTTATAGTGATGTCGTTACGTCGCGTACAACGACGATTAGAATAGACAATAATTGAAATGAAAACAGGCCTTAATAGTCATTTAAATGATTTATAAAAGTCTATGGGAGTTTCAGTCATAAAATTTGGGGCCATAAGGACGTGACACACTTGACGGATCGTTTACACGACACGGGGCCGCTCCGTGCGCTACAATAATGCGAAAAGTTAATTACAAACTTTTGTTAGCTTATTATTTAAAAAAGAGAAGCCTTAACTCTGATGCATTTTGAAAACTTTTTAGATTTTGTCTGATGTATTTTTAACTGTAGACTGTAATAAAATCAACTTTGTTAATTTAGCACGTTTGATTCGACGATTCCACAAAACACGATACTGTGAATAAAATCAAAGTTGAATTCATCATTTTCGTGGTTTATCTCGAAAATAATTGTAACATGGTGATTTTGAGGTTTGAGTTGGATTAATGGACGTTTACAAAAGCGTAGTACGCTTAATGTTTATTTATAACACGCTTCTATTGTTTAATACGCTTTAGATTGTCCTGTATGTTAGTGCCTTTGTTAAAATCATCGACGAGTTCATTCTCGGTGATGATAGTTCTTTGTCTCATAATCTCATGATCGCATAATACGAGAAAACGAAGTGGTCCAGTGATGTGAACTACTTTCTTTTGCGTTGCAGCCGCAAGTCCTGTATTTTCCCTAGCAGGAGGAGAATCGGACCCTGTTAACGAGAAAGTAACTCTCAAAATATTATTAACATAAGAAATAGTTAGACTTTTAGATGCAGTATTTAGCCTTTATATATAAACTTATACTGAAATTTCGACGTCTTAAACATTCGGAATATGAACAAGTGAAACTATGAAACACGTCTTTCATTACAACTTCGCGAAGTTACAAAGTTACACGCTCACGTTCAATTCATACTTCCTAACATTTTTTGAGCATTATAATATCATTGCTATCTTTATTTCTATGTCAGTTGAAATATGTGGGAAATATTCTTAAGCCGATCGTTCGACAATACATCGAACTATGACAGGACACAGTTCAGCTAACCAAACATATTCAGGTACTATTTCTAATATTATTATAATGTCTATACCTATTTTGTAGGAACAACTTGAGCAAGCCCCTTGAATCAGTCTACAGAGTGAAATGATGTACGAAATATAATGATCGTCATCATTTATCCAAACGGTATTCCGTACTCCGCAGCCCTATATTCGTGGATGGCGCAGTGTTGGAGCCGTATGAATAAAGGGAATGGTTTTTTTTTTACTATCCGGGCATATGCCAGTACAGTCAGCGAGAATGAGCTGCACTAGTCGCCCTCGCCGGCCCGCAAGATGCCTCTTCACGCTTCCACGCGAAAGCATCCAGATTATAAGAGGAGTTCCCACATTAAAAAAAAACCCGCTGAATTTCTTTCGCCGGTTCTTCTCAGTTCAGGGTGTTTCCTTTTCCGAACCAGTAGTGTTTAATTTGACTATCAATAAGTAAATAGAATACTTCTATATTGAATAAAGGAATTTGAGTTTGAGTTTGACGTCCATGTTTTGATACGAGGACTCTATTTTAATCAGCTGGAACCTCTTAATAAAACACAAGGTACAAAGAACAAAAAAATTAAGTATGACTTATTTGTAAAATTTTTACCGATACGAAAACAGGTAACTGGCGTTTCAGTTACAGTTCGCCGTAATGGTTGATGACGTCTGCACTCCTTAGGCTCGCAGAGTGACGTCATACCTCTACATGTATACCTTATATGTATAATTACATTTCGTTACTGATTCTATCTGGTTGGACCATTCAAACTATCAGCTTGCAAACAATTAATTTTGATAATAACATTTAAAATTCAATCAATTTCGCTCACCGAGCAGACTCGCACGACCGCTGTTTTAGACACACAAAACATTAAATTCATCTGCTTTTCATGTTCTATAATAAAAGCGAAAATTAAATAACCGACGAGTATCACATTTTCGTGTGTCGGAGGCAGACGTTGAGTGACAGTGGCGGGTGCTACAACTATTTTGATTGTAGAAATATTCAATTCAAAAGACTCAAACAAAAGGTTCAATGGTAGTGTTTTAGTGCTACTAAATCCGATGGTGTATTTATCGAGACAATATTTTATCATAAACACCCACAAGTCCGTGGAGTATTGAGTACTGGTATTGTTTGTACTTAATGGAAGGTCCTTCACCTGAGACTAGTTAGGTGCTTACTAAACAACCTTCCTTTTTGAATTCCAAATCGGTCAGTTCTTGACTTTTTATACATTATTATTTTTCTGGCTGTGGAATCATCTGGCCAACCAAAAGAGATTTAAAAAAAAAACTGCTGAAAGCCCCTAGACATAATGTCGATGGACCATAATGGGAATTTAAAGGATTCCTCATATGAACTATTAACACCATCAGTCATGGGAACAAAGATGTTACGTTCCTTGTAGCTGCATTTACGATGACACTTCAAACTGGAACACAGCGGTAAAAGTATGAAGGTTTATCGGATTGTGGTACGTGAGTGATATACACCCTGAAGACTCTTGCCTACTAGAGCGATCTACAAGGATGTACTAACAAGACTTTTTGATATTTTAAACGATAAAAAGAGCTCTCTGGAAAGTGGAACTAAGTATAAATCGTAATCGTAATTATAAGGAGTAGAAAACATTTCTCCCGAACTATACGTCTTCGGTCGGTCGGCAGCATTCGGTCTGTCGACGTTCTTGAAATTTGGCGCATGTTCCTTATGCATGCAAACGCTAAAATGGATTTCATAAAAATCAACATTCTTAACAAGGTTTCGCAACGTGGGCGACGGTGGGTGAGCTGTCACGAGTATAAAGTGGATGTGGGTGATACCCTCTTTTGATCTGTACACTTATTGAAATAATGAAATAAATAATTTAATAAGATTAGCAGAACAATATTTACATTTCACATGACACGCATGTAAAGCCGCAAATCAAAGTTATCCAATTTATAAGGTGCGTTTAAACAAGTTTAACAGTGAAAGTCGGATATTAAATGAACTCTCGAACGTCGAACTGCGAAACGAAGTCCGGCCGAAGTCGTAAAGTTTATTCGAAAGAATCATCATTGATATTGACTTTATTGCGGAACAACAAAGTGTGCTCCGAGTACCCGTGCCACTATGTCATTGTTTCCAGCGGGGCGTCGCGTCGCAAGCGCCAGCGTTAGCGTTAGTGCCAGCGCGGCCGCGGGAAGTAAACTGTGCTCGGAACACTAATATTTGAATAATAGATCACTGTTCTCGGTCGCCCGACTTCGGCTCGCGCAAAAACATTTAAGCAGCGCATCTACTGACAAGCGGCACCAACGCAGTTTTTAAGCTATACATTTGACCTTACTATTTTGTCTACTAAACGAAGTAAAATATGCTTCACTGGAGGACTGTACTTTATTTTCTAAAGGCTTAATATTAATAAGTTAAAGTACCTGCATGATAACACAATTATAGTGACGATTATTTATCATGTTTGTATATAAACATAACCTAAACGCACTATTTTCTAAACTAAAGGAATAAAACTAAAGTGCAAACGAATCGAAAATAGACAAATGACACATAAATAATTTTATAAATAAGAAAATAAAACAAAGCAAGAAGAATGTTGTATATTTGCAACATCTTTTAAAGGTAACCGTCTAATGAATTAATTAAATTTATTGTATATTCCAAAAATCTTTAAAAATATGTATATTCTTTTGTACCGGAGTCAATTTAGCAACGGAGTGAGCTCGGAATTAGCTCACTAACCAAGCTAGCTTCCGACTCGTATTGGAAGATCAGCCCGTAGCCGAGCAAAATGGGGCGTGGCATAACGTCAAAACTTTATGTTTAACGCGCGGTTGAGGGGTACCTCTCAGCACATAAGTTGCAACTCTCTGTGGGCTTTGTTGTAAGAATAAAAAGACGAGTAAAAATAAAGATACAAACAAATTTGTCAGTGGGTTCGAGTTCTTGCGACGGAACGATGTCCTCAATGCTAAGTTCCTCGTGTTAGAGAATAAAACATGCGAAAGAAACCAGCACTTTTGTTTCTGAATTTCATATGCGAGTATGTTTCAGTGCTGTGAGAGCCAAAGAGAAATGCGATTAATGATATTTGTATTGATTAACTCCACGCACATGACTCTTGAAACTGCAAGATGTGCTGGTGGTAAACTCGTATGACTTTTTGTATTTTCTTCCTTTTAGTAGCAGGTATGTTTACGTCACCCACGTCAGAGATAAATGAGCTTCCACGTGGTTTACCGTGCTCATGGACTTAGTATCTGAGTCTATTGTAACAGCGCTTTTAGCTGCTGCAGCGTGGTACCTGAGAGGTAGAGTGAGCAAGAAGTATGCGTGTTGTTGATTCTGTCAATGTACCGTCCGTTGTATTGCAGCCTTCACAATTCTTCTTTTTTCAGGTCACCATTAACTATATATATGTTTATTATTATGTTACTAGTTTAAGTTTCCTATGTAAGTGAACTTTGTTCTTAATGGGAAATAAATCATCTCTAAATCATAGTATAGTAGGTGATGTGAAAATGACGTCAAAATAAAAAGTAGTAAGTATATGAAGCGCTTTAGTAATGCGCTAAGGCAGATGGTGTTAATTCTCCTGGTGGACACGTCTATTCTCTGCCTTTCTAATTTCTTTAAATAAATGCTCTAGATTGTAACAAGAGATTTTTTTTGCCTTCAACAGCACCTACAAGACGATCTCGTACGAAGACACTAAAGATTGTAATTTTTATCACAATCATCTCAAATTTTAAAATTATGGAGAAAACGTTAATTTATGAGAAAATGAAAAAGTACCGAAATTCGATAACGACAGCGATGCTCGTATACACGACTCCGGACCGGACGATTTATTAGCTTAAAAAGATAATTTTAGCGACTCTATTCTCAATATATCCCTCGAACTGTAATTAAATTAAGCCGTTTCTAATATAAAATAATATTGAAACGGCTTAATTGATTCACTGAACCATTCATACAGAGTGTCATGGACACTTTTATACCTAAAACGTGTGGCTATTTTATACCCGTTGAGCCGGCGAGTCGATAACATAGCGAGGATTCAATACTTTGTTTTAACTTCCCTCTCTGTGACAAATTACTAAATACAAACGGTACAAATATTATTAAATTTCAACGCCGGCAGTTTTGTGTTGTTATTGCACTTTAATCGGGAATGATTGGCGACGTGTACACAACTTCCCTTAGAGTAAGAGCTGGAAGATTTTCCGCATATTTTTGCAGCAATTCATTCGTTACTTTGTTTATAGGTATGATATGATATAACACGGTACGAGCATCGTCTTTATCACTAACGAGTCCTGCGTACGACTGTGGTCGTACTACGTATTTGGGATGAGGTCAATTTGAATCGCTTTTGTTATCTAGATTAAGATGTTTTTTTTTTACATTAGCAGTCTGTAAATTTCCCACTGCTGGGCCAAGGCCTCTTCTCCCTAAGAGGAGAAGGTTTGGAACATATTCCACCTCGCTGCTCCAATGCGGTTTGGTGGAATACACATGTGACAGAATTTCTTTGAAATCAGACACATGCAGGTTTCCTCACGATATTTTCCTTCGCCGGCACGAGATGAATTATAAACACAAATTGAGCACATGAAAATTCAGTGGTCTTGCCTGGGTTTGAGCCCGAAATCATCGGTTAAGATGCACGTGTCGATCTTACCACTGAGCCATCTCGGCTCCGATTAAGATATATATAATGTATATACATTCTGTATGTGTGCGCTATTTCTCTTTTTAATGGGTTCGGAACAGGTGACCAAAGTCAATTAGCTCATTCCGTCTGGCATGACACAGACTAGAAACCATTCCCTAAAACTGTCAATGCTCCGTTAAAGTGGCACACGATTATTATATCAATTGATCCTATAATGACACGGGGTCACTGACGCTTATATATACTGCAATATACCGGTGTTTGCAATCATCAACGAAACGGATTTTCATTGAACTTTATCATCAGGCTTTCTATATCAATAAATTGTGGTCAGATACCTTTATATGAAACAAGGATTTGGAAATTCGAATTTCATCATTTCCTGCGAATTCAAAAGCTATCTTAATTGTGTATACCACTCTACACGGCCGGATGAATAGTCCGCAGCGATGATCTAAAGTTACGAGCTTGGTATAATTGTCTATACATAAGGTATAGTCAATATGTATAGTCCGTAGCTAATCACTCTGGTACAACATTTTCCAAGGATATCGAACCTTGCTATTTCGCAAAACTAATATAGTGCACGTAACACAAGTCTTATTTAATTTTTATATTGTTACTTGGGTACAACAAATAAATTACATTCAATTTAACGATTACGTAATTATATGCTGTTGTTTTAAGGGGCGGCTTAGCTAGTTTGTTATAACGCTTAAAAAGCAATTATATGATTTCTTTTTTGACTTTAATTGAATATCAATGACTTTCGTGTACATAGGCAAAGTATGAGTTAATTTTGTTTATTTGTTAAAATAAGATAAACCACAACAAATACCTAACTTATTCTATTAATTTGTTTCTCGATTCACTCTCAGGGAGGTAATTACGACGTCACTCCTCGGTAAACAAACAACAAACAAAAAGCTGTTTAATATGCTCACATTTTATTAATCTCACCTAAAACAACTTCCAACCAACCCTAACTGAAGCACTATTAATAGTAACGTACAGATCTATCGCCCACTTCGCATTTTCTGGGATAAAAAGTATAACTACTTATGTAACTCTATTCAAAAATCGTGAGCAACGGAGCCGCGCGAATGAAGGGCAAACAAAAAATTATCCTTTCGCATTTTCAAGTTATTCAAGTTGAGTGCACCTTGCAATAAGACTTTTGAGCCGACTTCGAAATAAAGGTTATTTGGTGTTTTTGGGCTTACTATTTTGAGCGATGTCTTTGCCGGTTGTGGACCGATTAATATTTTAATTAAGGAAAGATATTTTTGGTCACCAAATGTTGAAGTAAAAGTAGTTGTGCGATAAAAACGCTTCTTTCGTAAAATAATTTGAAAACAGTTGTGTCTCAATAACGCACAAATATGAATCAAATTATTATAAGTGTTTAAGTTTTGATTTATCTCTGCCGTTTTAATAAAAATGAGAATAATACTTATAGAATACGACTTCATGTTGTTAGCGAAATATGAGTTTCTTCTAAATCGGTTATACTATTTGGGATGAGAAATGAGTGCCGTAAGTGTTCGTCCGAGTGAAAAAACATTCATCACTCAGTGCGACAACGTTGTGCTTTCGGTGTGTAAGAAGAGAAGCCTTATTTGCTATTTATGATCCGATTGTGCAAGTTGTTGCTTTAGGCAAACCTCACCTGAAGAGGAAAATATCAATGCATTTGAATTAGAATACTTATAATTCGGCTTGAATAGTAGGTAGTATCAGTGTTTTCATTTAGTATTAGAAGCCTAACCTAGCCGACTCGAGGGACTGAATCGGAGATTTCGTTTTTATTGATTACATTTTAAACGTGAATGCCATTCTGCCCCAACTCATTCATTATTTTTTCAAGCGAATAATTAATGCTTTCTTTTCAGTTTTAGAAATTGCAAATTTCTCTTTGGATTTTTGATAAATATAATAACTTTAAATTATATTTATAATAATTCGTAAGCGGTAACAAAGCTATAAGTTTGGCGCCATTGGGGTACTGCTGAGAACAGTGCGGTTGCTAAGGAAATCACGTTTTTGACGCTGGATACAACACCAAATGGGTATTTTTTTTATATTTTTGTGAGATCAATTTCGACCTATTTTTACGGTTTTTTCAAGGGGTTTCATAAGGCAATTGTTAAGGTATTTTCCAAATTCCATTGAACTGTTTTCTTGAAATCCAAGATTCATGGTAAAAATTAGCTATACTTTGGTTTTTTGTTAACAATAATTATTATAATCTTCAAGAGGGTCAATTCTGAATATTGTTTCAATTACAATTATTTATAACTAAAATTTTACTACGAAATATACATTTTTTTTCGCGTAATCCATTCAAACGAATTGAAATTGGAATAATTGGGCTTTGTGCAAGCCCGTCTGGGTAGGTACCACCCACTCATCAGATATTCTACCGCCATATAACAGTACAGTGTATTGTTGTGTTCCGGTTAGAAGGGTGAGTGAGCCAGTGTAATCACAGCCACAAGGGACATAACATCTTAGTTCCCAAGGTTGGTGGCGCATAGGTGATGTAAGGAATGGTTTGTCTATGGGCGGTGGTGACCACTTACCATCAGGTGGCCCATGTGCTCGTCCGCCAACCAATGCCATAAAAAAAAAAAATATTATATGATAGCCCGTTATTACAGCACAAATTTCCAAGAAAACAGCATTTAGTTACGCAATATTTACACACAAACCCTGTACAATATATTATACCAGTTCCCGAAAACCGGCACATACCTTATCTTTTAAATACATCGGTAAATTTGTTATTTCTTAAATGAAGCGTGTTCATGGTATTCGCACAAAATCGCGTATTTTTATCGAAATCAGTCGTGCTGTCGCTCATATGCATAGCAGCTTACGTTAACGCTCAATTATTGACGTTCGTCCGCTTCTCGATAATTTTAGGTCAAATAATTTGACACTCACTATTAATCCTTATCAAATATATAACATTAACTTTACTCATGTTCTGAAAAAATAAATAAAAGTTCACTTTTCACAATATTACTAATATGATGCATATAAAATATATAATCGTAATAACTATCCCATTGATTGTTCGAATAAGAGTACTTAGATAACATTACATACATATCAGTTGTTTAGTTGATGTTAAAAGACAATTTCATGATTCGTAGGTATGAGTATGCACTTTTTTTTGTATCATACTGTAACTATATTTTATAATTATTTTTAAAATAGCCTTTATTCGATAATGCCAATAAAATAATGCAATAATTATGTTGTTCATAGACATTTTAGTTGTGTAAACACGTATTCACGAGATCACACATTTACAAAATTAAACAGTTTTATAAATGTAACAAGATATTTCAATAAACTCAAGAAAAAAACAAATTAGTAGGTACATACAAAAAGTTGTGGAACACTATAAGAGCGCCTGCATCATTTATAATAAACTAACTTTACAAATATTCAATATTGCTATATTAATAATACAGGCTCATTCACTGACTCAACAAAATTTTATTAAAAAGTCTGTAACTTAATAATATCCTAGCTAGCCTAGCCTAGCTTGCCCGCGGCTTTGCTCGCGTGGAAGTTGAATATGTTTACAGATTTACTTAAAATATTACGTTAATTTAAGACCTCTTTGTATACCACATGGTGTTTATTTCACCCCTTAGGGTAGGATATCCAGAAACGCTTAAATACGTATCAACTCATTAATAATCAGTAGTCTAAAAATAAAATTTCATGTTTGTAACTTAAAAAATGACGAAATTCCCTAGAAACTCTCAAGCCTTATTTCATCCCTTTGGGGGTAGAATTTCCAAAAATTATTTCCTTAGAATGTGTATACTCAATAAAAAAATTCCTACTCACCAATTTCATGGCTCTAAGTTTAATAATTTACGCTCGGCGATGATGAATCAGTCCGTGAGTGCATGTTATACTAGGCGCCGTCCCGACTTCGTCCGTGTGAAATAAGAGTTCTATTTACTAGTCTCTCTCTGGCTCCAATATAAAACATCTAGAGACCCACTCAAAAATGTATGACACTAAAGTTATATTTTATTAATGATTCTTATAAATATTGAAAGTGAAATTTTTTAAACATTTTCTGGCTCTCTGTTATAAAAGCGCATAAAGTGTCCTGGGTAAACGGGTAATAGAAGTTAATGTTACTAAAGTTATGATGTTTAAAAATAAAGTAGCGATTATGCCTAAAAGGCCAATTATTCGCAGAAAAAAAGATTTAGCACCTCTTTCAAGATGGCGGAGAAAACTTATAGAAAATGATAGTCGAAAATTACAGGTTAAGCTTTCCTTTTCACTGGCGTTTCGGAAAGTATGTAAGTATATTATTACTGGACAACCGTGTCTTTTTTATGTTGTAGTTTGGCGGACCGAAACAAAACAATTCAAGTATTAATGCAATATGTGATGAATAGGTGGTACCAACCCAGATGAGCTTAAACAAAATCAAAATCAAAATGTTATATATTTTATATAAATTTTTTCAAGAAGGCTTTTACAAGCATTGATTTAAAAAAATAAAATTAAATGAAGCCACCGTCACTACCGGTTCGGAATGTAAATTCTACTGAGAAGAAACGGCAAGAAAATCAGTAGTTACACTTTTCTAACATTTGAAATACAAAGTAATGTTATTTAAATACAATATGTATTTAACGATACAATATATCCAGCCTGAAAGTCAACAAGTATTAGCTCCATATTTATTTTTCATGTATATAACCACCACCGTTCAATGATTTATAATATTTTTGCTTTATAACATTTGATAGGGTAAAAACTACACAAAGCTTTGAGCCCCGCCAACAAGTGAAAGCCAATTTTCAAACACATCACACTGAAACGCAGTAATGTACGTATAGGTATACATATATTTTTTAATTTCCCGCGCGTGAAGCCGACTCTGGTAATGCTATAGTTAGGAAATTATTGATTTTAGTCCTGGGCAAATTGAGGGCTTAAATTTAATGAACCACGCTTATGAACGAATTTATCTATACGTAATAAGTTGAATGAGTGATCAGATCCTATATAAAACGGCAGTCGTAACAACCTGTTTCGATTGTACGAAATTGTCAGTACGATCGAAAGGATAGTTCTGAGACGGCCCAGTGGAAAGTGGCAAGTGGATGTGGATCAATGACCGCGGATTAGAACTCGGCACTTCTGAGTTTTCATTGCTCAGTTTTTGGAGTTAATCTTGTATTCGCCGATGAAGGAAAAGTAGCGAGAAAACCTGCACGTGTCGAATAAAGATCACCAACACCAACCCATAGCGGTGCTATAAACCTCAAGCCTTATTCTTAGACCTTTGTCTAATCAGACATATTTAAGGTATGTTGCTATTTTAAAGCAAACGATTTTTAAAACTTAGTCACAAGAACAGTGTCTTGTTTAAACAGAGGAAATACTTTATTTAATTTAAAATGCTTACTCTGAGTTATTTTCTTGTAAATTCTGGTGTTATAATTCACTTACATACAATCAGAAATGGATCAGTGACGGGCGACGCGACGTCTCGGGGCAGGCGCGGCAAATTCGTTGTCTGACTGACGCGGCGTCAACGCGGAAAATCGAAAGAGCGGTCTCAAAATGTCAAATAAACCTTATTATCGTGATGTTTAAAACGCATCCTAAGATTCCTGTATAATGACAACTCTAAGAAAGTAAACTAGAGACTAATAGTTAGACATAAGTACGCTAATATAACACGTAGTTACTGTATAATTGTCACTTTTCAGTTCTTGATCTTATTTAATTACTGTTTATACTATATACTGATTGTTACTACAGAATCCCCCGCCATACATATTGTCAAATGTTATATATACTCATGTCTTTACGAATCAAAGACAATGAGATTCTGACTTAGATAAGTTTACTATTTTTACTAATATGTATCCCTATAATATCCCTAACAGATATAATAATCTTTAAACGGAACCTCCTACTTGACCTTTACAGATCAGGAGTGCCGCCCGCGTGTTATATTTCTTCAATTAGCAATATTGCTTTATGCACTTAGTTCTTATAAGGCATTGTAGAAACGGATGTCATCGTCAAATATCTTACAGTAACATACATAGCAAATAGAAGGCGGAGAGGAAAGTTTATGAAACAAATTTATGAAATGGATCAAATGGCTCGGATCCCGAATAAAGAACCATTCAAGGTTCGGTCCAGTATATGAGAGTTTTGTCCGTTTTGCTTCAGGCCTTTTCATGCCTTAGTGTGATGGGATGATTTGAAGCACTTACTAATTAAAATTGCTCATCATTACACCCGCAACGTTTTCCTTTTTTGTAGTATATTCACTACTCTTTAAGAGACTAGCTCTTCGCGATAGTAGCGTACATCAATAATCGCGTCCTGTATCTCTAGAGCGGGTATTGATGTTTTTAGTGGGTATCATACTTAAATCCTCAATGTTAATAATTAAATATATAAATTCGCAACTATAACTCACCGGCGATTCAACTGTGATTAATTATGTTTTATTAAGTCATGCTACACACATAGTAAACCAACGCATTTAATATCATCATCGTCATCATCATTACCTAGTATAAAACAAAGTCGCTTACTTTGCTGTCTGTCACTTAGATCTTTAAAATTACACAACGGATTTTGATGATACAAGAGGAAGGTTTATATGTGTATGCTCAATATAGTTAGTAGAAAAACACTGAGAATTTTAGAGGTTTCTGAAGTGATGTTGTAATAAACTCATTTTTGCACTTACGTTGCAAGCGCTGGCTGAATCCTACGATATAGATCAAAATAATGTACTACAATATTATACACCTTAAAAAGATCTTCAAAAAATCCGCGATGGTATATTATGTCTACCTCTTACTTTTTACGAGAAATAATGCCTTATTTTCGAAGCAATTTTAAGCAATACATCATTAATTCTTATCCAATTAAGTAACCTTAAATACACTGTGAATTTAATAAAGATCAATATGGCCCTTTACAGCATGTAATTTAAATGAATATTTTCGGAGATATTACAGATTTAAAACGCGGGGACAAGGGTTTGTATTGTCTAATGACTTAAAAATTGCGAAGGCGGGCCGGGTCCCTAGTTGACGATAAAATGCAAATTGCAAAATCACAGGAGGTGAACAGAACTTGATCCGGCGGTCGCCCATGCTTTAGACCGCAGCGCGGCCATTCTATCCTATGTTGTGTTTCGGGACGGGCTTGTATCGCCTCGCCCTCACATGGAGCGTCGCTACTCCCTCCGTCCTGTTCGTCAGGTGAACAACTCGATTGCCCTTCACCTGATCACGGATTCAACGCGCAATCCACGGCTTGGGCTACAAGTGTTTATACTACTTTAACTTTACTACTCAGGCGGCTCCTCCTAAATAAAAATATAATTAGCTTGATTATTATACTCATTAAATATATATCATGCACAGATACATAGTAAATTATTGAAAACCATAATTTTTATTGGACACTGTTTAAAAAAATGCTATTTCTGAAATGTTCATTAAAACATCCTCTTGTCGTTCGGGTATTTTGTATCATACTTATATATGAAAAGTTTTTAACAATAATAATGCACTAAAATACCGCTTCGCGTTCGCGAGTGATCTTAATGTCTAAGGGGTGTTGTTGGTAAATGATAACATTTTAACATAACTTGTAATCAAATAAGAACAGCCTGCCTGTGTCTATTTGATTACGTTAGTCCCTTGTTACTTAATAATCAATTCAACCGGTTATATGAGGTCATTTATCGTGTAATGTCAATGATATTTATTATACAATGCTACTAAACATACGTCACTAATTTATACTATCAGTTTTTAAGTATTCAGCTATATAATAATGTATAATGTACAGAATTACTCGAAGAACAAAAATTACACATTAACGGTAAGTTCTGTTTAGCAGTCCGTAAAAAGGAGTGATGTACGTATGTTCACACCGCGTGTCAGGGCTAAATCACTTTTTGTTTGATATTTATAACAACGTATCACCAGTGCACACAGGAGGGAGTGGTCGTCCACTTAATACGTTGAATTGCATTATAAAACGATACAATTACGAGTCCACTAGAGAGCTCGCATATAGCTACTTTAAATACTTTAGCTAACACCACATGCTCTTGGGTCAAATCAATTGGGTGCGCGTAATAATAAACGATAAGAGCCAATGCGTTCATATGAATGTAATATTCACTGTATGTTGTTACTATTTAGTACTTTCTATGTGTAACGCGAGGAGTTGCGCTCTTAAGTTTTACCCTCCGATGAGGATCGTTTTTCAATTAGTAGTTTATCGCGATTTTTTCTATATGATTTCATTAAACAATTTTAAGCGCAGTGTTGTTTACGCACTTATCAATTCACGACTTTTGATTTTGACTCGTATGATCTATCCACCATGATGTCGAAAATATATAGGTCGAGCTTTGTATATTTAGCCATACAGGAATCTACAAACATTTCACTATGAATCTCTCGCATTATAACTATTATATATATTAGTGGGCGGACGAGTAAATTGGCCACCCGGTAAGTGGTCAGTGGTCACCACCGCCCATAGACAATAGTGCTCTAATAAAAAAAAGACATATTAACCAATCCTTACATCGCCAATACACCACCAACCTGATTGTTTTTGACCAAGATGTTATGTCACTTGTGCCTAGTGTATTTAACACTGTCTATAAACCGGAATACAAAAATACTGAGTACTGCTGTTTTGTGGGAGAATATCTAATGAGTGGGTAATACCTACCCAGGCCGGCTTGCAATAAGCCCTACTAACAAGGTAATTATATCTGTCACTTAAAATGAAAACACAAAAGTAAATTCAAAGCGGTTTACACATAGATAATAACAATTGGAATATAAAAACGAATAAATAAGTACCTAATTTGAAATTGCTATTCTATAAAACCGATGCAAATGGAGCATTCGACATTTAATTTAAAACTGGGTCAGCTCTACATAATGCAGGCTTAGTATTTACAAATTATCCACCAAGTTGCAGGTCACGACGACCTCGGTTAAATGATGAATGCGTGCTGACATAGCCGAAAGAAGTGTTACGCAACATTCCCTCGGATGAATGCTGAAACATATTTAATAGATACGATAACATTTCTCTGATATCCGGGCTAAACGGCGGCGCTAAACTTATTGAATGCTCTATCGTCGTGCCATCTCTTATTTTAATAACGTGCACTGCGCACTTGACAATAATACATAGGTGTATGGTCTTGATCGGTAAGCATCTCTTAGTCGCGTACTTAAGGAAAAATAATATTCTTTAGTACCTAAATATAATTCTTAAAAAAAGTCGTCGTATTGAGCCGGACTGGATGTACCTATTTGAAAAGGTCATTATTATTTTACCTACAAATGGTCACGTGACGTCACGTCACGAGGGACTATTTAAATTAAGAATCGATTACTAGGTCACTAATCGACTCTCAACAGCAGTCGGCCACCACTATTTACTTTTATTTAAATACTAAAATAACAATAAAGGACAGAGCGGCTACTCGGCTTATTAATGATTAAAATATTTATTATTATTAATAATTCGTTGTTCATAAATCGTTCAGGAAAGAAATAATCTTAAATTACAATAAATGATTTTGGCGCGCTGTTATTGCGTCATTGTACTTTTTAAAACATAATACGGTTGTTAATGTCGCTATAAATGTCACAAATACTTGTTATATAACTCAATTGTACTATTCTCTTAAATTCAAGATACACCCACGTGCGGAGCCGCCGACGTTCAGATATTATACTTGTATTATAATGTAACCGCGATCCGAGTCTCTGTCACGAGAAATATTACAAAAAAAACTACTACACTGTAAACAGTGTGTTAGTTGGCATGATGTGACCTAATGATAAAAAATAAAATAATGTGTCCGTTTGTTTGGAGTTTGTTAATATATAATGAAGTGCCACAATTAGAGCATCCCCATATTAGTTTAGATCGAAGAGAGAGTTCTCGGGAGTAATGGATATCCGGCGGATAATTTTTAAACTTTATCTATGACCAAGGACACGAAATAAGTTACGCGAACAGCTTGTAGGTAATGCGTGCCGGTAGTCGTGAATGTACTAGGTAGTTATTCATAATAAATATTCATGGAAGCGACTGCACGCGTAAATGTATATTTATTATAATGTTGTATACCTAAAAACTTTTAAAGTAGAAGTGATGTTTAACCGGGTATCGAGTCTCAGTCTCTAGAGTCGGCTCATTCGAAAGAATGACAGACGGTAGTCTGTGTACGGACCGTACTCCCGTCGGCGTACAACCGAACTAGCCGAGCGAGACAAATTAAATGTATTATGCTGTGAATTTATTATTTATTCAGCCATTGACAGATATGATGTAACGATATTGGAATATTAAGATTACGAGAAGAATACTTTCGAAAAAAGCATTCAAGATATATTATTTACTTACGCTCCATGTTAATTTGGGTGTCATGGAACTTTTACAGCATCTCGGACAGAGCAAAAGTGGGGACGTCGGCCGTCAGTAACTTCCGGGAAATGTTTCGATCTAAGGTTGAGCCATATCATACAAACCTTACCTAGTAGATATAGGTAACGAGATGCACAAATACATCTCAGTCGAATTGTGTTTATTTTCGTTTATTGACTCTCACACAAGAATATGAGCGTTAAAATGGGTATATACCATATGTCGAAATGACGAAATACCAAGTTACGATTCGCCGTTTCATCCGCGACTGTTGAAGTGACAAGCGTGAATTTCCTTGATCCTTTTGTTATACTCAGTCTATCTAGTATATATGTATATATTGAAATGGTCAAATAAATACCTGAAGAAATATTTGGCTAAGTAGATGTTTCATTGTTATAGAAGTTTCTTTTGGTCGGGCTGCGTTCAAAATAAAGCAGCAAACAAGAAGCAGTTTTTAGACCAAAACAGAGTAATACGCTTGTTTAGATGTTTTATAAAATCAAAGTTCTTCTAGAATATATAACTGACCGACAACACTAGATAATTTATTAGAATATATCTATTTGTTTGAACAGATTTAAAAATAAGTAACTCGTCTCGCCGTGTCTGTCTTCGTTGAGGATATGTAGATAAAGTTTTTCACGACGGGGAACTCTTTCGTTTCCCGGAACACGGTTTGTGTTCAACGTACTCCGCGGCGTCCATATTCACTACACACTGACTGAATTTTAAGTATTATATTTATCGATTCTGGACAAATAATATTTCGAATAACTTTCCGCAATATTTGCTTAATTATGTTAATTGTACTCCATCTTTATGTAATATATGTATGGCATTTTATGTAAAAAACACTGAAATCAAATAAATATATTATGTCAAACTCGTGTCAAAATAGCTTGATACTAATATTTTGATGTTCTTTAAAACATTAAAACAACAAAAATTCTCACTTGAATTATTTTTCTTCAAATTTAGGTGAGGCCCAATGGAAAGTATACCGCCCCATACTAACTTTTTTTCTAAATATGTTCTAAAATGACTGTCGGATGACCTGCTTCGTTTTTTAAATTGGTTAATATTTATAATTCACAACAGCGACTATCCATTAGTATTATTTGGGTTATTCATAGAACTACAAAGCCTCGAGAACTACAAAGCCGTATGCGACCGTTGTGCGTAGGATTACATGGTATATATGTATGGACGAGCGATTTACTTTAAAATGCGATAAAAATTAAACATATGATATAATATTTTTTTAAAAAAAGTAACGTAGAACTCTGTTGAATATTTATTTGAGATGTATTCACAACTGTGTAATGAAATTTTGGATTATTTAGACAATTGCTAATTTGTGCCAATTATAAACTTAAATATCATTTACAAAAGAAGCAACGTCAAAGTTCTATTTTCATTGCCGTACTCTTTCTACAGACGTTGTGGCGTGTGGTGCCCACATCTAGGCACATACTACATAGGTAACTATACCGAGGTACCTTTCTTTTGACAAAATTCTCTACAAAATATAACGATAGTAATTTCTTCGAATATTCTCGTGATTATCGCTGAACCTGCGAAAAATATGAAGTGGTTTTAATTATGTTATTTAAGTTGATAAGTAGTTTATCTATGGAAAAAATTTAAAAACTCGCATGAAGTCGTTTATAAAAAAATGTCCATAACAATGTAAACAAAAACATTAAAAGTACCTACCGGTTCATAAATAATATATGATAATTTTCTAAAACTTAAATTCAAGTCCTCCTTACTGAGCTTGCGTCATGCGAGCAGGTAAATATGTATAAGCCGAGATATCCATAAATCGTTCAAGTTAATTAACTATATAATCAGTGACTTGGTTAATAGCATTAGATGTGGTAGTTTTTCCACTCGAGCGCGAATGCTGAATCAACGATCATTCCGACGTCCATCAATAGACATCAGTCGCTCCAAGTGCTTTGTACTCAATACATGCCCATTGATAACACGTACGGTCTCTATCTATCTATTTGAAATTTATTTTTAATTTAAAATGGATAACTATGGTTTCGTGTACGATGAACTACCGATCCCAAACGGGAAGTTGGAGGTGCGGGATGTGGCTGCTTATAGGACGAGGTTTGCGAACTTTCCGAGCCGATCCGCCGTGCACGCGCCCAGCTCCAAAACAGTCATCTGCTTAAGAACGTAAGTATTTCATGGATTTATAAACAATACTTATATTTATTACACTTGCATAAAATGTTTTCTTTATCATATAAGACTCGTGTACGTGTGCATAACTCATATTTTATACGTCTACACGTACATAAGCATTTACGACGTCTATGAGAATAGCTCCCCACCCTGCTGCTTTTGTCCAGAGATATCATTTATAGTGTGCCTTGATATAAGACTTCTACATATAATTTAATGGCTGAAAACTCAATGATTCACATTGTCCAACCGAACCAATAGCTGGAACCCAGGACCACTAGAACAACGTCGCATATAAACATATACTAGTAAAATGTTTTACGATTAATTCAATATTTTACGTCCACGATGAGATGATGACAATTATGTTTTTGTCTTATCATAAAGACTCTATCGTATCACTTTGAATGTTACCTATATCAGTTGTTAAATTTAAGTGGTGAGTGATAATTTGATAGTATGACTATTTCAATATATAAATATATTTTAAGACAATTTAAGTATACATTTTAAGCATAAGAGTTTTAAGAATGTATAGCATAATATCTCGGCAATAAATAAGTAATTAAGACTCAGTAATTTGTAAACTTGTTTTGTAAAACCGAAAGCATCAATAATTTGATGCTCTAGTTTATTTATTTTTAGTTTTTTTAGTACTCTGATTTAAGAGGTCCTTTGAGGTGCGAGGTCCCTTGGCCGCGCCCGGGCTATATGCAGGTTGCTTGAGTCGCCTATATTACTTGAGATAATCCGGGACTGATATCACCTGACGTAAGCGAATCGTTTTTGTGTCCTCTGGGACATTAATACAACGGGTACTTGAGTAAACATGAGACACTTCTTTCTTAGAGTAACAAAATAATTTTAAATTATTGAGGTTACATATTCATATTGAATGTTCTGGTTTCATTTAATAATAATGTGCTCACTAAGTATTACTACCTAGTTTTTACAATTTAACATTTAAGTAATTGTTCGCCAAGTCTGTATGACGTGCAATTGCTTGATTATGAAAAGTTTTCGTAAGTGTTTTATAATGATTTGTTCTAATGAATTAATTATTACACAAATTTATAGCTAATTTAATAGCATTTGGGCGTATGAGCCTGATTATATTTTTCTAAAAAAAACTCAAAATCTAAATTTAAACTAATCTCTCCCTTTATACATAAAGTTAAATTCAAAAACCGTACTCATATTTTTACTACGAGTCAACGACAAATATTCTGCAAGTATTATTGATCTCTGTTTTTATTATTAGCGTAGATTGCTGGTCAATCATTTTCATTTAAACGGAATTTATTGATTACTTAGTACGACACAGATACCTACCAACTGCTCAGTGTTTATAAATATTGATCGACGTAGTCAGTATATCATATTATTCAATTTTAGAAACGAGGGCGTTACATTTCTTTTAAAATATTGCTCTTACCATTACGTGTTGTTTTTTTATAACAACACCATCTATATAGTTTGTAATGTGATATGACCATAAAACTTAACTTGTATCTACACCGTTTGAGCAGTGCCTATGTATATCTCTACATTTTATAAAACAAAGTCGCTTTCCACCATCTATATTCTGTCCGCTTAGATCTTTTAAAATACATAACGTATTTTAATGCGGTTTTTATCAAAAAGCAGAGGGATTCAAGAAAAAATACATGCGTATTTTCGTAGAGAAAAACCGAGAATTTCACAACAAGCTGAAAAAAAGGATATTTGAGTTTGTGTTTATTCTGTTGTTCAATTTAAAAGTTGTATACATACTTTTATTGTACACGTATGAAATAGCGATAGGTAATAGTCAACTATAATATTGCCTAGGTAAGTTAGTAGGTATTTATTATTTTAGTGACATTTATTATATATAATATGGCATCAATAAAAGTCAATTAGTTCAAGTAAATTATATAATCGACTTAAAATTATACGCAAAAGTAAAAATTTACAAAATTTCACTTATTTTCCTTAATGTTAAATTACCTATAAGTTTCACAAACTACGCCATCTGTCTTTTTATTGAGAAAGTATTTTAGTTCTATATAAGCGGAAAAACTAACACGGTAACACGGAAAAGCTATCATTTTTAACTAGATGGCGCTACAAGCCATAACTTGTCTGGAATAGGTTTTTTTAAGCGTTTGTATTATTACAAGCGTGTTTATGGCTAAATTAAAAAATAAATCTATTAACGATATTTAAAAATAAATTAAATTCATTATTATAAAATAAACGTCTGGCCGCAAAGGACAAACTTGTTTGTTCGTAAAAGATTTTTATTATTGCAAAATTCTATATTAAATTTTATTTACTCTTTTATCATAAGAAAATACAAAGATTATATTCATAATATTGAACTTATATTCTTTATTGTATATGTCAAAAACTTTCATCTTGAATCGTCATAATTAACTTAAAATAAAATGAATAATGGTAACACACAAACAGTGAAAAATATAAATATTGTATTACTGGCAATATGAACATTTTATCATAACATAAGATTACTTGTTTTGAAAGTTGCAATTTTAAATTTTTAGAAAAATATTGTTATAAAGTTAACATTTTGTTCGAGTCATTTATATGACCTGTTAATACTTCATATCATAATTTTGCATTTATATCATGCAATTAAATGTAAAGTCATCGAGTTCATCATTATAACTTTAGTTAAACCAGCGGTAGTGTTGACTCGAATTAGGTAGCCGATTTACTATTTTGCAATGTAATTGTCGTAGGTTTGTTATATCTCCCGGGCTTAGATTGAATAATTGACGTGTCCGTACGCGCATGCGTCTTTATTACGACCAGAAGTGAGCTACGACTGTTCGAAGTCTGACGAAGGTGTTTCTTTGGCACTCGCCGTCGGCACTCTCTAGTGATCAGTGTTTAGTTAAATAGTGCACTTTATACGATCGTGTGCAGTCGCCGGACATCATATTTTAGTCTAGAAACTACTCAAAACAGTTTGAAAGTTCCGGTAAGTCTTGAAAAGTACAAATATAAACTTTTTGCGTAAGATATTTGGCTGTATTTAACCCGCTTCGCGAGCGACGAGTTCACGTAACTTAGTATTTGTGGAGGGATAATTCAAACTTTTCTCCGAGTAGTGCTTCGTTTTTATGTTTTAACTAGTAACAGCATGCTTTATTTTTGTTTAAATAATTTATTTTTATTTCTTATGGAATGTTAAGTTGGCATGGAACGGGATTGGCTGAAAGATGGTTCTTATACATCCCTCGAACAGGGATTCAAAAATATGACAATATTGAAAAAAAAGAATGCAAAAAGAGTAATCCGGTTCAGGGGAAAAGCTCGGAGGAGATTAGAACCTTTTCTTAATCAGTATGTAAAGAACACACACAAGGCTTTTGCAGAGTGAGTAAAACATTGCACTATTAAACAGTTACATTCAAATGCACATTTTCTGCATGTCGATACTGACTAACACCACTAACTTACACCTGTCCATAACTACATGTGGCAATAAGAAGGAATTTTATTGTGACTTATTCAATTGCTGAGCAAAATTGGCAGTAGCTTGAAACACAATGTGCCAACCTCAAAGTGTGCATTTTGTATATCATACACTGCACTATTTCAGAGAGAGGACTTTTGACGAGGCGTTTAAGCAATTCCCAGCAATAATGCCTACCGTCAACTCTGAAGAAACCGCTCTGTTGAGGTGAGATGCTTTCTTAGATATTATTTCATTTTAAGATTGTAAATTTTGTATATTATTTCTTTGTGTATATTTTTTTTTATAATTTGCCAAATAGTGTACTTAGACCTTGTATAGTTGTGTATTCCCATGTAGTTTTACTGAATTAAAAAGGTGTTGTCATTAAATATGTTATCGAATAATTATTAATAACTATCTTTTAAAAATAAAATGCTTATTTAAATAAAATATACTAAAAAAATCATTCTGATTTTTATACGGAATATCTTTTTCTCAAAAAACAATATGTGGAAATTGTCTCTTGCCAAACTCTTAAAACAAAATTAAATATGTAATTATTTCAAATAATATTAGAAAACTGGAACTAACTCCTGGAAAACCCAATAGTTAAAAAAATTTCAATAACCTACCACAATTTATTATTTTTAATTAAGTACTATAATCATAAAAAATCATAAAAAGCAGACTTAGTAGTTGAAGTACTGCAGACAGTGTGAAACTAATGATGATGTTTAAAAACTTCTGTCCTATTTACTGGTTGTGTTAATGTGAGTGCAAACCACACCTCCGAGAATACATTTAAAATGTTCACTTGTGACAGTTGCAAGCGAACACTATCAGTGAGGATATTACTGCAAACGAAAAAAACATTTCTAGGACGAGATGTCCTTTTGTATTTCATTTACATAATAAAAGATTAAAGTCTATAAAAATACAAGATTAAAGAAAAAAAAAACAGAGTAATTGAGGCGAGTAAGCCGCTGCGGTACACACCGCGCTGCTAACTAATTGTGTTAGCCAACCGACTGTGGGACGAGATATTTCTTTATTTTTTCATTTATATTTAGATATGATTACAAAGAAACACTGTGACTGTCTTATTTGCGTAGAACAATTGACTTCTTTAAGATGCCGGCCACTTCGGCTTGCTTGTGGTTAAGAATGGTTTACCCGCTAAACATTATTTTCAACAATTTTATAGATAAATAATTAATATTCGACATTTGGTAAAATTACAACTTTGGTTAAGCATTAAATGAAGATAAGTATGTGGCGTTTAATTTGAAAAAAGTCAGATATAGATTTTTACACCTCAACATAAGTTGCGGGCAGAGCCAGATTTGCGGGATAGCAACTCGGGTGTTAGACTCGGGCCCACCATTAGAAACGGGCTTGCTAATATGAGTTTCGATTTTTTTAGCTAAGGATAAACAAATTTGTTTACTACTGACTCGAAAATTATTAAATTGATCAAGGGCATCAAAATGCTATAATCCTGGCTTTGGACTAAAATTAAAAGTGATTAGGAAACGAACCTGTATATTAGTTGAAAAAATATACAGTTAGGGTAAATTGTAGGGTATTTAGATTTACCTAATAGTATACATGTGACCGAGCACGAGCAAGCTTAAATACCCTTTCAGAAGCAAGCCGCCTCTACTGGCATGAATAGAACGTACTGCGAATGAGTTCCCTCGGTAGAGCTGATAACATCGATTTGAAGATCCCGATTGTGTTGGATAGTTTGGAACCATTTTCGTGTAATATAATTCATACATTGACTCGCAGTCGTACATTCGGATGCAACAGAATTATATAAATTCAATCATATACTGCATTACCCTGAAAAATTGATACGATTATTTTTTGGGTATCAAACAGCCGATGAAAATTCGACCCTCATGATTCACACGCATGAGTCGCGTCTATCTGTCCGTCCATCTGTCGTATTGAAGTTTGCCGTCCTCCCCGCCGATTAACGGAAACCGATGCGAAAATACCATGCCTTAAAATTTTAAACGAGAAATAATAATTTTGATATGGTCGCGTACCCACTTGAATGACAGAGCTCTAAATTGTGTTAACTTACATGTTATTTACAATCTACAACAATATCTGAGTTTTAGTTATAGTAAAACTATTTCAGAAATTTTTACAATTAATTTAATTATCGGAAAAATCAATACTTCTATTTCGCTTTGCGATTTCTATTCTGTTTTGGTCGCGTTTTACAAATAATTAAAGCTTTATTTTAAACATCGTTCTTGGTCTCGGACAACGGACTTGATCAGTTTCTATAATAGAATGGGGTGCGAATAAATATACCTAGAGTTTTATTCCGATAATAGCGTCTCATAGAATAATAAATTATAATCAATTAAAGCTTTTGAAATAGTTTTTTATTAGGTTGAGCGCAAATAATGTTCCTATTTAACACTCCAATACAGATAATATTTTATAAAAGACTTGTTATCGCCTTGACATAATTACGAATAGACAAAATAGTTTTCCATATAAAGAACGATTAAACATGCTAGATGAATGTAAACGAATGACCACCGATTCGGAAAGGTAATACCGCAGACTTTTAAAACTAGAGAACGACAATGAGGCATGTCCCGTGAACTTTCCATTTGATATTTCAGAATCTTAGAAAATAAAAGGTAATAATACTTTATAATGAAAACGTAAATCCGATCTCCTGAGGCGCAGTGCACGCCCCACTTTATTACAAGGCGTAATTATGCACCTACGTGTCCACTGCAGACCGAGCAGCTTATGAATATATGATACTAAACTAGCAACCTGTCCTTGCCATTATAAAAATATATCAAATAGCACGTCTGTTCAAAACTAATATCTTTAATTATATATGCAATATGTTGTTCTCTTGAGGGTTTAAAGGCAATATATCTACGCCGTTTGGTTTTGGGCGAGTAGAACATTCGTATCATACAGCAGGAGCGACTAGTACGTTTCTCAATATCTTGATACAAAAGCGTGGACTTCGTAGTTGTTGATTTTAAGTATCTTTATAAATTTAATGTTACGTCATTGAAACACGCTGTAATTAAAATGCTGGAAAACAGTAACTACTGAGTTTCTTGCCGGTTCTTCTCGGTAGAATTTACTTTCCAAACAGGTGGTAGCTTTATATTTAATTAAACACTGTAACGTAGCTTTTATGGGCGTGCTTGAATAAAGTATATTTTGATTTTTAGTTTTCAATTTTCACTAATTCGAGAGCTTCTGGGCCGCGGTCGGCGTGCCACTGAAATAAGAGTAGAAAATTAAAAATGTCCGAGACATGCAAATGAATATTCTCCTTAAGTTTTTATGATTATGGTCAAATTTCGACCAGTGGACGAACCACTCCACGAAAGCGTGGAGCGATATAGCATTTGTTATTTCTACGTAGAATAAAAAATGATTCTATTGTATTTGATTTGTGCATGTATGTTTTTTTGGAAAACATAACTGTTGACTCTTGCTGTCATTCTCCTTCTTAGTATAATAATAATATATCGTTAATGCTACCAAAATCGACTTGAATTGAGTATATTTTGATTACTATTATTAGTGGATTTACCGATAATAATATGGGAAATATATATAATTTTTCTAAACTGTCTATATGTAATCTTCGAGTTTAAATGAAATAGTGCCGAAGCATTGAACGCTGTAAAGCGGAAGGTTTAGAATGGTTTGCGGGAAATACCTCTATAAGCGGGCTTAATTGCTTCGACTTATGACGTTCCACCAGCTATTTCTCATTTCTAAGACTGTCGCTGCCTTAAAGGTTTATCTGTGGATTAACACACTGACATTTCAAATCTGGAAGCTTTAAAAATGAAACAGTCAACTTTTTTTTTTTTTAAAGACTTATATGCTCTCATCGGAAGACACATTCACTTGCGTACTAAAACACTAAATACTAAAATATGAACAAATCCAAAATGTTTCGATATCACGTATCGTTTGCTCCAGCGAAATATTAATTTAAAGTATAATATAGCATATTTAATGTTAGATGTAGGCCACGTTAAAACGTGATCCATACGAAATGAGGTCGTTGCGAAACAAAGATTTCTTTCAAACACTCATATGTATTTGCGCCGTATTTTTTTTAAACCTGTATTGAAATCACATGAAATTCTCGTGAAAATAATGAACTGCGGATGTATTTCAAGATATTTGAATCAGTTTTCTAATATGTGAGCGATTACCGATAATGGTTGAACAGATGGTCGCGCTCCCGCTGATATCAACTTACCGGATGATTATTCGTCGTTACATATTGATCACATTTAATTTCCAACTGGATTAAGAAATTATGATCACCGAGTAACCATGATTTTTCGTAGGTCAGTATGAATTACATGAACGGCTTCATGCAATTATTAAAAAAATGTTTAAAATCGAAGAGCATGGGTCGTGCTACTAGTTCACAAATTGAAAGTGCTGTCCCCGGCCTCGTCCTGGCGGAGTGCCAAAGCGCGCGGTCGATTCCACCCCGTGAAAGCGGGCCACGGTTTGCGAACCCGGCTGACGGTGAAGGCTCTGTTCTATCAGATATACGGTGGCACGAAGCGCAAACTTGGTCTTTGTGCTTATTTAAATAAAAAGACTAATTATTTTCCTGTTCCTGGGTATACTCGCAAGCGATACAGACCGAACACAATCTACTTATAAATGAACAGAGCAATGTCTTTCTGGTTTATTGTACTTAAGTTTAAGCCTGTTAAAGGGTTAATCTATTCCAGAACGAACCGACTCGGATTTCAAAGTACGTACACAGGTTGAATGATCGATGCCCACTGCACGGGAAGGGCACGTCTTGATGATATGTTTGTTTGTATTTTACTTAAACGCACATCAAAGTGCAGTGAATACTGAAGTGACGTGTTAAAGCATAATCTATAAATACCATGTCAAAGCAACAAACTTAAAATAGTAAATTACGCAGATAATACTCGTTTCGCCACCAGATGACCTCGCGGTATCACCACCCACCGACAGTGTTACAATGTTCTGCTTATCACTGCTCCGTGGTTCCAACGAAACCATAGCACTATTTGTACTTCAGTCATTGCATGCTAATGCTCAATCGATATTGACCGAGTTTTACTCGGATAACAGTATCCAGATTTCATGTTCAACAAGGTCGTTGTGTTAGTGCTTGAAGCTGATTCAAAAACTAATGCCCGATTAAGATTTGACTAAATGACCCGTACAATTATTATTATTATCTATTTAATAGATAATAAGCACAAACAAAACACTTACAAAAGTCTAAGCACTGAACGAGACAAAACAGTGATTTCCTTTTCAGAATAGTTGTTCTTTTTCTAGGCACGATGACTAACTTCTAATTACTAAGTTAATTGGAATAGCGATGAGATCTCGTTGCGCAACCGAAGCAGGCGTGTAACTGTGGCTAACTTGCTTGCTACCAGATACAGCCTCTGACCACTACATCACCGCATCCGATACTAACGATTAAATCGCACTATTGAGTATCTTGTAAAGACATTTAAATTAAAAAAAGAATATTCTTTCATTTGATATCTCACTATACACACTTTTTATACGCGGCGGTTGGGCTCCGCGTGGGCTCGTCTGGGGAATTATTCAATCGATAAACATCAATATTCTGTTTTGCCTGTAAGATGAGTGGGTCAGTATAATTACGGGCACAAGGGATATCACTTCTTAGATAAAAAGGTCGAGCCCGCCGTGCCAAAAATAAAATTAGTTAAAAAATATCTTTACTTAGATTCAGTGTAGTGTAAAAACATTTCAAAGTCAGTACAAAATAACCAGTAGTGTCCGCGGCTCAGAAGCATGCTCATTGCTTGTGTCCTACACAAACGATAAACTCATGCAATGACTAACATATCATATATTATGTGAGGTACGAGCCGAGATAGCCCAGCGCGTGAATCTTAACCAATTTAAGGGCGACTTCAAACACGTGCAAGGATCGATGAGTTCCCAAGTCACCAATCTGCAGCGGAGGAATGCGGAGTAACCCTTAAGCCTTAGCCTAAAGAGGAGAAGAGGCCTTTGCACAGCCGTGGCGCAAATTACGTAACATTTATAAATGATGAAATTGTGAGTTATGTAATACTTACTTGGAATCGCGGTTATCTGTAGTTTGTACTATGTACAGGACTATTTTAAATTTGTTATGACCAACCGGACATGAAGTCGTTTCGAACCAGTGAGGCAGCTGTTTATACTTATAATATATAGTATAACTAATTTATACTCTAAAGTAAAAACTAAGCAACGGCCAGGAGACATACCACCGCTGAGGAAGATATCTTTTTTGTTAAGAACAGGGACGGAAGACTTGGCCTTAATACTTCAAAAATGATTTATCCCGTTTAATTTATTCAAACCCAAACAACTAACAAATACATCCTCGAAAATAAATTTAATCTACAAATTATTTGTTTAAACTGTTTACATTACGAATCACAATGTATATAATATAAGCGTTCTATAAAACTTCGTTGATTTTGTTAGACATGACCGAACCTTTTAGCCAGAACTTCAATAATAAAATATTATTCGAAACATATTGTTGCTGAAATATTATGCAAACATTAAAACGCTTAACTCAATTTGTACATTTCGAATCCTCCAATAAAAATGATAATTACCTTTATTTAAACATTCATTAATTTCCCACTTTAATTAAAAACGTTTTTATTAACCTTTGAGTCAACGGTGAACGTTAGTTGATATTATCCAAGATTGCATTGTTTAATTTGCACTCGATGGTAATAGTGTCAGTAAAACGAAATAAGTTTAATCTTCGGTCTGTATAAAAGACACAGAAGTAACTCGTACTTTATGACGTCTGAGTAATCATTGGCGCATAAGCCTACGAGTGATGTTTGTCAATGGTCGGCATCGATCCGATCTATGCAATCCCTAAAATAAGCATTTTTAGTTAGACCGGATGGAGGGACTGTCCGTTTACACCCCAACTATGAGATTGATATAGTAATAATATTATAATAATAGATACATTTGCAGTAGCAAAGTTATTTTACTCTGGCAAATTAATTAGGCACCCTTGCCAACGCGTCGGTGTTAGGTCGGTAGTGGTTCTGCCTCGTCTGCGTCACAACCTGGGCTCACTCACCCTTGTACTATAACGCTATAATGCAGAGACTCGTTCATGGTCATTGGAAGTTCCCCTCCAGAATAATAGTGTTTCTATATTTGGTCGTGATTTTTTAATTCTTTTGAAAAATGTTGTTTTTACTCTTTCTATTGGTCGTAATTATCTCATACATGAAATTTAATTGATTTTAATGCATGCATTATTCATTATTATTTAACTTACAGAAAAGTAGTTGCACACGCGACCGTAAAGCCATAAAAACAAAGTTAATTAATTTACTCACGAAAAACGAGTTCGATAGTCAATGTCTGCGCCTTTATTTTGCATTTCAAAGCTGAATAAATTGAAAGAATCACTGATGTACATATTTTAGGTTTTAACCAAGCGTGGAGCTTGTATTTATTATCAAAACTCCGGTTAGGAATCGAACTCGCGACGTCCGCTTGCGGCGTCATTAGGCGGCCCGTATACCGTTGAGCTATGAAGCGAGAGAAACATTTTATGAAAATGAATGAGTGAATATAGTTTTGTAAGTATATTTACTTATAGCTATTTATATAAACAGCCGTAAACTTTGCATTTCATTAAAACGTAGTGTTCAGTGAGGCGGCGACCTCGGCCGAGTTATTTCTCAGCAAGCGTGTGACGTCTAAAGTCTATCTGCTTCCTTTCTTCTTATCAAGTTAAAAGCTACGGCGGAGCTGCACGATTTGTACAATTATAGCCTTTATTTTAATCGTATTAAGGTTAATTCAACTTTATCGAAGCGTTCATGCAGCTCCTTGTCACGGATGATTATTGAATACAAAGAGATTTTTCTTTCATTATTCCGTGCCTACTCCAATATTGCTAATAACTATATCTTTAATGAAATACGCCTACGATTCTAAAATATGTTACTGCTTGCGGATTGAATAGAGCGACGGAATTGTAATTTCATTCGGATCGACCAATTAAAATTTTCAGACCTCGATATTTTTATTGTTATTGATCCATTGTTTTAAATTCAGCTTAACTCGAGTCTAATCTTCTATGCGATTTGTAAACTAATCATAAGTTGAAATAAAATTTGTCAGCCGGAAGTCAATGCTACACCTGAGCATTCTTTCGTGATCATGAGCTTATGTTTGACACAGTTCGTGTGCCTTTCATGGCAGGCACCAGGTGCTCTTCGTCATCACCCGAAGTATAATAGAATATTACCACGCTTACTCTCATTAGAATGTATGACGCGGTAGGATATCGTTAGCAATATTATTGCAAATCGATTTTTATAAAAGTCATATAACAATAGGATAAGTGCAGGAAATTAACAGTCGGAAAAGTTCCCCGGCTGAACAGCGGAATGTTTGGAGAATATTTGAGCCGCTCGAGAGGTAGTTGATATCATCATCACACACATCAGTAAATGGCAGATTTTCATTCGATTTCTGCAAAATATTTCCTTCTCAGCCCAGATTGACGATATGAGTCATAAACGAAAATTAAAGACAATGGGATCTCCCACTCGGATCACTTTATCACAGATCTTTTGTTATTTTTGGATAGGTAGGTATATATGTACCTTCATTAAATATTTTTTTAATAAAATAATCCCCCAACCTCCTACGTCTTTCAAAATTTATAAGCGTTTCTTTACTAATAATACATTCTTAATTATAAAGGGATTAATTTGTACTCGACATCAATTAGTTCTCCAAACTTGCTATTTATACACTAACGTTTATTGCGCAAATTTGTTCGAACGGCTAACTCCACTCACTCGGTGGTACCCACCCAGTCACACAGAAATGCTTAGTATTCTTGTATTCCGGTTTGACGGGTGCAATTGAGAAGAGAGCCGATGTAAATGCAAACACAATAGAGACAATATCTTTATTACTAAAGTGAGTGGCAGATTAGTGATGTAATAAATCTTACAGTGTAGATATCTATGGACGGTGATGACGATTTTCTTTACGTATTAGGTGGGCGGAAGGACACCAGATGGTAAGTGATAACCGCCCAAAGACATTGGCGCATTAAGAAATATGCCTTTACATTCCTTACATCGCCAATGTGGCACCGAGCTTGTTGGAAACTAAGATGTCCATTGTGCCTGTAGTTACTTCGGTTAACTGGGTGATGCCTACCCAGGCGGGCTTGTTTAAAACCCTACCACCGAGTTAAACCGCTGAGGTGCCATCAGGAAGCTAATATCCAGTCTACCTACCTACCTACCTATACCTATGTTAAATAAAAAAACTAATCATCAGACCATGAGCCCTCGACGATTCATATTAAAAATAAGCGCATAACGAACGATACCGCCTACATGATCTCAACTTATATTTCATTTATTAAATGATTGCAATGCACAACTTCAATAAGAGTGTATTTTTCAATTAACTATCATATTCGCTTTTGAAAGAATTCATTAATATAATAAATATATTTTACAAATAGGATGTGAGATTGACAGACTAAAATGAGAAAGTATTTTATACTAAATTAAATAGAACGTCCAGCGACGGTAAACACGTTAAGTCCTTCACGTTATACCACTTCGTGTCGTCTGAAATTTCGCGATAACGTCACAGAACAGCGACTAAACAATCCTTCCCCGGGGTCTTAACTTTGACCGAACGGCAGAAGCTACAATAACGTAACTACGGTAATATTGACTACTGAGTATCTAACTATAATCCTTGTCGGAGAAGAATTTTCAATTCTAAGCAAAAGTTCTTTACTTACGTTATGATATTCCTCGTGTTTCATTTTATGGTCAGTTTATACATTACAATAAGCTTACTTTTACCACCAGCCTGCTGCCAATCGACAGTATGGATGATATCGAGCTGAAGAACATCCAACTCCAGTTTCCGAGCGCACGTCGCTTCAGCGACAGCTCCTGCCAGGAGCTGCGCGTCCATACCGACCGCGGGGACATCATGGTGGCCGTGCAGGGCGACCGATCCAAGCCCGCCATCCTAACCTACCACGACATCGGCTTGAACTGTAAGTCATTTATACTACGTTTTTGTCAAAGCGAATGTCCTTAACTGCTTTAATTGTTTGTTACAATAATAACTGTTTCGCGCTAATTTATGACTATACAATAATATTTTTATTTAATTCTCTTAAGGCAAGATTTGTAGAGTTAATATTGTGTTCAAGTAAATTGTGGTAACGCAATAAAAAAATCATACATACAGAACAAAACAATAAGTACTTTTGTTTATAGTACTTTTTATTTATATAAATAAATTAGTTACTGCGTAATTCGAAGCCTTGAACATTTTTGAACGATATCTATCGCAAGGTAACGCATCTCGTCGTGGAAGCATATGTATGTATATATTGTCCTACAGCAGGAATATGAACCCCAGTGATCGGGTAAAAGATGAAGCTTCTAATTCTTCTAATCTTATACTTATTACTGGTATGAATAGTACGTGCGTTATAATTGCTAATTATGTTTACCAATATAGATTAAATTATCATAATTATATTGAGAAGCATCTTAAAGAAAGTCAAATATTGACGGTCGTGAATATTTGACTTTCTTTGAAATTATTTACGCCCTTGATTTTACACAAAGATCGTATATTAAAGAATAGTTCTGTAATCGTGATGTTTGTCAGATGGAAGAGACTGTTTATGTTAAGTCCAAATTTTTATTCACTCAATAACCGTGTACCCAATCGGATATCCTATCGGGAAACATTGGTCTTTTATGTTTAAACACCGATTTCTACGTTTCTAACTTAAAATGACGAACTTCCATACAAAATTTACGACTTAAACGACGAATTAAATGTAACTCATTAACATAAGCCTACGTATTTTCATATTTCCAATATCAGAAATGACGGCATCCAATACAAACTTCATCATCATTTTGAAAAATCCTCTTATCTAAGTTCTTTAAAGAATTCCCGTGGAATATTTCATCGTGTTCGATCCACGTGTTTTTAATAATCACTATAATTAGTTAATCAAAGTATCGGTTATATCCATGCACTTTTGTCATTTGAATGGAATTTCATTGATCCCTCTGCTATAGAAATCCTGCAGATGGGAATCGATTATCTCCAGAGTGTTTTTCATCGTCTCCTCAGATTTGAAATATATCTCCTGTTAAAATATATAGATATAAGAAGTCGAAAGTAATGGAAATCAGTTCAAGTAATGTTTAATGTCGTTTACACCTTTAAAGACGTATCACTTTAAATGTTACCTACATCACTTGTTGATTTTAAGTGCTTTGTGATAAGTTGATGATTTAACTTTTTCAATAAATAAAAAAAAAAATGTGAGTGTGGACGTAGGATTTCTAGTAACTCTGTAGTTTTGGAACGTTTCAACGTTAACGAACATTATCGTGTCATAAACTAAATCAATTGGCAAGTCTCGGTCGTTCGAGCTCGTCCATCATCGTTTACAGTAATTTTCTCACATCGCACCTGTACAGTAATTGTTGCGGTGGATCTCAAAAATCTGTTATGCTCAATGCCGGCACAGGTGTCACGTGTTCCGCACCACCTCGATGTCCGAAAATCCACAACAGCGCGATTTTTAAGACATTTTCTGCCTCGCACAACCACTCTGTGGAACCAGCTTTCGCCGGCGGTTTTTCCGAACCGATACGACTTGGGAACCTTCAAGAAAAGAGCGTACTCTTTCCTGAAAGGCCGGCAACGCACCTGCAAGCCCCCCGGTGTTGCAGATGTCCATGGGCGGTGGTAGTCACTTTCCATCAGGTGAGCCTCCTGCTCGTTTGCCACCTTATGACATAAAAAAAAAACAAAAAAGGTGTACCGTATATTTGCGAGCAGCGACGAAGGACTTAATTATCGTTTGACGCAGGTTTGCGTGGCTGCCTCCCCTGACCATCCTGTGCGAGAGACTTTTCCGATTGTCATACTGAATCCGCTTTACATCACAAGAACCAATTAAGAATTCCCGATGCTGATTCAAAAAGTTAAGGCGAGTTATATCGAGTTATATTATATCGTTTTATCACTCACGTCGGAGGCTCCTGCTAATTTCAGCGCGATTTATGGTGAATCAGCTTCCATTATTGCTTTTAATCAATCGAACCTATTTATCTTTCAATCAGCCGCGTGACGCTTCGATCTTGGTCATTTCGATAAGAGAAAAACGTTCTTGGTATTCATTCTTACATTATTCCAACAACCTAAAAACGCACAACCGCTTACGTTTACGTCCGTAGTACCTGATCAATACACGTCGTTAAAATTGCGTGCCGTCTGTGGTGCGTTGATGCCGGTGACGGTACTCGTATCCAAAAATAACGCGCTGTTTCGATTTTCCTCTGGGCTCAGAAACAGCGACATCAAAGCTAAATAGACCGCGGAAAAAAATGCAACTTATTTTTAAATGGCTATGGATGGTGGTGACCGCCCCATCACGTGGCCTTTTTGCCCGCCTACTAACTTAGCTATTGCGATATACTATTGGCTATTATATAAAAACAAAAAAGAGCTGACTCAATATTACAAAAAAAAACAGTTTTTCCAAATGTACATATGTGCTGTTATCAAATATATTTTGAAAACCGTCATTCGTTGTAGTAATTTTACCCTAGAGTAGAATATCATGGGATTCGAAAGAACTTAAAATACACAAGGCTATCTACATCTACGTTAGTTAAAATATTAATTTTTTACTTCGAATACGGCAGAGCTCAGTCTACTCGCCAATCCATTAATATGGGTGTCCCGAAGGAGCTTAGCATCTAAGGTCATATCAAGGAGTTCTTTTGTTTCTATGACGTCCAATGCTTGCCCATTTAGAAGTCGATTTGTTTTTCTTTTCATACGTCGGGCGTAATGTTATTAATACTACATACATACATACATAATATATGTTTTTTTAAAATTGATTTACCAACCTTCCTATCTTTAGAGTTTTGATCGGAAAAGAGTTCTGTCTGTAGCATACATGCACTTAGTAATTCGAAAGGCTGTTATATGAGGAGTGCGATACCTCGTCAATATTCTATCAATGGCCACGGGTTGCTACGTTACGCTTATCGACGTAACAAGCCAGTCGTCGGACTTTACCTAGCTCATTAATAGGAAATTTAACTTAATGGATCTGATTATGTTGTCTTTCTCTGTTTATTTTGTCATTGACATGCAATTGTATTAAAGCTCATCATATTTCTGAGACGCAGGAGTCAATTTGAAAGAAATACTTTTGATTGCCGATACAAGAATGTCAGTAAATCAGTTAACCAGCAATTCATTTACGAATCAAGGTTGACCTCGATATACAGCCTACAGCGACTGATAGCCTTCTTGCGTTATCATTTGAAATCGATGCTCGTTTTACGTCGCTTTACATAATATTGTACACGAGAAAGTATATATTTAACGGCATGTTTTTTTATCATGAATCGTGTCAAATTTAATTTGTTCAACATGGAGTTGATAAATTTTTTTCGTCGGGTAAATTGTTAGCATTGCGTCGTTTCTATTAATATTCTAAGGAAGATCGATAACGTTTTTGTAAAGCAGCGGTTCAGAGTTACTGACTGTTTTGATTTAAAGGATGAGTGAGCCCGTGTACACGTACAATGTAACATCTGAGCGCTCCGACAGCGTCAGCTGCGCTTTGTATTTCTTGCAGTGCCTTTGTGTGTCTAAAGGCGAAGGTTCTGGTTACCCTATTGCTCGTCCAAAATATTTTACAAATTTATTCGATAACACAAGATTCGCAACAGTCAGTTCAATTATGAAACAAGTCTTGTTAAAACTTGAAGGAAAAATGGAACGAGATAGGAGTACATGTCTTACTCAAAACGACGTCTTGATTGATCTCTCTGTATAGAATGGGTGTTATGGTATATCTGAGATTAACAGACCGAAGACGTTTGGTTTCGTTATCTTGGAGGTTGGTACATATGAAATTTTCATGTAGATTTTTTTAAACATTCACTAAGCGTTTTAACTTATAAACTATTCAACCGGTCGCCATAACAATTGATATCTATACATAGACAGACAGGATAATGATTGCCCCGAATTGCTGATAATTTGCACATCGATAGTTAAAATATCTTGTTAATTTAAAACACTGGTCTTCTATGAGCAGGACGGATTACGAGCCCAGCTAAGCGGCGAGTAACCAGTAATGCGTAAATACATTTCATTCGAAAATTGGGAGACATTGATTTCGATATGTTCTCGACCGATGCAAACAAACGTCGATCCAATGGCCAGATAAAAAAACGGGTTTAAAGGATGAGTGAGCCCGTGTACACGTACAATGTAACATCTGAGCGCTCCGACAGCGTCAGCTGCGCTTTGTATTTCTTGCAGTGCCTTTGTGTGTCTAAAGGCGAAGGTTCTGGTTACCCTATTGCTCGTCCAAAATATTTTACAAATTTATTCGATAACACAAGATTCGCAACAGTCAGTTCAATTATGAAACAAGTCTTGTTAAAACTTGAAGGAAAAATGGAACGAGATAGGAGTACATGTCTTACTCAAAACGACGTCTTGATTGATCTCTCTGTATAGAATGGGTGTTATGGTATATCTGAGATTAACAGACCGAAGACGTTTGGTTTCGTTATCTTGGAGGTTGGTACATATGAAATTTTCATGTAGATTTTTTTAAACATTCACTAAGCGTTTTAACTTATAAACTATTCAACCGGTCGCCATAACAATTGATATCTATACATAGACAGACAGGATAATGATTGCCCCGAATTGCTGATAATTTGCACATCGATAGTTAAAATATCTTGTTAATTTAAAACACTGGTCTTCTATGAGCAGGACGGATTACGAGCCCAGCTAAGCGGCGAGTAACCAGTAATGCGTAAATACATTTCATTCGAAAATTGGGAGACATTGATTTCGATATGTTCTCGACCGATGCAAACAAACGTCGATCCAATGGCCAGATAAAAAAACGGGTTTAAAGGATGAGTGAGCCCGTGTACACGTACAATGTAACATCTGAGCGCTCCGACAGCGTCAGCTGCGCTTTGTATTTCTTGCAGTGCCTTTGTGTGTCTAAAGGCGAAGGTTCTGGTTACCCTATTGCTCGTCCAAAATATTTTACAAATTTATTCGATAACACAAGATTCGCAACAGTCAGTTCAATCATGAAACAAATCTTGTTAAAACTTGAAGGAAAAATGGAACGAGATAGGAGTACATGTCTTTATTAATATTTTGATTTCAATAATTATCAACCCAAAACTCGTTTGCGTCTATTCGTGAGTTCGCTTCTTTCTCTTATACTTTCAGGCGTTGATGCAGTATTCACTACATTTAAATAATTTATTCCGGGAGATTTTAAAGTATGTTTGAACAGTCGTGGCATGAAAACAATAGTAAAATTAAATTAGGGCAGAAACGACGCTGACGCTGAATAAATCATGCGGTACATCAACATATACGGTATACAAGTATAATAAACAAACGCTTATATCTGTATTATACATTAGCAAATTTAATAAACACCATTAACTTTAAAATAAACCAGTAATAAAAGTTACCATTTACGATTTGATCGGCGCTCTTAGAGATATATTTTAAACAAACCACTGTAAAGACGTGGGGCGTGTGCTAAGATGCATTAGCACAGTAGATACTAGATAAAGATATATTATTTTCGAATATGGGTTCAGATATTGTCTCTTTATGTATAGAATATGTAACGCGCTGCATAAAGTACAAGAGGCGCGCTTGATGCTGAAAGCATTTTCCACGACAACGCGTAACCTTGAGCAGAGCAGAAGAAAATACAAATGTACTCGAACGTACGGTGTGTGAAAAAAATACACGATTAAATAGAAAACACACTCAACTCAGGAGTAAACTTACATACTGAGACATATATACGTGTCCGTGTGTGTAATATACCTAAAATGCTTAGAAATATTGTGTTCGTCCGCGTAGTTTATTATAATGCATAGCTTCTATTGAACCTTAATTGCAACCAATGCTTTAGTACAATTAAGCTTAAGGTCTGATTTAAACTCCGCCGAAACTCAGCCTAGTCTATAACGCTTTGGCAATACAAGCTGTTAGTAAAAACAAATTCACTATTATATCCTAGACTAATCCTACGCCCGACTCATTCGTAACATTCACCCACCGGGGATTCCAAACAATAATCCGGGTTTTTAATACACCGCCTTTGTCAGATTTTTCTAATACTGAACTCGGAAAAAATTCGAAAGCTATTCCATATAGAGCACATTTGAGATGAAAATAATTCCTGTTTTGAAGTCACCGAACTACTTTTGATATACACGTACAGTTTTAGATGTCGAACGTTAACACGCGTCATTACGAGAAAGGGTTAAATGAAATTAAACAGCGGACTTTATATCGTAACCATACCCTTTCAATATTACACTGATTGATATTTGTACGACTTTTTATATCGGGCTGCTCGAGTGCTCGATTTTCTTAAAAAATCTTATAGACCATTTCAACTGCGCTCTTTTAAAAGAGGGAATATAGACCATGCTCTTTACGCACTACAGTCTGAGTATGCAAAGTCGGTCAATCGCTCGCGGCGCGTCTGATATAGAGCAGTATATCGGCATATTTATCTCAAAACGTAGAAAGAAGGTCATTCGATCCATTTTTATATTTAGATTAATTTTAAATTGTACTTCGACGTCAATATAACGCTACGGGAGGCCGAGAGATTTCCGGTTCGCTAAACTGAAGCGGGCGCTAGTTAAATATTAAAACAACAATATATTTTATATAAAAAGCGCCGCATGAACGCAATCAATCGTTCAGTTCCTATTCATAAACCGACCTGACGTTTACCCTGTAGCAGGTCAGTGTAGTGTACATTTAGATCACAGCTTGACATATTATTCCTCAACCGTTGAATGGACGAAACCGCAAACAAGCGTCAGTTCACGGCGGACTGAATAAATACAATATGAAGTGCAGAAGGCACTATTATTGCAGCGGTGCATACATCCCATTATGTGTAATTTGACGAGTCATTATGTCTCGGCTACATAATTACGCCTTTCACGATGAGCGCTCCGTATCTATTTTTCTACACTGTTGACCTTTTCTCGTTCAATTATCATATAAATAATAAAAATCACCGACGAAATATCGCCTTATATAACATTGTAACTTCGGGCTTTAATTTATGGGCCGCCCCCGTCTTCGTTGTCGTGTTCGATTGCGGCTTAGGAAACTTTTTATATTTCGAATAAGCGCATTTTTTGTGCACGCCGAGGACGTGGCACTTCGTAATATCGAATGAAATACACTTTAACATTTCCCTGTCAGTTTCAAAGACGAGCAGAATGTTTTACATTGACATCGGTCCCGTTGTCCTATAGTGTTAGGTCCCTACCTACCGATCTTCATGCAAGCCAGTATTAAGATCAGTAATTTCATAGGTAAGATAAACTTAAGAAAGGCGCAGTCGATTATTCTCAATGAAGACTGGTCTACTAAGGTCATATTATGTAGCAGTACCTGTGTATGTTCGCAAACAAAGATGACTCTATTCCCTCACTATCGTATTCCGATGGGACATCAATCAAACACGACTGAAAATACTCCAGAACCGAAGACGAAACGTAATCACTGCCACTATACGTTAGCTACTAAACCAAGTTAACCACCAAGTGAAGGTAGTATCGACTACAATGAACTACACGGAGTACTATCATTCGATAAGTACAAAGTTCAGATATTAAGGCATTTTTATTATTATTAATGTGAAACATATACGGACGCTCCTCAGGGGTTAGACGAACTCGTATACCGTGACGGCAACTTTACACTTTGTTTCTCAAGGCGTAAATATCCTTAGAGTGCCATGAATCGAGATGCATTGGAGCCTTTAAATATGTAGTTCTTTTTTTTGACATGACATAATATTATTAAATAATACAAAAAATGGGGTAACCTTTGGTTTATTTTTGCAATATATTTTTCATAATTATATTGTTTTTTTTTTTACGTAATTGACAACCCCTTCGTCGCCTAATAAATCCGTGCGACTCATTAGAAACTGATGATTTCTGCGCGGGGCACGTTATCGGTGACGCCCAATCGAGAAAGGTCAAGAATCGGGTCCCACCTGACAAAAATCCCTTTCTTTAATGACATACAACATTATTTTCTTATTCTTGTAATTAGACGGTATATCCCGAGATGGCCCAGTGGTTAGAACGCGTGCATCTTAACCGATGATTTCGGGTTCAAACCCAGGGAAGCACCACTGAATTTTCACGTGTTTATAATTATAAACACATGTAAATTCAGTGTTTCAAGCACGAGATGAATTCATCTCGAGCTCGGCGGTGAAGGAAAACGTCGTGAGGAAACCTGCATGTGTCTAATTTCAACGAAATTCTGCCACATGTGTATTCCACCAACCCGCATTGGAGCAGCGCGGTAGAATATGCTCAAAACTTCCCCTCAAAGGGAGAGGAGGCCTTAGCCCAGCAGTGGGAAATTTACAGGCTGTTAATGTAATGTAATGTATGTAAAAGTCGGTATTTATTTAAGATTTTCCTTTAATTTTCAAATTAGTTCAATAATAATCAAAATTGATGTTTGAAATGTTTTTAAAGTAAACTCATAAACATAAGCCGCTTATAATTAAAAGTTGACGAGTTGTTCATTAGCACATTACGCGTCGTGTGATATTAGTTCGGAGTCAATATTAAGTAGATACTCAAGGGCGCGGGGCACGTGACGGTAACGTTATAATACGGTTCTTTATTTCGAATTGTTTATCATAAGTATTTAAAAAAATTGTTCTTCGCAGAATCGGAGCCATTTCTGGCACTTTTAAATGGGAGTTGGAACAATTTTGGATTTGGGAATAAGTACAATTAATATTTCTACGTTCACCGCGCTTATCTCGGGTACGTTTTGTCAGGTAGCCTGTACATTGGGTGCTGATTTTCTGTTTAACAGACGGGTTGAGCGGTGGCACTGAGTACACTTATATACCCCTGCCGATATAACCGCGATACTTATGTCTTAAATTGTATATAAACGACTAAAACTACACAGCTGTGTATTACTTTGGTGGCACACGACAGACGCTCCTTCGTCATATGTTAATATGAAGCATAAGTTGTGATTGAATAGTGTATTCCATGTATTACAACTATTATCTCTGAAACTACTCGACCTCGTATAGAATAATGTATTAATTATTATTAATTTGTTCATTAATTATTATTAAATGTTATTAGTTTCGAAATTGTTAATGAATCAAAATGGAAACCGGATTTGTTTGACCACAAATGAAAGAATAATAACTGTCAACGGTTTCGTTATATAATGTTCTGCAATCAATACATCGTTTTGCCGCATATCGGCTTAAAATAATGATTCACAAACCTAATATTAGTGTTGGCTGCAACTAATGTGTATGTATATTGTGGAAATAGAATAATTTCTCTCGCATTCCTTTTTATCTTGTAAAAAGGTTTATTTTAAAAGTCAACTTGATAATGGAATTGGTCGCGACTCGCAGTAATCTTGGCTACCCACTCTCGTAGCGTGATAGATTTAGTTCGAAGATGTGCACTGAACTATTAGTTTAACCCGACGAAGGACCAGGGCTCGAACGATCATTAGTCAGTGTCAATTAGCTACAGTTTAGCCGCCATTTGCTCAGTCGTTGCATATGTTCTTAATTGAACGTTTTATATAAAAAGTGGAACTTCAATTTAATAAACTAAATGACTGTCGACGTTGAGTTTATTCACGATTTTATATACATTTCTGAGCGAAATTTGAGATCTGCGAGATCTTTATTGAACTAAGAAAAGATTCTTATCTGAAAACAGACCGGAGGGTTTCCCTGTCGGTAAGAATTTACTGGAACAGATAAAACCTCTTTGGTAGTCTAGACGCACGTAATAAGCGCTTTACTTCAACTCTTTTCTCTGCGCGTATGATAAAATTGTGAGTAGGAAGAAAGATTGCGCCGAGTGCATTCGACACAAAGACGCGTGGGACATCTTATAAATAGACATCGTACGGTTTGGTTCATGAATGAGACACTCATAGAAAAAGAGCCTAGAAATAGCTATAAGAAAAAGAAATAAGCGAAAAAATAAATGTAACTGAATTTGATACTAGTGCCAGATTATATATAAGACTCATAAACAAAAAGGCAGATGGCGCACGTGAAACAATACGTGAAGCAACGAATCGTTTCGGAACTGTTAATTAATATCAAGACATTACAATTGGATTTTGCTATACCTAACTACGTAAGTGTTTTTTTACGTATAGGTTACTACCACCGCACATGGACATCTCCAACATGGACATCTCTGGGGGCTTGCGGGTGCGATGCCGGCCTTTAAAATATGTGTAAACTCTTCTTTTCTTGAAGGTCGCAAAACGTACTGGTTGGCAAAATAGCCCGCGAAAGCTGGTTTCTAACATTTTTTGTGCGAGGTAGAAAATGCCTTGAAAATCGCGCTATTATGGTTTCTGGACATCTAAGATGTGCGGATCAAACGAATCTAATCGAATTTTGACACAATTTAGCAGCCGGGATTATTCCAAACAGCTCCTCGGACGATTCCCCATGTTATAATTGCTGTAGAAGATGTGATTGTGATCCAACATCTCCGCGCAAAACCAAAGTCTCCGTCGATAATTCGAGCCTCTCTGCGTTGAATACGGTCAAATAGAATAAGAAGGTCTGAAGAGTACCCACCCACCCAAAGGAACGTATCATAATCCTGTAAGATAACCATTCAATGATTATTGAGAGATTATATTTTGATATATGTTAATAGTTAATTCAAAGCTTTTACAAATTATATTTTTATAAATAACGAACCTTACAGAATTTGCATATGATGTGTAATATAAACAAAATTATATCGGGGCGGTATCATCTCTCGCACCAACGGCCAACTCGAGCACCGCGTTGTTATTATTCAGATCAAATAGCGCGCTTTTCCCCGACTTCCTGTTACACACATCCTTCCCTTTTCGCGGAATCACCCCCACAGATTTCTGGTTAACGAGAGGAAAGATATTCCCCATTAAAAACTACAGGCTGTAATTTCAGTTCTGTTATTTAGTAAGCTTCATTACCTCCTTTCCAAAAATACATTCTATAGAGGGATTAAAAAGTATGTATGTATATGCAATGAGATAATGGGCTCGGGTAAATCGAGTTACTCGTAGGCAGTTATCGCTTGTCAATAACTGATAATTGACTTCGCTGCAGTAACGGCCGAGGCCTGTCAGACGTAGCTACATACGTATATGACCACGACACGAAAATGTTAGTTACGGCGACGAGAATTGAGCGACACTTTTGTTTTGATTTCATTAGACATGACGGGATCGAAATTAAAACGACGTCTTGATTGATCTCTCTGTATAGAATGGGTGTTATGGTATATCTGAGATTAACAGACCGAAGACGTTTGGTTTCGTTATCTTGGAGGTTGGTACATATGAAATTTTCATGTAGATTTTTTTAAACATTCACTAAGCGTTTTAACTTATAAACTATTCAACCGGTCGCCATAACAATTGATATCTATACATAGACAGACAGGATAATGATTGCCCCGAATTGCTGATAATTTGCACATCGATAGTTAAAATATCTTTTTAATTTAAAACACTGGTCTATGAGCAGGACGGATTACGAGCCCAGCTAAGCGGCGAGTAATCAGTAATGCGTAAATACATTTCATTCGAAAATTGGGAGACATTGATTTCGATATGTTCTCGACCGATGCAAACAAACGTCGATCCCAATGGCCAGATAAAAAAACGGGTTTTATTAATTGTCAATTTTTTTATAAAAATACATCGAAGTATAATTTAATGTCGTGTTTATCAAATATGTACGGAACACTAGTCAGGTTACACTTCGACAAAGGTAACGTCAAATGGACTCAAATTGCCGGCCCCGCTGCAATGTCTCTTTCGTTTTTTGTACAACACTGACTCGTGTCCACAATAATTCTACAAAGTTACAACTAAATCGGATGAATGGGAGCACCATTCATCCAGGATACGCACGAGACAGATAAGGGAACATTAATTGTATGTGATGGAATATATTTCGTTCGTTGTTGATCATTCGCTAAGTCGGAGTCGACAGGAAGTAAGATAATGATGACGTTGTACAGCACATGTAAATAACGCGTTATCTATTGTTTAAAGCCAGTAATAAATTAGCATTCAATGTCAAGGACAATAAGCGAGTAGAGTTTTCCTTGCTCGGTGTAAATATAAAATAATGTGTTATATTGTGAAATAATGACGGTATTAACATATCGACAGTGCCGTTACGTGTTAGAAATAACATTAGATTCAACTTCAGTCCGGAACTAATCTGCGAAGACGACCCCGCAGCCTCCGCAGCACAGGCGGTTGTGGAAGTTATACAATTAACTGGCGTTGATACTTCTCGATTAGTGTGGTTTAGTCATTTACGTTATAGCACGTCTCAGCACACAGGCGAGTTTGACAACTTTTTGTATGTGCCTCGTAATTATTACAAGTATTGAAACAATACATCTTTAGAACAAAAATGTTTCGAGCTTACGATCAACAATTTTACACGGGCGAGCATAATATAATAATATACATTTTCAAAGAATTGAACACAGTTTGGCAGCGTGTGAGTTTAAAATTGTAAAATGTGGGTACTTGTCCTTTATTAAATTCGGAGTGCTCAGTACCCTTATTTCATACCACAACTCAAACGATATCTTATGAAAAGATCTTCGGTCGCTAGGAAACGTATCACGACATTCGACCCGCAATCGAGAACGCGCCATTGCTTCAGAATATCAGCTGTCAGCCCCTACACAAAGGCCGGCTCCAGCCTCGCAGCGCCGGACACACGTCGTCTACGTATGTGCGTCAAATATTAAAAGGGTATTTGTTGTGGACGTTATCGACGCGGCGATAACATGCTATTTACGATGCCTTTGTACGTGTCACGTTAAACATTATATTCAATAAATATAACTGTGTATTGTAGTAACCTGTGCCGCTATTTTGTTGCACTAACAACATGAAACCCTATCATCGTACTTGATAGGAAACATCACATGGCATGCATATAAACTTCAGAAATTTATGACAAGATAAAAATATTGTATTACAATCTATCAGTCCTTTGTATAGATACATCCGGTACCTATGTACTCTTCTATAATAAAATTGAAAAACCAACATCTAATTAATATATCGTCCTAATTATAACACAAGAAGGTCAACAAGACCCCAGTAAGTATCACCGAAAGGACATGCATCGAGATCTATGAAAATGTTTATACCGCAATATTAGTGGGCGTTTAATAAAAAAGGAGGAAGGTTCAACGGCAATTGTCAGTCTCATACCGATCCGTTAAGTAGCTTACAAGTGATCGACGCACAAACTCCTATAGAAACTAAATGCCACACTATTTCGTTTCTCATCAACGCCTATGGTGACGTAAATTTAAGATAAAATAATATAAAAGCCGGACCGCCACGTATCTTGTATACATGTATCCTGTCGCGCGCAGTCAAAGGAACGGCACACAGGACATTAACTCGGACTAAAGCATAGATCGCAATCAAAATATGGAAGTAAACAAAAGCTCAAATCCGTTTTCCAGTGGAGAGCAATTTCCTGGCTGCCGATTGTTTAAACTATTCAAAGATTGATAATCTCAGCGCTTTGTGAGTTTTAATGAAGTCGACGGACGAACTAGCTTGCGAGATGCCGATTTTAATTTTATTATATCAGTCTACATTTTGCCCAACTCGAAGATAGTTTTAAATATCAAACATTTCCTCTCAATAACTTGCCCGGTTTGCTACGAGTAACCTCATCGCGTGTTTCAAACAAGTGTGCCCTTATCCAACAATTATCCGCTTACACGTTACGAGCCGCAACCTCTGACGTTCTCTGTTTTTCCTGAGAATGTAAAATTTTATGTAAACTCTGGCATCTTAACTTAAACCCCGGTAAAACTGTAACGGTTAAACCGCGGTACATAAGCTCTCGTTCCCTGAATATTAAATTTTGTTATAAACAATGTCAGACTCGTCCTACTTATTGTTTTATTATTCGTATATGCGCAGACTTGAACCAAATTAAATCAAATCATTCCAAATAAAGGATAATCAAAATGACATGAAAAAAACGTTCCAAAAAGATAAGGAACTTCAACTTTATGGTTTCCTGAAATGGGTTATTTAGTTTATGTAGTTCTTGCCGTACTGCAGTACGTACGTAACTATAACGAAATAATAGGTTTATAACGAGAGAGAATTAGAAAATGATAGTACGCATCTCCAGGCCGGCAGCCGTCGCGTCGGTCCAATCACGTGACGTCACCGGGCCATCTCTGTTACACGAACAGCGACGTCTTGCCAGGACCCTTTGCTGTACTGACTATCTTACGAATATTTCAGAAAAAAAGATTTTAATGTCTATTTTACGAATCTTACAGAAATTAATATTTTTTGTTGACTGACTCTGAACTGGGATTGGCTACACATTTTTATGTTGTAAGTTTTAGAAGAAACACTCGAGTAGTAGCTGTTGTGTCTGCTGCGCCTGTGTCCTGTCTGCTTAAGCTGATCTTTTATTATCATTGTGTATATTTAAAAAAGGTATTAGAATATAATTTTAACTTAACTCATTCGATTAATAGGAAGTTGTATGTGAATAGGTAATATTATAAATAAAAGTGAGTTTGTTAATTGCCATTAGCTTTAATCTCGCCCACCGGTGAAAGAGCCAGCTTCATTCTCTTCGTGTTTTATCCACTAAAAGCAGAAAGTAAAGGAATCGTTTGATATATCAACGCTCCATTTTATTGCGGTCGTCCCAGAAACGATTCCGACTTGGCATCCCTATTACGGAGTCTAATAGTTCGCGGCAACCCTTTTATCTATACTACTAACTACTTTAAATAACTGTACACTCGAACAAATGCTGAACAAAATCTGAATAAGCCTGACTACTACGAGAGTTGAACACAAACACGCATACATTAGAGCTGAAAGAAAAGCATTATAAATATAATATTGATACTTTAGCTGTTACATAACTGACGTAGAAATGCTTAGACACAGAGTACATACCCATAATTTACTAGTCGCGGAATGTAGACGACTGTAAATGTAACTGTAAAATTAAACATTTAAATATAAAATAGCCGACATTAAATGAGCTCATCAATTCCGCAGAATTTTTATGTATGTCATTCGATACATACCATGATTTTAACGACGTTTGTTTTGAATATACTTTCAAAGACTATTTTCAAATATTTAAGAAAAATGATAATATCAAAACTTTGGTCAGTAATAATTCAAAAAGTAATTAAAAAAATTTAAAAAGTTGGTATAGCAGTCTGCTAAAATGTAAACACAAAACCGTTTCCACAGATTATTATAAGCCGCGGTATCTTTGAAACACATTCTAACCGTTCTGCTAGCTCATAGAAATAAATATGAGTAAACACGAATAAAAACAGGGAATGAGCTAAGGCAACTTTAATTATGTGGAGTATATTTATTTTAGTATTGAAGCAACCTAACTGTAATCGTTTGTATTTCCGTGTACGAGACAGAGTCTAATGATAGTACTTCAATTTTTATAAACCAGTAGAAGGTAAAATGGTAACGTATGTAGGTAAGAACTACTTTGTTTGGCAAGGACTAGATTGCGTGGTTGGTAGATATGAGAATCCCCGGAGAGGGGCTCAATTTACCACCGTTAAACTAGCACCGGCAAGCCCCCCAAGGTGTTGCAGATGTCCATGGGCGGTGGTAGTCACTTTCCATCAGGTGAGCCTCCTACTCATACAACATAAAAACACTACAACAACTGAAGGGATCTGGGATAAACCGTACGTTTGGCAATCATGTCGCGCGTAGTTTGGGGGAAGGAATCGACAGCCTCGGATGCCAGCTGCTCCCGCTTCAAGATCTCCACCCTTTCTGGCCTCTATGATAGGTTATTGAACAACTAGAGAGTGAAACGAACAACGAATCTGTCGTCTCCAATGTTGGGATTTCTAAAGCGTGTCGATGCCTCGAACACTCGGAAAAAGCTTGCACCTAGATCTGATTGTGTACCGGGTTTAATGCTGTTTCTCGCCTCGAAAACTTGGATCTGGTTCTGAGGCGACGGTTGCGGCGACGTTTTGCATGCATTGGTTTTAGGTCCAGAATCTCGGCTTTGTCTTGAAAGAAATGCTCTTTTCCAAACAAGTATGGTCTGCGGTATAGATGATACTGTTACGACTATTCTATCGATAAATATTCGACAATCTAGATGATATTAAGAATTTTATTTTGAGAGCTTTATGCAAACCCATCATGATAATGGCAATGGCATGGCAATACTACCTATCAATCATTCTACTGATAAACATCACTACTTGGTATTGCTTTTACTTTTGGACGGTCGGTGTAATTACAGGCACAAGAAACAACTTCTTAATTCCAGACGTTGGCAGGCCTTGGCGATGCATGGAGTGTTAAATTTTCTATTAGTTCCAATGTCAACAACGCCACAGTCGTGACCACTTACCATCAGCTCAGTTGCGAGCCTTGCTGTTAAAAATAAATAATAAAATAATCACAACGCAGTAGGCTAACGGAATGATTTTATAATTATTATCGCACAATTTATTCCCAACGGGACGAATACACAACCATATTTGTGGACCAGCACGTTTTATAATTATGAACAAGTTGAAATTATTCATGCAAATATCAAATTTGAAACTTAAACAAAAATAAACGCTACGGCTAGTAGTAGGAGAACGAAATGTATAAACCTAGAACTAGTGGTTGAAGCAGTGCTCGGCGGGACATTTTATAATACACTTCCCTCGCTGCCGTACTGTATAAAACACATTAGAATCTAACGATATGCAAGGAAGCAGTTAATGAAGATAATTAATTTTTTAATGAAAACCCGGACCCTTAACCTATTTCACGTCGACAAGCTGAACTGTCTCAGGTGTTCAAGTCGCAGGCAAAAAATCAAATGATTGTCTTTAATTAAGGTCTTTTGTCTAGTTCCTATTAAACTATTTGTTTACATTTGTTCTCGTCGCTTTATTTTATTTGGTCAACACAATATAAATCTTTTGGTGCTTCGAGCTGATAATGATAATCCTGGTCAATTAAAATAACGGGGATCACTTTCAAGCATTAGGGTAAACTGTGCACTTTCCAACCCCCTATGCTGTAACTGTGCCACTAATTTGTTGCCAAAAACAGTAGTGCCTTACAAGTTAGCCGCTAGACCAATTAGTCAGTTAATTGAATACTGCTAACAATTTTACGAGTGCTCAAGAATAATCGAAAGGTAGACAGTTATTATCATTCTAACATAACAGAATAAAGTTACAATTGTTCAATTGTTTTTTCCTCATTCATGCAAATACTACTCAAACGGTTGATATTTAATTGTTATATTATTCAATTTACATTTTTCTATGGGGTATGCTGAGGTAATCAACTACTAAGTACTAACCTTATTGTAGTAATTAATTATTTAATTAAAGCAACCAACTATTGAATACGAACTGGAACTGACTTATTGTTGTATAGTTCACTCACAAAAGCTATTTTACTACAACGACGATAATTTAACATGGAGGGATGCGCCGTCGTGAGGGAATAGATCTATAATTAGCATTAAATGAAGTTTTACAAGTGGCAAAGGGTAAGCATTATTACTAGCGAATCCGGGGTAGAACATCCCCCCATAAATAAAACAAGTTTCGAAGTTAAAAGTCTATAACTACAATTTTATAGAAGGATAGGACATTGATCTCTCTATCGGGTCATTGCTTTTCTTCAATTTCGAATTTTATATTTTTCTGCCAATTTTCTAGTGGTTTAGGTTTACTTAGTTTTTTATTAAAACCAATACTCCTGCGGGCTAGAAGACCAATTCCTAGCTAGTGTTTTCTTTGTGTAATTTTAGTCTACAGCATTCGAAGGTTATTTTTCTTTGAATATTGATAAATATTCTCCAATTATATTTTTTTTTTCAAATATATTGTTTTTTGATTACGACTGGCCATAACTCACGTGGTTTGTTACGAATTAAAATATTTGAACTTTAAATATCATTAATAATCGACGTTTTCCGTAATAAACATAAGTTAAAAATAACATGAATTGTCGTAAGAGCCTCCCCCACCGTCTGGTTTCATGTTAACTTGTATTTCTAGCAGATTTAAAGCGACATAAAGCGCCTTGCAATTCTTTGCACTTCGTTAGGCACGGTAACGGTTGTTTTATTGGGCGGGCTCGGTCTCCTAAGCCTCTACGTAGATTTATTTGAGCTGTCTTATTTTCATGTCGCACGCAGACACGATGCAACGCAGTGAGAATATATCTTAGCTTTCAAATGCCTTTTATTTAATTACATTCCTCTTTGTATCTTCGTTCAATGGAAATTATGAGGGACAAACATTTATGTTACAATGATCCTCAGGGTTGTAACAAGCGATTTCGCGCACGAAACTTGAATAATTTGTAACTTTATTACCCCAATTGTCAACTGATGCACTACTAAATGGAAAAAATAATTTCGAAATTATTATAGATTCTAAGCTGCAGTGGGCCCTCACGGTCATGGGTTGGCAAGTAGACTGAGATATGCAGTATTCGTAGTTAAGCAGATTATATTTTTGCTTTATGAGGATACGACTCGTTTCGACTTCGTTTTTAGTTATTTCCACAGCATAATGTTATGTGGCATTCCGATATTTATGTTGCAGCGACAGTTCGCTTCCCAATCTTGACAATGTTTATGTATGTTTGAAAAAATATAAAAGACTATCGTAGAAATTGTGACGCACATACTATATCAGTACTAGGAACAAGTATAAGCTAGTAAGGAATCTTACCCGACTATACAGGGTTAATAATTCTTTTGTTGGGCAATATATACGCTTTTAAAGCAGGATCCCGAAAACGTCCAAAATTATTCACATGCTAAATTCATTAAAATCGTCAGGAACACGTGTGAGTTAAAGGTCAATATAATACTAATGGCTTCTTAGACGCTAACACACCTTGGTAATAGAACGATCGTCTCCAGGCCGAGGCAAACTACTGTATTGAATAAAGCTTTTTGATTTTGACTTAGATCCCGATACATCGAGATCACGATCTGTATGTACTTTCACCATTGTGTCAGGCCGTCTAATAGGTTATACCGCGAGCATGTCTGCCATCTGCCTTGTAGAGTGCGTAATAATGTGTCCGAAGAAGCGAGGTCTCGTTTTCGGCTTATAAAAGGTAATATCGTATTAATATTGAGCTTTTGTGATATGGATATTATATTGCATCTTCTTCGAGTCCGTGACCGAATTACCGTGAAACTGATAAAAATCTTCATTATATTTTAACAAAAAATGATTTGTGTATTATATAATACTATATCTAAGGCTAACGTGTATGAAACCTCATATCGCGTTACTTAAAGGGTTCCAAGAGTAATAATTGAATTGTATAAATTACACATGGACTAAACAAATAAAATGAGACCACAGCTCGTCAATATTTAAATATTGGTGTAATGATTATATCCGGAATTAATAATGATCGACTTTAATGAAACCTTGCTTAAAACAACACAACGATGCTATTGGCTCGAAATAACAAACGCAATTAATTAAAATTGTCGTTTGCACTTTAAAATCATTAAAGTGTAGTAAAAGTTTTATTTCACAATCAGCCTTTTATGTTCCGCGTCCGCATCGAGCGAGCGTATTATAAGTAATTAGATACCTACGATACGACCTTCTATGCACTGATGTTACTGAGCTTCTATTTTCGTTAATTTGCGAGAGCGGGACTTGCACTGCAATGCTTTATTAAAATTATACTTACAACATTGAAACTAACACTTGGTTTATTTCCCCTCGGTTTATGCAGAAAGATGCAATCAAATTAATACAGAATTCCTATTAAAACTTTATATTTTCAAAGATTAATTATAATACCGTTTATTTTGTAAATTATAGACATATTTAATTTCGCATACAACGCGAGGTCGCGAGGTTGAAACTAGTTGAAAATCATAGTCGTTCGTCAGATTTGTACTGTTCGGTTACGTGAGATAGCATTCCACCGGTGATGGTGCTCTGTGCAGAGCTGTCCAGGTGGGAGTATTGACTCACCGCTCATTCTATGATCAATATTTTGTGCTGATCCTGATTGTCTGAGTCACTCTTCAAACATAAGCACCGCCTTTGACCACTGAATGAAAAGAGGCTGAGGTATATTGACATTGTAAGAAGTAGCTCACACTTATATGTCCTCAGTGCCGGCGACACTTTCAGATACGATGCATTCGAATCCTAATATTCCGACGACCTGATTTCCTTGTACGATTTCGCTGATAAAGCCAGTATTTTTGTAAGATTGACGCCTGGTCACGCTCATATACCTACATACTTATAGTCGCAGAAACCAGACCAGTGAAATACAATATGTTTATATTAAAAAGTAATAACGATGACTTCAGATAGCAAGTCACGTGCCCCCTTATACGGAAACTTTTAGAATATTGTTTGAATATTTATCAAAAAACGTTACATCATTTTTGGTGCGAATGACGTTTATTGACGTCGAAAGCCATTTCGAGTCACATTTTAATATTTTTTGCAACTTGACGATCTTCGTGACGAGTGGTGTGTACACGGGTTTTCATGGGTACCCCACTCCGAAGTCCCGGGTTCGATTTCCGGCCGAGTCGATGTAGAAAAAGTTCATCAGTTTTCTATGTCATCTTGGGTCTGGATGTTTGTGTTACCGTCGTTACTTCTGATTTTCCTTAACACAGGTGCTTTAGCTACTTACATTGGGATCAGAGTAATGTAAGTAATCAAAGTAATGTGATGTTGTCCAATATGTATTTATTTATAAACTCAATCTATATGGTGATGACAGCAACATGCGTAAAATACGTCACTCCATCATGATCGCGAGCACAGAAAGCATCGGCTATTGTTCACCGAATAGGCTTATGTTAAATTACTCTATCAAGGGTCTCTATCAATGTATAATAATAACTGTATGTGTAACGCCGTCTCAACATTATCCGATACTACACCGGCTTCGGGTAGGATTTATTAAATCACAGAACATAACATCTTGAGTTCGTATTTTGAATGGCTGATTTTATACATAAATTAAACACAAATTTTCTATGTCGGAAACGTGGAAACACTTCAGGATATTATATTTCTTTTTGGTCTACTGTTTGTTGTTAAAACTTTTACAAATGGCAAATTAACCAATGCTTTTCCAGTATCTCGTCTAACGTCTAACTTAATAAGTTGAGTAACATTCAAAATTAAGGATAGAACCGCTAGCATAAATTTTAAATTATTTATTCTATAATTCGGGAACGTTATAATTACTCCTAGAAAATGAGTTAAGAAAAATTCAACTATTCTGTTCAATTAGTTGATTGAATCAATCACATAATTTAATTTTAGTGACGCATTACGACGAACATCACGTCCCGCCCGGGTCGGCGCTGCCGTAACTACTAGGGCGATGTGTAGTAGTGATCCTACACACTCTTCTCCCGATCGACACTCGATTATTCGATGCTAATACATTTTGCTATATAAACAATTTTCTAAAAGATTTAACGCTCCGTCTTATTGCCTCCACTGGTGACAGTAGGGCTGGTTCATTTTTCGCCCAAAGAATCCGAATTGCGATTCTACAAGGAAAATTCGCTAGCATTCTTGCCGCCATTCCACGCGGTCATAGTTTGTACGAAAGTAATTCTTTAGTTTATTTGTTCTATATATATTTCGTTAAGTTATTATTGTGTGTATTTGTAATGTTATAAAAATCATGTCATACATCGTCGTCACTGTATAGTATAAAACAAAGTCGCTTACCGCTCTCGGTCCCTGTGTATGCTTAGATCTTTAAAATTACACAACGGATTTTGATGCGTTTTTTTTAAATAGATAAATTGATTCAAGATGAATCTTTATATGTATAATACATGCACAATACTGTAGAGAAACACTGATTATTTTAGAGGTTTCTAAAGAAAGGTGTATGCCTATCTATTAGGGATTACCCACAATAACCATTTTTTATCCTTTACTTTTTACTAGAAATAATGGCTTATTTTTGAAGCGATTTTAAGCAATACAGCATTCCTTATCCAATAAAGTACCTTAAATATATTGTGTATTTAATATAGGTCAATATGGCATATAATTTACATGAAAATTTCCGAAGATATTGCAGATTTAAAACGCATGGACATAGCGGTTTGTATTGTCTAATGACTGATAAACTGTGAACGTTGTAAGACATTCTGTAGTATATTTAGTATCTGCACTGTACTCGTGCGAAGTCGGGGCGGGTCGCTAGTGTTGATATAAGCGAGGGAGCTACTATTGTTTGATCACCAAATTAACATAACCGCAGTTATATTATGTTGGCGTTACGATTGTGTTGCGATTGCTTCTGTGACATTTAAAAAACCCCTTATATTTTGTTAATTAATACTTGAGACCTTCTTGCTAAATTGTAACATTAATATTTTAGTGAAAAAGATAATAATTTTTACTTTGTGATTTTAAAATAACTTTAAAATTATTAATTTATGAGAGAATCGTCCATTTTGCCTCCGAGTGAACATCGCGCTTGTAGTGTTGTCCTCTAATTACGTTAAAAATTTACAAATAATTAAAAATTCTGGCGCCGTCGGTTTTGTTGTTTTTGTAAAAAAATTGTTCTGATTTTAAGAATGATTTTTGGCTCTGTACTATTTATAGACTGATATTTAAAAATATTTCTTATATTATATTTTCTACAAATTTATTATTTTTTTTATTATATGACTTAGGCAATATAAGTGGTCACCACCGCACAAACACTTTAAGAAATACGAACAACGGCAACGCACCATTGCCCTGGGAGTATTTTTATCAATTCTACTATGAATAAAGCTTACTATAGTTTATTTAACCGTATGCAATGCCGTGCAATGCCGTAACATATTGATCAAATTCGTGCAAAAAGGAAATGTAAAATAAACATTTACTTACGTGTATCCTTTTAACGGAACGTTCTGTCTACGCGAACATTGAGGTTCGTTGATCTGAACGAAGTTTTTATTATTTTTACTTTAAATCAGGCCCGCATACCGGCGTGCTCGGTGTCGGCGTCGCTGCGACCAGTTTACTGTGTCAAATCTAAATGTAAGCTAATATGTAGCTGGAGTACGAAAACTTTCAGTTTTTCACAAGTCATTTGAAATTTCGTTGATTATTATATTTATTAGAAACGACTGTAGATTTTCGTACAAATAATCAGTTGCTAAAGGTAGTTTTGCGTCCATACATCATTTGATGGCAACTTTTCATGTTTGATAACTTTCGCGGAACTTCTTAGGATAACTTCCGTTTTGACTAGGTCGCTCCAAACAGCTGGAAATACGAGGAAATGTTTTTAAGCTGGACGACAGGGAGCCCAATACGCTGATGAGTTTTTAACTTGCTACGTACTATTGAAATGCAAACGAAACGAATTTAAATATTGATGTTTAATTTATATGATAATAAAATTAGGTTTTATTGTATAATATATTGTGTGTGGCGCCGACACTATTTCGTTAAATCACTTACCGTAGCGTGGCGCTTTAGTGCCTCATTTTATATTTGTGTTATTATATATAAAGCGCACACTTTAACTGATCTCCGTTTGGTAATGTCGACTTAACGACAACCGTATTAAAGTCATGCTGTATGAATAAGAGCGATTTGATTGAAATTATTCTCTGAGTTTGTTATAGCTGTACATCTGCTATGGGATTGTTTATCAGTCGAAAGAAATACTTTTTGTTAATTTTAGGTATTAAGTTAGGCAGCCAGTGCGTTTCATAATTTGTCACACAGTTAGATATAACGGAGGTTGACGAATCCTACCGGAAAGTAACAAGATTTCTCATACATAAAAAACCGCTTAATATCGCTGCGACTCCCGTGGATGTCTGCCGTGTGACACGTAGCGACACCACGCCATTTATTCTGTTGACACGGGACACACACATCGATAATGATTGCCTTGTAATAGTTAAATCATTTACCACTATAGCAGTAGATTTTTTGTCGCTATTAGTCATCACAAAGAGTTAGAGGACTGCTATATAAGTATGTATATTTTTGAAATTTTGACGAGTGTTGTAAAACTCTGGTTAACCTCTGTCTTAATTTGGTTTTTCAGTCTGAAAATTTAAAAAACCGCTGATGGGTTTTTATGTGTTTAAACAGATCAATATGTCTCGGTTGCGATTTCCGGATTGGGTCATAAAAAGTTATTACGATTTAGTCGTAAGATTTTTTTTATCAAAATGAAAATAAATAGTTTTACACTTTCTGCTAACGTAAAAACGTAAAGAAAGACCACGGTCTTCCGAATTGCGTTTCGGTTAACTTTAATTTTTATCATATCGGGTTGAGTATAAAAGAGACTGCACTGGTGTACTGTTATCTATGATGTCTCCTGCCGCCATGACTAGCCGCCAAAATTCAGGAGATGAAAAATAGAGGGCGTGCACACTCATCAAATAAATCTCGTATAGTGCGATATGGAAGTTATATCAACAAAACACAAGCGTCGGACTCAGCTATACGTGAGTAACTGATATATTAATTAAATCATTATTCTAAACATCAGTCGCACATTCTTGAAAATCGTATCGCTTAAAACTGAAATATTAAAAGCGGTTTCCTTGGAAGTTTTGGTTCGTGAACTGAACTATGAATTTAGAAAATCAACATTCCACCCAAGTTTCATTTTCGTTATGAATCCCAACGACGTATGTTACGTAAGTTTCGGGAGCCGCTCTCCCCGGTGAACACATTTATCTATCTCGAACATCGCCCCATGTACCTCATCCAAAGCGCTTTTTATTAGTCGAAACCTAAACGCGGTAGGAGAGCGGTCTTGGAGAATTACACGCACAACTTCACATCCAGCACTAGAGATCGTATGTAACTTTACATCATGGTAATGTGTCCTTGTGTTTTATGTTCAGCCGCTTGTTATTTTTACGTTTCAACGAATTCTTTTATTCGGAATTACTTATAGTTACAGAGTTTTGCCATTTCTGTTTGTATTACTCGTGAGCCTCTGATACACCACACAGAACTTCAGTAGTCCTCCACTACACGGAACAAAGACTATTTAAGTGATTTATCGCAGACGTAATCTCTGTTAATTACAAACAGTCGGGCCTCGCGCCGCGAGCAGACGGTGGTCGTGCAGACGTGAGTTCGTTTATAATTACAAATGTGATCTAAAGTCTCCGTTTTAGATGGCTATGCGAAATCTCTAGTACTTAAATTACTCGGTATTACTCTTGAATATGAAGTTCTTGTTTATTTTTTATGTGACACGAAGAAGATAAGCAAAATAGTTTAAGCAAAGTAATTGAAAATCATTAGTAATACAATGAAATTATTTCACAATGTTACATAAATCCAAGAGTGGTCATTTAAATCCATTGAAAAAATCAGAAAAAGTTATTTCCATCATTTCACAGTAATTAAGTCTCCAAATCTAACTGCGATTACTCTAAGGTGAAACTGATACAATAAAAATGAAATTTAAAAGGGTTCATAATCAACGATGATATCAACGTCTTACGCACGAAATCAAATTAGCCGAATTGATCTGCTTTTATTTTAATGTTAACTCAAACGTTGTGGTGGGTGCACGGAGCCCGCGTATCGGACGATTATTTATTAAGTAATTGAATCTAAAAAGTCGAAAGTAAAAACGAAAAAGACCGTATCTGTGCGTCGCAATTACTGAAGCTGAACATGGCGCAGAGCAGACCACAATCAAAGTGGAGTGTATGATGCAAATTGACTGCAGCTGTCTGAACCCGCCTTTGATGAGAAATATTGATTCGAAAGCATTCTCTAATGACGCCTTTTGAAAAAGGCCATTTGCTCAATTGCCGAAAAGCTCATATTATCTTTAATTATCATATATTAACATACTATGTGTCATGTATGCCAGATTAATATAACGATGTAACTATGTAATTTAAAAAATCTATTACAAAAAAGTACCCCATTGGCAAATATGCTCCGCAATGTACACTTCAATTAAAAACTTAAAAACAATATTTTCACCGTATATACTATATATTTATATATACAGATTGATTATACTGTAAAATGTAAATACTGTAATTGCCTGCCTTCGGCCTAAACTTAGCTCGTCAAGCAAAGATATGAACTAAACTATGTCAATAAAAAGTGCCCGCAGACAGCCGCGATGTCTGGTACGAGTCGTCCCAGTTGCTACTTTTTATAAATATCTTGGAAAGTTTTCACTGAGACCATGTATATTAATTATCTGCACAAGTACCGCCCTAGGGCTCTTGCTCTTTAAAAGGGTGCTCTGCCGCACCCGTCTCATACTTTTAATAATGCAAACAACGAGCGCTGTCGTCTTGTACCATTTGAATATTGATTTATTTACATTATTAGTTTTATTGCTCGAGACGCGAAGAGAAGTGACTATAAAATGTCTCACCCTCCTTACGAAACGAATCAAATCAAACCAAACGTATCTTATTCAAGTAAACTTTACTATAAAGCAAGTCAATATTTAAACTCTACCATCGTTGCGGAATACATTTTACTAGGTGAGAGGGCTTTTTGTTTTGCAATGAAAGAAATGCTTAATATCTCTTACAGTGCCATTGTCTATTGGTGATGGTGACCACTTGCCATCAGGTGGCCAGTTTGTTCGTATATCAATAAAAAGTAGCCTCTAGCGAGATAGCGAAACTCGCAGAGTATATATATTCATTTAAATTACACGCTGTAAAAGGCCATATTTTTCTATATTAAATGCACAATATATTTAAGGTACTTAATTGGATAAGGATTAATGCTGTATTGCTTGAAATCCCTTCGAGAATAAGCCATTATTTCTCGTTAAAAGTAAAGGATAAAAATGGTTTTGTGGAATATCCCTAAGAGATAGACATGTACTATCGCAAACTGTTTTGAAGACCTTTTTAAGGTGTACAATACTGCAGTACACTATTTTGATCTACCTCGTAGGGTTCAGGCAGAGTTTGCAATGTGAGCGCAAAAAAAGTGTTTATTTACGACCACGTTTAAGATATACTTCAAAATAATCAGTGTTTCTCTACAATATTGTGCGTGTATTATACATATAAAGGTTCCTCTTGAATCAAATTATCTATTTAGAAAAACCGCATCAAAATCCGTTGCGTAATTTTAAAGATCTAAGCATCCATAGGGACCGACAGAGGTAAGCGACTTTGTTTTATACTATGTAATGATATGAAACCCTATCATCAACATAACATCATATCGACTTATAGCCAAGACTTGAAATGTCGAGGTGATTTCCGTTTCTTAACGTAAAGGTGCAAGAAGAAGAACTTTCTTAAATTATTTAAGAAATTACATCTTTAATAGGGTACAGCCCCTCGCACAAGTTCGATCTCGTTCAATCGTTCGCACGGCACTGCAATAAATGAGAGCATATTCGTTTCGGGGATTAGGCTAACGGGCGTTGAAAAAGCACTAATATATTTTTTCACCGAGTGATACTGGTCCGAGTCTAAAGAGGATTATCGTGAATTGTATTGTTCATTTAAAAGTATTGTTATAAGTTGTAAATGTTTTTATATTTCTTTTATCCGTCCATTCAATTAATTATCTGCTTAGTATTCTCATTCGGGCGTTCCTGAAGAGTAGTAGATAATTGCGCAAATGAAAATTTGCAACTTTAAAAGAATCATCGAAATCAATTCACGACTTTCGTCCTACGAAGTATGGTAAGTATCCGCATGACATATACAAACGTGCTTTGATAACTTCCGTCTATTCTAACTAAAACTATATACATATATGACTATTGTTTAAAATTGACGAAATATTGTACACCGCGTGTACACACGGGCGCATAGTAGCATTCGTCAAAATATCAAAGTAGCAAACCATTCGGTATTTGTACGTGACGGTAATACTTCGAAAGTGAACTGAATGCTATTATTAGACGGCATTGAAAAGGGCCATTCTGTAGGACACTCGCCTGAACGGTTCTGAATGAGGTTTTTCATTTATTCCGTTCTTATAGATTTTCGGAGACGAATGAAAAGGACCGCGGGGCGAGTTTATGCGCATTTACAACGAATCCGGAACACTTGATCCCAATGATTTTTCTAGTCGCGATCACTGATTAAGATAAAAAAAACGATTTAGTTTAAGTATTATTTACAAAAGTAATCACATAGCAAGCTGATTTAGTACATAATAAAATATTAAAATAATTTCTTACGATGACTAATATAGAGATAAAATTTATTCCATAAGTATTTTTGTTTCATTTTTACAATTTGCGAGATGTCATGTCTCATTTACTCTGAGCTGATTTGTTTAACGCTTGAGCCGAAAAATGTATCGGGATTTTCCATATATCTGTCAAATGTGGTGTCACGTGGTGTTACGTTCTCGATTGGGTTCCGCTCTCAAGTTATCTGTCTGCCTGTGCAGGCGACGGAAACACCTTTTATATATTTTCCATTTATTGGGAATAACTTCTTGAGGCATTATAAAAAATATATATATTCAAACTTTAGCGCAACATTTTTATATGTTACTTTTAATCGCAACGTCGTTGATACCAAAAACTATTACTACTATTTGTGTAATATGCCTGATATGTATATATTTATAACTCAGTTCTAAACAAAGAATTGTAAATTATTTATTGTTTGTTTCCATCTCGGTACACGTCTCGACTATGAGAGGGTCCCAAGAGTAAATTTACCGAAAGCGTTACCTTCGCATCCAACTCCCACACAAACTTGTCGCATTTACATGAGCTCTCGTCACTTCGTTGAGTATTTTGCTATTTTTGCTAATTAATCTTTTCGGTCGTCCGCCGCCGCGGCCAAAATCGGTCCGAAGGATATCAATATCAATTAAGCCCTGAATTTCTTTTACGCCAATGGATTCTTGATATTACCTTGAAAATGTATATTTCAATTTGATTACATTTAAATATCAATTCTGTGGTACGTATTAACAATAATTGTATGCCATGTAGCTGGATATCATTACTAACTCATAGGTTTTTTAAGCATACGTTGTCGTATTCCTTGTTTCATTATCGGCCATTATCACACTTGCAAGCGCAAGTGTGGAAGTGGCCTAACAAATGATTTCACGTTGTGGTCGCTTCCTTCGCTTCAGCGCAAAGGTGTCTTACATACATAAGTGAGTTCGCGTGGAGGGAGACGCCAGTTATATCCGGTGCTCATAAATAAAGCAAAACATATTCATGTGCAGACGCGTTTTCTATAAGTTCAAGTATTATTTGAGAATATATCTCATGTAATTTTATACATTTTATCCTCTTTATCAATACATGTTGCAGTCTCTAATATCGAGAGTTTTATTCGTCCAAAAGAGCTTCTAATTTTTGAGTGAACTAGCGAAATGTTGGACTTACGTCTATCTAGAATCGTTTTTCTATGGATCGGAAATTTATGTACACATCCGTCGATAATAAAATATTTGCTCACTAAAGCATCACTTGCCTTAAGATGTTCAGTAATATACACAACATTCTAAATTATCTCATAAGTCGAGTCGTTTTCAAATCTTTCTGCACTTCCAATTAATTTTATTAAATGAAAAATTACAGACAAATCGTCCAATTAAAAAATCTCTCGACTCTTATTGTGAAGCGTTACGTCCGGCGCCATTATGACCTATCAAGCGCTTTGTACTAAATAACTGTTCGGAATGAATGCGCTCCGCCACCTGCCTTTCGCGTCGCGAAATATTTGCCACGCGACTTCTTAGATTTGTGTAATATGCCTGACATACTAACCCCGCATTGCGAACTCATAATTAAAGCTGTTCGGAACTCATTAACTTAAACTATATAAACGTAGGTTACAACAAACATGCCAAAGTGAATAAATTAGAAGGAGAAAAACGCCTAATGAGTTGGCTCGTAACGAGCCTCGGAAGTGGAGGAGTTTTAAGCTTTATATCCTGTGGGGGAGAGTTGAGAACTGTTTGCATGTCGACAGATACGAGCTTCCAGCCGTTCTTCAACTACGTGGACATGCGCGCCCTTCTCGAGAACTTCTGCGTGTACCACGTGAACGCTCCGGGCCAGGAAGAAGGGGCCCCGACTCTGCCCGAAGAGTGAGTACTACCTGCTCATTTTATTACATCTACATGTTATGTATCAGCTTCGCGCTTTGCGATTTTAAAAGTTATGCTTATGGACAACAACGACATTATTTTTGAGTGTGGGCATTATATAATAACACATAAGACATATATTTTATTCTTATATAATACGCGGGAACTGCATGGACAGGCAGCGGAAGACAGAATATTTGTAAAAGCTACCGAACAAATCGAACAACGCTATTATTCGAATTATCGTTCACGTGGCCGTGCGTGCGAATTTCCCTCACGTATTCTTCCTATTCAGGAAATTTCCGAGTCTGAAGCCGCCCCTGCGTGTTATGTTCTCGCACATAGTCTCTTCAAGACTTATTGTTTAATCTCAGCTATGCAGTCCTCGTCCTTAACGGTGCGTATTCCAATTAGGATCATTACAGAAACACGTGACGTGACGTTTTCCAGATTTGATTTATGTGTCTGAATTATCACTGAATTCAATTGATCAAGAACGGTACTGTGAATACGTCACTAGTACTTTCCACGCGATATTAATATTATAGAAACCAGGAAATCGTGTAATAAATTCCCTCGGACTGCAAACTGTGACTGGACGTCTGGTAAAGAGACTGGCATGAGGCATTTTATCTCGTTGCAGACAAACAATATTCGCATATATTCACAAACAAAAACTTCAATGTCGTCTTCGCTCACGGGACGCTCGCCTCTCTCGTCGCCTTCTCTCGTGCGAGCTACGTGACGTGTAATATTTAAATTGCCTTCAGTACAAAATATTTTTTGTCTTTAATAATATAGTAAAGTGGAATATAAATCGTAACTTTTATTATATAACTAGATTTGTGACGTCAGCGTCTTGATCCTTTTCACTTTGCGGCAAAAACATGCAATTACAAAGTTTTAAAGTTAAAGTATATTTAATGAGGTAGGTATTTCAGAATTGTTTCTTTATTGGAGCAGTAACACTGTTTTCGTTCTTTCTATTGCGACTCCATAGTTACAGTAACGACGAAAGTTTCCCGTGACATCTAATTAACTGAGGTGTCCCTCGTCCGCAGTCGCCAGCTCCTAATGACGTATCGTAATACCTTTGACTGTCATTAGACGACGTTTCTAAAGGATCGGATTTGTACGAAACTTACTCTTTTATAAAATATGAATATTCAGACTTTTGAATTCTATTCCAAACGTTTTAAAACTAAATGTGTTAGACTACTTTACCGAGCCGATTATCCGCGGCCAGTATGAGCTGGTGAGGACTCCCTCCAATACGAGGAGCGAGATAGTTTCACAATAACCACAACTTCTCCGTGTCGTCAATTTATATCGAATTATATCAAAAACTTTTCATCGTTCCGTTCAATTAGTCCCCCTTGAAGTGTTATCGAACAGCGCTGTAGAATTTAATACTTAGCCCGAGCTCAGTCTATATCGTTAGTGTTATTCTTGATTCCCGACCCACTTCTCGTGAACTGGGTTAAATCTGTACTTATTCGTTGTGTAAACTACGACGAAAATATGCAATGCCTTGTATTCACATTGATACTGCAACACCTCGGCCTGTTTAACCTGTAGTCGTAACGTTTGAACAGTTTGTTAGCAATTTATAATAAGTCATAATATACCCCGCCAGCGCCACCCGTCACGACCTCGCCCGCAAAAACTAAACCAAAATATCATTGTATTTTCAGCGATTTTATTAATAAATTTATCTAATTTTATAAATAATCTCTCTCTCTCAGCGGGTCCTAAATTAAGTTTGTGACTTTGCCTGAAAATTAAAACATCAAAAATATCCGAGGACAACACGACTGGAGATATGATTAACTAAGAAAATAAACTGCTCGAACGAATTAAGAGTGAATTTATTCGAATAAAAGAATAAAATAAATGCAAAAAAAGTTAACCGGTTGATATTAAGAATTTATTCTAAATCTGTTTTTATAGTGTATCTTCTAGGACGAAGAAAACGATGTTAGGAAAAGTCGTTATTGTATACAAAGCACTGGTTTGATTTCGTGTCGTTTAGCGCACTCGCACGCTTGCACTAGCGCTGTACGTCGATGCATCTCGCCGAGGCAAGGTTTCTGATGATGGTTTAGTTCTTGCATCTCTCTCAGCAACGTGATAGTCCCGGACTCGTCCTGTAGTTGATTGCTCAGAGGCGATAAGAATAGTGAGCGTATACACTGGAGATAGGACTTTCAAGTTGACTCTTAGCTCATCAGAGCCATTCCAGTCACGTGAATTTATTATCGTCTAATTATTCCCTAATGTATACTTGCTTAAAATATAGCATGTACTATACAGCCTACTAGCCGCGCACCTTGCTATCTATTCCTTTTGCTTAAAAAAACTCCTCTATTCAAAATTCAAGGCCTTACTTTGTAAAGCCTATGTATCATAACGCACCTGTAGAAGTATAACGTCAAAACACGACGTTCCTCGCCAATATTTAGTCTATCAGAGATCAATTACTATTTGTATGTGTATGGTGTAGTTCTCGTTCTAAAGCTGCTGTTATATATGGACTCTTTATGATTTAGTCACCTTTAACAGACGACAGTCCGCTACGTGTTGATAATGTCCGATCGCCGTCCTCTCTGACATCGAGAAACAGTCAGGATGAAAAGAGTGCAGCAGCATTTGCACACTCACTTTAATACGTATATTGCTCAAGTCGATAAAGTCTGAGTATATTATTATCGTGACTTACGATCTCACAAGTAAAAAAATATAATCAAATTAAATATAATAGAAGAAATTGACGAATTAAAAACGTTGATTTGGTATCAAGCTCAAAACTTGACTCGACGATGTAGAATCTATTTGAAATAAAATCGAAAGCTATGTTCACAGTATTCAACTTTCATGCTGTCCAGTCCATCATTCGCTGTTTTAAAAGGGAAACGGTTAATTAAAAATATTCTGAAATATAAAGCTCATCCGGTTTTATCGCAGGACCCTGTCCTGACAGTCAAAGGCAATCCTGTTATCTGCCTGAGCTCAACTTTAATGCGGAATATTGAATCTCACGTAAAGCTAAAATTAAATCACTTAGCGTTTTCCAGTGAGGTGATCGACGTAGTGAGAGGGAGAGAAGACTCGTCGGAAGCAAATGATAACTTTTGTTATTATCCTGTAACAAAAATTATATAGTGTAAACCTTAAACATCGTTATACATTACTATATTCAGTATTCACGTAACAAATATTTCGTTTACATCAAGTGTCAACTAAATTAGTTTAGCTCGAGTTCGGAAATTCGCCTTTTGTTAAAATTTAATCTCATCACACCAAATATTTAATTGTTGAAGTTGCTTCACTCGAGAAGTAATGAAATTGGAGCTGCTTAAATCACAAAAATCCTCAAAGATAGCGTCCGCTATAGGCATATGTTCTCGCTGTTTGTCAGAACTTTCCCGCCTCGTTGAGACAATTACGAGCACAATGAGCGTATGCGAGCAATTATTCATCCTGATCGCTCGCTGAAGAACGCACACCGAGCCAGTTCCATTCAGCGACTCCACTAATGGCGAAGAGGAAGGCCATTCAATGGCAGAACTCTGACGCGAGCGTAAAGTTGTTAAAACCTTCATATGCATTTATAGTTCTGACAGTTCGAGGAAGATTTCACTGTAGATCGAGTCGCTGGCCGCAACCGAGGTGTTTGAAAGGCGTGATAACAACTCAAATACTAACGATGAGTAACCGACTACCGAGGCGGCGTTGTGAAGCTTGACAAACTAATTTAGTGAACTTTTCAAGAGAGCATGTTTACGAGAATACTCATTATGCAGAATACTCGCACGCCACGTGTGAAGTTCTCGACTCTGTCTGTCGGTTTGTCTACTTCGTTTGACAAAGTTCACGAAACTTTGGTGTCGGTGGGATGCGAATACGTCACCTGCAACGCTCTTTTAAACTATAAACTTAAAATTAGAAATACGACAGATATCTCTTGATACGTACCGTGCGGATAAAACGAGTTCACTAAAACGTTCGTTTTAGAATAGTAGTATTCGATTTTCTTGTACATTTTATTTTAATGAAAATAAAAGTACTGTGTTATTAATAATTATAAATATTTATTGTTTAATGAACTGAACTTCGTTTAATGAATCGACATCTTTTTGAAATATCAATCCGTTAATATACGAGATACGCTTATACTCGAGTTGCGGTGAAGCGACTCGTATGGGAAGTAGACTTGCGTTGCGACAAGTAATTTATATTAATCCAAAAATGCAGCTCCACACGCCAGTCGACATGAGAAATAAGTATTACTTTATAATATGTACGTGACAGCTTGATTATTTTATCACATGTAGTTCGTATGCCAGTGAAGGTTTACAGCTTAGTGTTATAGGATCCTACGTCTTATCTCGAAGCAATCAAACTTCTAAAGTGGAATGAACGTCCAGTTACTAGAATTTGAGAATAATTTGTCGTCGACTGCAATTGAGATGATTCAACCTCGACATATATCTCGCTGTAAAGCTGCCTATTAAAAACTGTTTTGGCTTACGAAAACCTTTTCAAACACAAATAAGAGACGACCATTAAAGATTGGCTGATTGATAGTTTTTGTTATTTTATTGTCATTATACTCGGCCAAACTTTAATATTTTGACCGTTTGTTCATCGGTTCGCCCTTCGTGAATCAATTCTGATCATTCCTTTTATTCAGTCGGTTATATATTATTTTTATTATATAGGAAGAGCATGGGCCACCTAGTGGTCAGTGGTCATCACGACCCATAGACAATGGCACTACATATAATAATATTAATCATTCCTTACATCGCTAATGCGCCACCAACCTTGTGCATATAGTTACTCACTCAACCTTCAAACCGGAACACAACAATACTAAGTACTGTTTGGCGGTAGGACGTCTGACGAGTGGGTGGTACTTACCCAGACGGGACAAAGCCCTACCAGCAAGTTAAGTTTTATATGAAAATTAAAACCATTTAAAAAACACATCATACGAGTTGTATACTAATATAGAACTAGTGGATTCCTCACTTGTCTCAAGTACCTCAACTTACATATAGCAAGTATAAACAGATACTATTACGACTTGCAAAGTTTTAAGTTAGTGAATAAGGACAAACTTACATCACGACTCAAAATTATATAATTAGTTCCAAGTCGCAGCTGTTTAGAGCTAAGACTTAATAAGTTATTGCGCGTGGAAGTCGAAGCTGGTACTTATATATTGATATACGGCATATACAAATATATGTTTGCACGTGAATACGTGAATCTAAGCGACAGATGCTTTTTCAAATCCGAACAATCATTTTTCCATCTTGTGCTCGGCGATGACGAAAGACATCTGGAGAATACCGCCGCGTAGTCAAAGAAATGTTGAATAATGTCGCTAACCAGCCTGTGAGCCTGCACGTTTAAATTTAGAATCCTCCTTGGTAGAAAACAAAACTACTTTAAGGAATTGTTTAGAATTGACTTTCAAATAGAACACTTTATTCGAAGGGACATTTTATAAATTGACAAAATGTTACAATACGAACAGTAAATAACTTAACATTCTATGTGGAGTAGTTCCCACACCACGTGTGACGTGGCGTGATGATTTAAACCAAATTAGGCAGAATTACAAAAGACCCCAGCTAAATATTTACAATTTATTTATTATTTTAGATTTTGGTGTGTATACGCCTGTCAAATGGCCTTTATTCCTGATACTATACATCTGTGCAGTTCATTTACACTAATATGACTTCTGATTCTCAAGCATCATTACAACGGCAGTATGTTAACAATTAAAGAGAACTGACTCTTTAACTGTTTCTCACGTTGGCCTGAATTCTTTTCTTACATGTGATAGTTTGATATGCTTCTCCATTTAATTTTAACAGAGTCTACGCGCTCCGGTGTGTGCTTATAAGGGCCCTGGGGTTTGTGATTCATAGGATCTTAGATTAGAGGTATGAGACGATGAATACTTCCGCGGTAGTTTTGTCCTAAGGGTTTGTGATTTCTTAATGTATTCATTAGACGATTTCTCCATTAATAACACATAAATAAATTCATAGTTAATACAATGCCGTTGAAGCTGCTCTGCCCCAGTACAGTAGCAGAACATAAACCTTTTTATCGTGTCTATTTTTAGCACTAATTTTAAAAGCTATTGCGCTAGTCCGGATAAATCACATAGAATAATCTTTAAAGCCCGAGGATTAACCTGGAAATTTTATTCCTACTCTGAAATTTAAATAATTGATGAAAGCGAGTGCTTACAAAACCTTATAATATAAAAAATACATACAAGTATACTACTATAGCCTACTGCTTCGTTGATTCTTTAAATGTAATCCCCTAATAGTCAATGGTGGACCATTGACGCCACTGTTAATCGACTTTTATAGTTTTAGCGATCCGGATTCGCACGAGTGCGATATATTTATAAAGATAATGAAAAATGTACTTGGCAAGAAAATGCTAAGTAGGTATTACTATATAATAAAACGTTTACTACTTCATAAAATCTTAAAATTACTGACGGACATACAACGCCCGCCTAAACCGCCGGCTCTGTCGAGATAAAAGTTATTGAGTGTTCGTAAGATGCCATCGCGGACTATTCTGCGGGACATTTTAAGACCTACAATTATCTAGTACATTGAGGCATCTCTTTAGGTTAATCCAGCCTTTAGCCATATAAGCGTATGTTTTGGATAAAACTCTGTCGTAGCCATTTTGTATAATATATGTATATATTATACAAAATGGCCTCGTTTGGTGCTCTATCTACTAGTGAAATCCGCATCAAAATCTGTTGATTGGGTCAGAAGAATTTAGCGGAAAATGCAGACGAAGGCAGAAATCGACATTGTTTTATATTGCTTATAGATTATATATTATTTATTTAAACCGTTTTAAGTCTCTGATGGTAATCGATTGATTTATATTCTACCGTCAACCAACTTTTGGTGTCTTAGTTTAGCTGGCGGATGTACCGCCGGCAGGCTGCATGATACTACAATCAGTCTAAAGGAAGCTGAAGGCTCGGAGCTGATTATAAATGAAATTGCTCGCTAATACCCATTCTATGAATTTGAAACTTGAATAAAACTGGGTGAACATTTTACAGTTGACCGACTATTGAATATTACACGCGCTACACGACGCGCGACGTGGCGACGCACTGAACACGTTACATTACATTACCAGTTTGAGCGTCGGGCTGTCGCGCACTATCCACAACCGCTCGCTTCATTCTGCTATTATGAAATTCAAATTCAAATTTAAAATATTTATGAAATACATAAGCATTACATTAACTTAATTGGCGTAAACAATCTACCCGCGTTAAATCAGGATAAAATATCTTATACATTTCACAAAATTATATGTATTTGTCTTTGGATCTAGAGGAGATCAAAGTATGTTACAATCTAAAAAGTATTCTATCTGACATAACAACGTAAACAGTACACCTTACATTAGCACAAAAATTTAGTTAAATCACAATACCAACCGATCAAATTGTTATTAGGTTGATTTGAGTTGAGTTAATCCCCAAATTATTTAACTCAAATCTCGACAAGTGTGTTCGAGTACATACATAACTTATTTTTTATTACGTGCGCGTTCAATTCACGAATGTCATAAAAGTACGAGGTATCGAAAACGAATTTGTGACGTGCTCGTATTCGATACATCACAAGATATCAGCATATATAATCTCGGAAACCATGTAGAAAATTCACTCGAGTGGCTTACCACGATTGTAACACAACCGTGTTCGTCCTGCTGACCACAGCGTACAATCTCGCAGACTAGCCATTCAAGCGCAGAAGATATTTAGTGAACAAACAAAGGTTGGTTCTGTTCTGTTCATACACAAAACCCGAAGCGACCGTCGCGTCGGGCTTGAATGTGCTTTCGGAGCAGACGAAGCGTGACACTACTAAATTACTTACTTTAGGTTTTATTGTAAATTTATATACATCCCCAGAACTCTAGAGCTGCAGCCTCATGAACTATATGACAAATGTAACATGATTTTAATACAAAAGCATGTCATCAACCGCGATTGGGCGCACTAGAGATACACAGATATCCCCTAATTCAGTTAAATTTACGAAACAGCAACTGGACGTAGTCGTTGAATTTTAAATTTCAGTCGTAATCTGCTCCGTTCTGATACTTTAATGTTTGCCAATATTTTACTTTTAACGTTCTTATTGCGCGCCGGCGGAATGAACATTTTGTAATGTCGAGTATGCTTGATTATTTTACGATTATTTTAATTAATTTTCTTGGCTAATGTATTTATGTATTTGTAACTTCGTAGATATTAATAATTTTATTTTAGAATAAAAGTATCACAGTCTTATGATTTTAATAATTTTATTTTAGAATAAAAGTATCACAGTCTTATGATATGTATTTTTCCATTATCCAATAGGGGGTTGCAATACAACTTATATGTACCACCAGTTTTCACCAATCAACGACCAATATCTGTAACGCGCAAATGTTCATAATCTTCTGGCTGGCGGCGCTGCGACGATTCCATCCCACTCCCACGGATATCAAGTACAGATTCTGAAACTATGCCACATGCAGTGACAGAGTGTGTCCACTCCCAAACTATATCCCGCAGAAGCGGGCGCTTACGAGTCGTGTGCGCGACAAGCCTTAACCATCGCAATATATTTAAAAGGTTAATGTGGTCCAAGTCCAGTGTTTGCTTTCAACAAACATTAGAGCTAGAAGCGCGCATATTCCGAGGCTGTTTCGTGCCAATTACTCAAATAACATTTCATACTTAATTGATTTATGGTAAGACTCTTTTTATTAGTATTTTATCAAAGTATATAAATGTACAATTTTGGAGACCACCTATCCACTGGCAGCTTGGCATGCGCGCCGCGTCCGATGGCATAGATGTTAGATAGGTATCTTTCCCGCTGACTCTAGGTAATTCATTAAATAACGGATTGTATCGGAAGTATTATTCATTATTGGTACAAATACTTTTCGTGTGTTTTAATTAAGTGATCGTTCGGAGCGCGAAATGTTTTCGGTAATTTAGGCCGCATGTCCTTGAGATCGCGAACGAGTCGGGGCGTGATACTAGTATTGATTTCTTTAAAGGCACGCGCTGTCGACCAACGCACCACGCAAATAATGTTATGTACAATTAAGGCTATCGTTTACCCTAATTTACTTCATAGCTTTAAACGTATGTAATTCTGTTTTAAATGATTTTGTTACTTTTTATTTGATTCCATATTCATCGGCGACTTTATTTTCCAAATACATTCACCAGCACAACGTTATAAACAGAATAAAAAATTATAAAGGTTTAACAAACTGAAATAATCGATTGAAGTGAAATACAACAGGCCATGATTTATCGGTGGGAGTCGATAGCGTGTTACGATACGTTCGGGTCCCGGATCCACTCGGCGATCGAAGTTAACTTTATTTGTAAATTTGCACACAATCCACTGTGCGAAGCGCACATTGCGAATATTTCGACTCAGTGAATCAGGCTTAATGCTAAAACGATCTCAATATTAACTCGAACACGGCTCTTTTTATTAGTCTGCAAAAATAAAATTGATTTTCATAGCGAAACTGAAATCTTCGTTTGAATGCATTTAAATATTACATTAATATACATCGACGTTAAGACGGGACTCAGAATGTGGAACATAGCCAGCACATAAGATAAGTAGTTTCACTAAAAAAAACCTTTTCCTCTAACTACGGTTACGTGAATTATAATAATATTCTCTACTGAGGAAGGCGAACACGACGAAGAAGAACTATATGAAAACGAGAATATTAAAATGGTAGTGTTTTGAAATCGACTGAACGTTTAATATTAAAGTCGTCTAAATGTTCAGCGACTTGTATCAAACTTCTATATTAAATAAGATGGCTCTCGAGTGACGTGTAGTGACACTCGAAGGTGTCACCGTCGCCACACAAAGGATTCAGACAGTTTGACCAAAGCGCTCGGGTATATATTTACAAAAGTGTTAATAAGGGAAGGAATATTTCATTTTTATAACTTATATTTCTATAAATATCAACCTGATTTTTATAACCTCTGTGACTGAGTTTATTATGTGCATTTATTATTTTAATTATCTTAGTTTGCAAACTAGTCATTAACGTTTATTTTAATTTGTTATACAAAAACAATAATACGTAGTGTAAGAATAGAATTAAATAGTGGCGATGTTTTTATTTAACGGCATGCATGTGTCACTTGAAGTTACACTCTCCGGGCTGCACCGGGCGAGCCGGGCGGACCGAGACGTTTCTATTTTAGTTCCACTAGTGTTCTACAGCGTGTCTAATAAATAAAAGATTACTCTTGTATTGAGATATTGTAAACCTCACTGGACACGATAACAACATCTAGCAACGAGGCTCAATTATCTCAATATTATTCCAACTCCACTGAAAAATCATCTTCATCAGAAATATTTAGATTCATAAAATTTTCTGTAGCAATAAATTCTTCAGGGTTCGTAAAATCAGCGCTGCACGGCGGCGGCGGCGTGCTTCGATGCCGCGCTATCTTACTTGAATATTATGTTTTACTAGCTAGTCTGAATTGTATTTTATCTTTATGTTTTTATTATTCATAATTATTAAATTTTACGACGATTCGTCAACTCCTAAAGTTAATGCAAATAATAGTTTTTATACATTTTGACTTATTAAATTAAATTAACGACAACTTATGTGCAAAATTATTCGAACAAAGGTTGAGCCCATCGCTCAGTGCGAGGTATCCGGTAAACAACTCGGAACATGTGTACGTTAAGGCGCCGCGGACGTAAAACTAATGAAGTTGAGTTTACATTGAGCCACTGATGAGGCCATTGTTAGCTTCTCCCCTCGATAAATATGATACTAATGTATCTGTATTTGAGGACTATTTCTCATAAATTAATGTCAGTATAAATATAAAACTTTAAGACATCAAATTCAACAACGATTTGAAACAGCATTCGTTAAGCGAGAAACTTACATACGACGTGAACCAAATTTGTATGGGACATCGTTTAGGTTAATAAAGTAATATCCAAACATAGACGGGATATTTTCTAAATCTTTTAATTATATTGTTTATTAATTCGAAACTATCACCTATTAGACACCTCGGTTTCTTTGATAAAACGAAAAAAAAGCTTCTGACTTAACCTTCACAACAATGTCAATACTCCGATTCACATCATAGCTATAAAATATTTAAATAATAAACCGATCAAGTTAGGCCGAAAAGTTGGGGTCCATAGAAACAATTATTATTGGTAATTTATATATACGCCGAGGTTCTGATGAGTTACGCACAAAGCCACATTATTTTCATTAGTTCAACTTACCAAAATTATATTCGAATGTAATTACGTTGCAATTGTTTTACTATTAGGTCATTTATTAATAATAATCAATGAAAATCAACAAATATGTATAGGTATTACGCTTAACTTCTGTATAATCTTGTGTGAAATATTATGTATCGTCCAGATGTAACAAAGCATTCGCTTTTTAAACTATACACAATCAGTTGTGTTAAATAATATAAAGAACCTGTTAGACTCAATAGTCTAAGTACACTTATAATTCTAACTTTGTTCTCGCAGGTGCAGCTGAATAAGACAAATCAAGTGTGATACGCAATGAACCGCACGTAATGTTCGATCGCACGTCTTAAATTAATAACAACTAGTTGTTTTATTAAGGCATTGCGCTCGATTGCATCGGACACTGTTAACGATGTACCGCTGCAGCTGTATCAATATTACGACGTTGATTGTAATTGTAATTGAAATGCGATCCCGTAATTAATAATATTGTTGCTCGCTGCCCGCTCGTCGATAGGGTGGGTCAAACTGCTGACCGACTGTTTATAAGTACGGATTGGTGAATGCCCATACCCATTAATAATTATAATAAAAGAGTTGGCGAACAAAGTCATCTGTGCTTTTCCGTTACAGCGTTTCAAATTTGTAAAAATAACGCTACTATGTTAACTGATCTATGGGGACAAAATCGCCAGCCCTCGGAGAGTCGGGGCTAAATGTTTGTCTTATAATTTTTAATTGTGTTTCTAATTTTTTTAAAATTAAACTAATAGATATACATCACCAAACGTCTAAAAAATAGTTAATCAAGAATTGTAAATCTGAACACTTTCAATCCAGAACGCAGCGCTTTTAGTCACGGTATTTAATATTCTTAGGGTACTGAAGTAAGAGGCTTCGCCCGCGTGGAGTCTATCTCTTTCCCTGGGTTTTCCATCGTATTCGGTTTAACAGTTTAACCGTGAAGGCGTAACTGATACACAGAATCACTTTCGCATTTATGTTATTGCTATAGATTAGCTCGCCCACTTCATAATCACTATATCTGTTTAAATTTGTACGAAATGTTCGACGGCAGAGGAAAGTTGATAATAGTAAACCCATGGTCATCATAATCGAAGCGAATCAAACGAGCTTTTCAGACTCGAATGTATAATCAAAAACATCTTTGCTTATGTTTCTCTTTAATTTTAATTCTTATAATATGCCACCGGCGGATTATTCAGAGAGATTAATAGAACACCATTTAAAATTTTAATGACCATTTAAGCACTTTCGCGTACGCGAACTGAGGACACCAATGCCTCCGACTGGAGCCGTCCCCTCGGGTTAATCGCTTTCAGTCTAGCCTTGAACGGTTAATTCAAGGTAATCTGTATTTTAAAACTTAAATAATTAAGCATAACAAATCTTGTTTCGTAAATAATATATTAATAATGAATTGTAATTGTAATTGAAAAATTTTAGGAAATTCCTTGGTTTAGAATTGGGAACCTTATTATGATATCATATCATAAGGTTTTCGATTCTAAGGAGATCTTATGATCTGCAGTCTTGTAAACCAGCCACTTGACCGGAGAGACGCTAACAGCGGTCCGAAACTTATGTAAAAAGTATTACGCCAGTATTTTTTTCAGATTCATATTATATTCATTCAATTTAGTTTCAATCGTCCCCTAGCCCGTACCTTGCCCCAGTTCCAGACCATTATCATTGTTTTTCAACCTTATACTTTGTTTTATATTTTATCTAACAGCGACTAAATGATTACTAAATGTTTCATTGAGACGATTCGATACCTCCATCTGATTTTAGGTTTCCAAAACATATGGTATGATTTCTTATGTTGCACAAGTCGTCATCGATGGATTTCATTTGCTATACAATTAACGAACCTTTTTATGTTTTTACATTTGCTGCTGTTACGAATGCTTAAATCAAGCGTAGGAACAATATTGTGTTTAGATAAATAAGTATATTAGTGAATAATACGAGTCAGGCGCGCTTCCCCCGACAAGCAAGGTCTCGGAATGCAATAAAGTCGCTAATCTCTCTCGTTATCCAATTCCGTCCTCCTACCTCGGAGAGTATTAACCCAACCCTAGTCGACTAATCATATCTCTTCAACGTCATCGTTATTGTTCATGATTAAATTCACTCGGTATTTAAATATTAGAATCTCGCCGGTGCCTTCGAAAAATCTCTTTGCTGAATTTTCAACCATGCTAAAAAAAAATTTCGAGCGTGTTCAGTGTCTTTCCCAAAAAGAGGAATGTATCGGCCCATTAATGTTCCACACGAATAAAGGTCTCTTAAAGCGAAGAGTTGAAACTCATTCTACGACACTACTCGAGTAAGTTTTCATGGATAAATATTTGGCCGAATCTAATCCTACACACTCCGCTATCATAACAATTTTTGTCATTAAACTATTTTTTATGACCGTTATTATTAGTCATGGATACCAATTTTATTTTCGAAATGAGATCAGACAGCAACTACCTGATCACGAGTAAATATCACAAGTGAGAATCGATCATTCGGCGACATGCCGAGGACCGATCTGCGGTTCTCGGTTTACTTTTGGTACTAATATCGAATCTGGTATATTTACCGTAGAAATCTGAATCGAGTTTCAAAGGTCTCTAATTTCCCGCGAGAGACGCCGCAAATAATGCTCCGAAATGTCCCTTAGCTAAAAACATATGCACGGATCGACGACTAATATCATTTGGTATCATATGATCTATGTATGCTTACGCTTCATTTGTAAGTAGTAACTCAGCCGTGAATTATAGTTGGTACGTTTGATCCTTGTATAGTCAGTGACATCCCGTTAAGGTCCCGGTTCCCTGTTAAAGACCTGCCCACCGTCTTAAGGACAGGTTTCACGGGCGGGCGTTTATTTGCCCCAATGAAACTCAAAACCCGCTCGCCCACACTTAATTGCACTTACATGCAGTTAAGTATACTTACACTTAATTGCAGATATTTTAATTTATTATTTAAGCTTTAACTGCGTGAGTGGTATTTGTATTTAATATTAAAACTTAAATGATGTTAAATATATCATATATAATATTTCATTGGTCTCCAGGTCCTCGACCATCGACCTCGTTGCTTCGACGTTCACATTGGGATATCTCTAACTATTATAAAAATAATACATTAAATACTAATACACTTATAGTATGTCCGACTAACTCTCGAAGAAATTCACATCAGATTAAAATCTTGAAGAAAGCTTAGTACGATATTAACAAACCGATTCAGCAAACCCCTCGATAATGCTTCGGAACCTATTAAATGGGCATTACGCGCTTTAAGTCTCTTTACTGAATTGTTACGATGGAAATATGACCGTATATTGCCTAAGATTAGGATTTTCATATACGAAATCGAGTACTCGTAATCCTCGTCGACGTTTCCTTTACTTGCAATATTATTACAAAATAAAACCAAAAATACTTTACGAACTTCTACGAAAATGTCTGCGATATAGATACATACATATCATAAAACAAAATCCTCCCGCCGCATCTGTCGGACTATCTGAACGCGATAAACTCAAAAACTACCGAACGAATTTATATACGGTTTCCACCAATGGTCCATGTGGATGGTTCAGGTGTGATGGCAGCATTGTTGAAGAAATGAAAATGTAGTGACGAACCGTAGAGGTTCACGATAAGAATCTGCCTCGCGGTGCCTGCGCTCAGTAAAGATTGCGATTTAAATAGACAGATAACCATTTCATGACACTCCTAAAAGTTAAACTAAAAGCTTAATGACATGTGTTTTTGAAACGTTCGTGTTACATACATTCAGTTCAAGTAAGTTAAAAATAGGCTAAATTAGAAAAGCTTGAGTAATAAATCAATGTGTTGTTTACGTGTTTGTTGCTAAGTGACAACGCAATAAAAGTATACTGCAGAATAGTTTTAATTGTAATTGCTGAGGTTTGAGCGAGACAGTGATATGATTACTTCAGGGCAGAACGAGATAGATGTGTTATAAGATAAATATATAGGACAAACCTTCTCAGTACCGTATGTAAGCGGAAAGCAGGAGTTACAAATTTATATTTAATTCTGGTATTAATAATATGTATACCAGATTTTATGGAATATCTTTGTGTATTCTTATCACAAATATTATATTTTCATAAATATATTGTGAAGCAGCAGTTAATACTCCTATTTCTTTGAATTTATCGTGCAATGCTATCCAAGAACTCATATTGTAAATAGTTCGAGACATAATTTTGCAGAATAAATACTATTTCAATATCTTCTGCATTACCCGATAACAACATTCCATATGACATAAGACTGTGACAATTACTAAAATAAACTACCCTAGCAGTACTTATCTCTATCAGTTTCCGAATTGTTTTGATTTTGGAACTAGTAATGTAAGAAAAATTAACCATCCCCTTCACCGCCAATGCGCCACCAACCTTTGGAAGGATTGTATTGTGTGGCGGTAGATTAAGCCCAGGTAGGCACTCGCTTGGTCAACACTGCACCGATCTCTGTAATAATGCTCAGAATACACCGCCGTTCATATAACATGGCTACACAGCCTAGGTATTGATTTATAATATCGCTTTCATCTAAATGTAAGTAATAATAACAGTAAATTTACTTTGAACCCGTTTCATGCATCCAGATAGTAAATATAATATTAATGAGTATTATAACTAAGACTATCAATTGTTCATACATGCCACAAAACGTCTGAGATGAGCTTAATGTATTGAGGTATTTTTGCCTATTTAGTGCGAATTTTGTACGTATTGAATAATCGATTGAAAAAATTTAAAACTTATACTATTTGAATAAAATAAGAGCTATCATATAATAATCGTATCGTAATACGCGTATTATCGAGAGAGTTTTGGACTTGCACCGATTTTTAACGTGCAAGGATTGCATGTACGTCGGTCGTCAACGGACGTTGGCTGCAGCTCAGTACATCGGGTAACTTATTACGTCCAACGACCTCGTACAACACTCACGACCCGCACACTACATGCCTTTCTGCGAAGGTTCTGACTATCCATTCCATGTCATAATGACTTATTACATTTTAATTCGATCCTTTTTCTTTTAACAATGATTTTTAGATGTTTAATAATCACTCGATCACAACGAGGTGAATACTTGTCATCCTTTATAGTCTATAATCGAGATCAACGTACAGATACATGTAAGCTTTGTGATTACATTTGAGTGTTGGCAGTTGAGTCGAAGGAGGCCGTCTCAGTAAAAAACTATATAATATTTTTTTAATGACATAAGAAGTGTCAATTAATTTAAATATTTATTTAAAACGTAGTGATAAACGTTTTTTTTTATTAATTAGTATTTTAGTTCAGTTAAGAGTGGAAAGGACAATTCCAGTTCTCTTTAAGGAAATAAATAAAGCATGAACATTGCAATTGTCGATTCTCTATTTTTTAGGTTTGTATTAGTTTAATCATTTGTATTGTAAAATTTATTTGTTATTAACAAAATTAAACTCTATTTTTTAGATGAATCAAATTGTTTAATGCTTGAAAAACCCACGACCTTATAAATCGACAATTTAGTTACATGTAAAAAAAGGAAATATTTTCTTTTGTACCTACGTAATGGAGAAATTAAGATTTGAATTTATTATAAAAGCAAAACCAGATGATAATAAGACAAGTATTTATGCCATAACCTCCATTACGGATATACAAAACCAAACTTATATTGTGCCTAGAGAGTACCAACCAGTGCATCTACACAAAGAAATAATAAAGCATGAAATATTTGACAAAATAAAAAAATCTCTTCAGAAAAGGCACGATAAGAGACAGGTATGGATAACATTAACTAAGGAAATGAAATCAACATATTTAGATGATGACAACTTACAGTTTGATGGGTTTTTACTTGAAAAAATAGAACAAAGAAATGAGTCTTTAACAACAGAACCAATATTGTTGAAAAAACCAGAAAATAAGATGAGATTAATATCAGAATTTTCAATAGAGAAGTTTTCAAAAAATACAACAAATGTTAAACAATGGTTAGATACTTTTGAAAATGAATGTGCACGATTACAAATAGATACAGATATACAAAAAGTAGAAATTCTAAGATTGCTATTGGAAGATAGTTGTGTAGATTGGTACAGCTCAATGATTATTAAACATACTATAGATTCAGATTGGTCTGTATGGAAGAAAAGTTTGAGTGAAACATTTGCTGATAAAGGTTGGTCACCAATAAGGTACGCTATGAACTTTAAATATATACAAGGATCAATGTTAGAATACGCTCTAAAAAAGGAGAGACTGTTACTAGAAATAAACAAATCAATAGATATACCAACTTTAATATATTTGATTGCCACCGGTCTACCAAACTTTGTAACGGATAGAATAGACAGAGAAAACCTTAAAGAAGTAAATGACTTATTTAACAGCATAAGAGGATTAGAAAGTTTAACAAGAAAAAACGACATAAAGAAAAACTTAAACACTGTGAATAAATACAATAAACAAGAAATAAAACAAACTGAAAAAAAATCATGCAGGATTTGTGAGAATAAAGGAAAAATGAATAGATCTCATCCAGAGAGTGTTTGCTGGTATAATTATGGAAAAAAAACAACAGATGATAAAAACCTTAGTTCTAATTCAATATTAAAAGTTGAACTGAGTAATGAAGATCCAAAAAACTAAAATTTCCTCCACTTATTGAGATTACAGTGAAGTTAAATAATACATTAGAAGCCAAGGGACTATATGATCCTGGTTCACGAATAACATTAATAAATTCAAAACTAGTTCATGTGACGAATATGAAACCAAATTATTTTTATAACACAATAAAAACAATAAGTGGAGGAGGCAAAACAAAAGGATTGATTACGTTAGATGCGGAGTTATTGCATAAGAAGATTAAAATAAATGCATTTATCTATGAAAATGAACATTTTGAGTATGATTTAATACTAGGATTAGATTCAATACATAAATTTGGGTTGACTCATGATGAGAATTTAAATATCCAAATACAAAAAACAGACAATTTCAAAATAAGAAATAAGAATAATTTTGAAGACGAACAAACTAAAAATATGGGAATATATATAGAAGAAAAAGAATATGCTGTAAACTTTAATGAAGGTATAGATACAAACAAATTTAATATAGATACAGAACACTTAAATACTGATCAAAGGAAACAGATAAACATATTATTGGATAGTTACACTGATATCTTTGCAAAAAATAAATTTGACACTGGAAAAGTGAAGAACTATGAAGCGTGTATAGATTTACAAGTTGAAAAATATTGTTATAAAAGACCTTATAGATGTTCAGTTCAAGACAAGCTAGAGATAGAAAATCAAATCTCACAACTGTTAAAACATGGATTGATTGAAGAATCATACAGTCCGTTTGCGGCACCTGTGACCTTAGCTTTTAAAAGGGATGAAGGAAAAAAAAGTAGATTATGCATAGACTTCAGAGATTTAAATAAACTAATCATACCTCAATCACAACCATTTCCCCTCATAGAAGACTTAATAACAAAAACAATAAATTGTAATTATTTTACAACTCTAGATATAAATTCAGCTTTTTGGTCTATTCCATTAAAATTTACAGACAAATACAAAACTGGTTTTGTAACACAGGAAGGTCATTACCAGTGGACTTGTTTACCCTTTGGCCTTAAAACATCACCGGCCATATTTCAACGAATTTTGGGAAATATTATAAGAAAAAATGACCTGTCGGGATTTGCAGTGAATTTTATTGATGACATACTGGTTTTTTCTAAATCATTTGATGAACATATCACACACTTAAAAAAATTGTTGGATGCTATTCAAGAAGAGGGTTTCAGGTTGAAATTTACAAAATGCAAATTTGCAAGTGATTCTGTTAAGTATTTAGGCCATATATTACAAAAAAATACGATTACACCTCTAAAAGACAATTTAAAATCAATTAAAGATTTTCCTGCTCCTCAAAATAGAAAACAAATACGACAATTTTTAGGGAAAATTAATTTTTATGGAAAATACATTCCAAATGTTTCAATCGTTCTTGACCCTTTACATAAATTACTGAGGAAAGATCAGATATTTAATTGGACACAACAATGTGAGGATGCATTTCAGAAAATTAAAGATTATTTGTGTTCCAAACCAATACTAGCCATTTATAATCCACAAGCACCAATACTTATCTATACAGATGCCAGTGCTGTAGGAATAGGAGCAGTTTTAAAACAAATTCAACATAATGGTGAAGAAAAACCGGTAGCATATTTTTCTAAAAAAATAAATGAATCACAAAGAAATAAAAAAGCTATATTTTTGGAATGCTTAGCCATAAAAGAGAGTATAAAATTTTGGCAACATTGGTTGATTGGAAACTATTTTACTGTCTATACAGATCACAAACCCTTAGAGAAGTTAAATATAAGAAACAGACCTGATGATGAATTAGGCGATATGTCATATTATCTGTCACAATATAATTGTGAAATAAAATATTTCCCAGGAAAAAATAATACAGAAGCAGATTGTCTCAGCAGAAACCCAGTGTTGGACATAGATGCTAATAATGAAGATAATTTAAGGACGGTTAATATTATTGATATTCATGACATAAAATGTGATCAAGCACAAAATTTGCAAATAAAAGAACATGAAAAGAACATTGTGTTAGAAGATGGAATTTACTATAAAAAAAGTGGTAAAAGTAATAAAAAAATACTTTTAAGTGAAAATTACAGTAAAATTATAATAAAAAAAACCCATGAAAAATATTGTCATACTGGAATAAATCAAACAGAATCTAAAATAAAACGCTTTTATACTGCACCGAATCTATCAGAAAATATCAAATATATATGCAAAAACTGTGAGACTTGTATAAAAAATAAAACAAGGTTAAATAAAAAGTATGGCTTTATATCGCAATTGGGCCCAGCTAATAAACCCTTTCAAATAATGTCACTGGACACAATAGGAGGATTTGGTGGGCAAAGATCAACAAAAAAGTATTTACATCTACTAGTTGACCACTTTACTAGATATGCATATACTCTATGTTCTAAGAATCAACACGCTCGAGACTTCATTAAACTCATAGAAAAAATTCCTAAAGAAGAAACAATAGACATCTTACTCTCTGATCAATATCCAGCTTTTAATTCGATTGAATTCAAAAATTATCTTAAGAACCGAAACATTCAATTAATATTTACTGCGGTAGACGCACCGTTCTCAAATGGTTTAAACGAAAGGCTAAATCAGACTATTGTAAACAAAATAAGATGCAAAATGAATGAATCAAAAGGAAAAAGAAATTGGTCAAAAATAGCTGAAGAATGTAGAAACAGATATAATGAAACAGACCATTCTGTAACAGGATTTTCTCCTAAATATTTGTTATCTGGGGAATCTACAGACTTGTTACCACATGAATTAAAAGAAAAACAGTTATTAACAAAAAGTTTGGAAGAAGACAGGAAAATAGCATTCCAAAGGTCAATAAAATCGCATGACTATAATAAAACTTTATTTGCCAAGAATAGATTACAATATGATTTTAAAAAAGGAGATATGGTATATGTTGACTATGGGAACAAATTAAACAAAAAAAAGATGGATGAAATTAGAATTGGCCCATTTGAAATAGAAGAAAAAATATCGGATTCAGTTTTTAAAATAAATACTGGTCGTGGAACAAGATCAACTGGACTATATCATGTCACAAAGCTTATCCCTATGCATACTGATTTTTAGTTTTCACAGCTAAATATTACTTAAGAGGAAATATAAATTTTCTCATTTATATTTCGAAGGGGGGAGATGTAAGCTTTGTGATTACATTTGAGTGTTGGCAGTTGAGTCGAAGGAGGCCGTCTCAGTAAAAAACTATATAATATTTTTTTAATGACATAAGAAGTGTCAATTAATTTAAATATTTATTTAAAACGTAGTGATAAACGTTTTTTTTTATTAATTAGTATTTTAGTTCAGTTAAGAGTGGAAAGGACAATTCCAGTTCTCTTTAAGGAAATAAATAAAGCATGAACATTGCAATTGTCGATTCTCTATTTTTTAGGTTTGTATTAGTTTAATCATTTGTATTGTAAAATTTATTTGTTATTAACAAAATTAAACTCTATTTTTTAGATGAATCAAATTGTTTAATGCTTGAAAAACCCACGACCTTATATACATATTGGTATATTTCTTTTCAGAATAAATCTTAAAAAACAGATTGCCAAACGTTCTGATTTGAGGGTTATCGTATGATCGATTGACCATTTTTCATGGCGAAAAATTTTATACTGCCGATTATGTGGCGTACCTACCATCACAATAAACCTAAGATCTATTTAAGTATGCTAAATCCGGACCACTGTGACCAGTTGAAGTTCTCAACAAAAACAGTCGATCTGTGGGGATCTTTGTTAAACCTTCAATTCAATAATAAAAGTAAATGCATCTTATCTAGTATATAGTATTAGTAGTTATATAATAATTGTATTCTTCGTAGTGTTTCCCGGCAGGAGGGAGCGCTGCTAATGAAGCTACGATCCTACGTTTCTACGTTTTTCTACAGAAGCGATTTGTACAATTTATAACCTGAGCTGTATAAAAATAATGATAATGTAAATTTAAATATATATTTGACTAGTTATCGTCAACAAATTCGGTTGCGTGCTTTTTTCAAATTTAAAATTTTGATTAAATTCAGTTAAATGGCTTAGCCGTGAAAGAGCAACAAACATACAGACAAAGTTACTTTAAGTAGTAATATCAATATATAGTATACATAATATTAGTATATAGTAAGTATTGATTATGTTATTGAGTGCGTTAAACCGTGAAAGATTATTTCAGATTTTTCGTGCTTACTCGGTAATAGGGGCGGATTAAATTTGTACCTTATATTAACCGATTGCACAGAATATGTACGAACGCCTCCAGGCCTTGTCGTTGAACCCACCATAAAATAAAACCTGCTTACTTTCTTTAGTAAGGTTGTGCTAGTTGAGTATAACGATGGTATTACAAAGAGTTATATCGCCAACGACACGGAATCTGACAACAGATATATTACACCTCACGCAACTCTTTCGACCATTCATTTAGGTGAACATACTTTAATATCGCATTCAACCTCCCTTGAAAATATATTCACGCTCAGATTTTTTATCACGTTTTGAAGTTTACCGTATGAAATTAACGGTGACGGAATTATGCGCGGCCTCGATAACCGATTGGAAGCTCATTTATAAGGATTACTAATGTGACGTCACAGCTCGGCCGCCGTGCATGGTTTTAACTCTTTCGGTAAAATAACAGTAATATTGAGGTTCAGTGTATTTAATGAAAACTCAATTATTATTATTTTGTACATCTCATGATACGAAGCATGAGAGAGTGCTTAAAGATTGTTTTTTTTTTAATATGGCTCTTAAACATATTAAAATTGTTTTATGTCATTAAAAAAGGTCATCCCTTTTTATTGATCCAGGAATTTGCAAAGTGTATCCAGAGTAATTAGTACTGAAATATCCGACTCTAAAATTCGTGTAGTGCTTGTAAATGTATAGGTATACTATAACGGTGCGCAGCGCGCATCGCCTCGAACGAAATTCCGAGTAAATTTAATTAACACCTTATTGGCAGATATCATATTTAATATCATTAATTTATTCAACAGCACACGGCAAACGTACTTGACGACACCGAACAATTATTTATTTATTAAACCGCCTACTCAGGACGACTTGTCCCAAGTGTGTATTTTCTTAAAAGACGACCCCAAAATTGCTGAGATTTAATATTATAATTTTAATGAATGGAACTATTATTTATGAAATCGTGCGCGTGTTTATTATATTTTCGAAAACAGATTAATTGAATATCTCCCGATTAACGAGGTCGGTACAACATAAAAAGTTCATTTGTCGTTATTATTAATTTTCAGCATTTGAACGAGCCCTTTGCTTTTACTCGATGACAGGCTGTGATTATGTACGCTTTTATATAATGTATTATAAACCACTTTAACGCGATCAATTGATGTCTCTTGTTGACATTTTCATTATTTTTTTTGCGCTCAGTTTTGATTGTAAACTTTCTGTAAAATTGAGAAAGTTAGGCTGTTGACTCTGAAACTGAAGTCATTAAATATAACATACAAAATCAATATTTAAGAGACTCGCACGTACAGCATACTTAGTAAAGCAGGCATGCAATTGCAAAAGACAAAGGCTTTGACAAAATCCATCTTAACTTGTTTGATCACACACTTGAGCAATATTTCTGACTGACCATACTATTTTATTTTTCTATCGATCGGTCGAATAAAATAGAGTTTCTGCCAATAGTATAAATATAGGACATAAAACGGCGATAAACTTAAATAAACGACTTCATTAAATTCCCTGAATTTTAGTTGTATTCAAAATTAATGACACAACTAGAAAAATAGTATTTGACTATATATCCTCGAACTAATGCAAGGAAAATTATCGATATATTTATGTGAATCTATTTTGAGCATTTTTTCAATAAGGCAATATCTATCTCGTTCAAAATTCGAACGTATCCTTTGCAATTGAATGAATAATTAAATAATAATAATTTAATTTCGTTCCCCTGGACTTACGTCGGCGACGCTGGGGCTGCGATTAGGAACATCCGGGGATGTCAAACTTTTCCAATTTCGTAGCGCTCCCAACCGACTCGAGAGCTCCTTACTCCTCAAAACCTCATACGTCTTCACTTCATTACATTTCTAATACTTTTATTTAATAATTTCTAATAATATTATTCATATTATTTCACGTGCTATGTGGTTGTCAAGTTGTGGTACCGCAGCTCCTACAAGGACGGTCCGATTTTGATTTGTTGTTTTTTTCCTATAATATGTATCTAATGAGTATCTAAGAGTTTTATCCTTATATAAATTTATCGAATTCGACCAGCCTATCAGCTTTTTGTCAGCAATGAGCATAGGATCATGTTATTACCTTCTGCCATGATCTTACATCAACCGGACAGGACAGGACGACATAACATGAAGTAAAATATTCACTAACAGAAAAAACTTATTTAGTTAAAAACGGAATGTCTGTCCGAACAACCTAATAGTTTGCTATTTCGATCAAGACTTTCGGAGATTGCGAGTTGTACTCGTGCATAAGAAAGGAAAGTGGCCGCCGACTAAAATGTGTCAACACGGAGAACAGGCGGAGCGACCGTTTTTTGAAATCATATATCTGAATTCAACTCTATATTGAATAAATTTGACTAAAACTTCAAAAATTACTATATTTGAAAATAACTCGATTGATGAACAATGCTACTGCATTTATACTGCGCCCTGCATGTGTCTTAGCGTAACGTAAAGTGTCATTGTGTCAGCTTCGGAATTTCGCAACTTATTTCGTAAGTATCTCCGAGAAGATCGGAGAAGACAAGCTGGCGGAAGTACTATTTAAATTGTTAAGTTTGCCGCAAGTATTTATAAGACTTGTCTATAGTAGTTACTAACTATTTAAAAGCTGCCGCCTGATTTACAATCATGGCGCCTGTTTGTGGGTGTGTGTGCGCCTCTTTACTTTCAAGGAGTAGGTTTGCAACGAATTCTACATACTGCTTAAATGCGGCGAACAGACTTGCAGGTTTCTTCATCCCCAGCTAAAGTTACTTTAAAGGAAGACGCGCTTAATTATTATCGACGCTTCGATTTGTATGAGTGGGAGATGCTTGCACGATATCTTAGTGTGCGTGATACGACGTTTATTTGTTAAGTTTATTTTATAAAAAAATTATCATTTTACCGTGGGCGCTGGAGTGAATAGATCTATAAACATTATTTGTGCCATTTCTCTCACGACTCGTGTCGCTGGTAAGTCTCCTCCGTAACAGGACGTGTGACGTAAGCGGCGTGACATTGCTTTCGGGTCATAATGAGGAGTTCCTGACTGTGGAGTCGCTCTGACACAGTCGCCGTCCCAATTACAATTTTATTAGGCATCTCATCTTTACATGTGTACTAAGACGTTACATGCCCATTCATATTATATTACTTATATATTTTATCAAACAGTGGGAAAATATAATATTCATGTTGTTTGATCATTTTGTTGTTTTACATGTATTAAAAGACATCTCATTAATATATTAATATTTTAATAATATTAATTATTATTGCTCTCGAAGGGCGTTTATATATAATTTGTGACATCAGTGTCAAACAAGTCTCCTGTCTTAACTTTGAAATGAACTCTATGGAGTTTGTAAAATATAAGTTCCAGGATGATTGCATGTTTGCTCGAAGGAGTGCGCGTGCGTGTGTATCCGCACTTTGCGTAAATTAAATAATATTGTTACATCATTAAAATCCTTCTAAAGTCCTTCGTTTATTTACTATCGATAACACCCAGACGCAGGCTCGCCCTCTCTCAGAGCCAAACGTCTGCGACATTTATTTTTACTGTTTCGAGTGGAAACCTTACAATAAATATGAAACATTTGAAATTAAATCAAACTAATTCAAAAAATTGACGAATATTGTTTTATCACATTCATAGCATATTGAGAACACAAAAACCTTCTGAGATTGTAGAGTAATCAACTTTTCTTTATTTTGTACTTGAGATATGGAAACGGTCACCAGGCGAAGTGACATCTCACAGGTTCACAAAACAAATGTTTATTGACATGATTGTGTTCCAACTGAAAGTTCTCGATACCACTAAAACCCTTCTAGGTTACAAACAATGTATCGGCTCCCGGTCGCAGTCGGGTCGGGAATAGCTGAGGGGCTGACGTATCGTGTATCAAATATTGCGAGAGAATTGATTCCAACCCAAAGGATCGAACAGAAACAATCAAAAGTGATTAACTGGAAATCGAACCCGAGTTTGATGCAAACAAGTTAACAAATATTACCAAATAAATACAAAAAATAATTCATCTTTCATATTGACAATGATATTCCTGCACGAGTTTGAAAAGGCAGGTGTTCAATGTCTATGAAAATACAGTCGATATAATATGTACATGTCTGCCGACTCCGCCGTCGTTCTCGAACAACTAAACTTTGCTGACTTCAGACGCCCGGTTCCTTTACAGAATTATTAATGCCCTGTGCCTTTTTCCCATTACGTAACAGTCTAAAGGCCAACCAAACGAGACGTATTAACTGGAAAAACTTACATGATATATTCTAACGATTTTAAACTAAGAAAAAAATTGTTTTGAGAGTTCATACGGAAAATTAAAATAGAGAAAATAAAATGAGATTATTAGCATGGCTCCTGTTTTATCCACCAAAGACGCGACCAGTACGTACGTACAGTACGTACACCCCGTAACTGGGTGAGCGACCGACAAACATACATGAATTCCCATTTCATTTGGCTTACCTCGCCTCAATTTTATTACGCCACGAGCGCGCGCCCTACACGCCAGCGCCGAAAATTATGTGTTTCTTTCCTTCAGGTTAAAGTATTTTTGTAATATTAAAACCATTGAATTATAATTTAACAAAAAGTAAATATCGACTGATACGACGCTAAAAGATGAAATATAATTTTTAATAATTAACTGTGTTCAGTCGGCTGCCGCTTAAAACTGCCAGCCATAGAGACAGGTCAATGAAATCAATATAAAATGTCAAAAGAAAGCTAACAAAATAGAATGTCATCGTAAACTGTTTTCATGGAGGAGGGTAGGTGAATAAACTGCAATAATAGGCCACCGACGCGACCGTCTGGCGCCCGCCTGTCGCACACGGCGCTGGTCGAATGTGTGTCAGTCCACGTATAGAGTTAGGGCCTACCTTACGATTAAAATAATTGTCATTGTATCATATTAAACTGTTCAACAAATCCGCGTGATATACATACGATATTTTCATTCAAATTTGGCGCCCGACGAAAGTCTTACAAAAATGACGAGGAAAGATTATTTCGTAATCATTTAAATTGCTACGTCGCTAGCATAGTAGACAGAAAACGTATCCATCCAACTAACGCAAAATGCTTTGTTATTCTGTATTAAGCGTGGCGGTCTTGTGACATAACTTGCGATAGGGGATAATTTTTCTTAGGCAAACCGGTTAGCGGCATACATTCCCGGCGACTACCACTGCCTGTATTAAGGAAGAGGTTACTTATAAATAGTTGTAATGAAAGTCCTTTTCTAAGAAGTGGGTCCGTGTTTGGTACCGCAGTGTTATGTAACCGCCGCTCGATAGAGTCTGCTTCGGGACGGCACGACGGCTACTGACTTACGGCGTCTGGCCAAGACTGCGCGGAACTAAAGAGAATCGCTTACCGGAAAATTGTTTCATTCCCCTCACTAATTTTAATGAGGTCCCGAAAACACAATGCGAAGTAGTGGCAAGCCGTTCGCGTCCACGATCTGCTCTGCCTGAGTTTACTGCGCGCGGTACGAATTTACAATCGACAGCAGGCGCTCTCTGAATGACGTTTATAAAACTTATTTAGAAACTCGCTCTATACAGATTCAAAGCACTTCAACCGATCTTCGGCTGAGCCCTCTAATCTCTTGAAGCAAGTATTCTCTTTCACCACTTTGCAGCTTAAGATCTCTTTAGTGCTCTAGTACTTTGAAAATCAATTTACAAAACAACTGCCATATCGCCGCGTCCCAGATAACTACATTCACGACTTCGAGAAGACAATGACGTTAGAAATTTAATAAATATCAAAATTCCTTTTGAATTCAATCACATCTTCGTAATTTAGAAGCGGACATGTGAGATACAGTAAACTAATGAAAGAAAGCAGTCGATCAGTTGTAAGGTTAAAATAAATGAAAATAAGGTTCGTACAGTTGGCGCAAGTACCACTATGTATGTAGGGTGGCGGGTGGCGCAGTGTTACGTAACGTAGCCAGCTCTGTACGGCACTTACAGTGGCTACATTGTAAGGCTATGTACATTCGAGACCATTGTATCGGCAGATTGAATTTAACTCAAATTATCCGTTAAACGCTGCGATATTTGTAATACGGAGACACAAATAAACCAAATTCCAATCGATCTTAGGACTGCTCGTTTGATTAGCTCAATAATTAGCAATAAATAGATATAATTCCCAGTACAGGTAAGTTAGGATTGGCGTATTTACATATCCTAGATCATTTTTGGATGCTGATTTAGATGAATGAAATATTTTAAAAAGGCCCGGGCTCGATGTTCCAAGAGTGTGAGACGGTTATTTTGAGAAGGAATTGCAAAAAAAGTGAACAACGTGTTGAGGTCGTTGTTTTACAAATTGAAAAATTGATGCAATGACATTTGTTACAGTTACGTATACCCCACCATGGAGGAGCTGTCGAACCAGCTCAATTACGTGATGGTCCACTTCGCCATCAAAAGTTTCATCGGCTTCGGTGTAGGCGTAGGAGCGAACATCCTCGCAAGATTCGCCCTCATCAATCCTGAGAAAGTAAGTATTTTAGTACATAAGCTTAACTTTACGTCTAAAATTATCAATACTGAGATACGTTGTTTGTTCCGACAGTGGAACAACTTAGCAGTTGTTGTATACTCCTATTGTAGAGTTTGTCACTCACACAGCCAGACAGTGACGAGTATTGATAAGATTTTGCCATGGCTTGTGTTAACAAAGCCTGCCTGATGACAGGCGAGCCTATTCATTCATTTCAATGCCGCTTGAACCAAATTGGAAAGGATAGTAGTAGAATAATTGTGGCAAAAGTTAATTGAAAATAATCATAAGTTTAGAAAATAGAAACCGACGGCAGCAGTCGCGATTAGTTGGCAAAGTAAACAGAAATGGTAAAGTCGGGATTTTCCAAATTATTACTGTAGATGGAAATAAACATTTCGTTCTAGATTCATTAATGACGACTAGGATACTCGCTTAAAATATATTCTCAACTTACTATAAGCACAGTTATGTTAAGTCTGGTCGTGGACAGATACGAACTCGTTCACATAAAATGTAGCCATTAGTAAGCGCAAGACGCTTGGCAACCGTGACAGCTCGGAATCAGGCCAAATTCGGAAATTGCTATTGCACACTAAACGGATCTTGAGATGCTTTATGAAGTCGTTGTTGTGGTACGAACACCTCGATATTCTCATCGATAGCAAGAGCAGTAGTCCTTTCAAAAGTTTCATAGCCGTTGTAAATAGCTGCATAAGTATATAGTTGGACATGTAACGCCATCTATCCGACGGCTGAGGAAACTAAAGTTTGTTACGTTCTGGCAGCGGTAATTATAAATTTTTAGGTCCCGATGGGATTTCGACCAACCGACTTTTCCTAAATGTAATTTGTAATGACGGGTTGGTTGATGGCTGATTCTTATTTAACTGTTAGGTGGCGACGAAGGTCTAAATATAAAAATAACGATTTTCTATAATCTTCACAGACACACAATTTTATCTCTCTCCTCTTCTTATCGAATTCTCTGTACAACACAGTAAGATGTTAAAAAATATATTCGAACGATTATTTTTTTAATGTTTTAGGTTGACGCTCTAGCCTTGATCAACTGCTCGTCCACCCAAGCGGGCTGGATCGAGTGGGCCTCGCACAAGATGAACTCACGCGCGCTGCGTTCCCGCGGCATGACGCCCGCCGTAATCGACTACCTCATGTGGTACCACTTCGGCAGGGTGAGTGTGCGGACAGGCTGGCGTTACCTCGGTACCTTGCTAGTATGTTCTGCGCTGTCTCGCATTGCGGGTGTATTGTTCATATAATATGTTTATGCGAATTAGGCCAATGCGAAATATTTGTACACCAATAATTGTATGTCGTGTCACCGAGAACATATGTGAATATATTATTCTGATGTTCCTCATGAGCTAGCTGTTCCTTTGTGCATGGATGGATGTTTGACTGGGTGGTAATTTTTATGTTTCAGTATAGTCTTTGTCTTTGTTAATATTTTATAAAGTTTTTTTTTTACTGAAATTTTTTGTATTGATTCCTGGCAGCCTCCCATAGCTGGAATATTACATTTCAAAATGCGAAATTCAGCTCTGCATACACGACGACAGAGGAAAACAACAAGTCATTCCTCGTTACCGTTGTTTAATAATAATTGTTTTAAACGAGTTCGAAGCGAGTGAGTTTGTCAAATTGATATATAGAGTTAATCGGTGCGCGGTGGTGTGCAGTGTCCCGAGGAGCGCAACCCGGACCTGGCTCAGATGTACCGCACGTACTTCCGGCGGCACGTGAACCCCGGCAACCTGGCCATGCTGGTGGAGAGCTACGCGCGGCGCAGCGACCTCGGCATCGCACGCGACTCCGCCTCCATCCGCGCGCCCGTGCTCAACCTCACCGCCGCGCTTTCGCCGCACGTCGACCAGACCGTCTCGTTCAACGCGCGCCTGCACCCCGCCAACTCCACCTGGATGAAGGTACTCGCAGTCTACACCGCGTCGTGCACCTGTGTACGACTTGCGTGTCTCAATGGAAAGCTACTCTCATACTAGCTTTACTTTCGTGCTGATTTTATTGTCGGTTGAGACGAGCGGCCTCACAGTTTAACACTTGTTTTGATTCGGTATCGCCGATATCACGCTCGAAATTATGGCGATACTGTTCATTGATACTAAAAACCGTACCATCCACACGGAAAAGACAACAAAATAACATCGTCACACTGACGTTCACAATAAGCCCCGCTGTGTACGCCGCTCTGTGGGAACGGTCCCCGCTCTTAAGCTGAAGTACTGCTTCACATCACCGCTGTGTACATGAGGCAGTATAGTTACAGACGTGAGGGACGTCACGTTTTTATAACATTTAGATTTTCTGCTATGAGCTGTTGTTGAACTTTCCAGATATCCGACTCCGCCATGGTGCTGGAGGAGCAACCCGGCAAGATCTCGGAAGCCTTCCGTCTGTTTCTGCAGGGTGAGGGCTACGGTAAGTGAGCTGATGCGGCACGGGCGCATCTACGTGTTATAACCGATCATTTTGAGGTATTGCCAATTGAGTATTAAATTAAATGTTGCCATACTTTTATATATAAATTATATTGTATGAAATTGATTCTTGCATTCTTATGCATTTTCTATTATTATAATAATGTAGGTAGGAGATAAATACAACTAGTTGATGTCGCGTATAGCATACACTTATTTTAATATGAATGAAATTGTATTTATGTTTCTGTTACTGAGCAGTAGATGTTGATGTTCGTTGCTCGTTTTACTCCACGAAATGAATAACGAGAGATGTTCCAACAGTCATTGTACTGTACGGCTGGAAGCCGAGCTCGGATCCCGAGAGCCCTTGTTACACTACACTGATCTCATAATACGGAAATAGTTATCTCACTGTACGATATACTAGTTAGTGCACGCGATGACGCTTACAACCCGACCAATTCGAGAAGTCTGCGATGCAATGCAATTGGTGTTTATAATGCAATCGGTCTGAATGGCTTCTTTCTTTTCCACCGTTATGTTTGAGCCTGGATTTGCCTTGAGTTAGCGGCCCTTGACATGGTACGTACTAGCGGACCGCTTGCTATTATTCCTCGACATCTTCAATAGTTTGTGTGATGGTTTATTGAATATTTTCATATTATACACAGTCGTCCGTAGATTTACTTGTAACATTGAAATAAAACGTTTTTTAAGTATCGGCTTGGGGTGTTGTCCTCGTTTGTTAACTTTTGTATATTATAAATATACATCGGAACCGCCGCCACCTTTAAACGCTTGCGTTACAATGTTACGAATGAATAAGTCTCGAAATGTTTTATTTCAGTTTATATCGCTAAGCACAATGTATAGTATCGTATAGTATAGTATAGTATAGTGTAGTATGGTGTAGGTTTGGTGCACCACAGACAAGCTCGCATTCCACTTTGTATTGCCACCACATTTCGCCCGCGCCGCCCCCGCACCGCCGCCTACCGACTGGCGAGGCCGTCGGTCGTGCGCGATGCGCTCTAGTTCCGCGTCTACATCTAATATTCAAATGTTGCCCTGCAGTACACTTATTAATAATTAATTATTAGAAAACTGGAACATCGCTTATCTACTTAAAAATTTAACGTCTTCAAACAACCCGAGCGATTACGATATGTCAAAGAAATTGTTTGAGGTTATTTTATTCAATAAAATGGATTGGAAACTGATTGGGAAAAGAACAAATGACCTAATTGATTTATATTGAATTCTGTTTCTTTAGTAAAGCAAATTAACTATTCATAGTGTATAGTACGTATGACAGCAACCGCGCTGTTTTTTAACGCGTTCATACGCGCGGACAATTCGAACGAGATCCAGAACACCTTACTCGTTTGTCTCTTAGATTTTACGATAATCAGCTCTTTATATTTGTAACCGTCTTATTAATAAACGATCCTAAACGTACTCGGCTGCCGGTTGTGGTTGTGTTTGTTGAAATATTTTTATTTGTAACGAGTTATACGTCTCGCGTTGGCCTCTTCTTGTCTGACGCGAGCATATCAAACGAAACAGTCGAGTAACGTTTTCCCTCGCACTCGCACGAGTCCGGCCGGGTTGATATCTGTATACAATATAAAATGTATTATAGTATAGTTTACCGCATAATTTACATTTATTCAGAAATATCGATCGTAAAATACCTAATAGTAACGTGTTAACTGTTTTTTCGAACTAACACGGCTGGGCTGTGCACTTAAATGTAATGTCAAGTTTATCAATAAGACGGTAAGTAGTTACGAATACCTGTTTTGCTCAAATGTTTATATTTTAGACACGCTTTTATACAAGTTTTGTACACCACGTGCCCGCGGCGAGTGACCGCTCAGTGCGCACGCGTCGCTCGCCGCGTCGGCGCGCGCATGTTTGATGTTCTCCTCTCTGTTCCCGCTCGTAGCCGTGTTGGCTCTGCACAAACTAGCATCGACCGTGAGTAGGCCCGCCTCGGTCGCCTCTATCGCCTCTATCTCAGCCACGGAATAGCCGGTATTTTGTTGTGAGCCTTGTAGACGAAGTAAGTTGTTTGGATACTTTATTTTCACCCTTTTCCTTTGGACGCGTTTTATCTTTAACGGTGATACGTGCTAGCGATGTATCAGTAGCGCTACTCGTATGTACTTATGCGAAAACACATCCAAAGGTTTATATTAAATCGGCGTCACGTATTCGTGTTTTGTAAATCTCTGTAATTTAAACACAAATTACTCTTCGAATACCCGCCATTGGACTACGACGGATGTGTGACGCAGATATGGAACGTTTACTGAAGTAGGTCCCACCGTCCACCCGCACTCGAGCCCGAGGCGACCTACCGGTGTCCGAACGCTATCGTCACGACTCGGTACTGTTGGCGGACGGTCGGCCTCACTTGCAGTCGCTTTGACACAGCGTGTCACGTGGCTGCTTATAAAATGAGTAGACTTCACGTGACACGCCGTGTCGTGCGCGCCAGTTTCATTTTCACAAAATGTAAACACAACAAAGTCGCATGTTGATCTGTGACCGCGATTACGTTACTGTTGACACAGACTAAATACAACAGCGCGCTAACACTTTAAAGTTGACGTTTTGTTTACACTTTGCACGACTTATAATGTTATCAAACCATAGTGCGCACGCAGTGCATGTTTAAGGTATTTCATTCCAAAAATGGGTATTTTTACTAATATCAAAATATTCATACATGTTTTTTCATTAACATTGGGTCCTTATAATTTCTAACGTGACTCTGTATACTGCGAGGAACTACCTCCCTGAGCATATCATAGAACAGTCAACATTAAATTGTCTTATAACTTTAAAATAACTACATACGCTTGTACGCTCCCGAGCTGGCTTGCTTATTTAAGCGAATTACTAGCGATTGGGATGCGAGTGACCTGTGCCCTTGTAAATACCCGATCATCGCCGTGTCGTTGTTGTACTAATATTGCAGTTGAATTTCTCCTCAGCGGTACTAATCGTGGTTGGTTTGCGGTCCGCAGTGGCGCCACTGTCGCCGACGAAGATCGTCGCGTTCCGGCGACTGTCCGACGCGGGCCGGCGCCGCGCCTGTCGCCACTCGCCCGTCATCCGCATCACCGAGAATCCCATCTCCGAGGCGGTCGTCTGCTAAGCTGCCGCCCGACCTCCGCCCCCGCCCCCGCCCCGCACCCGCCACACCCGCCACACCCGCACCGTGCACCACTCGGCTCGCGCGCGCTCACAACACGTTACTTGCACATCGTTTCGTTCGTTCAGGCTAGAAAGCGTTTAATTTCCAAATCTCGACAAGCATATCTGATTTTCGTCAATTAATAATTTTTGATCGATTTATATTTTGGATTAAGGTTAAGTTTACTCGTTCGGATTAGATTTAGGCGACTCGCTTGCGGCTCGAGTAGCGTTACGTATAGGAGCTTTAATTATTTATTTTAATTTAATTTAGTTAAGTAGGAATATCGCATTCCCCGTCGAAGTATTATGGAGGTCGGTAGAGGTGAACGGTAAGGTCCGCTGCTGGAACGTATAATTGTAAGTGTACATATGTCGGAGGGACAACAGCTTAGGTTAGGAAGTATGAGAGTGAAGTCGGAGGGCCGGCCGGCAGTAGGCGAGCGGCACGGGTCGACGCGCCGTTCTATATCACTACGGTAACTTTTGAGACCATTTTACTACAATCATGATTAATCTATACATTTAACGTCGACTACTCGTATACGACATACGGAGCGCACAGGCGGACACGACGACTCTTGCGCGTGGCGCGTCGGGCGCGTCTGTGTCTGTGCTGTGCTGTGTAAGACCAAGACATTTTTGACGATTCATTGTTCGAAGTATTGTTATAGTTCGCTGATTTTTTTACAAATAATAATTTATCAGGTGTCAGGAGCGCGTTTCGTGGTCCGATGTTTTATACCGAGTCACAGCATCCGTTGGATCAGTATTCGTTATTAGTCGAGCGTGTTTCCCGAAGCGGACACGTATAGTTGTGCGCACTCGCTTGAAGCAACCGAGAGTGCGACTTAGTGGGAGCCGTTGGTTCCTCTCGTAGCTATTCCGTAGCTATTCCGTAGCTATACCGTAGCTATACCGTAGCTAGTCAGAGTAGTGTTATCGCCGAGTGACGCGAAGTGACGCGCGTTCGCGAACTACTTTCCCGGCAATTCTTGAAGCTTCGTAGAAGTACACTTATATAAATATTATAAATTAATTTTTAGAATCTCAATTTCCTAAGCTGTTTTGTTTTTATATATTATGTTAAATTGTGTGACTTTATTATGAATACAATAAAATGTGATTTTATAATAATTAATGGCGTTTCATTTCGACACCGACCGCTCGACGCGGAACACGCGTTCCGAACGGTGGTAGCTTTATGTTTAAAATAATTCTGTGAACTGACAGTAGACAGTCAAATGTGCTTGAAAAGGCCTGTTTTGAGCGATTACTTACACTATGTGATAAATGATACACCAGCAGTACTATGACAGACGGATATATTTATAAATCGTATGCTAATATACAAAATATGTGTTATAAATACGTTCATTTATTGAATATCAATTCACCATAGATTACGTAACGTTCGATCACGTGATGCTGACACGAGACGCGAGGCGCGCGTGCATGTGAGCATAAAGGGAACGAGCAAGTAAATATAATCTAATGTACGGAACCACTGTAAATACATCTCACAGTTACATATTACATCGATCAGGTATTATTGCTATATATCTTCTCACGGCGCTCGCGTCGCACAAACGCAACGGAGCGCATTAAACGTAACAGTCGAATATTACACTATCGCTTCTACATGCGTCGAATACAAAGACACGCCCGGCGAGCTAATCGTCCGGTCGCCACTCGGCAGAGCGCGACCGGTCTGGGACGGTCATTAAGAATAAAGTTTGTCTTCATTATCAAAGCGAGCGTCCGCGTCGACAATTAGCCAGCCGGCGGTGTGTTGCCAGTTTATAATTTTACAACATATTATAATCTTAAATATATAACGCCTTTTTTTACCATTACAAGTTAATTGTTTGAGGTTGAGGTTACGTGTCGGTAGCAGTTACGATAACTCCGTTTCTGTGCAGCGCGAGTGAGCGTTCGTTGCTCGTTTTACAAAAGCGGTTCCATATTTGTTATCATCGACTCGTGTTAAATTTCAACCACAAACATTTAACCGCTCCAAGAAGAAACAACATCAAACTAAATTCAATTAGAACCTTCGGGCTTCGAAGTCTCAGAAACGTTTCTACAAATATCGTAACATTTATTACAAGTATGGAAGAAATTCAATAATATGACAATTATGTCGTCGAGAAACGATCACGAGCATGAATGAATTACAACAAATATTATATAATCAATATACAAAATTCTCTTTTTGCTTAATAAACAAATATCAATTACCAAAAATTATAAATAATGTATGAAACGTGTGTACGACTTCTATACTGTATATTTATTAAGTATAACATACGGGACCTAGCGTCAGCTTAATGCTGTTTGAGACTTCCATCGTGGCTTGGCTCATGCCAGAATACGAGCGAGGAGCTCTGACACGTGGACAGAATTACGTGTCTCAGCAAATATCGTCAAACGCGTCCCGTACACATTGCCGTGATCGGACGATCCATGCAAGTGCACGAACACGCTACGCCATCCGAGGAGCCACCACGGGAGTTCTCAGTAATATAGGATTAACTAATAAGGCCGAGTCGCGAACGACAACATCTGAAGTTTATTTATCAGTAAATACAGATCGGAAGCATCTCCTCGCACGCGCACTGGTGGACAGCGATGAGTATGAGATAACTCGTAGTAGGCTCATCGCCTGCTGCGCCGTCTGCTCGCACAGTGTGGCCGATGCTGAGCAAACCGACCTCGCCTCTGCGGGCATTACAGGCATTACCTATACAATAATCTAAACTATGAAATATGTATCCCGTAATGCGGATTACGGGTTGAGCGGTTTGTCTACCGCTCACTAATTCACGCTCGAAAGAGTTCGTGAGCGTTCCAATCGTTATCAGTTAAATGATAAGATAATCGCAATCTTAGATGTAGCGCGCGTGCAGACTGAACACTAAATATAAATACGAGAAGGAGAAGCAGCTCTAGCAGCCCGCTAATGCTGTTCTGAGTTCATACGACAAAACGGTTCACACTACAATGATGTACAACTAGACGATTCTACTCGAACCGAAAGTTAGTATTTAGTGAGTAGCGACTCGGTATCGACTCGGTAGCGAGGCTTGTCACAAATACTACGAAGGCTGTTTCTCGGAACGACAGCCTCCATCCGGTATAACGGCAACAACTATGACGACTCCGGCGCGTCTCGTCTTTATCTACACAACTATCGACACTCGGTGTACACGATACATCAACATATTATTGCTAGTTATAAAAATATGTATATCTGAAACGAGCTAGCGACGTCTAGGCGAGTACTAGCGAGTGAGCACTGCGTCTTGGTTATGGTATACATCGATCATAACGACGTTCACGATCAACGTTTAAGCTAACGACCCCGGCGACGCTTTCATACAAACGTGAAGGAGACCGGCCTCCACGGGCATCCGGCGCCCTCCCGGCGGTCTCCGACTCGACGTGAACTCTGATGAATCTCATTGACAGAGCCGATTGAAGCGGACTCGACACGTCGTAGAGATGTCGGCGTGTTCGGGGAGCGACAAATAAAATACGAAACGCACGTACGAGCTCCGCCAGCGCGGGCGGGCTGTCGGTCGACGACATGAATACGTTATTTCGGCACCTTGTGAACTACTCGTCGTAAATCTAAAATTGCTTCGATATATTTGTACTGATATCTTATAAAATATACTTTACAAAAATGTATATTGTTACAATCAACATATTTCTTATGTGGTATTACATGCGAGACTACAGTACTAATGTCTAGTTCTATATTGAGGAACAAACAAGAGCGGAAGCAAGCGGGTTCGCTTAAGTACGTATCGAGCGCAGTGCCGAGCGAGCGTGCCGAGTGCTCACTGCGCACCTAAACACTTTATAACAACGACATCACTAGTAGATTTTCAAATACACTATTAAACTTGAATTCAAAACATTAATCATAGTATTGCTATGTAGTAACGTTACATATTAAGCGATATTTATCTACAAGACTTATCACACAATCGTGATAATATATTTGATTACAAATCTACTCGTCACGAAGTGAGATATAATATATGTACATACATATGAGTGACATGTTAGACTCAAATATTTTATATGATATCCACTACTCACACACACACACAGTGCGTGCTTAGTTTCATTTAAATTTAATTCAAGTCCTACGAACAATAGTTAATTTCATAATGTCACATCGCATACGATTCTCTGGCGATGACTTCAAATCGATGTAAGGTGCAGGTACTGAAACGAATAACACGGGCCACGGGCGGGTTCCGTGTTACGATTTCTCGTTACTGTAACGGGGAAGATAAATTCTGTGAAAGGCAATGTTGTTAATATGATTTGAACGGAATCAGTTAAACGCGCATAATTTCGCTTGCTTCGCTCCCGTCGGTTACAATTACGCGCAGTTCAGTTCTCCGAAACTGAACTACGCGTTAACATCAAATTATAAATTTTATCAGTATTCAAATAAAACATAAGCAATTATCTTAAATATAAAATTAAAATAATGGAATTATGAGATTTCGCTTCGCAACGCCAGCCGAGCGAGTCCCCTCCACCGCACGCCGGGCCCGCAGTTTACAACATTATTTATATCTCATATTGGTGTCTGTTCTGCTGTACTCTTTATACGACGAGAGCGACAGACTTTTCTATACACATATAACATACATTTAGCTTAGAATACGCACTTACAAAATATATTGGACTTGCCATTTAATTACAATTTAATAAATCATTTATTACATAATAACTCGAATGCTGTTAGTATTTCACGCAACGCCAAGTCGCCAATGCACAGAATTCCACTTAACTAGATAAATGTACACAAATGGAGGTCGCACACTCCGCGAGGCCGGCGTGCGGCGTGCGGCGCCCCTCGGGAGGCGAGTCACGTGCTCGGACGCATTTCGAAACGTTGCAAGCGACTCGTGTTTATTAATAAAACGATGTTCATATTCAAACAAATTTGTCTTATTATATCATTAATTAGGTGATTACAGATGCAACATAATCAAGTTTGTATATAAAATTTAAAAAACGCTATTATATATATGTATATCATATATATTATGATAGATTTATATACAGACACAAACTCAGTAACTCGTTTATATAGATAAATCTTACACTTTAATGATTAAACATTCACTCGAGTGAGTAATAACAATTTAACTAATCACGTTAATTTAGTAATCAATGCGTAACATGGGCGACCACTCGATGACGGCGACACGCCACAGGTAACACTCGTGCAGCGCACGGACAGCACGGCGGCACGTGACGTGGAGTGGCGTCGGGGTTAGTATCAAGCGCGAGGTCCCGAGAGGCGTTGGTCGGTTCAGTTGTGGAAGATGATGATTAATATTATCGATATGATGATGATGAGGATGAGCGTCAGGTACACTTTCTTCTTCCTCAGCTTGTTCTGAAATGTAAATAACGTCAAATCATTTCGTTTGCAATGTTGAATCATCAAGTTACCCACACCACCGTTGCCCACAGACAATAGTGCTGTAAGAAATATTAATCATTATTGAGATTGCCAATTGAGATTGCCAATGTGCCAACACTAAGCGAACTAAGACGCCACGTGCCTGTCACACTGGTGCAGTCATTTCCAACGGGACAGAAAAACATTAATTATTATTTTTCGGTGAAACATGTGATGAGTGCCTGTCATCATCACCTTTATTTTTTTCTTGTGTGTTTCTGCGTGTGGGTTATCGGCTATGTTTGTGACATAACATTTAAATTTAGTAAAAGATAAATGTACAAAAACTCAGCAAACTGTATTAAAACTTCCTTCATTGGTCTCTAACTAAGACCATAGTCGAGCGTCGTAAAATACATCTCAGATAATAATCGCTCAAGCGGGCAAACCTTACACTATTAGAGAAGAGTAACGTAATTATTACAAGGCGACGCACGAGTACTAGGAATAAGATCGGAAGTCTGTACCTTGTAGTTAGCGGCATGAGACAACTCGTGCGCGGCCGCCTCGACGTTGTGCGACGCGCACTCGACATTGGACTCGATGGACTCCACCACCGCCCCTTGCTCGTGGATCATCGTGCCGAGCTCCTTGAAGATCTGGTTCACGTCCATTATGTCGTTCTGGAACGCGATACGCGACGCATTATACTTATGTAGACAGGCTGCACCCAGCGGTGCTGCCGACCGCCGCCGCGCTGGGTACGCTGTTTGTGTTGCGACAGCGGGCTATTCGTACAATTTATAAACCTAGCCAATATATGAAAAAAATATATTAAAATTAAAAAAATATATGTTGATTGACACTTCCTAAGTGTACCTTATAAGATGTTATATATGTTCGTAGACGAATACAATTTTATGTCAGCATGCTTGCTCTCCTCCAGAGCCTTATTATGAAGTGTCATTGGGTTCTGCATTAACTAGTGATCTCAATTAGAGTTAGAGTTACTTTTCGAAAGAAACTACCAAATGAGTGAAAGATACACCAATGCTTTTGGTTGACGTCCGCTACAGACTATCCAAACCTCACATGTGGCGATGGCGACCTCTGCTTCGAGGTGCAATGGCCGCCGCCTACGTTGCAGTCTACGTCGTTATACAAAGTAAATGAACTCCGTATACTATAAAAGACGCGCGCTGTTAACGGCAGTTCACCTCCAGCTGTCGTATGTCCCGCTCGCGCTCCTCCAGCTGCTGCAGCTCGCGCTGCGACTGCATCGACATCTGCTCCTGCTTGCGAATGGTCTCGCCCTGATCGCCATCCTTGACTCCTCCTACAGCACACACTCAATCTATTCAAGCTCGTGTTACTGCGTCTGTCGTGCCGCTCACAATTACTTTTAAAAAAATTATTTTTAAATTACGTTTTTCTTATACATATGTTGCCCCTTGACAACGCCTTTAATGTAATTTTAAGCTGTTGCTATCAACGTGTGATTACAAAACCCAAGTGCAGACAAACATGTACTTTTTTTATACCGTGACTCTCAGCGTTACACAGGTAGGCATCAAAAATTTTAGGAACGTGTGGAAAAGTTAATCTACTTGCTAAATAAACGGCATATATAAAGGTAGTGAAACTCTGAAATTCAATGACACTGAAAAACTGTTCTTATAGCGTTCCTAGTAGGGTGTTCGTAGAGTTTTGCGGAGAGAATGAAACAAAACGTCATGTCGACCGTCCGCGACCAGTAAGCGGCAAATGAATATTGAAGACTGACCGCCCATAGCGAAGGGGTCGCCGATGTTGATGGTCTGCGCCTTCACTTTCCGCACATCGTCTTTCGTCTTCTGAGCCGCCGCCCGCTGAGTCGTCTGCAATGGGATTTATGAAGGATTAACATCCTCCTCCATGACTCGAAATAGCCCAGTTATTAGAACGGGTTTCACCCAATTTTCTTGTATTTAATTTTTTTTTATAATATTTAATTTATTTCGTGCGTTGTGGTGTTTCTTTACGATGTCCTTTACTATTGGCTGTGAAGAACATTTTAAAGAAACCTGAATGTATCTAATATTAGTGAAATCCTACACATGTCTATACAGCGCGGTGGAATAAACTCCAAAACTGCTCCTCCAGGAGGACACATTAGACCAGTAGTGAGACATTTAAAGGCTATTTATTACTTTACTATAATTTCTTTTGTAATCTTAATGATTTTTAATCTGATTGTAATCTTAATTTCACCAGATCTTAAATCCCCATATACTTTCCTTATTACGGATTACACGTCCCCCTTCCTATATAAGGAAAAACATCTCTTAATTTAATACAAAAAAGTTGCCAGATGGGTTGGCGTTTTCGATCACTGCTCGAGCAGAGCAGCCGCGGCAAAGTGCCGCCCTTAGCACGAACTAGACTATAATTTTGTTCAATAAATGACATTCCAATGATCAGATAGTGTTTTATTTCATTACCCTTTATATTCATGTAAAAGAAGATAATGTTTAAATAATTAATGAATAATCGTATGACGGTCAATGTTTACATACTACTTTCCACAATTAAAGTCATTTCTCAAGAGGTATTTACGTGATAAGGATTGCGCAGCAGATATACTACACGGCAGGAGTTATGCGAAGGGAACTTTCTGAACCCTATCGCCTTTAGTCCAATGGGACAACATAGCTATGTTCAGGTTCAGCTGAACCCGCTAAGCCAGCTACTGTACCAACGAATGAATTATTAACTTTACATGAGGCCCGTAGTGATCGTAATCGCGATTAAACTCAGATTGTAAAACTAAATGCATACGCAACTCGCGGAAGATTACATTGAAGCGAAGCGATGCACATTTTTATAAATACGTCAAAAGTGTTTGATTAATGACGAATGAACAAATCGTTAATGACTACATACACTAGCGGGAATTCGCGAGCTAAATCTCGTTATATTCGAGCGGGCGCATTCAGCGTGACTTCAGACCATTCGTTTCAACTAATTAGTTAATAAACTAGTTTGATTTAATGGTGACTTTGGCGCCAAATGTTTATCAATAATTTATATCAGCAAAGTTAAAAGTGAAATCATGATTTTATGTTATTGTTGATTAATTTATATGTTATGTTATGTTATAATTGTTTAAACGATAACTAACCTTAATTAATATTAACGACTAGTAAGTAGATTTCAACAGATAAATGTAGAGTTGGTTCAATTAAAATAAATTTATTTTAAGTCGATAGAAATATAAATTGCTAATATATAGATCGGAATCAAAAACACATTTCATGAGCTTCAATACAATATCATCAGGTAGAATGTCAAACCTTGCAATGTAGTATTTTTTAAATGACTTTTGACTTTAGCGCAATAAACATAGGAATTTGTTAAATTTTACCAAATTATTGGCAAATAAAATTTCCTTTTTACTTTAGCCACGAATTTCAAATGATGTTCCAACTCAATATATAGTTTCACAATTCCGACCGGCAATCTCCATCACTAATGTAACTCGGTTGCAAGTGTTTAGTCAAATAGTCTAGTAAATACTTTATGAATACAACCTGTTTCTTTGTAATTTATGGCACTAAACTTGTATGCAAATAACAGTTAGTATGTAAAAGATCAAATCTAGAAAGTTTACTTATAACCAACTTTAAATTATCATAATAATTGAAAATTTACAAATATTTATTATTTAGATGAAAATACTCTGGCACTAGACAGCCTCAAGAGCTAACCTTTAGGTACTGGCAATAAAAAGCTCGAAGCACAGAAAAGCATGCTTAAATTTTTTTTATGAAAATTAAATAGTGTATGTATTACAATTTTAAAATATTAATAAGCAATAATGCTGGCATTAAACTTGAAGTTACGGCAAAACTAAATTACGAGTATTATGTAAAATCAACCAAGTTACCACCTCTATTTCATAAATTTTAACATTTAAATAAAATCTTAAAGTCTGTTATTTTAATTAGTACAAATGAGTTAAAGCTGAGATACAGGTATTTCTATGTGTAATTAGTAGTTCTGCATTTAATTAAATCTAATATCACGTTTGAATCATCGTGACAATGTATTTATAAAACTTACCTGGAATGCATTCAGTGTGGTCATGTACTCATCACTGAGGCGATCCCGAGTGAGCATGTTCGCCGGTATATCAGTTCTCAGCTTCATAAGCTCCATTATCATGGAAGAAGTATCTTTTGCCAACTTCTGAGTGTAATTTTGTATTTGGCGCCTGCATGATAAGAATTTCATTCAATAATATTTCATAATGTTTACACTTTAAAAGTGTATGGTTATTGTATATGCATGTTATTGTACCTTCAACATGTCATAAGAGCATATAAAATATGTTGATTGCTATTTTATTGCATATCTATTAAAATTATCATAAGTTTTAAATCATCAAGGATTAAGAAGTGATTATCAATTACCCACAACAAAAACATAACATTTTAAATATCTATACAAACTTACAATTGGTTTCTAAGCTCCTGGGAGTCCTGCGGAGTCTGCAGCTGGTTGACCATCTTGGACATTGATGAAACTATCAAAGAACAGAACAGAGCATTTAACATATTACAACTCAATAATATTGGCTAACACGAAATATTGAACTAACAAAGAAATGAATAAGAATTGAACAAAGCAAGTATTGCGCCATTACATTTGAGTATGATTTACATACAAATTTCGTGTTTTAATTGTCAATTTAAAAAAATATATGTAAATAACTAGAGTATGAAACCTTACCATTTTGGGATATCTTTTTAATATTGCTGGCTATTGTTTGCGAAAGCCGCTGAAAATTATCGTTATCTTCGAACGCTACACCTCCCTGGTATGACGATTCCATTTTGAATCTAACAAAATATAAAACAATAAAATCAGATGAAACCTACTTGAATATAATAAAAAATACACTCAGGTATAATGTAATACATATTTTACGTTTTATATTTGTTATACTCACCTGTAATCTAATTACTGACTTAAAATTATTACTTATGACGTCCGCTATTTACCGTGTCAAAACTTGTTTATCATATACAATAATATTGGGATACGTTATTTTTTGTGATTACTATTCAATAAAATGTTTTAAATCAATTTAGAAATATAATACTCTTAACGATAGGCAGTGTCTTCTAAATTTTCAACAAAAATATATAATATTAACTATGACATTTGACAACTAAAAGTGATTACTTTTTCTTGATTAGTGCTAGTGACGTGAAGTAAAACTGACAAAGACCATACAGACTAAACATGGGAAGAATACAACAAAAAAAAACTTATCGTAGGTCAATGGCTTAAAAAGTATAGATATATTATATTCGAACAAAACAACTAATAAGTATTGCACGGCAGTACACGCAATGTTTTACATTAAATGTAAGCAACTTTTTATTACATTGCCGCGTTGAGTAAAAAGATGGCTTATTTAAACTAGTGCAAAAAAATATATACCTAGTTTTATTATAAAAAAAACGTTACAACCCATTTTTTTAAATTTGTAAACTACATAGTAGGATATTATGTTATGATTGTATGAGTGTCCAATTTATTCAGTTATGTAATACAATTCAAAATTTATTGAACAACAAGTGAATAAAGCGATTGTCAAAGTTATATTTTTCCAGTAGTAGTGTAATGTTAATATTGGATTCGATTTATCAATATACTTATATATCTATTACATTACTATAAAAGGTATTTTATTAAATATCTCACTTTGTGTACCGTGAGTTAATTGCAAATTATTATTAGAAAATGTTTAATTAATGATAATACATAATAATATTAATGCTAAACATAGATAAAAACAAAGCTTGTACTGCGCAACTTTCAAATTATTGATCGGTCATGTAAAAGACATTACAAAAATATAAAATGAAATTAATAAATAATACTAACTTGAAATAATATAATAATTAAAAAAAAAAATCTAACGTCTTTTTAACATTTGTAAATGTACTAATTTGCCTTTGAAAAGATTTAAGTATTTAATTTGTTACAGGATGTGGGAAGTATTGGTAAATTAAAATGTATATCTGACACAAAAGATTCAATATTCTTTTATAGTTTCTGTAATTTAGTATCATAATAATTGTCTATGGCATACAGCTAGTTGAGTTACACAAACACGTATACAGTTTTCAGTTTTACCTCGACCTCTTATATTATGTAGACGTCTGCGTCGTCGTGGCTGTTCCAGGTTTTTATTTTAAAAATCTGTTAGAATTTTCCAATCGCGATCTGAATTTTGTTTTGTAAATAGACCGTATAAACAATGTGAGATTTTGTTTTGTTACAGTGAACATACATAGTGCTTCGAAAAACCGTTCATTTATGGAAGGCATAATTGTTGTCCACGGAGTACTTTAAAATTGGCGAAATGTGTGTACAACTGTGTAATGCTACAGTGAGCAATGGTGTAATTATATCAAATTACAATATGATGATGTTGAACGAGACAGGCAATTAAATATATCAGGTAAGGAGTAGATGGGCCGCATCACAATGTCGATAGTCGATACCGTTGTTTGTGTATGGCCGTCATGGTTTTATTATTCATGGCTCTTTTTTGTCTCATATCAGCTGGCCACTTGTTATCGCCAACACAATGGATCCATCAATGTTTTTGCAATATTCACCGCCCACGGGGCTACCCCAGGAATCGAAGTTGGCTACCTATATGGTGAGTGATTTGGTAATATATTTATGTTTCAAAAACAGTTCCTGTTATAATAATACAAATCTTGCAGAGCCGTTCCACATCAACACCAACCAGGTCACTGAACCAGGCTATGAGTAATCTCAGTATGGAGTCATCACCGACTGCTATTAAAAAAGTAAGTTAATAGATCTTTACATTAAATACCACAATTTGATCACATTTTTAAGAGCCTTGTGTGAGCCTGACTGGGTGAGAACCACCCACTCATTCTACTGCCACACAGCAATACTTAGTATTGTCGTGTTTAGGTTTGAATGCTAAGTCTGTATAACTATATTGTCAAGTCTCCTAACCCTTCCCTACATCACCAATGTGATGGATTAAAATTTCTTATGGTGCTAATATCTACGGGCACTAGTGACTACTTACAATCAAGGCGGCTCATTCGCAAGACGAGGCCTACATATGCTTTTAAAAATAATAATTGAAATATTATTATGACTATTTGTACAGCTTCTGTTTACTAGGCATGCATTACAACTGTTTTGAAATGTTTTTTTTTAAAACTATAGAAAAGTTAAGAGAAGAAAAGCAAAAGCTTACCAAGGGTATCTTTTGGGTGTATGTATACTCGTGGTAGGCATATGGGTAATGCAATAGACAATAATTAGATGAAAATCATTAAATATATTGTCAAAAGACTTATTGCTGAACTCGCTACTGAGTAAAAATAAACATTAATGTACAAAATAAATACCCGTGCAAAGTACATGCTATTATGCTATTTAAACGTTTGATGGAATAACTTTTTTCTAGACGATAATCACACACCCACCACCGATGCCCCAGCCGATGCCACAGCCACCGGTAATAAAACTTTAAACTATTATTTTATGATGAGATTGTTTGTTAACTAGTAGGTCTAAGAAGTGGTTTGATAAAATATAACTGTCTCAAAGCCTTTGTACTAAAAAGTTTTTATTTTCTTTGTTCCTCTGCCTCTCCAGCCAATGATGACGCATTTGCCTCATCCCCAGGTAATTTGCTACTCATATTATAAGCAGTTATACAAAATCAAAAAATATACTTCTACTCTATTCATATAGGCTCCTGTGAGAATATTTGGATTACAGGATTAAATTAAAATAAAGCTACCACTCTTGTAACATCTCATGAATGTTGTAATGTCTTTTTATTTAATTTTTAGCTTTTGATGGTACTGTAGCTTCTCTGCGACTTCAGCGTGCTTAAAAGTAAAATGTCAAAATAAAAAAAAAAACAATGATATTTCATAAAATATATTTAATTTTCCACAATATGTACGCGTGCGTATCGAAAACTTTGTTTCTAATAGCCAATGTTGTTCTCTCCCGGGACGCCGCTGCAGGCGATTCTCGCGCATGCACCACCCCCGCAGGTACACCCCAGTCGATACACCTGCAATGCGTCCGTCTAATTATAACACGCGGGACGATATCGATTCCATCCCGGCGTTTTATAACGCCTTGTTGTGATTGGTCGTTATGAAATTAATTGAAATGACGTATGCACTTCAAAGCAAACTATATGATGGACAATATTACTCGCTTATTATCACTAATATATTCTACACTATATTATGAATATTGAATATTATGATATAGTACACGTATTATGATGGGATTGAAATCATAGCTATCCGTACGATTAGTCGCTCGCGAAGATGAGCCGGAAGCTAAGCTAATGTTCAAAAGTTACTTTCAGGTTTATTCCAAGTATAATTAGAACGCAATGCAGGTATGTCGTCGATATATTGGTAAACTTCCCCGGTCCCTTTATGAGACACCCCATCGTTACTAAATGCTGACAATTACCATCACTTCGAACACTCGATAAAAACGAACTTAGATTTCATCGAATGAATATGAATTGTTATATGAATACTTAATGCCTTTCAGAATCGTAATAGGAGCAATAATCGTAAAAGTATTTACATTTTTGGTAATATACCCGCAAAGGAGGCGGGTGCTCTTACTTACTTAGCTGTTTGCTTTTGAATAAGAAATGACTAATGTCCAAATTAGACAAGCGTGAGCCCCCACACGACGCCGTCCTGGGGCGGCTATTAATGTAGTTTGCTTACTAGACCTGGGTGTAAACAGATGCTGATCGGCGAGTTCGTGCCGATCAATTACTTCAACCCACCACCGATGCCCTTGCCTCCGGAGTCTCCGCAGAGCTCCCCGCCGAACCCGATGGTCATGCCGCCCGTCAACACGCAAGTGCACCAGGTACATGAAACATTCAAACCCTTCATACACTTGTGGTTTATTGCTTATTTGTTTTCCTTGTCCGACTCAACGTATGTTTGTTCGCAGGAGAATGTCGGTGGAACCACTTACTTCTATTCCACGAACCCCGACAGCATGAACGCTTCGGGACTCAACGCGCCCCCTCTCAATCCACCCGGTGGCATGGGTAAGTAAAACTATGTTTTATTATTAATATACCTTCCTACACGGACAAAGTCAAAGTCAAAAATATTTATTCAATATAGAAGTGTTTACACTTGCTTATTGATAGTCAAAAATCTACCACCGGTTCGGAATTTAACACTTCGGACCTGAGAAGTACCTGCGAAAGAAACTCAGCGGGATATATATATTTTTCTCTCTTTTTCATATTTTAGTTTTTTGAAACAGACACAAATTCAAAATGCAACTATCCTCTAGCTAGTCACGTAACAGTTACGGGTTGATGTAATTTTTTCATTTTCTCGATATAACGTTTAACAACATTTTATATTTTGTAGTAATTATGAGACATCGCTAAAGTTGTCAGTGTACTGCTCTGCTCCGCCATCTAATACCTAATTCGTAATCGGTAACTTAAGCTCAACATTAGTAGAGTCCTTGCAACAGTAACTCGAGCCAACGGGAGAGATTTACAGTGGTTTACTTTATGTTGACTAGAGAATCTGTCTCTATTAACTATGCTTGATTGGTTCAGTATATTTTAACGCCCTCTCATTTCAGTTAATATAGCTTGAAAAATAATTGTTGTGTGCAACAGGCGATTCGTAAATGCATGGAGATATTAAAACCTTGTTCATTCGTAAATAAATCCTCGGAAGCCTCCGGCGTCATACGCCCACCCCCGCCCACTCGGCGAGCGAGCGAGCTATTTCCATATAAGGCAATAACTGCATCGTAGTTTATAAATCAATACAGCGACTCCCTTGCCCTACAGTGCCGGAGGGGTGCATCGGGGTGCCGTCGGCCTACGCGTCCCAGATGTACGCAGGCGTTCCTGCGCACATGCCTCCGATGCCCGCGCAAAACAAGCCAGGTATGACCTTTCGACATTTTGCGTCCTCGCCCGGCCGTAAGGCTCGGCTCACACGCGGTCGAGTATTTAAGGCTCGTTACACAAACCTGCAAGCTGATTAATGTATGTGATATGAATTCTAGGTAAACAATGTAACATGTTAAAACGAATTGAACCGGAATATTATGAAAATGTTTTCGCGAATTTCATTAACAATGATGCTGAGCTGTGGATATAATATGCTGTGCGCGACTTTATTGAGCAATGCTTTGAAAATATTTAAACATTTCGAGGGTGGGAAATTAATGTCGTTTGGTTCGATTGAACCGATACACAGTTGGACCATCCAACCAGGGTTGCATCCTCTCACCACATCACGGACTTACGCCTTGAAGATTCTTCATATTTTAAGATTAATCTTCACAATGAACTATTTGGATTCGAATGATCAGTGCGACTTTATGTATAGCTTTTAGTGCATATCGTCCGTATATCTTTAGCAAAAGTCTCGATCCTTCGACGCTGGCCGCATTTGCGATGTGTGTTCGTCTGTATAAGAAAATAACCGTCTGTACCTTAATGCCATTGCAGAAAATATGTCTCCTGTTATACAATAATTCGATAAAGCTAATTAAACAACTAGGTCGCGCGGAATTTCCGACTTTTTTGTGTATGCTTAAAATATATAATAGTTTTAATATTTTTGCAATGCGAATAGCGAGTGCCGCTTGTATGTCCGTCGCTGCGTCCACTGAGTCACGACAGGAGATTCGAGACAGTTTATATTCTTTTCCAACAGTTAACTATCAATCATCGTAAACTCTTGACAGGAAAGCTAATCTAATATGGACCCACTGGGTTATCCAGATGGGTTGCAAAGGTCAACCGGCTATCGCTGGGCGACTAATCAAGTCAAATCCGCAATAAAGTTCCCTACTTCAGTATGCACGTACAATTTTGTATGTAATATTACTGAGTATAGTTTAAATCGGAATATAGCCAGCCGTTGGTGAGGTGCATTTGAAGATGATCGGCCAGGTCCATATAGGTTGATAGAGCCAAGTTTATGTTTAACAATGGGAATAAAACGATGGCCATCTTAAAGCAACTTATCGACCCCAATATACGTCGATAGATATAGAATACTGGTAGAATACTGAATCGCGACCGCACGTCGCGTCTCACCACCGATCGAGGATTGATCGGTCGCTGAAGCAACACCCGAATATAACAATTATTTTATAAGTTTTAGGGAAGAAGCATTATTATTGCAAGATAAAACATTAGTGGAATGGTGCGATAACTACAATACCTAAATAAGTCAGCAGTGATTGTAAGTTATCCTACTACTGGGTACGGACTTCTTCTCAGTATAATAAGAGCCAGATCATAATCCATCACGCTGGCCCGATGCGGGCATACGTTGATAGAAGCCGACGCAAACTCAACGCATCTCAGAAAAGTTCCAGACTTACTCGCGATGTTTTCTAGCAAACTTGAAATCAACAAATTCACGAGACGAATAATTTCACTTTAGTAGTACTCGATTAAGGAAATGAAGACCGTCCTGTTACTAGTAGCGTCAAAAGAAAATACTCACTCTGTTATTCGAATTCAAACTGCGTTACGATTAATACGTAGAAATAAGTTAAATCGAAGTGTTCCTGTTATATCAAAAGAACTGTTATTTTTTTTAAGTTTATATGGAAAATATTGAAAAGTTAGTCAAGTCAAATAAAAGCATTATTTAGATGTTTGTCAGTCTGTCCGTGGCCAATCTTTGCAAAGGGTGAAAATAACAAAATGTGTTGCTGGAGAATGTTTTTCGAAGGTACCGTTTTGCTGAAATAGGCTGTCAAGAGTGGCGGAGTTAACGCCATGTTATAATCTTTGATTGTTTCCATGCAAAGGCGAAGAACTTACTTACCTGTAAATATATGAAAATGTGCGCAATCGCTAAAGTAATACACAACTATATACAGTAGACTTGCAGTTAATAGTTAGATGTCTTCTGTGTTAATGCTTCTTTATGGCGTTGCGAATGTATGTAAAAACTGTAATTACGCAACTGTCTAGCGAATAGTGCTGCAATAATTGCGCAATTATAAAAACTAATATGAGCTCAGCTGTACGCACGAGTCGGATTTGTAATCGTAATTAAAGTGCGAAGTTTTGACGGCGGAATAACGTTAGCTTGGCGCTGACTTTGTGCCACGAGCGACAGTAACTGTAATTGAATTCGTCAAATTTGCAACGAGCTTGTAGTGCAAACTATTGAATTTATACATTTCCCTCGGATACACCGAAATGCTTGATAATTTGCTACTAGAAAAGTAATGTAATAGTTTCATAAATTATATATGGAATTATTTAATCGTTTCTGTCGTCTAAGTCGGCGTCGCGAATTATGTGTTAGTTATAAGTTGCTGTCGGCTTGGAAAGTTAAACATCAAACCGGGAAAAAACCGGTGTGTTGCAAAAATTGAACTGCCCTGTGCAGATGCTCGGTGAAAGTTAATCGGCGCGTGTAACTGTACTTTAAATATTTCATCTGGGTGATTCTCTTTGGTTCAATGTAAGAGTAGAATCATATCCCGGGTTTTTATTTACGATTGCATCAGAAGTTACGTTACAATGTTTTCTTTTCGTCCTGGCAGGTCTTGCCGCTACATTCTACACGCCCGAGACCATCCGGTCGGAAATCTATCAAAGGAATGAAGACGTGTTCCTGCAGCCGGACATACGTCAGTACCCTATGTTTATTTTATTCAATGCTAGGAATTGTTTTTTAAATTTTTCGCCGTGTTCATTATTCCGATAAAACGCAGAGCTGCCCGAGACGGTAGAGATGTACGCGGAGCTGACCCCGCTGGAGGGGAGCAACGCGCACTCGCTGGCCACGTCCTACCGCGCCACGCACCGCGTGAGCGGCGAGCACTACGCGCTGCGGCGCCTGCACGCGTGCGTCGCGCCGCCCGCGCTGCTCAACCGCATCGAGGCGTGGAGGAATGTCGACCATCCCAACGTGGTCAGGCTGCACCACTGCTTCACGACCAAGGACTTCGGGGACCACTGTGAGTACATGGCACACTGACCACCTAAGACACATTAAACGATCAAAGGTGAAAAAACTAAGAGCATCGTTTGTTCAGCCGTGGTGCTCGTGTACGACTATCACCCCGCGTGCATGACTCTGATGACCAAGTACTTGGCGACCGGAGCGCCCGGTGGAGTGACTGATGGCAACGGAGCCTTCCACGACCCGTTCTCTTCAGACCCGGACGCACCAAGGCCGTACACGCACCAGGTAAGAACAATCTCTACCTACCACATCCTCCAACTATAAATCATAGTATTGATCATGAAATTGTCAAATTGAGCAAGGAAAATATAAAATAAATCGTTTTGACCGTGGGTTGAAGAAAATTAGCCGCATTCAAGTTGTCCAGTTTAATTAATAAAGCATCTAAGTTCATCTCAAAATGAATCTCCAGTTCCCTCACAGCAACACGCGTGAGCTGCTGACCGACCGTTGTGTTTGTTATTGTCAGGAGAAGGTTCTCTTTCAAGAAATAATTAAGAAACTCGACAAACATTTAAAAACGAGAAAAAAATAAAACCATATTCTTTAATTTTTCTAATGTACCCCTAAAAGCGTTTGACATTACTGTCAGTCAGTTGTCTGACAGTTAGCGCGACTGAAAGAATGCGCGCCGCACTTATCGGTTAAAATGGATTCATCAGTCGGATTTTGATAAAATAATAATTTATCATTTCGCAGTGCACTTATCGTTTGCAACAATCGCATTTGCAATCTCTATAAATAAATCGCAATCTTGAAAATCCAAGTCCTTTCACATGGTCCGCCGTACGCGCCAGAAAACAAAAGTAAGAATGCTGTGTATCATAAAGCTGAGAGTATGTTAGTGAACGATGTGTTATCGGATTTCCTTTATTAATTACTTTAATTCGAATTATATATTCATAATCAAGACAGGACAAGACGTCTGTCGGGTCAGCTAGGTGAATATTTAGTGTAATTATGTGTAAAAAATATTATTGAACTAGTTTTAACTCGCGGCTTTTACTCCCGTTTTTTTTTTCTGGGATCGAAAATAATAAATAAATCGCTCTCACTGCACACAGAAGGTGACAAACCAACAAACACACTTGTATTTGTAATATTAAAAGGGATTTAACTCTCCGAGTCCTCTATATCATTGACATTTATCGATAAGAACGTCCGTCCTCTGATATCAATTTTTTTTTTATTTGTTTACTCTAGACCTTATTGTATTTGTACGAATATATTTATTTATCCGATATCGTAAAATTTGCATCGTACGTCTGGTATATATCACATCGTATCCGGTATTAGAACCTCAGCGTCCAATTTTATTGAATAAAATCTAACGATTCAAGAACGTTTTAAGTCATCACATGTAAAATATTTTCAATTGAATAATGTCCTAGAAATTTCTCAATTATTCAATCTGACCGCAAGAGTTTAAGACACGTGCTCGTTTCAATTAAGGCCGCATGACACTCTTACACTTGAAGAAACTATGTGCAACTCACTATTTTAGCGATAATTGTTTTGTTGTGGGTAGATATAGTAGACAGAAGAGAGTAGATTAATCGTATGGTCTGCTCAACCAGTAAGAACCCAGACTGGTCTGCCTACTGGCGACTAGACCAAATTTAAATGTGCAGTCCCCAAAGGCAAAATATTTTAGTGAGAATTTAATAATTTTGATAGTAAATTTAGCGGAGCACTGAGGCTGTATAACGTAACTTCGGACATCCTATTCCAATGACAGGAGGGGCTTAGATAAATAAACAACTTTGACCTGGAATTGGCACGACTTTATTGGTCGAGATCTAAATTAGTCTGTGGTCTTTAAGTTTGAAGATTTGAGATTTGTACTGTAATCACATGACCTAGCTCCGCCGGCTTATGGGCACACGCGCTTTTCATAACTCTCCCTTCGCTCCGACAACGACCAACGTCCGTCGTGGGTTAAGACGACTTTCACCGAGACCTTGGCCGGTGTTTCCATTTCGATTTTTCCTGCGACCGAGTCTCAGATAGTGACGTTATTAAGATTCATGATCGAAAATAATATATACCTAGCTTTTGTTGCACTTGTTCCCAGATGGTAAGTTGGTTGGTTGGGGAAACAGTGACAACTATTCTTTAGATATGATTAAATATGCCTTCATGCCTCTATGTGTTAATTGAATTATATGATTATTACCTACAAACGATTGATGAAAAAATGTAACTAGGTTTCTTGGCCGTTCTTCTCGGTAGAATCTACACTTTAAACTGATGAATGAATTTAGTAGTCTCGCTTATTGTTGGTGGTGTAACTATTGCAATAAATAAATAACCGGATATACGGATATACCGGTGTTGTCGTGTAGTACTTATTCAAATCTGATCAAGAATGTATTTTCAGGCTCTTTTGAGATTACTGAGGACATTTTTAATTAATATTATGAGGGATATATTTTGTAAACAACTTTAGATATGAAAAATAAAAATGAATTTAATTCGCATATCAAATTCATCAACATTCAGTTAAATAAAGCCTGACATAGTTTTGGATTTCTAATGTGATGATTCATATTTAAAAATGGAAAACTACACGCGGAAACTTGAAGTGAGTAACTCGTGGTACAGAAGAATGCGATGCTTCGCGCCGTGGCGTGCGGCGCTCTGCTGCCCGAGGCGGTGCTGTGGAGCCTGCTGGTGCAGCTCACCGCCGGCCTGCGGGCGATACACACGGCCGGCCTGGCTTGCAGGTAAGTGGCCTGGGTTGCTCCACGAGATACACAAAAACTAAACAGGTTGACGGTTGACTCGGGTCGGATCACCTTTAACATATGCACAGACGTGCTTAAAAAATTACGATAAACTCAGTCACGACTTTTAAAACTTATGAATATACGTATTCTACAATTAGGAGCCTCGACGCCACTAAGGTGGTGATGAACGGTTGTCGCATCCGCATCGCCTGGGGCGGGATAGCCGACGTGATCCACAATAGCAACGTTGACATCACTCAGGTACGACAGGACTTCGACCGATATTACGAGCAAAGGTCCAATATATTTTATTAAATGGTAAAATATATGTAACGAAGGCTCAGCAAGAAGACATGACTGCCCTCGGCCGGCTCGCCCTGGGGATGGCGTGCCGCACCGTGCACTGCGACAATCTGAACGCCTGCATGGATCTGGTGGCGCGCTCCTACTCTGCGGATCTGAAGAACCTGATATTGTAATTACACACGAACACACATTCTCTCATTTTATTTCGAATTGTTCGGCCACGAACACTTGTCGATAAAGCAACGACTCAAAGAACATTGAATTTGGAATATATTGGTATCTGCCGTATGGGCGTGGCCTAACAAAAAAAAATATTTTTAGAATTAAAAAAAATCACCGTTTGGACTAAAACCTTAACAAACGATTAATGTCGATTTAAAAAAAATATCTTCTCGGCGTCGCCGGTGTATTTGACTCCGTGGTAAATTGTATTCAGTACTGAACAATCAATTCTGAATTTTTTATTCTGCCCAGACGCCATGACTCCGAATGTCAGATGCCAATTGCCTAATTGAAAAGCAAGGCCGCCAATGGTTTAATTATAATTGGTGCGTATTACCAGATACCTGCTGTCGGCCACGACGCGACGCTCTGTCACGGATCTGATGCCGATGATAGGTGCGCGATTTTATACGCAGGTAGGCGCATAGATTTGGATATATTTTTTAAATAGCAGTTGTCTAGTTTGATATCCCTCTAAAACGATTCGATTAAATTTTATAGAAGTTAAGAAATTGTTAAGACACTCCGCGCCACCAACTCGGAGAGATACCGGAGTATTTCTGACTAATTCGAATGAAGTAGTGGGATTACATTTTATTTATATGAAAGCAATAAAATGTACTTCGTATTCATTTAAAACGGCTAGGACGCACCTACAATTAGGTCATTGTAGGTTCGTCCTAGCTGTTTAATAAGTATTAAAAATCAAGGATTTCGACATCGCTCATAATTTAAGAAATTAATTTCGGGGCTTTAATACGTCACCATTTCAGTGTTGACGATAAATATTCTTCAAATTGTCTTGGAGTATATTATATTTTTTATATTAACTTAAACTGTAATTCTTCTTGCTATAACCATAAATAAATAGAAGAATTTGAATTTGCCACACTAATTTCTATGTCAAGTGACATCAATTATATTTTGCTGTTATAGCGTAGTCTGAAATAAAAAAGGTTTCGACTTAACAGTTTTTTTAAGGTAATTTGCACTATTTCATTTATGGCGGAGTTAGACAAAAACATAATGAAAATCAAGATTTGTTCTAAACATGTAGATCATCGGTTACAACTTTAAGAAAACTCGTTTTACTGGGAATTGGAACTAGACGACTCATGGCTCGGGAGCTGGCGAAACTTCAGTACATTCGGGGTATGCTCATTAAAGAACAGATCAACGTTAGTCGATTTAAGTTAGTTAATGAACGCTGTTTTGAGTTAAGGCGCTTGAAATTTGTAAGAATAAAATATTTGCACATGTCTGCCTCTGCGACTTACGAACAAAATCATCCCGGAAACGAAGGAAATCAATTCAGGGCCAGCATTATCGCAGGACGTAGTGGGGACGATAAAAAGCCGTTTGAAGTCATTTGCTCATTATTCTAGTCCATTGGCAATTTAATTATCTTTGGATGTATGAATTCGAAAAAAATGCAATTTTTTTGCTTACTGCTTTGAGCTTTATAAACATAAACTTAGAAAAAAAGACCAGAATTTGACGTAAATCGTTCCTATCGATTGCTTATCTTATTTTAATATTTTTAAAACGTACAAATTTAGTTAAAAGGTTGCGACGATTTTTACAAAAAAATCTAATCATTCCTCTAAAAGACAGACGTGCATAAGTAATAGAGCACTCCTTTTTAACATCTTCGATGCGCAGTGCAGATACGCTGACAGACCATCGTCAGTGGTATTCAGAATGTCATAAAGCGAACAATTCAGATTCGCCAAGTTTGCACTTACAAATATTTCTAAATAATAATTGAAATACTCAAAAAGTCGATTGATTACTATAACTGTCCGAGCATGGATGTCTGCTGATTTCTGTCATATTCAGAAGGAATCAGAATTTCAGCATAAGAGGTAGAACGTACAGAATGTTTTTTCGCCAGCGCCCGGCCCCCCTTTATTTACTCTGGTTGCACTGCTTTAGACACGCTGTCATCTGGTTTCTCAATAGAAAATGTAAAGTTTGATTCGTTAATAGTAAAGGATAGATAGAGTCCGCTGTACGATAACATTGACTGCACCTGCCCGTTATTTCATATTTGTTAATAGAATTGTATTTGGTGTAATGAGATCATGTTAAATAAAGTGTACTATTTCCGTTTTTTGCAGTTTTTTCGAGGAAGTAAAACAGTTTCTTTTTAAACATATTACATAATTTTGTTTAGTTTTTTTCTTTTTTTATTAAAAATAATAATCTATAAATTATCTCATGCCATAATTATTTTTAATTTCAACCTTTGTAAAGCGTAACATTTTATCTGGGAGTTTGTTTATCAATAATAGAGAGTTTTACCTACCAATAAAACTTACCTATTATTTTTCCTGAGATATCCGGAATCCATGTTGAGTTTAGTCTCTGTTTTTTTTAAGTGTTCCGGCGTTGTTTACCCCCCTGCTTCCGGCCACCAACGCCCTCTAGATTAGTTTCGCTCTTTGTCCGCAGAGAGTTTTGGTGGTCACATTTATAGTTTTATTTCTTCATTATAAGCGTATGTACCAGGTAGGAATTATTTGGATTCCGGATATCTCAGGAAAAATAATAGGTAAGTTTTATTGGTAGGTAAAACTCTCTATTATTTGTTCCGTCATCGATATCCGGAATCCATGTTGAGTGATGTGTTTGTTTTCTCCTGGTACCGTATATAATTATACTATTGATGCTATAATGTGTTGTAATTTGTTGTGATACAAAACAATCATTACTTCTGAATTAATTCAAGTAAAATCCTTTTATACTTAACTACATATCATATTTGATTAAATTATTGATTAAATCAACGTAAAAATTCTATACTGCCTCAAAATATTGTGACAATGATAATTCTTTATTTAAATCAATATTATCAGAACTTCTTATCTGTCTTTGGTAATAATTTCTAAAAGTATGTTCCTGTTTCCAATTACCAGTAGCTAGAATTTGATCAATTGAATAGTTTTCTAACCAATTTAATGATGAGACAGCTGAACGTACCGAGCCAGGAGTCGCTTCAATCCCAGTTTCCCGAAGTACACTTTTGATCCATCCTCCAATAATTGTCCTCGACGCTGGTTTACATTGCCTTCGAGGTGTAATAAATAATTCTAAGAATTTACCTTCATTACGCCTTTCCTGTGATATTTCCAATAATCGACGAATCCAATATACTATATTTAAGTTCTTCTCGGGATGCTGTATCACTTTCCAGCCAGATTGTCTATGAATAGCGGAATCTGTCTTGGAACCAAAAGCTGGCCACATAATAATAAAATTACCTTCATCTATTAGATGCTCTGAATCACATCTTAATAATGTTAGATCATGCACTCTTCGACCCGAAGCAAGAAGAAGCAAGATGGCTGTGCGTTTCGAAACATGAAAGAAATTTTCTTCATCGGGACTCTGATTCTTTAAAAACTTTAAAAGTACTCTGGGATTCCAAATTGGAGGTTTTGGTGATTTTAAATTTTTTGTAGAAATTGCTTTTAAAATTTGCTTTACTAGGAAATTAGATGATATATTTTGTTCACTAGTCTTTGTAAAGGTAGATATGGCCGATTTATGAACGAGAATTGTTCGATATGCTAACCTTTGATTATTATGGAGATATGCTAGATAGCGAGCTACAGATGACGGGTGTGGATCTTTAAAATCAACTGATTGATCTATACACCACTTTTTCCATTTGTTCCAAGCCGGTATGTAAGTACGTATGGTTGATTTCCTCCAGCTCGTTAGTAATAATGATTTTTCTTCCTCAGACCAATCTTGAATTAAATCTACCCACCTCGAATCAACCATGCTTCCAAGAGTATGTTCCTCATCTCTGGCGGATGACGGCCAGTTTTTGTGTCTATTAAGACTTGCGACAGATCTGGTATCAGGAACGGTTGTTGAAGAGCTCGCTGTTGTAGGTCTGCAGTCCAAAAAGGTTTGTTCCATTTCGGAACTATTAATATGTACTGACCTTGGGCAGAGTTCAGATGAGACAGCACCTGCGGTATCAGATTTGGCGGTGGAAATAGCCAGCCTAGGCTGTAGTTCCAGCGATGCAGAAAAGCATTGCGAGTTAGGGCTTTTTCGTCTGGATCTAATGCTACATACCTGGCTACGACATGAGCTGTCTCTGATGCAAACAGATCCACCACCGGCGTCCCCCACATTTTGAATATGACTTTCGTCGCTGGTTCTAGGAGATGCCATTCTGGGGCTGTTCTTCTGCGTGACAATGCGTCTACTTCGGTATTGTATCGGCCTGGGAGATATTGTGCAGTCAGATGTACATTTAATTGGTCCAATAGAACTAGGAGTTGTCTGGTTAACTTCAGAAGGTTTTTTGATCGCGTTCCACCTTCCTTGTTTATGTATGCTACAACAGTACGATTGTCCGACTGAAGTAATATGTGAGCATTTTTCAGCAATCGTCGTTCGTGATATACCGCTGCGTGGACCGCATATAACTCCTTGCAGTTCACATGCCAGGATAGCTGAGCTGTTGTCCACTGACCTGCTAACTTCATGTGTCCTAGTTGGGCTCCCCAACCTATATCGGATGCATCCGTCGTGAGTAGATGTGTGATGGGTTTCGAATGTATCGGTAATGTGCTGGTTGCCATCTTCATCCACCATTCCATTTCGATAAGAACTGGTTTCGGAATCATCACCTGATAGTGAGGGTGACTTTTCGGAAAATGTCGACTGTGGTATTGTATGGTTCGACAATGAATTCGCCCTCTGGGAACAACGAAGGAGGCAAAGTTGAGTCTCCCCATTAGGGACTGGGCCTGTCTGAGGGACCAACTGCCTTTCGACATCTGTTTTTGTAATGCCATGCGTAGCGTCCGGCACTTTGGTTCCGACAGGGATTTGGAATTGTTCCGTGTATCCCAAGTAACACCTAGAAATTCTAGGTGTTGTGTCGGAACCAGAACAGATTTGTCGAAGTTGATCGTCCATCCTAGATGCTGCAGCAGGCATATTGTAAATGTTACCTGATGCTGAAGCTGCTCGTAGGATTGGCTGGCCAGCAGGAAGTCGTCTAGGTAAACAACACATCGTATTTTGTTGCTTCTTAGATACTCCGCTATCCAATTTGTGACCATCGCGAATGTCTTGGGCGCTGATGATAAACCAAAAGGTAGACACGTCATTTGATAAAGCGACCCTTCGTAGCTCATTCTGAGAAATCTGCGATGTTGAGGCGCGATTGGCAGATGAAAATAAGCCTGGCTCAAATCTAATTTCACCATCCAGTCCTTGCTTTGTAGGAAAGACGGTATCCGGAAATGACTGAATAGCCGAAAATTTCCGACTTTCACGAAATTGTTCAATCTTTTCAGGTTGAAGATTGGACGTACCGATCCATCTTGTTTTGGTATTAGAAAAAAGTTGGACAGGTAGCTGGGAGAGACTTCTACTTTTTCGAGAATCTGGTTGTCTATCATGCTTTTGATTTGTTGTGACATTACTGGAGATATCTTTGTTGCAAAACTGGACATTGTTATTTGGCTTGGATATACCAGAGGCGGTTTCATTATGAAAGGAATGTGAATACCGCCTAGAAGTTTGCAGATGTGGCGTGGAGCTCCTAGATCTTTCCAAATATGTCGATATCGCATAAGACACCCACCTTGAAAGCGTTTGTAGTCATGCACGTCGAGTTTTGTTTTTAACGGGAGAGCGGGAACGAGATGTCTTGCCTTTTGGATATCCTGCAGGTCTCGCACTGGATTTCTTACCTTTAGTTCCTTTTCGGTTGCTAGATTTAGCTTTTCCCTGAGGTCCTCGGGAACCTCGAAAGGAACTTTCCTTGTGCTTATAATTAGACAAATTACCTCTGTATCCACTGCTAGTACTGGGACGACCCGCATCGTAGTTTTGATTTTGCATTGAATTTGCTGGGCCCATATTTTGATAAAGTTTCTCAGCCCCCCCTACTTTTTGCATGTAACTATTAAGCGAGTTACTGTCAAATAAGTTAATTGAATTAGGGGGTACCCTTTCTAAAATAGCACTAATGTATTCATCAGAAATTTGTTTAAGAATCGAATCTCTACGTAACTGAATTAAATCCGCTCTTCTACCGCATACTATTTGTAATATGTCGTCACTTGTTTTCATAAAATTCGAATCTTTACAAAATAAATCTTCTACCTTCTCAAAAAGGGTTGTGGCCGTCAATACTGTTTCCTTTTCAGTTGACCAATTAATAAGGCATTGTAAAGTATTGCGTAATTCATCTTTCTGAACTAAAAGCGCGTGAGTGATTGCCGCAAAAGAACGTTCCATTAAGTCTAAACGAATGTGTTCACTAGTAGACGGTAAATAACGTTTTAGTTCGTCATTAACACTGAGTTCTACAAAGCCCGGAGAAGTAAGGTACTTTTTCTGTACTTCTGCAAACCTAATTGAACTCCATTCTTCCGACTGAAATCTTTGTAACTCTTCTAACCTTTTCAAATAACTTTCTTTTGATTTTGGAAAAATTGGATCTTTAACTACCGTCGCGTAATCCGAAATATTTAACTGAGCCTTTTCTACACAAACATTGGCGGGTAGTTGTAAATTGATTCCCTCGACCATATTATCGTTTGAAAAAGGTACGGCTTTCGAGGATGACTCATTAATATTACTAGCATTCACTTCTTTATGAGACTGCGTTATCAAACTCGTTAAGAACGCTACTTGTTGTGACAAAATTTCAAATTGCAACTGACTCACCGATCGCGCCCGCTTCCTTGGTCTTGGTTCAGATTGCCTACCTTCTGATTCATCAGACCTTTCTCGTTCCACGCTACTCGAACTTGATGATGTATCCGAAGCCTCACTGTCATTCCTTTGTCTCTTCTCAGCTCGTCGAACCACTACTTCTTCCTCGTTATTATTCATTGTAAAAGCAAGGGGATTCCTATTCTACTTTAACTTTTACAAATTTAACACAAAACTGTATTCGAAAGTATTAATCTACTTTATATTCAAAAAGTAGGTAGTATTAGGAAACACGTCTGAACACTTTGAAAAACGACGCTATAATGAAGAAATAAAACTATAAATGTGACCACCAAAACTCTCTGCGGACAAAGAGCGAAACTAATCTAGAGGGCGTTGGTGGCCGGAAGCAGGGGGGTAAACAACGCCGGAACACTTAAAAAAAACAGAGACTAAACTCAACATGGATTCCGGATATCGATGACGGAACAAATAATGACTTGTTAAATTCAAGTTTTCATAATAAAGAAATTCTTTTTATTTTTTATTCTAACGATATATCTATTCGAAAATGAAAGAATTATTTAATTTTCCGGTCATATATTTATCGCGGGACATTTGCTTTTATATAATAATAAAAAAAACTAAAAGACGGCTTTGCCTGCCATTCGCCATGCCCGAGGTTCATCATCTATTAAGGTAACATCCACACAAAACTAAGCATAAGATGTCTGTGAGCATCGTGACTTGATGTGTCGCTACAAGCGAAATTTGTGTCTAAATATATGTATTCTGAGAATACCCCAAATGGTATGATAGTCTCGACTAATTGAGAATTGGCCTCACCATCAACTTCGGAACCATTTTATTAATAAATATGGGGTAAAATCGCTTTGCATGTTATCCTACGTTAACGAACAAGCACAAAGCCGAGTTCCATTGGCGATACTTTCGCGAGGGCTCCGTCGCGTCGCGTGGGCGACAACGGTACACGGCTTTGTTATTGTTTTGTTTTGTCGGTGTGATGTCTGTAGCGTGTCGTGTGTTATGTCGTGTAGGGCGGGAGGTAGCGTGGCATTTCGTTAATTATTTAATGTCGCTTAATTTTTATTCTCAACGATAATTCAAATACATGATTGATGAACAAACGTAGCGCCAGTGAATACACAATACTAATTACGACAATGGTAACTGGGTGCCGACATAACAGCGTTGAGATGGCCGGGTTCGAAACCGCGGTCGGGACTATAAAACTTTTCATGAGATCGTATCGAATGAAATGGAAATTAGTTGTTAGACGATGACGTTGATAACTTTACCACTTGTTATTTTCCAATATCGCACGTTGTGGGGCAACCAGACCCTCCACCCCTGGAGCAGCCGAGGCGTAGGACTCCGTCTCCTTACCCAAAAGAAATAACATGGAATAAACATTATGCGCCGTTAAATAGTATGTAATCTCATCGCTACCTCAAAGTATAGCTATATCACGTCACGTTACTATATGTATATAAGTAACAAGTGTACTATATCTATATATAGTATCAAGTGATATATCTATACTAAGTACGCATGTATTTAAGTATTAGAAATCGTTATGAGAATTAAGAACAGGTTAAATAACATGAAGCGTTATTAAGGTGGAGGCCCTCGAGAGGCGCGCAGACGCTTTCGAGGAGCAATTGGCCCGCGAGATCGACAATGGTCGCCTTTTGCGCATCCTTATCAAGATGGGCGTGGTCAACGAGCGGCCCGAGTAAGTATCCATCCTGAACCTTGCCACACCAGATAATGTTTCTCTCAAAATTGGCGCTTAATCGTGAAGTAAACATCTGAACAAGTATACGTCACGTTATAGGCCAGTAATGTAAACATGGGTAGTAAAAATAAAATAACAACACTTGCTAAGAAATACGGAACACGGTCCACCACGTGCTTCCCGTTTGTAGAGTTTTTTACTTTAAAACTTTAGGGTCCATATCTAGATATAACTGTTAGCAGGCTGAACTTGGACGCGAGCTGGTCGGAGACAGGGGACCGGTACATGCTGAAACTTTTCCGGGACTACTTGTTCCATTCAGTGACGGCGGATGGTCGCCCTTGGCTCGACCAGGCCCATCTCGCCAGCGCCCTCAACAGCCTCGATGGGGGCTCGCTCGCCAAGGTACAGTCCACGATCCCTACGCACACGGTGCAATAACTCATCTTATTTGGTAAATACAGCTAACGTAATGAATGTCGGCAGGTCGAGCTCATGTCCCGCGACGAGCAGAGCGTTCTAGTAGTCTCCTATTCGGAGCTGAAGCACTGCCTCGAAGCCGCTTTCGAGGAGGTGATGCAAGCGGCTGGAGCAGCTCCCTAGCCCACGGCCACCGGCTTGTTGCCGGCCTAGCTTTTTTACCCAGCCCCGTACAGAGTGCAATGCTGTTGTCTATGCATGTGCTTAACGGGGTAAACTGGGCACCACCCGACTACGACGAAAGCCCCTTCCTGCCGCCCATAGACGAGCTCTCCTTATTAAATATATCGTAAATGTCGTATCGCTGTCTCAATTAACGCTCCGGCGTATCCAATGTCTCAATGTCTATTACATAATCGTACTCAAATAATTATTAACCATACTATTAAGAGCTACGTGTAACAATCCGGGGGCGGAAGTGAAAGGTCGGTCGTATCTGGTTGTGCTCGGAGGGTGAGCAAACTAACTAACAAACAGACTCTGTGAAGTGCGAGGACGACGAGGGCGAGGACTGTTCGTACTAGCTATAGACTGTAAGCATCCGGCGCCCGGCACCGTCCGGCTAGGAATACGAAATTAAAATGTAACTGTGTTGTAACGCGATCTCATTTATAAACGCGAACTTCGCCGCGATCTTCAATTGAGTCGTCTCCGACTTGATGCCGCATGGTTTATGTTTATGTCGCCCGTTTAAAGCTTTAAGTGTTCGAGTATAGTTTATCGATGTATCCTACTGAGTAGCCGCCTGAAGAAACACCGCAAACATGAAACATTCCAAAATGACCCAAACCAGTCGCGTGTGTCGCGAATGTCGCGGCGACGCTCACTACTCGCTACTAATGGCAAAATGGCGTTTTTCAAGTCGCTACAGGAGGTAGTCCAGGAATTGTATGTTAGGATGTATCATGTAGCAACATAATATCTCAATGTTTTAATGTTAGTCGATTCGAGTCGCTCGTCGAGTACGAGGGTTCACACTATTGAGTGTTTAACTGAAGGTTAAACGAGATATACGAAATGTGCATTCGATGTTCAATTCAAGTGAAATACTCGGTGTTATCTTTACGTATATAATAATCATCAATGTTTTAACTATTTAATGCAATATAAGTGTAAACATTCTCATTCTACAATATATTATACTAGATGGATGTCATTAATGTTTATTTTGAAATGTAATAGTACCGATAACAATACTATCCGTGTCCGATTGCCGATCCAGTTAGAGACGATCGCTCTGATGTTTATTTGAAATTTTAAAAATATTATTTTATAATAATTTTAAGTGTATATTTTATTCTAATAAATAAAGTATTAAATAAGCGTGTTTTACTGCTATGCCGTCTCTGTTTACTTTACTTATTTTGGGAAATATGGAAACCTTTTTTTGTTGCCACACAATACTGTACTATGCAAATGAAATTAATTATTTATTTTATTAAATAATTTTTCACGTGTAATTTGTATGTTAAGAAAATTACGAATAATCAATAAAAAAATATTAGACAAACATTAACAAACAAAAAACAAATTCAGGAGATTTGAGTGTTAATTAAAATTTAAAACAACCACACTATCGCAACATTTGAAACGTACACGATGCTTTTTATTTACCCTGATTTACAACACTAATCTGGATACTCTTTAAATGTAGCTTAAAGTAAATTGGTATTGGTTAAATAAATTGGCCTGACTCAAGAACTATTCAACTGCGCAGGAAATATTATGAGAGTGAAGTATCACTGTCATAATATTTGTTTAATTAGTAGATTACACGCAATGCCGAAGGCTTAACGAGCTTTTCGAGTTAAGCGAGTGTGTCGCTGTTCTTTCAGGATAGCTGCCTATTGTATTTACTGTCCCGCCTAGGAAATTGAGCATCGAGATCTAATATTTTATAAGCAACCAGACAACCGACGCAGGCCGTGCTCAATATATGGTTGACTGACTTCGAACAGGTAAATTTAGTATATTAATTATGTCACATATGATCAAATCATTATCGAGGAAACCGAAGTATGTGTTTATACAGCCATTAAAAACAACCAAAAAACAGCTAGTTTCTACGGCGGTTCTTCACACTTATAGTGCAAACATTCTAGGATAACAATCAAATCTAACAATCTCGAGACTAGATTCATAGCCTGCTTGTGAAGACTCGCCCTACATGACAAACAGATGTAGCATACCAACTAATCCCTGAATACAATCTTAAGCGTCATGTTGAGGCATGCATACAGGGAATGGAACTCTATTCCGTACTTTGCAGTATCCTTCGGTGGCATGTTCCAGCCTTCGTCGAAAGAGTGTTTGCTACCAAGCTTGGGCCGTGGCATCAGCGTCTCGTGATCGTAAAAAACAGCACATTTGGCGAGCTACAGTCAACTCTACGTATTAGACGTCTACCGAAACACTTGGAAGCAGTGGCGTAGCTAGGTGGGCAAGGGCCCCGGTGCATAGGAAATGAATCGGGCCCTCACCCTCTCTTTCCACCCCATCTTTAACATAAGTTAAGTTATCGCCCTTCAAAATTATAGATAGAAAAATAAAAAAAAAACTTCTGAGCAGGGTCGAGGTTTTCTTGCCTAAGGAGCTGGCGAGTTTACAGACCCGCTCTTTTCAGAGCTTAGGTTAGAGGGCCCCCTTAGCTCCGGGGCCCTGGTGCACTGCACCACCTGGCCCTACGATAGCTACGCCACTGCTTGGAAGGCTGCTTTGGTGTATCCTATAAAAAGCAACCGCTCGTTTAATTATATATCTACTTCTTGCGTAGATCTGTGGAAGCGGTTAAGACTAATGGAGGAGACATTAGATGATTTTGATCGGGCATCTTTAAGGTTCCCTTCCTATGGGCTTCCCGGGAAATTATGCAACTGGATTATGTAGTTTTTGTCGTCGATGATGTAGGCTCTGAAAATCACGACTCGATGCTGTTTTTTCTGCATATCAGTGACATGTTTGACATGTTGCAAAACAGCATATGCTTTATAAGTAAAATAACAATTACCAGTCACGTACTAATTCATTTTAAAACTACAGAAATGTATAGAAAAGTCAGATCTTTCATTAATTTTTGGTGTGCAGGTTCTATTTGAGTGTTCCTATGACGGGTCCCTTGTCCTACACATTATTGAGATTATTCTTAACAAATATTATATTTAAATCAGGGTTCGCGGGTATATATCACGATATAAATCAATTGATTTTTTCCTATCTTCTAAACAACACTCATAGATCTATCCTTAAGGTCTGACTCTGAATGATTACTTTTTATGATTAGTCGATTACAAATTAATATTAAAATAAAATTAGTTGATTTATCTCACAAACAAATGAAGATTATTATAATAAAAAAGGTACTTGTTTTATAAGTGTTCATTAAAAATTTCTTTCTTAAATAGATAGACACTAATTCCTTTGTTACCTTTTTTTAATAAGAAATGTGGTATTTCGACACTTGTATTATTTTAGAAATTCCTTTCACATTTTTAAGTGTTTACAGAATGAAATTCGCTTCGTTTTCTTAGCCTGGATATATATCAGATATTTATCGGATATATATATAAAAAAATCGGACTTTTTCGAATTCTGATTTAAATGTTCTACAAATAAAAAATGTTGTGATGTAAAATAAATATTGTCGTAGATTTAGTAGCAACAATACAGCGAGTAATCGGATTTTTTGGGTTGTTGGAAAAGCTGAAATATCTTGCTGGTTGGGCTTTGTGCTAGCTCGTCTGGGTAGGTACCATCCACTCATCAGATATTCTATCGCTAAACAGTAGTACACAGTATTGGTGAGTGATCCAGTGCAACTACAGGCACAAGGGACTTCCAAGGTAGAACGAATCTCCATTCAGTTCTTTCCAAAAGTTTAAAGAATAATTGTGCATATAATTATGCTTGTCCAAATTATCCAGTGTTTTTTTATTTTATTACCTAGCCTGGGCTTATATTGAAAGACAAATATGCAAAGAAGCATTAACTGTTATGTATGTCTATGTGTCCTAAGAAGAGCTCTATTTTTTTGGATTCCTCTGTCCCAGTAAAAATATCATTCATACATAAGTAAGTATAATTACTTGTTTCATAGGATATTTTTTTAATAAATTAGTAAGAAATATTTTTCAACACCCCTGGAAACAAACATTCAGTTGTGCTGCTGTTAACAATCAAATTTCAGAGATACTCTTGATGCTATAAATATGTCCAGGTATTGATCGAGACACCCGATATAGAGTACTAGTGTAATGTATTTAGGTCGACCAATGAACGTCGAACAAATAAACTTCATCATGGCCACTTCGACAAACAGGCGACAACGCATGTGCAGGTGCACCAGGGGTCACCCCGATTCTAGGAATTACCACTGCAATATATTTTGTTGGACCAATTGAAATCGCACACGCAAACTGCACCATTTTGACAACGCATGCGCCGTGTCTACTACTGCGTCGAACGTTTTCTTTGTTACTAGCTACTACTAGATTCCACATTTATACACAATATTATGAGGACCAGCTAAATATTTAATATAAAATTTTCAAATTCGCGTAAATTATGAATGTCAATCAAGAATATTTTCTGATGGGTCAGTAGCCAATAATTTAAAATCTGATGTTTGTTAAAATAATTTCAGCGCATATATCGAGTCTGGCGGCTTACGATTAGACCGTGCCATTTATAGTAAGGATATTTAAATATTATAATACTTTTAAATAATATATTTAATGTTGATTATAGACTCCTCGAGACATGATTATTCGGATTGCGTGTCTTTTCTGCCTCATTTTTTCTCATGAGATGTTGTATTTTGACTATTTATCTTATTTAATCGTAACTCACTGGACGCTTATTATATATATAAGACGTTAGTTAGTTAGTTCAACCTACTCAGTCTTGAGCTTCGTGCTTAAACTTACTCCACGTTTTTCAGATACCTTTAATATCCGTTACAATGCTACGGTGCCACTGCTTTTTAGCCCTTCTTTTTTCCTCCAGTTTTAATATTATATTATTTTAGAGATATGGTCCTGGTCTTTTAAGAAGTGAGGCCGATCCAGTTCAATTTAAATGAAATTAAAAATATTTGTAATTGCTCGGCTCGAAAATTTTGCGTAGAGTATTTTTTAATAATCTTTAATTTTTTTGTTTCAAGTATGAACATTTGCAACGGAGAAGTAAATAAAAGTTATATTGTAATTGAAAATATTACAACGGATTAAGCATTTTTTTTTTGGTCTCGAATAAATATACTTGAAAACTTACTAGAATGATTAAACTAGACAGCTAAAACCTAAAAGTGGAAAACTAATATCCAGTTATGATAAGTCTTAAAATATAATATATCATGAGCTAGTTAATACTACTAATCTTCTAATAACCTTTACATACTAATAGTACCTAGTGGATCAATAAGTTTGGATCATTATTATCATAAAGCATTTGAATGTACCATGTCGGTCAAAAAACATTATAATTTATTTATTTAACATTACTTATCATGTGGCTTTAACTTATTAATTGTTTGATATTAAATGATCATTGCTATCCATAAATTGTATGAATATTTCTTAAATAGTGAAACTACTGGCAACTATTTGATCTAATATGTTATGTCTCTTGCGCCTGCTATTAAGTACAGTGCTTAATGCAAATACCTATTCACCCTTCAGAACTGGATTATAGCTATATATTTGGCACTAATAAGTATGTTAACCCAAAGATCTTTGGGGGAGGCCTTCGGCTGACATGAATGAGTATGTTAACTTCCTACAGAAGTTAGGCAGTAGAATATAAAAAAATAAATAGATTTAGTGCTGCCGTCAGTAAAGTAAGTAGGTACATAGAATTATAGTGGAAAAAAAATTCTGATGTTATACCCATTTTAAGCGAATTCATCTAAAATAAAATGAGCTATTGCAATATTTTTTCAGGTATATTCTATATCGATACAATCTAAATAGGTATTCAACGGGTTACAATATACAAATATAGTATACAAATTTTAAAATTTTCTTTTGCAATCATAATTATTAAGTACCTATATTAAAACAACGAGTCCTACAATGCACAGATTGATCGACATGCTGAATAGTTATCATTACAACACTATATTTTTTGATATTCTACTAAAATAAATACAAACTGTATATTAATCGCCTAGAAGATGTTCATTGGTCAAAATATGAATACACTTAATTGGTTTTCATTTTTGTTGCGAAGTGAAGTTGTGAAGTTATAATTCAATAAAATTTTGGATTCACGTATTACTATTATTTTATTCTGTCTCTAATTTACCGTAAACCATTTATATATTGAAAAATACAGAAAAACAGCTGTTATTTTTATTTTATTGATTTGTTTTACTATTCATAATCGGTAAGGAAAAGTTATAATACTACAAATTAATATAAAATATTTTAACATTAGCAGCGAGAATGTCCTACTTCCACAATATGGAATTGCAATATGTCAGTGGCAACATTCGAGAAAGATCAATAAATAAGGCAGCTAGAGATAGCGTAGAAGCGACGGCTCTCACGGTAGTCGGCAGTGCAGTTCTACTTTCAAACATACATGGAGTGATTCGTATTAAGTCGAATTTTACTGTGTGAAATTATAATCTTTAATTATTTACTGAATAACTGAATGAGTGGTAATTAGTTAAATAAGTTATGCCGTAAAATGTTTCTGTTTTCAAAATCGGGCATTTTTTTATTTTGCAAGACTTACCTGTGAATTAGTTCGTTGTGACTGATACACTGTTCTAATTTAATTTAGTTTAAAAAGTGAAAACTGATAAAAAAACACTAGTATAAAAGTGTGTGCATATTACTGAAACAAATACATTTTCCACCCCGCTAAGGACACTATCTGACTATTAAGTATATTCGTAATAGAAACTCATGTAGTTTGTAACTACTGGGTACATTTTCGACGCGGTCTCGACACTATAAAGGAAGCGCAATGAATACTCCTTGCTTTAGTGGGGGCTCCGACAGGCTTATTCACGAAGCCGATCAACTAATATCGTATATTGAAAGAGGCTCCACAGTACAAAAGTTTTATCCTCGTAAGCGTCCCGAGCGTCGCATGTTGTCTGTGCGCCGTGAAACCCACCAAGTGATCTGGTTCAGACAAGGAACCCTGACCCGGAACGCTTTCGAAGGTTCCATAGACATTCGAGATATTAAAGAAGTGAGGATTGGTAAAGCATCAAAAGATTTTGAGAAATGGCCTGAGGAGACAAAGCGACTGGAGAACTCTAAATGTTTCACTATTTACTATGGCACAGAATTTAAACTGCGCTTGTCGTCATTTGCAGGTAAATAGTTTTATAAGTCACTGCCAAGTTCTGGTAATAAAAGCACTATGTGAGATATTGCTTTATTGTCTATATTTGTCACGGTCAAGGCTATGAGTACATTTGTTATGCTTTCATATAAACGTACATATGATTTGGCATTTAAAATGAACTCTGCTTACATTACAGCCCAAACCGATAAGGAATGCGAAGCTTGGAAACAAGGCTTAAGGTTTCTCATTGAAGAAGCCATAAATGCTTCATACCCTTTACAAATAGAGAGGTGGCTGAGAAAAGAATTTTATGCCATTGAAAACCACAATGAGAAGTTAGTATATTGTTGAAATATGTTTTTTTGCTTAAAAATATTACAATATTTGATTAAATTGTATATTGCAATATTACAAATTATAATTATTTATAGTAGGTTATATAAAAAACAAATAATATGAGAATTATGTTATTCTATATACAAATAGACAAAGACAAAACAGTTAAGTTCACTTTTCTTCATGGGTGAATCAATTTATTTTTGCATTTGTTTGGCTACTAGTGACAAGATCTCTTCGACATCTCTCGTCAATAAAAGTGATCAAAACAGGACATTTTTTGTTATGATTCATATTGCATTTAGAGCATAGACATTATTATGTTTATATTTCAACTTCTGGTTAAACGCTATAAATTTGTAGGTTTTCTTAACTGAAAATTCATTACTCTTTTATTTATTTAAGAAAAATAATATTAATGAAATTAAACTAATTAAGCAATATATGTATACATATATACATACAGGTTTCAATTATTTAATATAAATATCTAAAACTGAAACATATTGAGAATTTTTTGATAAATTATATAAGTGAAACCAGAATTGGTTATGAACTAATAATGTATTTCCTTTGATCAGAGTAACACTGAAGGATGTCAAAGGATTTTTACCAAAAATCAATTGTAAAATTGCAACGAGTAGATTAAGGGATTTGTTTCAAGAGATTGATAACAACAGGAGAGGGGAAATTGGCTTTGATGATTTCTCTTCCCTCTACCACAGACTTATCTTTGATGAAAATGTAAGTTGTGTTCTTATTTTCTTTGATATAATCTTTATTAAAGCATGTGCTTGAAGTGGAAAAATTGCTTACACATAAGTTACTTACTACATTGTTAATTTTATAAATGTAGGGGTAAATCCACTTTACATAGACAATATGTTGTCAGCATATTGGGAGGAACACAAAATAACTGGTAAATATTTATTTATCTAGCAAAAATAATTTATTAATAAAATAAACTTTTTTGATTAAAGTGAAAGAGTAAATGAGTGAAGGGAAACAATCTAGCAGACTTTGCTTGCTTCTTTGATGTTTATCTAAATGATTATTTTTACAAATTGATTAAAAAAAACGGATTATATTTTTATGATAATAGAATCAGGTTCATCATTAGGCCACAAACAATAAAAATCTGATGAGCTTATTGGCAACCTGGTTTCTTAAGTATCTACTGGATTTTGTTAAAATTGTTGTAAAGTGGCTCTTACCCTCAACTTTCCAATCAATGTTTTCTTCAAATTTGTTGTACTTCAATATATTTATTTGCAGTAGAGCTTGAAAATGCTTTAATTTTTGGAATAATAAAGCAAAATAAATGTTTATGTTGCCAGTTGCCAAGTTATTCAGTTATGAATGATTTTACATTAAAGCTTATGAATTATAAATGTTACCGACTAAATTTAACTTGGAAATTGAGTACAACTTCAACTATAACCATAACATGTTAAAGATTAACCAATGTAAACTACTAAAAAACTATAAACTATGCAATAATGCATAGTAAATATCAGCCACTCAATCAGGCTTCTGTAACGGTCAGCAATATCACCTTTATGAAATTGCTGGTTGACACGGTAGGATCTCGAAGGATTAACGTCTATTAGTTTTTAGGTACGCACACACACTGAGTAAAAGTATAAACCTTTGTTTTTCTGTTCATTACTATTGGGTAAGCTTTATCTTACAATATTGTTTGATATCACCAATGATACTATTTCTTTTGAACACATATACTGATATTTATATTAAATTCAACAAGACACTGAAAAAAGGAACTACTTTTATAATAATATTATTAACTAAAACCTTCTTCTAAACGAGTGGCATGTTCTGGTATAAGTTTTACGGTATATAATATTACTTTAGTAGTTCGTTTAGTTAAGCGTTTCAAACAAAACGTCTCCTCATTTATAAGTATTGATGATAGTCGGTAACATTTACTTGTAGTAGATAAGCTCGCGCAATACCGAGGTATAGTAGCAATGTGGTTCATGTTGTGTTTGTGCCGATACGAATACTGCAACGCAACGCGACCTATCCACAGAACATTCAAGATATATTTGACACGTACAACCTATACTGTGTCAATGGTACATCGGTATTGTTGCGCGATTTCCAAAAGTTTCTACTAGCCGAGCAGAACGATCGCCTCGGTGAAGATGAGGTTCGCTCGTCACAGTTCATTAGGGACTACTTGAGAGACCCGCAGCGAGATATATACGAGCCTTACTTCAAGCTGAACGAGGTGAGTGGTCAACAAACGTAGGTATACGTATGTTGTTATGTTTATAACTGTACTTCATGAATTATTCATTACGTATGTATATGCCATTTGCAGTTTGTCGAAATGTTGTTTTCTAAACAAAATTCAATATGGGACAGCAAAAACGATTACGTAACTCAGGATATGACGAGGCCCCTATCCCATTACTGGATAGCATCCTCGCACAACACGTAAGTGTATGCTATGATAAGTTTAAGATAGTCAAATTCGAATTCAAAAATGTTTAATTTGCATTATTTCTGTAGGTATCTCACCGGCGATCAGTTTTCAAGCGAATCGTCATTAGAAGCATATGTGAGGAGTCTGCGGGCCGGTTGTCGGTGTATCGAGCTAGACTGCTGGGATGGTCCAGATGGAACCCCCTTTATTTATCACGGTCACACGCTTACCACTAAAATTAAATTCATGGACGTTCTACGTACAATTAAGGAACACGCATTCGTAACATCAGACTATCCTGTCATACTGTCGATCGAAGACAACTGCTCTCTTCCGCAACAGCGGCGCATGGCGGGCGCCTTCCAAGACGTTTTTGGGGAAATGCTTTTGGTTCAGCCAGTTGAGAAAAATGAAACGAAGTTGCCTTCGCCGCACGATTTGCGTAGAAAGATCATTTTAAAACACAAGAAGCTTCCAGAAGGCGCCGAGGAAACTTCGTTCGCATTCCGTCAAGAAGAGGGCAGGGACTTAGATCTCCGTAACACTATAAAAAATGGAATCCTTCTCTTGGAAGACCCCGTAGACAAGGAATGGCATCCGCATGCCTTTGTGCTCAGTGATAACAAGATGTACTACATGGAAAATTACACTAGCCACGATGAAACAGACCTCGACAGCGACGGGGAGCCGGACCTAGAGATAACTGCCGTGTCTCAAAACGAGTTGCACTTCGCTGAGTGCTGGTTCCACGGGAAGTTGGCCGGTAACAGACAAGAGGCGGAGGAGCTCCTGCGGGTCCATGCGCATCTTGGAGACGGCACGTTCCTGGTACGCGAAAGTGTCACATTTGTCGGTGACTATTGTCTCTCCTTTTGGAGACAAGACAAGGTTAACCACTGTCGGATCAAGTTGAAGCAAGAACGAGGTGTCACAAAGTACTACCTTATTGACTCAGTTTGTTTCGACAGTTTGTATAGTCTCATTACGCATTACCGTCAGCATCCCTTGAGGAGTCAGGTTAGAAGATTCCCGGTATTTATGTGCACTTGTGTTGTATAAGGGTTATTTGATGTTGACTTTAATGGTTTTGTGATACACATTTAATTGTTATGTGTAGGAATTCCTGATAACATTGAAGAAGCCGGTGCCACAGCCCAAAAAGCACGAGGGCAAGGTGTGGTGGCAGCCGAACTGCTCCCGTGCTCACGCCGAGGAGCTGTTGCGGAAGACGAACATCGACGGTGCCTTCCTCTTGCGGCCCAGCGAAAGGGAGCCCGGCTTCTATGCGATCAGCTTCAGGTACGTACTTCCTACCTTCCTTCATACTGCTCGCTTTGAAATTCGCAGAAAAATTCTTCCGTTGCATAATATTTCGCACTTGACTCAATCGCCCTCCCGCTCTATAGAACAGAAAAGGAGATAAAGCATTGCCGCGTTAAGCAAGATGGCCGGCTGTTCACGATCGGCACATACAACTTCGAGAATCTCGTAGACCTCGTCTCCTACTACGAGAAACATCCTCTCTATAAGAAAGTGAAGCTGTGGTACCCGATCAACGACGACATCGTGAGGAGAAACATGACGGTGATTATAGATTATAGTAGTTGTAGATATTTTTAGATAAGCTAACGGTTTCATTGATGTGAGTTTAATTTTCCTATTTTTATAAAATATAAATTTCTAAGATCATTTTGAATTTATTGTATGTTTGATAAATAATTTCTAAAATGTTTTGTTTGCGTCTCGAATATGTATGTATGGCGTGTGTTCATAATAAATTCATCAACTCGCAGGAACCAGACGACAGCTCGGTGTACGGAACACCTGGTTACATGGATCCTGCATCATTTATTTCCAAGGTAATAAATTTGAATATACAAATTGTCTCAGAACTTTAGTTACCGTCTGATTTCTGATCTGAGCTCGTTTTGTTGAATCTTTTTTTTATAATATTCGCACTTTTAATATAGGGTTGAATTTGATTTCGTCGGTATGTATTTGTTTTTAATTCTGCGAGGAAGTTTATCCCTCTCAAATGTCATTCCATTAACCGATCGCGGAATTTAAATAATGTTTCCTAGTGATGACGTAAGCAAGGTACGAATATATTGTGCAGATAAATATTCCTACGGTATTCACATGGTTCCGCCTCCAATATTGACGATAAAAAGTATATCATTGTTTTAAACATTAAATGGGTAATTTTAATTTATTTGAATAAAAGTCTATTATTATAATTTGTTTAACACGAACATTGTTTTATGTATGTATGATACAAATAAGCCTTATTAGTTTTATCCCGAGAATACAATTCTTGTATTTATATAGTTGGGTTTCTATTAATATTATGTATTTGGTTGATTTCACAATTTTTATCTTTATTTAAATTTGAAAAGTTTGATGGAACATAGAAATAGTTATGTGACCGATGCTCTCGCACCAGGTGACGGTGAAGGCGCTCTACGACTACCGAGCGCAGCAGGAGGACGAGCTGTCGTTCTGCAAGCACGCCATCATCACTAACGTGGACAAACCCGACGAGGGTTGGTGGCGCGGCGACTACGGCGGGAAGAGGCAGCACTGGTTCCCCGCCAACTACGTGGAGGTGATCGAGCCGTCGCACGTGCCGGACATGGTGAGTGACTCGGTAGCAAGCCTTCCCCTCGCATTAAACAAGCGTGTCATTGCCAACTTACTGAGTTCCGTCGTTTTATTCTAACAGACCAATATCGACAACGAGACAGCAGCTCTCGGAGCCTTACAGAAAGGTGTAGTAGACGTTCTCGGCGCCGTGGTGGAGCTCGTAGTCGGCGAACAGAGCGGTTCCGCTCGTTGGATTGTACGTATACAGAGCCCGGCCCTGTGCGCGCCCTTCGACATGGCGGCGCCCACCCGAGAAAACGCGTTGGAGTGGATGTCCGCGATCAAGGAGGCCGCTCAAAGCGCCAGCGCCAGGTCCCTGATCAACAAAAAGATGGAACGGACTTGGCGGATCGCAAAAGAAATGTCCGATCTTATCATCTATTGCCGCTCGGTGACTTTCAACGCCGAGAGACTTCGGAACGGATTCGTCTATTACGAGATGTCGTCCTTCCCGGAGAGCAAGGCCGAGCGACTGATGTGCCAACAGGACACCAGCTTCTTCACGAAGTACCACGCGGTGCAGCTCAGCCGGATCTACCCGAAAGGGCAAAGAATCGACTCGTCGAATTACAACCCGATACCTTTCTGGAACGTGGGCTCGCAGATGGTGGCGCTCAACTATCAAACGTCCGACAAGTCCATGCAGGTCAACATGGGTAAATTTAAGGAGAACGGAAACTGCGGGTACGTCCTGAAACCCGACTTTATGTTCGACGAGGGCTACAATCCGTACGACAAGGGTAGCATCACAAAGAGAGTCACCCCGATTAAGGTGATGCTGCGGGTGATCGGTGCGAGGCATCTCTGCAAGACAGGCCGCGGGACGGCCTGCCCCTTCGTCGAGGTGGAGATCATCGGTGCAGACTACGACAGCGGCATTAAACTAACCACGAGAACCATCAGTGAGTATACCACTCTAAACACGATACCTTCCTCGTTGGCATTCAGTATCCCGTGGGTCATCTCGGAGTCGGTGAAGGAAATGATCTAATGAGGCGAATAATGTCCTTAACACAATACAATCATCTTCTTAACTTTATATAAATAATAAATATTTATATAAATATGTCTCATGTATTTTTAACGATTGACTTTATTTTATATATATATAATTAATTTTGTATATAATAATGTGGAGTATATGTGTTGGCTTCCGACGTAAAGACGACAGGAGACGAGGAGAAGTCACAAAAGCCCTGGAGGTTCTACCGAAAGCAATTTGCACGCAAAAGCTTAGGTCTCACAGCTTTCAGCGAATTTGCAGTATAGCACTAACACTGTCAAGAGGAGAAGCCCATAGAATATTTCCTTATACCCAAGACGGTCTTTCCTCATTTCAATGAAACAAGGGGAGATTTGTTTAACAATTTCGAAGTAGATTTCTTGTAGTTGGTCTGTATTTTAATATTTTATGTAACGGGCGCATATTTGACACAATCATGACAGTCGACACATTAAATTACATATAAATTAAACATCAAGCAGTAACCGCCACTATCACACGATCAAATCTGCCTGAGTAATATTTCTCCATTTCACACATTATATAGATTTCCACGTTATTATTATTAACTATTTAATATTCATATATTTTTAATAAGTCTTGTGTTTTTCACTGTAACTTCAACTTGGTCAAAGTTTAGTTGATTTCACCGCGGATTCGGAGTAAGCTAGGTGCCAGTTACCACATGATTTTAGTCCGATATGTCGGAAACTCTTAATCTTATGTTAATTTTAACCCACCACTCACGTCTTTAACATTTTAATCTTATAATTTCAAATATATTTTTTTTACTTTTTAAACGAGTGTGCGGCTTCAGATTCTGGGTATCTAGCCTACTTCAAACCTGTGGCGCCTCCTGTCCTAACGAGTATTAACTGAGGACCTATTCTGTAAGAACAAATTTGAAACTCGATGTTGTCTGTTAGAAAATATGCAAAATTGTCTATATTATAATATTGTCAGGGTGCGCGCATCACAATGGCGTGTCACCTTAAGTCGGTTATCAATATTTTACGATCGGGTCAAGCTTCGAGTGTCACGTTTGTCTCTTACGGAGTATCTTTGACTCGTTCCGATACATATCTGATGTAATCTGATGAAATCTGATGTTACAATAATACTTTTCACTTTCAAGATGGAAAACTTGTTTCATTAAAAATTACTTGTGAATATGACGACACTAAACTTGAGCGCACGTAAAATTACCTGAAACAAGTGAGGAGTGCGACTTTGCATACTATATCTATAATAATTTGTCGTGAGTTATTTAAATTCAGAAATATATGAAGTTAATTTTTCATCTTGAAAGTGAAAAACTTATATCATGATTTCTCCTAGGCCATAGTTTCTCAACCTGTTCAGGCCCGAACCTCCAGAACACTATTTTATCAAAGTTCTAACACGTTTTGGTGACCCATAGCTCTTCCATAGTTACAACGGCTTTGTAACTCTTTGATCGTATTCGTGAATCAATCCTCTATTTCTTACAGTTTAGTATCGCACCATTTTGAGGAGGTTAGTGAACCTAAGATAGTGATCTTTGTGTCTAAATCATAAGAAAAGCTACCTTAAGTTTATTATTAAATTTACCCGGGTCCCAAGGTTGGGAAACATGGTCCTAACTTGAATACAAACTGCATATATAACATTTGACTATAAGACTTGTAACCAATTAATATTTTTTATTCGTTGTAGGGCGAATTGTAAGGTTGTTAAAACGTTGTTGTGACGACGTAGTGGGTCAGTTATTTACAGTTAGACATTAATACTTTTCTTTTTTTCTTGTATCGCCTTGACGTTCAGTTCCCGCTTCTCATGGTAGCTTTAGACATTAGTCGTTGTGCACGGTAGTCGTGTCGATGTTGTTCGCCCCACTGTGACGGTACTGATGCCCCCGATGCCTCCTCAGATGACAACGGAATCAATCCCGTATGGAATACGATATGCGAGTTCGAAGTGGCCAATCCGGACCTCGCCCTCATAAGGTTCTTGGTCCAAGACGAGGATATGTTCGGAGACCCGAATTTCATCGGCCAGGCCACCTACCCATTCCGCGGCATCCGTTCCGGCTACAGGAGCGTCATCCTCAACAACGCCCACTCGGAGGAGCTGGAGCTCTCGTCTCTGCTCGTCCACGTATCCTTTAAAGAAAACTAAATACATCGAGCAGGAAGGCAGGTTTCCGGTCTGTTTTGTAACATAAGCGTTCGTTTTGTTGTATTATCAAGTAGGTAGAGGGCTTGGGTAGTAGGTGGAGCGTGGTGCTGGAAGAGTGAGCTATTGTCGCAGTCGACAGTTGTATCAAAATTTCTATGAGCTTCATTGTAATTAGTGAGAGTTATTGTAATGTTATATAATATTTATTTGTATACAGATCTGATACGCACAAAAAAGCTTATAATAAGTGTAAACAAACGAATTTAATGAATAAACTTCGATTTATTCCGTAATCAATCCCGGCAGACTGAGTCGTTTTGTTCGTCTGGTTGTATTATTTGTAAGGAGACGTGCAAAGATATATTTTGACTCAGTCGGACGTTATGTACACGTGCCGCGGAACGGAGATGCCTCACTTAGCTTTATATTTTGAGTGAATTCTGCGAATGAACTCACTCGCAGGCAACTACTATTAAATAAGTCTATTATATTGTATTCTTTAAAATTATTTTATATAATTATATAATTTTTGATATATTTAAAACACTTTAAAGGTGACTTCTCTATTGGAAAATAAATTATTGTGTAAGAAATAATTAAACCTATATATCATGTATCCGTAGTTTGTTTACTGCGTCTGAATTTAGTGTTTTTAGTAGAAAATAATCTTTACAATTATTTCACCGTGGAATCATTTCGTCAATATTTTTACATAAAAATATTAAAACAAGTGCTTCTGTTATAATGCTACGTTCTCGCGTTCACGTCTATTTGATTATCGACAAACAGTGACTATTGTTACTGTCAGTGCGTTGAGTAATTTAGAATTGCTATAACAAGTATTTCTAATTAATTCGAATAAAATTATAACAAAATATTATAACATTTTGTAAAACATAGTTTCGTTTTCACGTAACGAAAACGTGTTACGTGTTTTGTATATTGTTTAATTTGTAAACAATATATTATATAACTATGTCGACGTATAAAATATTTTCATAAATTTATATGTTTTAAGCGTAATCGTCTTTTTAATGATCAAGTTAAACCTATTTCCGGTTCGTTTGTAATATGTCGTCGCTCGGGCTCACTGGTCAGTGTAAATGTGTAACGAGAGAGCCTACGATGGAAACAAGACTTGTATTAATAAGACGATTAGCTTAAACGTGAATAAAATTATACTAAACGAACGTTCGCCTAGATATTGACTGAGAATGAAATTTGAAAAGAGTGATCGCCAATATAATTGGTCATTTAAGATACGTACAGCGCCGGCGGGGCGATTCTGTAAGGACTCACTACGTATCTCGATCGTGAAACGTCGTGCGACTGTGAGCTGATCTACTGTGATACGCCATTTTGATACGTGTATCCTATCAATTTTATAATTATTATTATAGTCAATGTCGCGTATCACTCTGACATTCCACTCTCGTCTGCGGTGAGTTTCGAGTTTCTGCTTACAGAATAGCCCTGCGTGTTATGTAGCGGAATGGATATATAAACGATAAGAATGTTTAGCATTTCGCTTACGTGCTCTGCTATATACTTATATTGTATTTTATTAGATTAATTGAAAATATATATACTATGTCATGTGAGAAGCTTGTTTTTGTTATTATTTACATGAATTTTGTAAATTCTTGCACTGAATCGAAAATATAATACGCCGATGAAAATGGACGCCAGTGATTATGAGTAAAACTCGACAAGCTTCGTTTATTGTATCATATTTTCGATGAAACTTTTGAGGAAACCCTCGCGGGCCACATGGAATACGGACGTCTGGGTAATAAGGTGGAAAGTAAGAATATACTCTCCCGTTAAGGAAACGGTTACATTAAATTTGACTTAGCGGTGTGCAGTAACCGGCGAATCGGATACTTCGTGTAAACCGATAAAGTGTTTGTTTAAAAATAAGGAATGTAGCCACAAAAAGAGAAGCCACTCAGACGGCGTATTTTAAGACATCCGACCGGGAACGTTTCGGGATATAAAACATTAACAATTTGCAACGAAATGTTATTCCTATATCCGTCCGTGGTCCGACACGTCGTGTACATATTTAATGCATTTGTATCGATTATTCAAATGAGACAAGAACGGGACCGCGCCAGCCGCCCGCCAGTCCGCAGCTGCGAGGCGAGTCCGTCCCGGGTCCCGGCGTGAGTAGCTCTACAGATTATTCGCGTTATATATTACTACACTTGGATATCGACTGCAGCACGCGGTAAACGCATAATTTAGTCTAAAAACACTTAAATATCGACCTTTTTTATTACAAATTTATTAAAACGAAGTTTGTATGAAATATTCGAATAGTAGAATATGATATAATAAAGGGGCAACCGTCCGCGTTCGTTTTTTCAAATATTTTTCATAATTTAGGTAACGTGCGACCAGAGGGCAGCGTAAGCTTAGCGTTTCAGTGCAGGAATGTTCTCGATCCTTTAGATTTACACTTCATTTATACCGTCGAATATATTTGACCTCTGACATCATGTCCTTATGAATATTTCTATTGAAAAGTATATAAAAATTAATTGACATACTAGTGTCATCTACGTGTTTAATCATAATAAAATTTATCCTCATATAATCAAATATTAAAAAAATTAGTACATAAATAAGTACATTATACTATTTATAATAATATCTATCAATAAAAATTCAATAGAATTTGTACCAGGACCGGTCGCCAATAAACCTTCCAATCAAGCAACCTGCTCAGAAGCGAGTTTAAAGGGTTGCCAAATAATTTAATACATTTAAGTATCAAAACAAAGCTTCTTCCTCAATCCGTTTAACAACTGAGGCTGCCGTCGTGGATCCGGGACGTTTGGTACAGATCCTATTGAAATTAAATAACGTAAGATTCGTGTTGCTGTTTCAATGGTGCTGTTTCTGTTGTACACAATACCTAAAGTAGTTTGGCAGAAAATATTTTAGGGCTAAATGAGTTCAGTATTGTGTAGAAAAGAACCGCCATTAGTGTATTTTTAAATTAAGGTACTTCAAAGATTTACATTTTATGACGCGAGCAATGCTTTAACAAAATGTGCCAATCAAAGTAACCATGTGCTAAAATATATATTTAGTTACAAATTTCAGTACACTTAACTCAAAACTTGGAGGGGTTTGTTCTGGCTCGACGTGAATTTGATTTGTAATTTCAGTTCTGATGCTATTGTTCACAATCTCCTTATTGTACAATACCTAAATTCTGTGATGTCAGCTTAGAAACGGTAGTAAGAATTTGAGTATTCTCTATTTAGTTAGGACATTAGAAAACTTATTGCGTTTTAGTATAAATAATAAACTTCGTAACTTCCTGTGAGCACGTTTGGAAACAACAACATTGCCATAGGACGTGCTCCTGTATACGTATCGTTGCTCTTGACGTTACACCATGACTGCTCGCATGTATTCTATCCACATCATCTTGATCTTAATAGATGTTCGTAATGTGTAGTATTGTTAAATAAAAAAATATATAACCAAAAAACAATTATAATCTAAATGTAGTGATATACATATAACCAATATATATGTTAATGTGTGTTATTAGTACAATATACGCCCGACCCGTCCAGCTCGGAAGGGCGAGGTTTTAATAAATACGTACGTTTATCGTGTACGTACTAGTATTCTGTTGCATTTTTAAATATCTAATTATATCATTTTAAACTGACTAAGTTTTGACTGCTGCTTGTAATAACAAATTAATTTTAATTTAGCTAATTGTTTAAATACATTTATAAGTTTTTCAGCTGTGACTTCTAAAAATGTCTTGTTTTTTTTTAATATTTTCTTCGCAACTAAATTTGAAACGTCGCGCAACTTTGCATTTATTTATTGTATTTAAATACGATAGTTTACTCATGTTGTCTTTATTAAATAAGTAATATACTTGATGTAGATTTAGAAATAAAGTAATTGTTATTGTCTCAACTATTTTTTCATTTCTTCTTCAATCATCATTCAATGAATAAATATGATATTACCTATGTATTCATTTTGACGCAAGACTTATTACTCACGAATATTTGACATTCCGTAAGCCATTAGAGCAAAGTTTACACGGAATATGTTGACATTAGGTACTATGGCATTACAGCTCTGGAAACTTTCCAGTCCGTTTATATCGGTCAGTAGTTAGAAGGACTTCTCCTAGGTAGCTGTGGTTATTGTTTTACGGCGAAGATTCGGTTGTTATTGTGGAAATTGCGACCGAAGCAGATCTGTCACGCTGATTATCATTTATCAGTAAAAAAGAAAAACTAAATCCCAAAGATAGCTCTGCTACATTACATCAGATAATACAATTGTAACATTATCCTGTTTTGCTTAATTTTCATGACAGAAAGCTTTTTTATCAGAATAACGAAAATGTTATAACATAATTATTATAAAAACTATTCACAATAGTTCCAAGTAAAGATCTTTAAAAGAAGGAAAGTAATTACTTCAGTGTGGATGACAAAAAGCTAAACACCATAAACATTTTTTACTTAATTATGTATATAAATATTTTGACTAAATCTCACTATAATAAATTAAGTTTATTAATTGTTATCATACATTAAATAAGTACCTATATACATAATCTATCAGCTACTTTATAAAATTATAGGTTTGTTTACTCGTAAAGGCACGCCCCGTCGATTTAAATTATCGGAGCGACTTAGTCAAAAATTAAAATCTAATTAAATTGTATATTTTTATGTCTTTTTTCTTATATTAGTCATTTTACACACTAAGTCATCTTGTAAACATAAGGGCGGAGAGGCGCGCCTTCGTGATTGAATTATACAATTGAAGCTTGTTTTGGTGTTGATAAATTACATTATTATACAATTAATTTTCGTTTCGAGCAAATTAAAGTTCGATAACTTTTTCTTACAGTAAAACGTAAGGCTGTTGACAAATAATAAATATATAGTATAATAGTATCAATAATTAGTATTTTTAAAAACTTTGAATTAATTAAAATAGAGTTTAATTCTTTTAAATTTAAACGATATTCTCAAGCGTTGGCTTATCAATTGTTAAATGTTTTATTCATAGGTTTTGAGGGGAGGTTTTTACAGTGCCTGAAATTGAATTACGTAATTATAATAAAGATTTAATATAAAAGTGGATTGACCGCGTTTAAAAAGTAACATATTAAAATGTATAAATTATTTATAATATTTATTCAATTATATATCACCAAAAATAATAATTAAATGTCGCGAATAATGATAAATAATTTCATTATAAATCTACGAGATCTACAAGATATAAAATTAGAACAATATCATTGTGTCAACACAGTATGTCATTAAAATTAAATACCTAGTAATTTACAAAAGTAAAAACTTCATAAACGTATTTTATGCAAAATTATAAAAATACTTGCTATTATTATTTTTGGTATGGTTAAATTTTACAAATCAGTATTTTTAAAAATCCTAAAATGACCTAGCAACACTATCATTTTATCTGTGACGTTTTCACGCGAAGTTATTTATCTACCGGAGTCCGGAGACAATTTATTTTATTACATTGATTTTCTATTGTGTATAAGTGATAACGTTTATATCAACCTAGCTGAATTAAAACTCAAAACAAATAGCAATAATTCTTATTCTTAATATAAAAATGTTATATGTTCATTTTAGAACTGCCCAATGGCCGTATTGTTCGAGTGTCAATAATCAGTGTTTGGCCGTGTGGGATTAAATCGAAATGTTTCTATTCAGGAATGTGATTATGGACAGTTTATGGTGGAGGAAATGTTTACATCTGTTGATACTGTTCATTTTCTTAAAGTTAAATGTTGTTAGCGGTGAGTATTGAGTTGTACATTTATGAGGCATACGATTACACATTATTTATGGGGCTGGACTTGCTCTCGACACATTATAGATTTTCTTGACCGTAACTTAAAAGCTGGCAAAACTTAAAGCAATCAATCCTCATTTTAACGTCACAAAATTTTAATCTTCTATAAAATGTAGACAGATACAGACCAACGAATTTCGTTTTGTACAAAGGTAGCAATTGATTACAAGTATGTCTTAATTCTAAATGATTTGAGATATACGTCTATTAGATTACATTCAGTTATACATTAAAAGAAACATTTTAATTCAATCACATACATAAGACATTAAATAAGACAGTTGATCAAGTCACCATGTCACAGCAGTTTAAAATGATGTATTTCTTAAAACAGGGCTGAAGTGTTACTGCAACAGTGACAGCCCTAGTTGTCCAAACTCGACATGTGAGACGGATGGATTTTGTTATGCTTCATATGCTCTGGACAACGGAGAGCCCAAACACACCTACCAGTAAGTAGAACACATTGCCACTATTTCGTTTTATATAGTTTTGATTGTGATTATAATTTTTCTTAAAATGATCTGGGGTTCATGTAATCAAAATTACTGACTGTACCTTCTACAAACTCTCCAGTTGGGCTATATCATATCTTTCAAACATTAAATTCATTGTAAATCTGTTAATATGATGTTTGTAAAATGCACAGTGCAGATGAAATAGTTGAACATATGTTTTGAGGTACATATTTTGACAAAATAAACTTTTCTATTTGATAAAATCAATTGGCAAAACATCAACACAAATCTCCATTAGTTTAGGTGGCTCTGAGGTACAACTTTTAATCAATTTATATCAAACCGTTGACTTGTGTAGAGAGGTGGCCTTAAGCTGTATGCAAAGAAATGTAGCCTTCCCTCCAGACAATCCAATCAAATGCAGACAGCCAAGAGCCTATTGCTGTAGTAAAGATTTCTGCAATTCTGATGTGGTTTACCAAGAGAAATTCTATAAAGTGCTGAATACATCATCCATGGGTAAGATGTACTGCGCACTTGTGGGCGTGTGATATCGACTTGACAATGCAAATGATGAGTTTGTTTGATGTACTCTTAGAATATAATTGCCTTGCCATTTATGACCTCTAAGTTTTGTGTTGAGATGCCAATATTCTAACAATATGCTTCCGAGTTAGTGATTTGAATATGTACCTACTAAGCGAGGAGATTACTCTCGAGCCGGCCGACTCGTACCTAGTATGTTTGAATGATGTGCCGTAATCTTAACAAACACTATTTTCCGAGTGTGCATTGGTTTTGCTTTAACATACTAAACATAATGTATGGTGGTTCCACTTGCGGCGCAGCTGTATCGAGCTCAAAGCACTGATACCCATCGAGCACCCCTTCAGTTGCTCCACGACGAGAACTAGAAATGAGTCGGTGGTGATAAAATGTTGTAAGTCGCGTGACATGTGCAATCGAGATCTGCGCCTGGAGATACACACGAAGCCGCCAGGTAGGAGCGACGTGGAGGTAGCGGAAGTAGCGCCGGTAGCGCCCCGGTGCCGCTAGTGTGCGCGCCGCCGGCCGCCTGGCGCAGCGCTGGCGCGACTCCGGCCGGGCGGCGGCGCGCCTCGGCTTGCTAATGGCACACGCTGCATGGCTATTTAAATCTTTTTTCGTTCTAATCGTACTAAATTTTCTTTTCTTATCTAGTACTGCACCGGCATTGATCACGCTGTAGGGCACACTCGAATTTACCTCAAACTAATTCTACGATTTGTGGTATAGATGTTGGCACCCGGAAACGATTTTTCCTCCCGGGGACAGACCCATTTGGTGCCGCGAAGCGGAGGCCTCAGATATTTTTTGCTGCGCCACGGACTTCTGTAACCGTGACTTCTTTTCAGGTACGGAAAGTGTAACGAATGTGTCGTCCGGGCGTCCATATGGGTAGCTTTGTATTGTGATGTCCGATGAGCATACTCCGATACTTGTGTATCTAATGGATAATAAACCATTGCATTTGAAGATTACATTAATCATCTAGTTTAAATATATACGAATCAGATGGTTGCAAAAGCATGGGCTTTTTAAAAACAAGTCAGAATGGGGGAAACATATAATTATTTACTGTCACTTAGTTATAAAAATAGGTATATATACGTAGCCAATCGAAGTATCCGAGAGGCGAGTTCCTCATTAAGAAGCACTCTCTTATTATAACCGTTATCGTTCCGACTCGTAATCGTAAAGACGATCGTTTGAACGCTCTTCGAAACAGCCGGAGCACGCGACGTGAGTGATCTACGCCGGTATTTTCTTTTTCAGCATGACCTTATTCGGTACTAATCGCATGTTATAACCATCAACACACTCGAACACTTTGCCGTTTGAGTTTGCAGACGAGGGTTATCGGGATGAAGGTTTCTAATCGTTTATAAACAAGCTAAATTGTACATAAGATATGTTGGGAGGAGCGATCCGATGCGTATTAATCTCGCAAATAATAAATGCACGGTAGAGCTACGCGACACGGTACTGAGGAATATAAAAGTGTTTTTGCTGGTGTGGTGGGAGCTGTCTGTTGTCTAGATACTAAACACTAGTTTTATTTGTTTCGTACGCTTACTGCATGTTGGTGCACAGTGGTTCATTGGACATTTTAATTACTTTTGTTGTTTTATCCGCTTTTTAATTTTTATTAATATGTTACTATTTTATTAATTAGCTATGTTAGATATGTACCCTTCTTAATATGAATCAATTGTTCTTTAAATGAACATTTAACAATTTTAGTCTCGATTCGTTGTCAACATTTGGAGCGAACGGAAACGCTCATCTTGTACGCATTCGTTTAATTTGAAAATAGCTCGCTCCGAGTCGGACCGATTCCCGTCCGCGGCTCACAATGTAAGCATTCGTATCAAGGGCGCCGGCCGCTCTCGAATATGGAGCCCCAGCCGCCGCGCTCCTGATATATATGCGCAATGTTTATTAATTCGCACAAGCTCACGGCCGGCAGTCAGTCGCTCGAGCCTTTAAGACATTCAATAGCCGCCAACCGAGCGACCCTTTCTCCTTCAGTATCATGATAAACTCATTATGAAAGTAGTACGCTTGTATTAGATTTCTCGTGCGAAATGTCGGGACCGGAATAATGTGTAACTGTGTGTGTGTTAACATAAAGAGTCGAGTCCGACAGCGACTACATGGCAGCTGCTTCCGTGGATCATGGGTCTCATGGTGCTGAGTGCGTGCGCTGCCATCAGCTTTTGGTGGGCGCGTCGTTCCCCAAAGACGATAAAGCGCGAGTCCAGGTCGCTATTCGCCCCGGAGGACTCTTTTTGCGAAACTCGCCACCCAATGATGACCGCTACCATACGGGATATGATCGAGTTAACCACTTCAGGCTCCGGCTCCGGTGAGAAACTGAACAAATCTATCTTAAGGAGCTAATATAACCCAACCAGTTTAATCAAATCGGCTCCTACCAATTCCTATACTGTTTCATATTTTAAATTGATCTGTATTCGACTGAATTGTTACTAATGACTTAATCTGCGTCAGGGCTCCCTCTGCTGGTGCAGCGCTCGATTGCTCGTCAGATCCAGCTGGTTGACATAATCGGCAAGGGCAGGTTCGGTGAAGTGTGGCGCGGTCGCTGGCGAGGTGAAAACGTCGCCGTGAAGATATTCTCGTCGCGCGAGGAGAGCTCCTGGTTCCGGGAGGCGGAGATATATCAGACCGTGATGCTGCGCCACGAGAACATACTCGGGTTCATCGCTGCCGATAACAAAGGTGACGCGCCAGTGTTGAGCGCTTTGTTAATATGTATGAGCTCTCGTGAGTCGCGCGGAGGCCTTTGTTACGATTACAATAAAATTACATTATTCACATTGTAGTCGCTTCGCTTATCAATTTATCTCGAATTCCGAGGATACACTCGAATTAGGTGACTCGTTATGTTTACAACGGAAATATAAAAAATAAGACTACAGCGAGTTCGGCGTTAATATTCAAATGACAAAAATACAATCGACAGACAACGGCACCTGGACGCAGCTGTGGCTGATCACGGACTACCACGAGAACGGCTCCCTGTTCGACTTCCTCAGCGTACGGACCATCGACGCGAACACTCTGGTGAAGATGGCGCAGTCCATCGCCACGGGGCTGGCGCACCTGCACATGGACATCGTGGGCACCAAAGGTAATGCAACACAGTCAACACAGCCGAAGTGGCGACCGCCCGCTCTCATTGTCTGGATGCTTTATATTCTCGACAGTTTATCCTTTCTGTGTATTGAATGGCGTGTGAGCTCCGCAAGCGCGGTCTGAAGGTCATAGCAAGTTGCAAATTTAATACGGCTACGGTTAGGTTACATAATTAGTATTTAATTTTTTTTTATTTATATACACTGACAAGCGCCATCTAACTTAAAAAAAGATTTCGTGTGATATTCGTGCAACCGTGATAATATTTGGAATTCTGACGATTATATAGTTGAACTAAAAATTATGTATGTTTTTGTTATTTATAAAATGTTAAAAATATCCTGCTACCTGTCTCAGCTTCGCGCGGCCGGAGTTAACTTTTTACATATTTTTTTTAATAATGCGAAGCGATTTGTCTCTGTTCTTGTTCTATGCTAATCTTCCAGACGCCTCATGTATTTTTACCTGCATGCGTTTATTTAAATATATTGTAATGTCCTGCACTGCCGGCTCAAATTATAAAAAATACATTATGATTAAAATTAATATAATTTTTTGATAAACGCTTACAGTTTAAAGTTTTCATTTAGTATGTCACGTTTTAAAAAAAATGGTTTAATAATGATTTAAATCTAAAAATGCTGCGCCTAGATATTCTTGAATGTTCCACATAATTCTATATTTCTTTAGTTATTCATACGAATTGCTAATTATACGTGAATACGTCTTTATAAGTATGCATAAGAAAATCGAAAAAGTTTAATGCCAGCAAAGCGAATGCTACTTTAATTATTTGTGAATAAAATTATTATGATGCTGTTACATTATTTACTCCGTAGATGTATATTTGCTGTGGGTTTTATTTTACATTTTAAAGAAAATAAAATAGTATTCGAATCATAATATAATAATAATTTGGGTAAAATCGATTTTAATCGATTCGATTGTCAACATTTTGAAAAAAATAAATAAATTATAATTAATCGTTAAAATACGATTTTGATTCGAGTCTTTGATTACTCAAATACATCAATCAGACTCTTGTGTCTCAATGCTTTAGTGAATGAATAACTTAATAAAATATCAGAGTTAATTAATGAATATAATATTTTTTTAATTTCACATTGCGATTGAAGTGGCGAGTAATATAAATGCATTACATGGACTGCGATGGCGACATTTTTTTTGCGTTGAACATAATAATATATTATTTCTATTATTAATGTGTAGGATTTATTGTTGTTTTTTTTTTTACTTTTCCAATTTAAATAGACTATGACTGACTTGTAACGATACATAAAAAAGTCGATTACGATGTAAACGCGCCACACAGCACACGCAACTATAAATAATGATGGGCTCATATCGGCTGTACACAGGGAAGCCGGCGATCGCTCATCGAGATCTCAAGTCGAAGAACATCTTGGTGAAGTCGAACCTGACGTGCGTGATCGGCGACCTCGGGCTGGCGGTGCGGCACAACGTGTCCAACGACTCCGTCGACGTGCCCTCCACCAACCGCGTCGGCACCAAGAGATACATGGCGCCTGAGGTATGGCCTTATCATTTAACTGAAGCTCGATTGCGGTCTTTACTGAACTCTCGCATGTGTCTGTTTCTTTAATACGTCCGACGAGTACTCGTAATAATGCCAGATACGTATATATATACAAGGGTAATTTTCATTGCGATACCCACGAGTTGACCAAGGATGTTGTATTGATACCAACATTACAACAAAGATGAAAGATGAAATTCCGCTGCAATGATCAACCAGGTGCTGGACGAGAGTATGGACTCGCGTCAGTTCGACCCGTATAAGAGATCGGACGTGTACTCGCTGGGCCTCGTGCTGTGGGAGATGGCGCGTCGCTGCGGCTGCGCGTGCGACGACTACCAGCCGCCGTACTACGACTGCGTGCCGCCCGACCCCGCGCTCGAAGACATGAGGCGCGTCGTGTGTCTCGAGAGGCGGCGGCCCGTGCTGCCCAACAGGTGGCACTCCGATCCGGTTAGTGCCTCTGTATTATTTACATACGTATATTATATTGAAGCCAGTCCCTTTGGCCGAGTGGCGTGACACAAGGCTGCAGATCTCGAGGTCCTGGGTTCAAACCCCAGGGCGGGCCGGTAAAAAGGGTTCTTCTATATCATTTCTCAGTAACAACCCAGTCTAGAAGGTAGAAGTGTGTACGCTTTCGTGTCTCGATAAATTCTTTTCAGACATGTCGAGTTTACCATCCCATCGGATTATGAGGGTGAATGGTGAAAGATAGTGTCCTGCAAAGACTTCCTTGAGCTTTACCACCGCGACCGAAATCGGTCAAAACGACTTCATCGTCATATATTGATGCTTAAGATGTTCTTAATTAGACAGCAGGTGGCGGCGCGGCCACTGTCAACATGTACACTTATATGCGAGTTAACTGAGGAGAGACAATGCTATTTGATTAAAATGCAGATATTGTTAACGCAAAAATATAGGTTAGAATATAGGTTTGTTATAGATAACCCTCACTTTGTATTCAGGTCCCTGCTGAACAATAAACGACCTTGCTTTCCGATCCGATCCTTTGCCGATCCACTGATAACAAAGGTTGAACCACGTGTGACCCTCGCGGTTGTGTAACAAAACGAACAATAAGACTGTTTTAAACGTACTCATAGCGAACCAGAACGCCTTACATTTTAATCGGCAGTTCATTACTTCACGAGTACCCGACCAACTGGTTAGCAACGAAAGCTTCGTGATTAAATTATATTTCGAGTTTATTATTCGACTAACATTGAACTAAAAGTTCAGTCAATTGATTCCAGTGTTATTTTGTCGCGAACAAATAAGGTTATTTTAAAATTATTTTCTTCACATCGGTGATTAAAGGTCCCCTACATACATCAGGATACATTCACATGATGCATGTCTATGCAGGTGCTGTCGGCGATATCGAAGGTGATGAAGGAGTGCTGGTACCAGAACCCCGCGGCGCGGCTGACAGCGCTGCGCATCAAGAAGACGCTTGCCAACATCGCCACCGCCGACCATTTCAAACTATAAACGGCCCCCACTACCGGCACCATCGACGACGACAGCATTCATCGCCTTCGACCATTCGACTTAGTCTATAGTGGTACCATTAAAGAATATAGATCTTTAAAAGTAGTTTAGTTGGGGATATTTTAAAATATTTAAGATGGAAGGTTTTGACAAATTTTAGAAGTACTTCATGATGTAATTCTTCCGATAGAGTCGTGTGATATGTCTGTTATGATGAACGTTCGGCGGTCGCGTCGACGTCGAAGGCGACCGAACGCGTGCTCGCCCAACGGCGCCGGGGGGTCACAGGGTGTTTAGAAATTGTAATTGTTGTATATTGTAAGAAAAGAAGGTATCCATCTAAAATTTAGATATATTTAACAAAATTAAAGATATTTAAAGTGTCTATATCTTTGAACGGTTCCGACTATTTTAATGTGAAATTGTATATAAAATATAGAGGTCGGGATTCATTTAAAATGAATAAATTTATCGTCGAGGAAGTGGCCGTAGCCGGGGCCCGGGGGGCCGGGGAGATGGGGAGATGGGGAGATGGGGAGTTGGGTCGCGGCGAGTTTGGCGACGGCGCGTTCGGAGAGCGGTCCCGATCCTACCTCTTAGATTATATTCGAGTAATATCAAAACAAGCATTTATTATAGTAACGTGTTATGGACTTGAGGTTGTAGTGATATTTTTTCGTTACCAAGTACGTAGGTTTTTAAATTTTGTTAAGGTTCGATTTCGTTTATTATTATTATTGCGCATAATATACATTTTATGACGTATCGCATATATTTTTTTCGATTTTTATTTTTGGATACTATGTTTTCTGTGATAGGACGTCATCGCAGCTACTGTTGTAAGTCTCGCGCGTCCGCCGGCGGCGCGAGTTCGGTCTTTGTTATACGATTTTATTTTAATTTTAGTTCCGTCGAAGTTTGTACCAAATTTATTGCAACGTTATACGTCCTCTAGCGGGAGGCTCGCTCCCGGTACGAGGGTTCTGTACCTTTGAAAATTGTTAATTATTAGTAATATTACGTGGGTGAGATTCATTGAGGACTTTGGTTTCAAATTTTATCATATGTATAGAGTCCCGCGTCGCGCCGGCGCCGCGCCCTCGGGACCGTCATACAAAAAAGGTCGCGCTGAAATATTTTTGAGTCTTTTTATAAAAAAGTAACTTTCTAAATCAATAGTCTTAAGATTAACTTCATATTCAAAACAACGGTTGTAATAATGAATTTGTATACCCGTGTCGCGACTCGCGGCTGGAACTCGTTATGTCGTTACGTCGGGCGCGGCAGTCGCGGCCGAGGGTGCGGGGCGCGGGGCGGTGTTGTTTAGGCGAAGCTGACTTAGAGTATATCGAGAGAGTGAAATTTTTTACATATTAGTTGATGAGTAAAATTGACATATTTTCTTACTTGTTCGGTAATCGTTTTTTCGGATATTAAGATATTTTGAATTTGTAAATATTAACGAGAGTTAGTCTACTATATACGATCTACTATTTGCATAAGAGTTTTTATAATCACGTAGATTTGATACGTTTATGTAACTTTTTTTACAGATAAGTATAGGGTTTATTTTTTTTAATATATATTTGTATAAGTTTACACGAGCGACCGTCTGAGTGTGAGTGTAACCGCGCCACGCGCTTCATTCGGTTAACACGCACTCTGAGTACTACCAGGGTGGGCGTGCTTTAGTTTGCTGGATACGGCAACGATTACACCTAGTCCTTTGAATGAGCGAGTAGAGGTTCGAGGTGTTAACCGCTGCCGTCGCTTGTTGAGTTAATGATTTGCACCAATCCGCGGCCACCTCGACTAGTACTCGACTAGGGTGCGAGCGGCACGAGCCCGGCTCCGACTGAGCTAGCCGGGCGTGGGCCGCGGTGTATGTACTTATGAGAGTATACGCGTACTTTAATATCCTGTCCATCCAGCTTTATATTGTATTTTTTTTTACGTTTATTTGTAAAACCAAACTACCCTCGTGTTTTACACATTTTTACAGTCTTTATTATTGTGAATTATATTTTTGACTGAACATTGAACTTTGATATCTTTTAAATACTTTTGCGTTTTTGCATAAAGATTCTAACAAACTAGTTTTCGATAATATTGATATATGAAAATAATAGCAATAGTGTGGTTGATCAGTTTATAGTTCACGAGTCTTCCAATCGAGATGAAATTCGATATTCGATTTCGACAGTAAAAATAAATTCTAAAATAAAAACGTAACCTCCTCGCTGCGCGGGCGCACGATAGCACGTAAGGGTAGGCGGTAACTTTGGATCACAGAGTTTAGGCAGCTATTCTCGAAGCGTTATCATATTGCGTTTCGTGTTCTCCCGACCGCGGCAACCAAGCAATATATGGCACCGGTGTCTGTGCAGAGTTGTTTATCACATGCTATATTAATCAGGTGAGCATTTAGTTGCCTTTCCGAAGTGTACTCAAGAGTCGAAATATACATGATTGTATTATTATTATAAAATATTACTTTAAGTTTATATATATTTAAAACGTTTCGTCGCTTTACGCCTTAGTCATTAAGGAATACGTAATTAGTTCTTTAGCCCAACATTGACAGAGGGAACTGTTATATTTTAACTGTATATGTTACTTAGATACCGCTGTTTTGTTTCGGGGTAGTCGCCGGCTGTCGGCACTAGTCGTTTCCGAAAGAGCGATGTGTTATGTATAGATGATTCTTGTTGAAAATAATATAAATATTTGAAAATGTTGACTAACATAGACGTAACGCATCCGGCAGGAACATTAAATGTAATCGTTAGTTTATACGCTCCCGCGGGCACACAGAGGCCACGGAGCCCACGGAGCCCGCGACGTGACGACCATATCATGTTTTGCGGTCACGGGATATTTATTATTATTAGGAGTACGAGTACGAGTACGAGTACTGCTCGTACGGACGCAGAGCGCGCTTCAGGCGCATGCGCCGTCTGGGGAGCCAGTACCAACCAATTCTCAGTCGCGTAGGTTCGAGCCCTTGTATTATATGTGATTGTATTGTTTCCTTACGTAGCCGTACGATACTTGAGACATGTGCTTTTAGATTAAATGTTTGGCGCTTTGTGTTGAATGCGAACATGATGTGAATGTGGAAATTACATTGACGACGCGATTCCTTTTAATATTGTGACTTGTTTCCGTTCGGCGGCACATGCCAGTAATCATATTAGATGCTAGAAGGGTGGACGTCGATGAAATTAGATTTTAGTGCGTGTAAAATTTAGTCTTTTCGCGATTAAGATCTAGATGTCTTCTGTCCTAACGAGTAATATTAACGCGATAACTGATTTCTTACATTACAAATGTTTCAAGAACAGCAAACGGAGAGCGACGAAGTCGTCGCCGGGTCGGGGCGACTTTTGTTGAATGTTAGATAAAGGTGTAATTATAGATTTCATTCTTATTCATTATTATTCTGCGTTATTCTCGTAATATTAATATTGAGAGTTAAATAATTTAGATTAGACGTAGGTCGAGTTGTAACGTTCAGGCGTCAGAGGTGTTTTGTGTCGTTTTAAATGAGTTTCGAGGAGCAATACCGACGAGTACAAGACGACACGGTCGTTTAGCAACAGCAATAAGAAGCAGCGGCCGCACGGGCCGTCCCGTCGCCGCGTGCGATGCGACCCCTCGTGCGACTCGCTTTGTGTACCTACCTACCATTATTTAATTGTCGCATTACATAAGATTTATAAAATTGTTTCTGGAGTGGTATAATTAATTTAATAAAATAAAACAAGTGTTTTTATATTTGCTCGTTTTATTTCACCCCTTTCTATATTCAGGCCATCTTCTCCGACTCGGACTGCGTGGAATGTGGATCGGATAGCTGATCAGTGGGAGGCACGTGTTTTTAATTAATGAAGCGCCGGTTATTTTGTCTACGGCTGCATAAAATTAAAGGATTTTTTTCAATACATATTCTGTAATATTATGTTGTTTTTCCGAAAAATTATATTACGTATTTGTGAGAAACTGTGATACTTATGACAATAAACAAACACAAATTCATTAGCTACGATCGTCTCCATTGGCTAGTAACTCAAAATTAACCAAATAGCTTTTAGCTTCGAACCGGTTCCTACTTTGACTGTCAAAAGAGTAAGTATTCAACTTAATAAAATAAATAAGCTAAGTTACTGTCGATTGTAAAAAAATATACGTAATTTATTTTTTCTTTTATAGTCAAATTTAATATTTATATGAACCTTAAATTAACGGTAATTCTTGAGTAGAATCCATCAATCCTATTTCATCATGTCGTAATCTACTCATAAATGCGAAAGTAACTGTCTGTCTGTTATTCTTTCACGGCCAAACCGATGCGCCGAATTTGATAAAATTTGGCTTGAAGCAACCTCGAATGCTTGAAGGTTTTTGATGCCCAATACCTGGCTAAGACGAGGGTGATAACTAGTGTCCAGGAAGCGCAATTACTTGACTGTTCGTAAACCACATTTGAATATAGTACCTATATCAATTAATTCTAGGCATACGTACATAAGGTTATATAAATTAGTTTGAACTAATGATGATACTTATCACCCATTAATCAATTTTATTGAATTTAATATCGCTCTCCTGTAACAAAGCGATCAAAATAATATTTTTCAACTTTGTCAAGTCATTTTAGATTTTCCATTATTCTCGAGTTATTTTAATAAAAATTTAATGTCAATCAGTACAAATGAAGGATTTGTTTTAAGTTGCTATTGTTTTTTATATTCTGTGAGAAATAACAAGCGATTAAGAAATATAGAAAATGTTTATTAATACCAAAAGGTACATAATATAAAATACATAGATTCACTATTTTACATCTGAGTTAGCAGCAATAAGAAGATTTAATTCAAATTTTTTAAACATATTTATTCAAAATGGTAATTGTTTATTTTTTCATTAGTATCATTTTAAGTTTGTGCTAATAACTCTATTCTAGTCTAGTAAAAGCAATCAATAATCATTGAATCTTTTATATTATTTATCATCTATACATTTCTTACATACTAGTAAAAATAAAGTCTACAAACAAGTTAAAATCAGACAAAACTGGACGGAGGGGTTGCAAAATAAAGTTTAAAGGTTAAGCATATGAAACCTTCTGCTCATAAGCTTCGTCTTCATTCCAATATTCTTGGTCTGCGAATGTACTGTGCCGGAGCTTACACCAACGAGCCCCAAATCTCAGTATCAAAATAATGACCATCAGTACAAACATTGAAAGTATGGCAATGGCGGGATACATCATGAGAAAGGCCATTTTAAATATCACTTTCTCTTTTGTGCAATTCGAGGTATTCTTGAGAGGTCGTCAGGGGCTGCCGTGAAATTGAAGCGGCTACTTCTGAACCGTGCCTGTGAACTTCTTGGTAGTCCTCACTGTGGAATGGGTGCACGTACTGAACCTGTTGGTATTGACTCTCGAGTTCAGTAAAGTCCAGTGGTGGCTGTTTGTGTGGCGTTGCCGACCAAATAGACACAATCCAGCGGTTTCCTATACAATAGATAAAATTTCTAAATTAGTATCATATGGTATAAATAATATTAAATAATTTAAATTACTGCCAAGAATAGAGAAATAATCACCCGTGTGTCGATCCAGCCAATAGTCGGAGTATCTGGAGCAGCAGCACACGACGTTCAAGATGAGCAGAGCTCCGAATATAACCGAGCAGATCGCTATAGCGATATAAAACGGCGTGAAGTCGCCCACTTTAGAAAGAATTGGATTTATAGCTTTGTATGTTCCATTCCCTGTAAAGTAAGCGTGAGATTCATATGCCGACATTTTCGTATTAGAACCTGCCGAAGAAAAAATATGCTTCAGGGACTACGCTTCAAAACACCCAAAAACGCCATTTATAGACTGATTACAGCAATTAATTATGAAATAATAGTAGCACAACAATAGACACTTTCGTATTTAGGGCGTGGTAAACAAAACGATTCGAGAAATTGAACTGAATTAACCAATCGGATGCATACTTCTAAATTGAATGTACAAGAATAATCACAAAAACACGATAAAACATTACCTTCTATTTGATAACTTAAAGCTTGTTTCACTATTTCATGTAAGGAGGCGGTTGCCGTTTTCCAACTGTAAAGTGTAAATTGACAAGTGACGCGGGATGCCGATGCCGAACTTCGTTGTCGAATGCTTGTAAGTTGAAGCGGCATTACTCTATGTCTATGGTCTTACTAAAGTCACAAACTATAGTTTAAATTTTAAATTTGAAACAAATAATAGTTTTATTTAGGGATACTTGGAAATAATGTCAAATTAACTAATTAAGCTGTGTTAATGTTCGTTATTAATAAATTATTTAAAGTTTTTCGTTTAAGTACTTTCTTAGGAATTATTGGAGTAAAATTAATAATTGATACTTAATTATACTTAGTATATATTTTTTTTGCAATTTTTAACTGTAGATATATTAATTTTATTTCTACCTAACCCTTTGCATTACTTATTGACAGTAAAATAATTCTATTTTTACATATAATCCTCATATGACCTGAGATTATATATTTAAATCATATAATTACGTGGAATATGTAACAGTTTTGTATTGATGTGTAACATATTATTTCCTGCAACCTTGGGGAGTAATTTCGTGAAAAGTATGTAATAACAAAATTGGACTAAAAAGAGATGGAAGGAATGTTATTAAAATGAACAATTTTCAAACCAAGTTTAGTAGGTACTGCGTTTTCTTGTACTTGATTTGTATTATAGCAAATTAATAATACAATATATTAAGTAAAGAAGTTTATTTAGTGGTAGGGCTTTGTGCAAGCCCATCAGATATTCTACTATATATTCATTTAAATAAAATAATAATATATTGAAGTAAGCATTCACAAGGAGTTTTGACTCGTGATTTTACAGAATAGTATTAAATGTAATTACAGTTGTACCGAGTGGTGACGGTGACGAATATTACCTATCTCATCTCATCTCGTGTGGGGAGTAAAGTTTTCCCGAGGTAAGATTTACTGGAGAACGGGTAGCATATCTCTGAGTATTATGACCACATTATTGCAAACTCAAAGTCAAAAATCTTTATTCAATATACAAGTGTTAAGCTTGCTCATTGATAGTCAAAAATCTACCATCAGTTCGGAAATTAACACTTCGGACCTGAGAAGAACCGGCTTTTTTTTATCGTTGTAGTGGAATAGGCGTTTGTCTTCCATCTCACCTGATGGAAAGTGTAGATGAAGACGAAGGTGGTACACGCCCATCCAAAAGAAACCTGTTCACTCTCATCAGGAAAAATAGACCCAGGCAGGTCGTTCCAAATTTTGGCGACTCTCACCAAAAACGAGCTGTCAAACCGTTTGGTTCGAATTTTGGGTATGTCAAAAACGTATGGATGAAACTTTTGCCTGCGCCTAGTATTCCGATAAAGGATTGGAGATGGCTCAACCAGTTTGAAAAGAGCCTTCGAGCACTCTCCGAAGTGTATCCTATAAAAAACCGATAAACTGGCAACTCGACGACGATGCTCAAGGGTGTGTAGTCTGCTATTTGAGAGCTTTTCGTTGTTAATTAACCTACGGGCTCTTCGGTCAACTGAGTCCAAAGCTTCCAGATGATATTTGGCTGCACCGTCCAAGACATGACTGCAGTACTCCATGCGGGATCGAACTTGGGCAGTGTAAAGATGAAGCAGCTGTTCAGAGCTGAAGTACCGCCGAACCTTTGAAAGAATTGATAATTTCTTGGACGCCGCTTGTGCCATAGACTCAATTTGTTGGCCAAAGTTGAGGTTAGAGGTGATGGTAATACCTAGAAGCCCTAGATGGTTAGTAATCGGTAAGGATACACTTCCGAAAGTGGATGTTAAATCGAAGCTACTCTTTTTTGCGGAGAAAAGACACGCCTGTGTTTTGGAAGGGTTGAACTGGACAAGATTGGCGTCACCCCAATCGGACACCCACTGCAATGTCACATTCACCCGTTCAATCATGGACTCTCTCAAGGATCGTATTTCCTCTGGACTAGCTCGCGTGTTGGACACGTACCTTTCAATTACTGTGCTGTCCTCGGCGTAGCTAATAATACCAGGTTTTAAAAGATCGTTTATGTGCAACAGAAACAAGGTCGCAGAGAGAACAGATCCCAGAGGTACCCCAGCGTTGATTGCCATTAGATCGGAAGAGCAGCCATCCAAGACAACTCGAATCAACCGTTCCCTCAGGAAGTCACATATCCAGTCGCAGAGCTCAGTAAGTATGCCGTATGCTGGAAATTTACTAAGTAGTGCCTCGTGCCAGAATATTAACGGCTAAAGAATATTAACGATTTTTTTAAATTACATTTTTTAAAACTATTTTTTTCAGACAACTGAGAAGTCATTAGTGTTGTCCTTTAGCACAACAACGCTCTATAACGATTCTTTTTAAAATTGAATTATATTTTACAATTGAGTATTTTTTAAAGTTTTCTGGGATCCTGTTGTAAAAACGTATACATTGTCCCAAAAAAGAGATACTAACCCTGTGTAATCGGGTACTTGGAATAACAAGTTCATGATTGTTTCTAGTATTAATTAATACACAATTTCTGGAAAAATCTGGAAATTTATGTTTTTCTTTCAATTTACATCTTAATAAATATTTTGAGCCCAAGTTTTAAATTATAGCCCTCTTCTGCAATACAAAATTGGTATTAATATCAGCTGCATTAGCCCAGAGTAGGATTCCATAAGACATTATACTGTGGAAATAGCTTAAATACGCCAGGCGAACTTTTTCTTTTTTTCTTCGAGTCAAAAGTCTAATTTTTTTTACCGCATGGGCTGCAGAGCTGAGTCTATTCGTCAATGTATTTATATGGGGGCCCCATTGGAGCTTAGTCTTAGAGTATTACAGTATACCAAGGAACTCTGTTGTTTCTATAACATCTAATGCCTCCCCATTTAAAAGTACATTTGAACTTAATGCATTTTGTCTTTTTCCTATTTAACAGTAAATTATTAACATTAAACCAATGTACAATTATTGAATATAGTGACAAGGTAAGGTGCAATCACATCAATTATTGAATTGACTACCTTAACAGAGGTATGTGGGGGATCGTGTGATCCTTCACTATAAAGTTCATATAACCTTTGTCTACTCTTGTTAATTCCGAGAGTCGCCCACTTATTAAAACTAAGACTCACCAACCCGCCTGCCAAGCGTGGCGTTTATAGCATATTTGGGTGGCCAAATGAAAAGCGCTTCAAAACCGTAGTCTCTAGCCCGGCAGTCCTGCTATTCTCAGCCTTGATAACTAATGTGATAACGGTGGGGCAGGGGGTACTAAGGATTCCCGGCAGTGACCTTTTTGACTGAAGAACACTGGATCTCACAACATAACATTCGCACATTGCGGACCGACGAACTGGAGAAAGCACTGAGCTTACGTTACACTAGGATATTAAACATCAATACTTCGATATCAAGAAGAGGGAGTAACCTGCTTTATTTCCGGAAGGGCGACGAACTGTCCCATGGTAGTGTCGGGTTCATATTAATGACGTCTGAGGGATCAATGTATTCAAAATCGGGAGCGATTAAAGACAGGCTAGAAGTTCATTGAATCTCATTATTAAACTCCTGAGGTCCTGATTAAGACCACACTCCCTCCAATACCTTTCTGTGTCCAAAACCTCGAACCCTCTCAGCTCGATTTTCAAAACCGATTCGAATGCCTAGCAGCATGCGTACAAGTAGACGCATAGAATGACAGGTTCGTGAAAGGTGTCCATACAGCTGGATCTAAGTCCTTTGAGGCCGCCGTACAAACGGACCCAGAAAAATCTCTGTGTTTATCCTGCGGCTTATGGAGAAGAAATGCGGAAAATGATTCGGACGTCCTCAGATGATGCTAACGGATACCGGCGGCTTAATAGATCTCAAAGTCTCCGACACGTAACATAGACCAATTTAATATAATTCGTATTAAAGAAACCATCGAGCGCCGCAAAGGCTCCAAAGTTATTGTAAGAGATATGTCAATTGGGAAAATCCAACTTACGAAGCTGAAAACTGAAGATGGCAGAATCGTCACGACAAAACCCGAGTTGTCGTGCGTTGAGGAATTCTACGACAGCTGTACACGTCTACAATCACCTCAGTTGTGGAGCTTAAGATCTAGAATCTTAGAGCAAGACGTACCCTATACTGAAGATATAAATATAGAGGTAAAAATTGCACACATCGAGAACGAGATGATCCACTCCACGCTGTTAAAATAACTAAAATATATTTATTATTTTTCTATAAAAATAGTATATTGGAAAATAAGGCATTAAAAAATCCCGCTGATGGTTCGCCGGTTCTTCTCTGGTCCGAGGTGTTTATTTCCGAACTGGTGGTAGATTTTTGATTTTGATTTCTTAGATAAAATAAGACGGTATATATTTTTGCTAATAATCGTTGAGAACTACTGAGAAGTCGATTCCTATTATAATGTAAATTATAACAGAGTTCATATTACTTTAGCACCGAGCAGCTATTCTTACTACATTGGTGTTCCGGTTTGGAACGTGAGTGAGCTAGTGTAACTTTAGGTAGAACTGGCACAAGGGAAATAACATTTTAGTTCCAAAGGTTGGTGGCGCATTGGCGATGTAAGGAATAGGTTAAATTTCATACGGCGCCAATGTCTATGGATAGTGGTGATCACTTATAGCTCGTTGCCTGCTTTTTCGTAAATCTACCTTCCTACCTATTTTCCCTACTTTTAAAGATTTACAGAATCCATGGTAGCTATTGGACATTATTTCTAACATGGTGTTACAGACCTGATGGACAGGACACTTAAAAATTAAACAATTTGGAATATTGCTTTTTTTAAAATCCAATGATACAGTTTCAATTTAAATTTGGCCATCCAATGACTCGGGTAAAAATCCACCTGTACCCGTTATAATTCAATTAGTTATGCTATACTACGCTATAAATGTATATTTTGCACTTGGAGCTCGCCGCCTTACGATGATTTTGATGACTTTGAAGACAGCGTAATGGGTTACCAGGTGTAATAAATAATAAACAATGTCACATTTATTAATTCATTGTTATTTACACATATATTTACATTTATAATAAATACACAGAGGAATAATGAAAACACAACATACAGATTGTCTTAACACAGTTGAAAGTCTTATATTTATTGCAGTTGCTTAACTAATGACGAATACATACAAATAGACGGGAAAGCACCTGCCACCTTGAAAGTTTAAACGAAATTTGTGAAATATTACGAAAAATAGAAAGAAGAAGTCCTTGATGACAGGCTCTTGGTCATTGACAGGTTCTGTCCTGACGTGGACGCGCCGCGCGGTAAATAGTCAATTACTGTAGTCACAGTTCGCAGCGCACTACGGAGTTTTAACATTTTATATTAATTTCTCATTTGCACTGACATTTCGAAGGCAACACTCAAGCGACTCCTAAATTAAAAGCTGCAAACTGTACATGGCATAAAAGAACGAGGACCACGTCATTTCCGTAAAATTTTACTTAATTTATAAAATATTTAGGAAGAGATCGCGGAGGCAATAATAAAAAAAAAAACATTACTTGAAAGAAAGAATAAGTTAATTGCTTGGATGGATTTATGAAAGCTAATTAGTCTCCTATAATAATGATTTTAGATAGATATTCGTATTTATGTACAAAAACGTATTAGACGACGTGTGTGTAAAAATTACAATGTCCATTATTTATCAGAAATATTTAACAATTAGATATAATTAACATAATCGTACGTTGTGTTTAGGGTGAGATTCGAGTTACAATATAAAAACTTATTCAATATAAATTAGGCGTAAGTGTGACTATCTTTGTTGAATTCCTGCGCGACCTGGAAATTAATGGTTCACATTTTAGAATAAATTATGTCTTTCGAAACGTTTCAATGACAGGACATAGGGAATCAGAAATCCTTTAGTGGCAATCAAATCGATTTATTTAATACTGTTTACTATTAGTAAGCTGATGGATTACCAATGAAAATTCGGCTTAGCATTTGCCCTCTGACGACTATGGCCTGACATGAGTGATATGTTAAGTTCTCTCTTTGTTTCTTTTCACTTTTGTTGAAGTTTAAATGCCAACGTTAAGGGACTGTGTATTAATAAACTTCTATATGTATACAACACACACGTACTCACCCGGCGCTGCTCCGCTTGCCGGACCTCGACTAGTGCCCGTCTAGAGTCCTGTTTACTGGAAACCGATCATTTGCGTTCATTATGACAACAAATAATACAAGTCGCCTAGCACTTATAAAATATACAAAATTATTTCGCTCAGCAAAAAACATTTGCGCGCGCGAGCAAGGGAGAATATTACCTATTTTAACATTATTAAAATATATGTATTCATTCGCACCATTCGCATTAGAAAAATCAGTCATGAATAATTAGGGGAGGGGGGGGATGTTTTATACGAGGGCTGATGCAGTATCGTAGTGACGGTGAGATGGTACTCACAGCTCTTCCTGTCCGCGAGTCGGTTCCGGCGCCGTTCCCTCGTCAACGGCCGTCGGTTGGTGGTGGCGGAGAGCACGAGGCTCTCGATTATCTCGTCCTCCGGCGCAGTTGTTCCGCTGAACGGGTGCAATATTTTACTTCATTAACTCACATATTCTAATAAGAACTGTCTATGACAACATGTTGTTGTTCTAATTAATAATCGTTGACTAAATACGTTTGAATTACCAAAAAAAAATGCGTCGTTGTATTTAATAGTTTTTAGGTGTATGTTTAAATTCAATAAGCATTTTTAGATAGACGTGTTTTTTTTAATACTTTTGATCTTTAATAATATTTAATAGCAGTGGGGGTGTAACTCCTTATGTAAGCTGATCCGTCTACATCGTCTACAATGAGATGTAATGATACTGACTTGCGCGGACGCATGGCCGGTTTGCGTCGCGAGTCCATCAGGTCTCTGTCGGCATCGCTCTTCAGCAGTTCCTTGAGCGCGCTGTCCGCCGTGTGCTCGCCCTTGCTCGCGTAGTTGCCCACCTGTGACATCACCACAGTCATATATATTCAGTGACAAGATTTCATATTATGTCCTAATCCCCACCTTATGTTACGACGAAGTATCGTATAACACATAAAAATCTTACGAGTAATACATACAACCAGTTATGTACAACTTTAATATGTCTAGTCTTCGTTTAAAAGCAAATAAAGTCCTTAGATATATAAGAGGGATGTTTTCAATAGAAATGTCTTGTAGTCGTATTACACGTACGTCAATGATCATCTTTCCTCTGGTCTTATTTCTCTCGCGATGGTTGGCTCTCTTTTCCAGCTGCTGTAGCACCCTCTCGCGCGTCGTGCGGTACTCCAGCGCGAACTCCGCGATCACCTTCAGCAGCTCTGAGGGTCTGGTCTTGGAGACGTCACCCACCGGCACGCCGAGGTAGAGCAGGAATTTGTTATATCTGAAATTAATATTTAATCTAGATTTAGACACCGGCACTAATAAGCATTCCATCGTAAAGTTCAATGCACAATTTTTATCGTCAATTTACAACCAAAAATAAAACAGCTTGGAAGTAAAATATAACATACAGGCACATTAAATAACACAAATAAAATCATGAACACGACACGGACTGCAGGTCTGTGAAGACAGTACAACAAAAATAAATATAAATACAATATGTTGCGAGATTTGAGTTCCTTTATAATTTTTTTGTTCCATTGTTTTCAGACTTACCAAGAGTCCTTTGAATCATTTTCTCAAACAAATACCCAATTACCTGCTCATGACCCGCTTCTTTACGATGCTGAGTAAAATTATGCGCTCCGCAGCATCAGTGAGGAACTCGTTGATCTTGGTCTTGAATATCTGCGAGCCATCATGTTTAGCGACCCTCTTCATGTGATCCCAGGAAGCTTTGCAGTCTGATTCCAATTTAAGGAGATTTGCGCTGAGCACTTCGAAGTCAACCTTCGAAGCGCGTATAACAGGACCGACCTAGCAGAATTCGGATATAAATTGTAAAATGCTTAAAATATAAATAAAAGTAGAAGTTTGTTTAAATATGTATAAAAAAATGTTTCTGTAGATATAAATTATTATTTAATATAAAGTCTCGTTTACCTCACTAAAGAAGTCGGTGGTGTCCGGGAACTTCTCGATGATCATCTCGCAAATATGGTATAGTAGTGGGTGCTTATGAACGGTGTCTTTAACCTCCATCACCTTAGAGAGATACTCCAACCGGAATCCCTTCACCTGATTCCCGTTCAAGAAGCTGCCTACAGACCTCAGCGTTGAAAGGATTACTTTAAATGTTTTATTAGCTTTCAGCAGTTCTATGCCCTGCTTTAGATCCATTAGAGGTTCTGCTATTTCTTTCTGTAATGTTATAAAACAATCACAACATATTATTATGAGAAAAATCAATAGGTAGAAAAAATTATAAATATGTTTAGGTAATTTTATTATATAATTTGTTAATTTCTCACCTCTAAATTATCAAAATCCAGCTTAAAGACCCAAAGCTTAAGTCTGGACGACAGCTCATTAATAGAGGCCAGGGTCAGGAGAAACTGTTCCGCACAGCCCAGAGGTAGATCGGGGTTTGCGAACTGGAATAATTTTTAATAAATTAATAAACAACCTATATATATATAGATATCCAATAACAAATTATATGGAACACACCTGTGCCTCTTGTATTTTGACCTTCTCTTCGTGCGTGGGGAGCATCGTTAGTAATTTCTCGATCCCCTCCCGGCCGATGACTGTCGCGTCCATCTTCATTATCGCTACCTTGATGGTCTGCGGTGTAGGCAACTTCTTCATGGCTATGCTGATCGCGTTCGATCTTTTTGTGTCCAGAATCAGGTTTCTCTTTGGCTCCATAAGTTTCTATGTTTGTAATTAAATCGTTAATTATATATACATTATGATATATTCTAAAGAAATTTAAAGAACATTTGCTCAAAATTACTTTTAATTTACAATTTATATAGAAATTTTATAAGTTTAAATTTTTACACTCTTTAAGAGTTTTATATTTATTTAAATTCAAAAAACGCGCTCAAACTGTTTTTTTTTAAGATACACGAATAAAGTACTTGGAGTTACTTACTTCCTGTTGCGTCGAAGAGGACGATCGATTACATGAAAAATAAAAAATATAGCGGTTATTTCAGTACAGAGTTGGACAATGATTGAGTAGTAGTATAAATACATAAAATTTCATTAGATTACTACTAAATATGGATATTTATTTTTTAAAGCATATTTTTGATGTGTGTTTTAAAATGATCTATTTAACTCACCTTGATTATTAAATCGTTGGTTCTGGACTCGAAGAGGTGTTCTAGCATCGCAGTATCCAAGCTGACCTCTGGCAGGTCGTCCCAAATGAATCCCCCTATTTTTGGTCTGGCCGGGGGTGGCACGGGGTTCTCTTGAATTTCCCGCCAGAAAAGTTTTACTGTCTTTTTGTTTTTCTTTAACGTTGAACTGTTGGAATCGTTCAATATGTCTGATTGTGATGTCATGCTTGGCAAGTTTTTGGGTAAGCTGAAGAAATTGTTCGGTGGAGGTGGGGGAAGGCCTACTGGCGGGAGCATGTTAGGTGGAGGAGGGGGCAATAGGTTAGGTGGAGGAGGAGGGATAGCATTCGAAGTTGGTGACTCCATCTCCTCATCTGAATCGTATCTGAGATCTGAAAAATCCAGGTCACACGAATGGAATTCCCTGTTGATGCAGCCCTTTCTCAACTCTTCCCAGTGTAAATCATTTTCTGACACTTTAATTTCGTGTAGTTTTGTACTTTTCTCTATGGCTGGACTTTTTATCATTTCTGTGAAGTTGACATTTATTTAGAAAAAGGCGATATTTAGACGTTAATGTCAAAATTAATAAAACATAATTTAAAAAAAAAAGTTGTACGTAATATATATCAAAATCTAAAAGAATATAAATAGTTTATAAAAAGATTTTTAATAAATGTATTTAATAATAACCTTTAGATTTTGATTTGGCTAATTCTTCTTTGGCTTTCGATACGATTCCTGCCATTTCGGAGACCCTTATAGGCTTCTCTTCCGTGGAGGGAGTGAGGGGACTTGTCAACCTCTGAGCAAGGTCTTTAATACTGTGCTCTCGATTCAGCAGGATCTCCCTGTCATCTTTTGGGTCTGGGGAGAAGTCTTGTCCGGTCCTCACCGTGGACAGAATATCTGTTGTGTTGACGCTGTGACCCAAAGTCCCATTCTGGATCCTTTGTTTCAACCCGGTTGTGTATCTTTGGTTTCCTAAACATAATACATTATGATAGGGGTTGTTTGTAAATAAAAAAATAAAATGAATTGAATAAAAATAATAGTAACGGAAAAATGAAAATAAATTCAGCGAAAAACATGATAAGCGCAAATTAGTGGGTTAGCGAATGCACAAACCATTCATCAGAACTTCCGGTATGTAACTGGGTTTGGTTCTGTTTGTATAAGTCATCTCCTCCTCTTGTCCATTGACGTCATTGGAATTGTATATGACGGTACCATTAACAGTGCCGTTTATGGAGTATTTTACGCTCGAATTAGTGAAAGTGCCATTGGTGTTTGTGTAAGTTCCGTTATTGTTGTAGGTACGGTTCGGGGTCCACTGGTCGTTCTTCTCAAACAGCCCATTGTAAATTCCATTCGAGTTATTCAGAAGTTCTTGCTGTTGTATAATGTGATGCGCCTGTCTTGCGTACCTGTCCCTTCGCCTCTTGAGAACTGAGCTCAACTCTTTGTTTTCCTTGGTATCGATAATGGCTGGCAGGTACTGAGGTCGCGGTGTGCTCATTATGTTGTCTGGTTCCACCTGGACTGGCTTCGCTGTTGATTGTTAGTGAAATGCGACGTTTAAGGCATAGTCAAAGCGAATGCGAAAAAAATAAGACATCGATTACAACTGGAAGTTAAAGGTCATGAAATGGGTTCAAGAAATACACTCAACAGATTGAGCATGCAAGGTCACACGGAGTAAAACAATGCTATCTTTAACTTTCCAGCGCTTACCTTTCTCTTTGGCTTCTTGTTTCTTGGACTTTCGTCGTTCAGATGGTTTCAGGTTTAGACTTCTTCGCCTCACTGAAGTTATCACAGACTCATCTAGTTGTCTATGAAGTGGAGAAAAAAAGTTTTGTTTTTAAATGAGTAATGTGAAATTGTGCAAATTATTGCATATTTTTGATATTTTAAAAATGTTGGTCGTCATTAAAAGACACTCGTTATATATAAGTATAACCTTACAAGTTAATTACTAAAATACGTATGTGTTATAGGTCTATTCAATCAATTCAATTCAATATAAATGATCGCTACTTAATTAAATAAGCTTATCAAATATAACTTAATTTGATTTTTTTTGCTGTGTTTAGTTTCTGTCGTCTCACGCTAAGATTTATAATAAGCACGAGCGTCTCTCAGTCATAGTAATGCACACCCATAACAATTGAAACTTGATGGGCGACTCCGTCGTGAGTGAATAGGTAGATTATTCTAAATAATTGTTAGCACGGTTTTGTTACATACTTGAGCGCAGTTCCAGTTTCATCACCATCTTCATACAGAAGCACAGCTTCGAATATTTGCAATTGCCTTAGGAGATCTAAGTCTGTGCCTTGTTTGGACATGTACAGCTGTATGATGTCATCGATTCCCTGGTCCTGCAGGGAGTCCACTTGGTCGTAGTACATGTCTCTATCAGGCACATTATTGAGGCATCGATTAATCAGCGTAGTAGCGTAAATAAGGAGTTCCGTGTCGGATGCATCGAAGTCTTGAAGGATTTTCATTACGTTGAACCACGGCTGTCTGCTGTTGGAACTATCTACGGCGGTGATAGCGTCAATGAGGATGAGACAATTTTTCTCCGTGTATTCTACGAAGACTAGAAGAAGTTTGAGAGCAGTTTTGACGACATGTCTGAACTTGCTGGAGATGAGGGAGTATAGCCACTGGACGCAACGCTTGTGACTCATGACGCCGTGCATGCCGTCGACATAAAGAAGGATCTGTAAAATTAAACGAATATTATGAAGACGTACACAACAAAGGGCGGGCAAAGGCACGGGCGCTTTCAATTGAAAATTTGAACAACTGCCTGAAAGTCAACAAGTAGGATCTGATGATAAGATGATGTATATAATCTTCTGTTGAATAATATGCTTTATTTATTAATGTATTTTGTATAAATGATTTGAATTAAATCGGCAGAGAATTACAAATACCTGCGGAATTTTATTATAGAACACAAGGAAGATTTTCAGACTTCGCAGGGTCGAAAACGGCGGTTAAGCTACTTTACGTACATACAACAACAAAATATAATATTCTTGCGTAATATATTTTTTTAGTGTAGATCCACAAGATTTTATTCTATTAATGAAAATTTGTTGCACTCCTTGACTTAACAACATGTACATAACATGAAGCAATGAGATCAAGAGCTTTACCTTTAACATCGTAGTATTTGAGCTTATACAGAAGCTTTTCTAATTCTACACAATTAAATGCTATAGTCATATTAAATTAATATATATGCGATAGCATTCTGCGAATTTTTTAAATTGATTATTTTGTAATCTAGCCGCATCTAATATCGGTGAAGATTTTAAATGAACTGATATTTTTTTGGGTATATTATCAAAAAATATTTCAAATTTTAAAAAATAGAAACTTCGAATTCAGTATTTCGATTTCCAATTCCTGTGTTCAATTTTATTGGTACCATTTCCTTTTTAAGTATTCCGAAAAAAATACCAATAAAGTCCCATGTGGCATTTATACTATCATCCAAGATTTTGTTCTTTATGTATAAAGACTTGGCATACAGTTTTAAAAATTTTGGAATATTGCTTGACCTGACTGCTTTAAAAAGGTTTTGTTATGATTTCACTGCTTCATACCATAAATGTCGTATAATTTGTTTCTACTTTTATATATATATATATATATATATATATGTATATGTACCTACCGAGAGTCGCTGAGTCACTAAACTTTATTTTGTATTATTATTAAATTATTTCATTTTAAATATCTAATTAAATTCTTTTAATTCAAAAAATTAATTATAAAGTTAATTTGGATCTTGTGTCGTTTAAGCTAAATAATATTATTTATACGCCACAATCTTAAAACATATTAATTTATTAGCCGTTATTGGCCCGTAATTTTTTTTAATGAGTATTTTCTTGCGTTCCGCGAAAAAGAGCAACTATGCGACTTTCTTGTCGTTTCTTATCGCTAAAGGCTGCTTTCCTAAATGGCGGTAGTGTTTAAATATTGACAATTCTAAAACGCTTTATTGTAAAGTTTATTTGAATAAAATACATTCGATTTGTTTAATAAATTTTGGTAAAAAAATTGAACATTTGAATTATATATCTACAATAACCGATGTAATAGAATATGACATACAAAATCATTTATTATAAAAAATAATTACTCAAGACTTTTATATAGACACTCGTTCGTATATTGTATATTCTTGATCAGATGATAATCCCATTGGAGCGTCGTTAATGTAGTTGCATTATTATAAATTATCAACATTTATAATTGCACATATTATTTTATTCTTGTGTGTGATATAAAAAAAATATTTTTTTAAAAAATTACGTATGTAATCAAATTCACCTTTTGATACAAAAAAATACCGGTGCGTTTCATTTCGAAGAAAAAATATTGATATAATCAAGTCAAACTCATTTTAAGCTTATGTTTACCTGGCCGAGAGCTCTGAGAATGTAGTCCAGGTAGTTGTGATCTGCCATGGTGGCGACTTGCATGAGGCAGTCGAGGCCCTTGTTTGCGACGAACTCGTGCACCAGGTCCTTGTCCGACTGCAGGATCTGCTTGAGCGTGAACAAGGCCCGTCGCAGCTCCCGCCCCTGGGAGTGTAGTAGTCTCTCTAAGAAATTAACAAAAAATAGAAGTCATTATTGTTACAATTTTTTATGATATATCAAACATCTATACTACAAGTATGATTGATGATATATGACTACGAAGTCATATGTATATTTTACAATTTTTAATTTGCATTGATTTCGTGTTTTTTTTATATAAAATAATTGTAACAGCGTTTTTAGCGCGATTTAGGTTTGCGAGATATGGCAAACTTCTTAATCCTTACACAATTTAAAAACTGTCATATGGAAATATAATTATCACATATCGTATATACATTTTTTCGTTTTGGTTTAAAAATCGGTTAAAATAAGCAAATAAAAGGGTATCCTACGTCGTGTTGATCCAAATATCTCGTTTTTTAACTTGTCGCTATGAAAATTAGGGACGTTTTTGAAAATTTTCGAATATCTAAATAAGTTTAATTAAAAATACTTTTTTGAAACAAGTTTTCATTTAGTTTATGTACTAATACAAAGAAAATTGAGTTCTACTAGATTGTATTGTCGCCAGCACTAACAGTACATGCAAACTTCAGCTGAAGCGGCGCGGCGGAATGGTTTGAATATGCCTTACGCAGCTCCTCACTCCCATACTAACATATGACTCGGGGCGAGAGTGCTGAGCAGATGCTATTTAATGTTCTACACTTACCAATGATGGCGTGCACGCGGACCGACAGTTGAGTGCGAAGGACCAGCGCATTTTTGCGACTAGAAATAAAAGAAATATACGATATTATTATTTTTAATATTACAGACAAAAAAGGACTTAATTAAAAGACAAAATATATGTTGATTCTACGTTGAACAAAACAAAATCCTTTTTTTGCAAAAACTTTTTACGTTGGCTAATTCTTGGTTCGCATACCACTACGCACCACGCACTACCCTGACTAGAAGAGTAATTTTAAAATGATCTGAAATAAGCTATAATTAATACTGATTACGGTTTGACATACATTTTTATTTTTAAAAAAAACCTTGCTTAAAAATAACTTTTTTTTTATGTTAAAGGGGTAAACGAGCAGGATTACTACTTATACTTTTAGCGAGTGTATTTGAAAACTGATTTATCTTTGTATATTTTGACATTCAGTGATAAAAAGAGACAGATCTTGGCTAGACTGTGATCTAGGCTTGACATGATTAGTTTGACTTTTTATATTAATCAGAAAAATAAGTAAAATGTTACATTAACAGCCTGTAGATATCCCTTCTCTCCTTTTAAGGAGAAGGTTTGGAGCATATTCCACCACGCTGCTTGAATGCGGTTTGGTGGAATACACACGTGGCAGAATTTCGTTGAAATTAGACAAATGCAGGTTTCCTCACGATGTTTTTCTTCACCGCCGAGCACGAGATGAATTTTAAACACAAATTAAGCACATGAAAATTCAGTGGTGCTTGCCTGGGTTTGAACCCGCAGCCATCGGTTAAGATGCATGTGTTTTAACCACTGGGTCATTTAGGCTCTAGGGACATCACGGTTTTTGTAAAATAAAAGTAAAAAGTAAAATGTTAATAAAGAGACAATTATGAGATTAATTATTTTGAAGTTTTAGGTGTTTTTTATTTTATAATTATGTGAATTTATTTATTGCTTGCTGATAGATAGATAGTTTTGTTTCAATTTATAATTAATATTTTTATGTATAGGAAGAGTTAAGCGGTTGGTTAATTAGGTATTACGTACTAGTATAATTTTTACGATTTGAGTTCGTTGTCAAACCTGTGGGTTGAACTAGTCCGCTGTACATGTTGATGTATTTTCCCATTTATATAACCATATATACAACTATTAAAATCGCATTTTTTTATTATTATGTTATATTGAACATAATTTCAATTTATAAATACATTTATAAGTAGGTAGTAATAAATATTTTTAAATATCCACATATGACCAGTGCATCGAAATGCAGAGAAACTTAAACTGAACGCAAACTATTTTCCAATCTACTACAGTTTATTTGAACTACAATAAAACAAAATCCCTAAAAAATAACGATATGATTTAATGATTTACGAAAAAATGGCGTTTTGAACGTCGACGAAGTTATCTAATATTGGAAGTAAAATTAAAGTGGATATAAGTAGTTAAGTGGAATGGTTTTGTATTAAGTATAAATAAAGACATAAATCAAAAACTATTTAGTCGCACACAATATCGCTATGCTATCAGCAGATCGCATGGAATCTTTCTTCGTTCGAAGTAGGCTAAAAGTACTTACATCTCAATAATAAATAAAAAAAACCTATAATATATATACGCACGCACTGTTATTTATACAATATTTTTCTTAGAGAGAGCCTAAGTCTTGATGATGTGATTCTTACCAAGTTGGTTGGTTTTATACCCAAAAACAGTTTATTTTTAAGGCGTGCGCCGCTATTAAACTATCAATTTGGGACTTACTCATCGAAATCACATGCGTCTTTGAAATCCTTCTCCGAAACGAGCTCGTCCTCTTCCGAATCCAGGGTTGAGATAAACGAATTGTCGTGGTACGTGTCGCCGATACCCGAGTCGACCGAGATCTGCCTCATAATGTCGGCGTCGCCGGCTGAACAATCGAAGTACTCCGTGTCGTTGTGCAAAATATTCATATTCGGTTCCATAGTCTCATTATCCGAACCACAGGATGAATTAATATAAACTCGGCGATTTAAACTATTCTTTATGTATATTATTTTAATTTCCGCGCTTGCGTCCCCGATCAGTGTTCATTGAGAACTAAGCTGCGCCCGCGCTGTATCAGTTGGATGTGGGAAAAAGGGCACACTGATTTTATTGCTGGGCAATATACCCTCGCGCTATCTACATTTTTTTAAACGTGCTTTTGAATTAACTTTAGTTTTGTACGTTATTATGAAATGTTTAAAATTTCCCACTCTTAATTATAAAAATATTCTAAAATCGATATAAATTAAAAAGCTTAGTTTTAAAAGTTCTTTATTAATTTGAAATAAAAAAAAAAACTTTTTTATTTATTATAATCATATTTGAAATAAAACTAGTAATCTTCGCGGCATGTATAAATCTATCCTGTGATTTCAACTTTGTTTATTTGTCTACAAGTATTAGTTCTTATATAACACGAATATTAACATTTAAATATTTCAGTTGTTTTCATAAATTTAGACTATTAATTACACATATATGACCGAAACTTGTATAATTTCTCGAAGACGCTGCCCTGGCCCGCGCTGTGAATGTATTTCGCGGTTCGATCAGCCTGTATAGAGCTCTCATAGCGCAAGTTCATTGTGTATGTCGTCTAGTTTTTGTGCATTCCGCTCCATCGCGATTGATCTAAAAACTCCATAACGCCGAACACTCACGGTTTCGCTTGCGTCTACCGATTTCTACACTTTCTATGGCAAATTATACGTTATTATATTACTTCATATTACCTACATATTAAACAAAACACCGATTGTAATGGTATTTACAAACATTTTATACATTTGTTATCCTTACACAGTTTTTTAAGTTTACTATGTACGGGGAAACAAATACTGGAACGGGTTGTATGTAAACGTTGACAAAATTAAGAAGATTTGGTAAATTTTGTATAAAGTGCAATGACCAAAAGTATCTTATTCCGCTGGCTTTGATATGGAAGTTAGTTAACGTTTTACATAATTTGGCAAAAATCTGATATCAGATGGCTGCCGATGCTACCGATGTTACCGGGTTACATGTAACGGTAACCTAAATAATGTACATGTGTCGAATCCGGCGGAACTATTTCGGTCTACGTAAATGGTGCGACGACCTTTACTTTTCAAAGACGATTTTTTTACTCGAGAAATGTTTCAAAGATACCACATTGATTTCTTACTGCTAATCTGTCTATAGATAGTTTTTTACGGCCTACCTCGTTGTAATTTACTTAGTGCTAGTTCAGAAACTAATTAAAATGACAAGAGATATAACCGTGTTTGTAACATATGAAAAAGGTGAACTCGATCGGTCGATTATAGGAGCCAACTAAAAACGCACGTCCAGACCAGATCAGGGAAGAAACCAAAAGTGATCCAAAAGAGGTTTGACCAACCACAATGGCGTGATGATAAAAAACTTTCAGTTGAATCACACAGGCAGTAGCGATAACACAATGTAGAATGGAAGTAGTCCAGCCTGTTACGACTGCATCCTTATACCGTCAGTACATTTGTCAATCTTCATAAATATAATAGACCAACTGCCCCATGCCATGCATTTCCCTTCTAGTTCCCCCCATTGTTATGCAAACAAGAAATGGTAAGTTCGTACATTTGATATTTATAATTAGCTAGGTATTCTATGCTACTTTGCTCGCGTTGTAGGGGTCGCTCGTCAAATGTTGGTCGTAAAAAGTAGTCTCCCTTGGAGGTCAAGCTTGGTCCTTGGTTTGGCCGCGAAAGAGCAACAGACAGACAAGCAGAGTCATTTTCCATCTTCGATCTGATTGAAGTTTTCTATTTATAACCTTAGTATTAATAATAATTAAATATATACATAAATGTAGAAGTACTTTTATCGACGACTTATTACGTATACAACGAGTATTTATATATCTTTGCTGGTCATTATTATTATAATCTTGTAATTGAATTTCGAATTTTCGAGCGACTTCCCCGTAACTGATAATGCTGAAACTTTTAAACAAATATTGATTTAAATAAGTATGAATTATGTTATGTGCTTTGAACGTTCCTAAAACTGTATTTGCGTACCGAATACCAACTACGAAAAAGACACTCGCACTTATTAAATATAGGTATGTTTTTGTTTGTTTGTTCCGGTTTCGCGTATAAATATTATTGATTCGTATGAAACTTTTATATAAATTTAATTACTATAATCGATACTTAAATAAATCCAATTGGATTATTAGGGTTGGTCTGATAGAGCAAAGCTTATATGTATGGAATATTAGGAAGACAAAAGAGCCGAGATATGTGGATCTTAAAATCTTGAGATCGCTAAATCAAATCCGGATAAGCGCCAGCGCGATTCAAGTTGTAGTATTAGTCTTTATATATGAAGGAAGTCAGATAAAATTATGATACTCTATAGAGAGAAGTGCGATGATCCAAAGAATTTAAAGAGGAGCAATGGGTTACCTTCTTGGATTACTTTGTAATTTTCTATTGTACTGTTACATAATGTTTACCTCTTAACTTAAGAAATAAAGATCTTGTTTCATTTTACAGATGCGAGTCGGATTATCTACACAGGGGATTTTTTTTTCTGAATGAGGAAATTGAGGAAGTGAATCGTTTTTACTGTACAGAGGGGACACGGGAAGTGTCCGTAGGGGGCTGAATGGATCAACACAATTGCATATGTTCACAAAGACCACTTGTCTTGTTCCTTTGTATATGTTATTATATACTATAAGTTTATATGTTACGTTATAAACTTACACACGTATCATCTTTAATTATATATCGTTGGTCGAAAGGAAGAAGAGCTGAAGTGCCAAAATTGTGCTTATGAAAATTAAAAGTTTTTTCCTTTCCACTGACGATATAATGATGACGATGTCCTAACTGATTTCACCCACGACAGGTATTTAATAGACAAGTCAACTACGAGGATATATTGTTGGGCAAAATTGTGCGACTGACACTGACTACTGAGAATTTATCAACAATAAAAACAAAAATATGACTACGGAGTTTAGAGCCTGACAAGCTAGCCACTAGACAGAAGAGGCAGTCTAAATTAAATAAATATAAAATCATAATGAATATAATAAATCTTCAATCATTTGGACCGTTTGCGTAAAAGTTACTTAACTACAATTTTTACAGATATCAATCAGTCGATAAGACGATAGAAAATATTTTTTATTATAGTTTTAATGATTTTCTTATCTTATATTGTTTATGACGTTTATGTACTTACCTACCTGTATTAATCATTACGATTATTAAAATATTAAAGCAGCTGGAAACAGCAATAGACCACTAGATAGCTACTATTGAGTTTTAACCAAATCTATTACCACAAACAAAAAACATGTGGACTACATACAATAAATGAATGTAGGTTAAACTCAATGCGAAGTTCTCACAAGCACTTCGGGTAAAATGAATATTGTAAACGAACTGAAAAATATCGGCTTACAAAGCCCTTGTCCTAGTTCAGTGACCTCAAGCAACCTGCGCTGGACCTACTCGTAAGCTTACAATTATTCTTGACTTATATTTTTTGTTTCAATGTATTGTTTATACACTCACCTGTCTTGTAAACCTTCCAGTTCTTCATCCTGTTCCCCGAGAGTGGAATCCAGGTCTAAATAGGGCCCGTAGTCGCCGTCCTTGAACACCTGCAGCGTTGCATCGTCCAGCTGCAACAATTGTAATCAATATATAAATAAAATGAATTATTTAAAATAACCAATTATTAATAGCGCCACCTGTCGGTTAGTTTAGAAACTAGGACGTCATGTAATAGTTTTATGTTAGTGCCATGATATAAGATGGCAGACATACGAGAGGGAGCTGTATGTATTATGACTATCAAAATGATTACTGAGACAACTGAGGGAGCTATTTACAAATGAATATTAAAAATATAATGTTCTTAAATTAACATAATTGTTTGTTCTTATAATTTTATTAATGGGTAACCTCGTTTAATTTTATTTTTTTGTTTATAATATGTAGGCGGGCTGTTATATGAGTCGCCTGATGGTAAGCGATTACCAACGCCAACAGACATCGGCATTACATTGTCAATGCGGTAAGTTTGAGAAATAATATAAGCTAAATTGTAATTACAGACAAGTGTCCAAGTGTCTTTAATTACACTGGCTCACTCATGCATCTTTAACCCAAAACACAACGATATGGTGTTTAGGGGTAGAATTCAAATAGAAAAAAAAAAACAGACAAATAATAAATATGACATAAATATATCGTAGTCATAATATAATAGAGTCCCTGCGATATACAATATAAATATAGAAGATGCAGTGGTGAGGCAAACCGCTATTTGTTCAGTGACTTAGGGCTGTCCCAAAAACAAAATGAGTCAACAAATAAATTTAGATATTAGCGAAGGTGGAAACGCAGTCTGTTTGCGTGTTTGCGATCTAGTGCGTGGCGAGTGGCGGTCAGCCAAGATTCGGGATAACAATATTAACATAGATATAACATTTCTATTCTATGCGAATATTTTTAATTAAGCACTGTAACTGATATTATGTTCTGTTGCCAACGATTCCTAGAATTTACTAAATAGTTTTTTTTTAATAAACCATATGTTTGTATGAATTAAATGAATCTGCCTCATATTTGCAATTGTTACTGGGTTTTCTGCCAGGAGCTGTTGCACCCCAGCTCCGCGGTCGTCTCCAATTGCAATACCATCGGATTATCGGACACTCGATCGCATGCGCTGTTGATTCGTCCTTGACATTGACCGCCGATTCCGAAAATCGGCGAGGGTGACATTATTGTTGTTAATATAATGGATTCATTAAAATCACTGAATTCATCTACTCCCGAATAACTCATCAAACAACATATGACAATATGTTAAAAAATGTAGTTTAAAAAAATTGAGAAAAGAACCATAAAAAAATATAATATTTATATACAAATACCGTTTAAAAGTCGTACATTTTAATGACTATACAAATAACGATAAAAACAGTTATAATAACTGACATCAAGGGCCGTATGTACACGTCCTTAAGTATTTAACGCAAATCTTTTTAAACTGCGTTGAGCGGTCTATACCGACTCTAAGAATACGTATAAATTCGAAACTAAAATGCACGGGATCGATTTACTCGTAACCGTTTTTATATATACACAAACGCCGATTAAATAATCCATTACATCGAGACGAGTGTTACCTTCAAGATATAGTTGGTTGAGATGTTTTGAACATAGTCATTTCTAAGTTGGTTGGTTGGTAATAATACTATCACTTGGCCCCTCAATGAGCCTGGTCGTGATAGGGACCACTAGTAAAACTATTCGGAATTATACCAATGTCGAAATAAATGGAATACGGACAAGCGAATGTTCCTTGTCACTAGTAGTTTCTCTGCTATCTTGTTTTCAAGAAACAAAATGTATTAAATCCTCCACAGATGTAGGCACTGTATTGGCAAAAAGGCCAGTCTAATGACTGACTAGTGATAAATCCTGACTAGTAACATTACAGTCAAGCATCAAAAGCGAATACATATTGTAATACGTCACAACATTAACAGTCTGTAAATTTCTTACTGCTGGGCTAAGGCCCCCTTTCCTTTTGAGGAGAAGGTTTGGAGCATATTCCACTTCGCTGCTCCAATGCGGGTTGATGGAATACACATGTGGTAGAATTTCGTAGAAATTAGACACATGCAGGTTTCCTCACGATGTTTTCCTTCACTTCAATTATAAACACAAATTAAGCACATGAAAATTCAGTGGTGCCTGAGTTTGAGCCCGAAATCATCGGTTAAGATGCACGCGTTCTAACCACTGGGCCACCTCGGCTCATTACACGTCACAAGTTACACTATAATTATTAATATAAAATTTGACAATGAGATTAAGTAAAGTCGGAGCGCAGTTGATGACTTAATTAATTCGAGTAGAAATAGAAGTGACGAATCAACACCTAAATGTTGATAGTTAGTCATATACTAAAATTATAAGCAATCACATGTTGCTACAAAAGACGGCCTTGTTGGATGTTTGTTGGAGATTAAATCACGATAGCGATAGAAAAAATCTGTCGTCAACGATTACCTCTTGAAAACACAATAAAATTCCTACGAGTTATTCACAAAGAATGTTAGTTAGAGAAATTAAAACTTTACATTACATTCGTGTTAATATTCACCGAGGAGCTTAACTGATCGCCTCATTGGTTTGAACAGCAAAAAGTTTAATAGGTTTTTCTGTTGAGAAAATTTAAGACGCACCTGAGAGGTGTCTATTGCCGGTCTTACACCCCTTTCGGAGCTGATCCATTCGCATCATATCGCCGGAATTGTGACGAATATTAGTTGACAATATATACATTAATAAACAATATTTAAACCGTTCCAAGATTTAACAAAGTTTAAATCGAATTTCACGTTAAAAACGAAACAAATTATTCGATCTGTAAATATGTTGATTTTATGACATAGATAAACAAACCGACGAATGTCGCTGTGATTATATTTCTACAATATTTTGCGGTCGTCGCTAATGTCAATGTTAATACAATTTATTGGCGCTCTATGCTTCGTCGCTGATGTCATTTAAATATGGCTTCCAGTTGAGAAATATCTTTATCCATTTAAAGTTGTAATCTGGTCGTATACGCGCGCCGGCATTTTATTAGATTGTTAGTTTATTATCAATTAAACGGGAGCAACGTCATGGTATCTAGGTCTGTTTGCAAGTTACGACTAATCTTAAAAAGATTAAAGTGTACACGTGCTTGTGCTTGCAATTTTAGATAAAGCGATACTGGACTGATTCTGTTTTACACGATCACTTAAGTAATTGTACTAAGCGACATGCTAGCCTGTTTAACCTCACATGCAAACACGGGGTATCAATATTTTATGTTCTATTAAATTACTTCAGAGAGCCGTTTTCGTTTTGATTTCGCGATATTCAGTTTTATCTTATTCACAGACGGACAATAATCTTGAGGGTCGCACGCGGTATAATTAAAAAAACATGTGTGCTGGTCTTACTAGTCAACAAATTCGACTTCGACTTTTATGTGGAAGGCGGGTCAGAGGTATCTTTTGTGCCTTTTGAAGAGGTATATGTCAAGCTGCGGGCTATTTTAAGTCTTAATAAGAGACATTGTATAGTTTAAATAATTGCTTTGATTTCGCATCAGTCAGGTCATTGTCGTGTTTCAATTTCTTAATCAATAATTAGTCAGTTAATATTAACATATACACCGAGCTAGCTGCCCGCGCCGTCTTCGTGCGGGTGAAATAGAAATGACATTTATTTAAAAAAAAATCCCTGCGTCACTGCCGACTCCGATCACACCAAGGGACGCATACACAAAAAAAAATCATCAAAATCCGTTAAACCGTTTAGGTATTAAGTGACATGCACGTACAAAATAATTATATATTTCGCATTCAAGTAAATTATCTTTGGATATCATTTATAACCAATAAATATAATATAATATACTTATATTTAAAAAGGTACAGTAACAGATACTGTTAATCTGTAAGAACGAACTGGAAAGTCGTCGCAAAACACGATCGTGAAATATCAAAAAGCGATATGGATACCGACTGTAATTATTATAACATTAAAACTATACCAATATCAAACACCATCGAGAACGAAGTGATTTCTTACGAGAACTGTCCTTGTGTATGCACCTCGAGTCCAAACTCATCGACTTGATTCATCAATTGAGCTGCCGTAGGTTAAATGACGCCAACAGAAAACATCTACTGTATTAGACGACGCTGATGAATACATCAAACTGTCAAATTGATTACCATTAGTGTTCGATACATTACTTTTGACAAATATATTTCTCCATTGTTAGTCATTTTAACGTAAAACGTTAAAAGTCAAGCGATTATAGTATGATAGTAGGTGTCCACATTAAGGGTTACGAAGTACTAAGTCGTTGTCGTGTCTTACAATGCTGTAAAAAAGTCTGGTTGGTAATGTAACGGTTGTTCAGAGCCGAGGCGGCGGTCAGTAGTGACAGGTTGTAGACGCATTATAATAACTACCCGTTGAATGTCTCTGTATTGTCTCGAGACTTGAGACTCAAACTGGTTGCCATTGTTTTACTTGACGTTAAACGTCGGTAGAGCTGAGATCATAATGCGTACAATATTTCATACGACCTGTCCTGTCGAAAAGGACTTCGGACATGAAAGATGGAGTTTTTGATGTCCTCTTTCCACTTCTAAGTAACGTCCGGTGATTTGTGTAAGACTTACATAGACAAAAAATCATATTATATAATTACATGTTTAAAAATAATGTTTTTATACTTGGTTATAAAGAGGTCATAAAACATAATTATAAAACAATCCGGTTACTGCGAAATTGCGCGTTTCACAGTCCATAAATCGTGAAGAATGAGTTTTCCTATTACAAATCTTGAGTAAATAAATGTCTTAGTTTAAAACCGCTACTAATATGAGTTCAGTGGTTTATGCGAGACGCACGCACGGGCACGACACCGATACCATTCCATGACGTACAAACTGCAGACTTGCTCTTTACCTTTCCTGGTGTAAAGTTACCATGCCGCTGCTGGGCACGGGCTGATCTCATCGTGAGGAGAAGTTTCGGTGCTTTATTTACTACGTTCTTCAGTACGATGCAGTTGTTGTATACATTTAAAATAAGCATTAGTACTTGACTGTGTTGTGGTGACTTACAGGAAGGATATATTATGTAAATTTAATCGTATCTGATTGACGTATCTTTGTATTCTCTAAGTGCCGATTGCTTTAATCAATGCATTATTTGTAATAATATTTATTTGTAATAATATCCGTGACGATATCAATATGAGTATTATAGTTTAGTAAGATGATGCTGTATAATTTTATTCGATTGATAGATAGATTTAAAGATTATTTTTATTGATTGTGATAAATGTACAAAGCCTTGTGCCTATAGGCGATCTTTAAATAGTCTGGAAATAAGAGGGAGTGCATACAATCCGATACGATTTCGGGAGCGGATTAGCCCGGATAGAATATCCCAAGGTCGATGTTATAAATTTTGTCTGGAATTAAATACTTCCTATTATATTTAACCTATATAGAAATGAGATAATACCAGTTCTGTCAAATTGAACGAAGTTTAGTGCGCACTGAAATCAGAACCAGTGCCGACACAATAACTTTTTATTCGGTTTTTTTTTTTAGTTTTTGGTGATCCAGAAGATTCTAATTGTCTAGAAATGGAATATTATATAATTAATATTACAGATGACGAATGTATTTCAAATAGTACTAGAATTAAAGAAAGACTATAAGAAGTAACTAATTTAAGAGCAATTACAACCAAAATCGTTTTTAAATTGACAACGATCCTATGACGGTGCTAAATATATATTGTCCTAGCATACATTTTAATAGACTCATTCAAACATTCAATTACTCACTCACATAGAACGATTCAGTCTTGGTTTTCGGAATGTAAATAATCAACACGCCAATATCAATGGTGTTAATATTTGAGTCTTTAAATCGGATAATCAGCGCTATAAATAAAATATTACTACTTAACATAGTACAAATGTAATTTGTTTATTTGGACGTTTTTGAAGAAAACCAACAGTTTCTATTTAGTCGTAGCCAACTACATTAATTAACCCTTTATTTAACTGCCCAAACATTTTAATAAACGGCGCTGTTCGAAGCGAGCTGTCTGTCATTCAGCCGCTTCACCTTTAGTTTATAGAAAAAGGTAACTTCCTTTAGAAACCTCTTGAAATAAAATTATATACATAAAACTTTCTCCAGATTTTTTGTATCATGTCTATGTTTATTTTCAGGAGAGCCTGAAATAAATTACCTTAATCTATAAACGGAAGATGTCATTAAGACTGCTGGTTTAGTAAAAAGTGAATGCCGCAGTAAAAAGTCTAGGCTATTAATTGACTGGCTAATTTAGTTAGTTGCCTGCTACATATATAATCTCCATAGAAGGCCGGAGATAGGATTATTGCAGTATCTCGCCCTTTGGAAAGCACGTGAAACCGATAAAACTGCGTCTCTCTTCAGTCGACGGTCCTCTCGGATTACGGATACAAGGAACAATGCGAGTAAGGAAATAAATAATCCAGAATAATGAGTTCGCCTAGAACTTCTCAGTTTTCAGCCCAGAATTCGGAGGCCATCACCATATTATAATTATCTCAGCATAGTATACGTGTTCTCGATCAAAGTCCGTTCAGTGAGTACACCTTTTACAGCCTGACAGATATTTACACAATAAAGTTCTGGCGTTTATAAATGGAGCAATGTGGGATGTTCTCGTACAATTTATTAAACTAAAGATTTGCAAATCTGGCGCTCGCTTCTGTTTTATACACATTAACGGTTAACTTTTTTATTTGAACCGAGCTATTGGAGGTTATGCTAACAAAATTAGCTATTTATATTTTGGTCAAGGTTTGAAACAATAATGCCTTGTACAGAAATACATTTTGATAAATCGATATTGTAGAACGATCGATTTCAAATTCAATTCCAACCATATTTTAGTCTAATTGGCTTTTGAATCGACAAATCTGTCATGACAGGTTTACGTGACGCTATCGCCGCGCAAAACGATTTATATCAGGAAAACAGAAGAGTAAACCAGAACTTTTACGTGAATGTTTCTGTGTAAGCACGTGTGTGTAAGAAGTACGCGTGACGTTTCTTAGAGGAAAATAAACGTTTTTATTAAAATGTTATCAGTTAAAAATTTAATTGCCATCCTGTTTTGATATCGACGTGTTAAATACTAACCGCTTTGATTTATTGTTGTAGATTATTCAAATAATAGCTGAGTCACCGAAGGCTATTGTTTTCATTCATTATGCCGACCTATAGTGCCACATCCAGGGCGCGCCGGCGGCGTGGGCGCAGGTACGCTCACACAGATTTATACCAAAATAATTGTTGCGGCGCGGATGCAATTATTGCAATGTTATATCACTCACCTGAGCGGCCGCGCAAATATTTAGAACAGATAATTTTAGACAAATACCACGATGAGTAAGGCGTATTACTAACGCTATTTACGTGTAAGTTACATTCATGCTCCGTTGAATACGTAAAAACATCGCGATAAATTTATACGAGATCTTACTGCGAGTTTCGGAGAAGACGTCCGACATTAAATCATATAATATATTATTTATTGAGCGTACAACAATTTAAGGTGTAAACGTTCGTTGATTTATGATATAATAGTTCAAAAATTGGGTTACTCACCCGATGTGGAGCTTGTAGCAAACGATGCACCGCAGCTATTTGGTACGAGAGAGGAATCGTTGTATTAAACGTGTGGTACAGAGGTCTAGGAGGCTCCCTCACATTGTACTCCATAAAAGGATCCAAGTCGTTCAAGTATTGAACTCTGCACACGAATGAATCCGCCCCTAGCTCCCTCATTGTCCCATTCACCCTGTTTTCATTCACTTTCACTAATTCAATCATAATTTAGCACTATCACTGAGCAAATCTATCAAATCACAGTATTACATCGCTTAGGTTACCTACTGAATTAGAAAAAAACATTTAACATTACACAGTTATCATATTTGAATTTGGAATTCACGATCATAAGTAACGCGCGAAGCCGTTTTTTTATTATTGAAACGAGTGTATTCGACCAGTCAGCCAGTGTTCGAGCGCCGACTGAAGACTCGTGTCGCGGAAACACGTGCTGGTCTGGTCGCCGCTTAAGATAAGTGTCGCGATGCATGATCAGGCTAGTTCATAAGTTTGAGAACTAAACATGTTCTAAGTAAAATAATGTAAAACATTTCGTATTACAAATTTTAAGACTATAACATGTACTTAATATGAGTTTATTTTCTCAATTCTAGACTATGAAAATGTAAATGATATATTGTCGTTAATGTTTTCTTCATTATAATGATTTAAAACGATCAACAATTAAAGCCGATGCTAACGGTTGCATGTTGACGTGATTCTTGGATGATCTAATGTAATTTCCTCTTATCCATACATATTAACCTAACACAATTAATTAACTTATGTTTTTACATTTGAATAATATATTTTTCTATGAATATTTAAAGGAATAAAAATAGCTATTTGAAGTGTAGTGTTTTTTTTTTTTACTGAAATGTTAGTTTCTAATTTAATCATACTTATGGCAAACCAATAACGACGAAAACTTTTAAATTATACGTAACTTATTCGCTGTTTTTTTTATGTGGTCTATGAAGACGAGCTTATGGTTTCATTGTAAGTATAAATGTTGCATTGAAGCATCAGTAAGTACTCTGGGTCTCAGACGATCCGGTTTCTTGACCCACAACGCGCCGTCTCCCTCGCACAATTTGAGTAGGAGTAAAAAAATCGCTCATAGCGAAGTGATATTTCTATTGTACCTGATATCTTAACACCTTCCAACATACAATATCATTAAAGTTCATCGTTACGTACTACTACTATTATTAAGGGTTACTTTATGTATAATTAGTTCGTTTGTGTTCGGCGATACTTAAATCCTAAGGTTTTGTTTCCAACAATTTTAAAAGCCTTGAACATGATTAAAGAATTATCACCTAAAATGCAACAATTTAAATATATATTTATAATTGCAATACAGATTGATTAAAAAAATAATAATTGTCTTTACTTATTTAATTCGCAATGCTTTTATATATGTCGCTATTTTTACATTACATATATTATGTATTTAAATTCGCAATGCATATATTGATGTTTTTACATATTTTGATGATTCGCAGTGCTTGTATATATCTTTGAGCCGCACGTGACGTGACTAAACGCACCCCGGTTATCGCAAAACTAATCAATTTTATCCATTTATATATCATCTACAAAATGTAGTACTTCGCAATTGAGTTTTTGTGAGTTATTAATTGCTGTTGCACGAACCACCTCTATACCTACTAGTCACTACGCCTCGTAAATTGAGACATGACGGTCATCATGTCATGATCAATGACTTCATCCCGGGGCTGGGTCTCACACGTCTATTGGATAAACGTGAAATATACCAAGTGACAATAGTAACGAGTAAATTGATACTGAATGCCTGACCTTGTCTGCAAATTACGAAAGATTTGACAAAAGCCATTCATTGCCAAAGATCTCTGACGACGAATTAATGCTTTTTGTACATTAAATGATATGACTGATTATAGAGACGTACCAACTAATAAAAGCTAAAAGTAAAAAAAATATCACTTATCTTTATTAAAAATGATATGTTGTATGTATTTACACCTCACACACCTCATAGATAAAAAACCGTGTCAAAACGTGTTTTTATTAAATGTTTCGGAATAACGTCAATTTGTCAAAACTAAAGACTGATTAAACAAATTAATTTTATGAAATATTTTTGTCTTCTGGTAACCCTAGGGATACGTAATGTCTACATTCGATAAGTTGTCGAATTTTGTGCAAATCATGATTTAACTCTGAAGTGCTTGGAAATGAATCACTTACTTTGAAATGGCAAATCGCGATATAAATGTTCGTATCTCGTTCTTAAAATTATTTATTAAATACTACATCATACTCAACAGGCAAAAACGGATTATGTAGTGTATATTTAATATTTGAAAGACCGTCTTTTAAAAAAAAAGATATATCAGCTTCAAGATACGTTTTATAAAACTTATGGTCTAGATACTAGCCGTTTAAAAAATGTTTATTACTTGTAATCTAACGAAACTATTCGCTGACTTACTGACTTCTTACGAGTATTGAAAAGATTACGTGAGATAATTATAAGATATTCTATATTAAATTACGAATATTAGCACAATATTGAATATTATCTGAATCAGTTTATCGTGATAGTTATAAATAAAGGTTATTAGAATGAAAACCGATGCGATCACTGCATTCCCGAGTACTGCGGTCGACGGCCTCTCCGGCGACCTCTTTCTACGATTCATCACGCTTTGATTATTAGGGAGTCGGTACTTAAAAATACACTCTGGGACAGTTTTGATGCTTTCCAAATTGTAAGTATACAACAGGACAAGATTTTCAAATGGTTTTACTTTGCATAGATAGAGATGTGTGCGTTTTTTTTAAATGTCAGTATTTTGAATTGTTATGACATATTTTTATTGTGATATGATTTTTAATGTAGCAAGTTTTAATTGCATTTTTCAATATTGTTAAGGATGGTTTTCTCTAGTTATTTTCTGCTAGTATAGAGCGAGGTATCTAATTACAAAGATACTCGCTACTAGAAGTCGATGGTCGGCAGAGAAATGAAAAAATAAATTGCACTTTACGCTGACACCGTGTCATTATCTCATTACATATTGGACATTATCTCATTTTGCAAGATCGTTGATATTCAATGTTCTACATTTTTTTGCTCAGAAAGCATCTTATTCAATGCAGAAATTACCATTAAATAAACTTAACTAATTTTGTCGCGATGATATGTTAAGATAACAAATGCAACGTTTTTGTTTGTTTGTATGTATGTATGTGTGTATGTTTATTGTTTACCTACTGAGCTACTAGAACTTTTTGTTATTTTTTTGAATATATATATACATATATATATATATAGCATCACGTTGAGTTACATCGAAAGCTTGATATTGACTACTTGTATCATCGTGATCAGCTTAAAGAGCAGGGATTTAATTGGTCACTGACGCGTATGAAATTTTATATATTAAATGTAACTTCTTAACATATTAATGTTGTCTGATGCCCTTCCAATTGATTAGTAATATGGGAGCGACTTCCTAACGCTTAGCTTTCTAAGCTAATTATCTAATTAAATCATTATAAAAAACAATAAATGCAGAGGTAGATCTTTTTGTGCACTGCATGTGTGGAAATTATAACCATGAGTCATGAACAAACATATTTTTTACAAAATAGGCATATAATCAAGCGTACACTTGTAGCTTCTATGATCCCGATGAGTTTCTTTCCCCCGTTCTTCTATTTTTTTTTTATGGAATAATTAGCCGAACGTGCAAATGGGCACCTGATTGTAAGTCGAAGTATTAATACAATTATTTTTTCAAAGTTTTACTTCTATTTGCTACATGAGGTCATAAATATTATATGAATATTGTAACTGCAAAGTTATTTAGGATTAAGGAATGTAATGAGTTAAGTTAGTTATTCGGGAGAAAAAGATTTGGCATGTATACCATATGTTTGTATGAGTTTTATTGTCATTTGGAAATATATAAAACATTATCATTTAAATATTTATTGCCTAATTATGAATGTGTCGATTACTAAGCGATTTAAAATCGATCATGTGGTCGTTTGTCACAGATGTAAAAACTTAGTTACGGCACGAGGTCATCGAGTACATTTAATAACAAAAATAGACCAAGATACGGGTATAACATTTTCATGTACAGGCATTTTATTAGCAGTAAATATCGTACCACAATTTTATGAAAGTTTGAAAGAAAATGGCCGATGGTAGTAATTTAGAAAAAATCTAGTCCGTCTGTTAGTGGCGCAGGAGCTTTCTATTACTGGAAAATGAGTCGCTGGCGCCATATTTCTAAACTAGGTGTTATATGCAGCTTCGGTTGTTATCTGAACCCAGCTCACCGGTATTTTTATGATACATATTTAATTATTTTATCTGTATATAAAAATAGGCAACGACAAAGCAGTTTAGTACCTCATGTTCGTTTTTTTTGTCAATAAATATAAAACGAAAATTTGGTTTAATTAATTTCCAATGACACAACTTGTAGGTTATTTGTCACACCTTCTCGTATTACACGCAAATTTTTCAATAAAATGAGTATTGGATATATTGGTAACATATCAAGTGGGTTTAAGAAGCCCTAATGAAATAGCCAGACACGCGGCATTTATAGATTTGCCTAATAATTTGTTAATGCAATTAGCTCTGCTCTATTTCAAGCAATGCTATCATTACTATCCAATCCGTATTAAATTATCCGAAATTGGCAACGACTTACCAGTATATTATAATGTAGTTAGATTTTTTAAATTAAATAAAAAATAAGAGGGCATTCTTTATTTCTCATGGAATCGATGGTACCAATGTAGTATCGGATACGTAATTAGTTACGTTAGAATCTGTTAATGCTGATGTTCGTTACGTGATTGATAAACAAACATTGTTACATTTATAATATTCGAGATACGAGATATTATTGGGGTTCAGCTAAACCAGACAGAGATTGTCAACAAAATCTAAAAAGTACCTAACTTTGCGTGCACGCGTAGAAAAGTACGACGACTGTCTGTTTTTTTTTAAATAGCCGTTTTTATTTCATAATATGAATACCAATTATTTCTTGATATAATTTGTTTATATAATTAACTTCGAATATGCTATATTGCGTTGATTATCATATAATAAGGGTTTATAATCCTTACAAGCGTCAGGACAGAAGATTATTGCGATTAATATTCAAAACTCTTTTAAAGCCCTACATATTAAAGATAATCTTCAGCTTGAATGTGAACTCGTTCATCGTGATAATTAAAAAGAGCTTAACCCCCTTTCTACCTTAACACTACGCTAGCTTGTAATCGGATTAAGTATTAAAGAAAATTGCACAACTTTTTAATTGGTTTTCCAGGATCATAAGCGCATCCGATACAACCGTGTAATTGGTTTCATTTTTTTTTAAATAAGAGTTTTTGAGATTACAAATTATATTATATTTTTATATAGTTCATAAAATGGAACGATAAATACATAAATTCGTGTAATAGATTGATGATTTTCCGTACGTTTTACATTTTTTATAATTTATATTATTGTGTGTATGTACTCGTAATTATCATAGGATAGTTTAGTTATAACATTATGGTTTGGCCCGTGAAATTAAAAAAAATTACGTCATGGAGATCGTTTCGAAACATTATTAAGGCATATTTAAAATGTGAACACTATTGTCGATGTATAGATAGGAGGTATAGCTACATGAATGCAGAACGAAGTCAAAATCGTCATGAAAGCGTCACGACACTTGCGTCGTGATGGTCGATAGAGACAGACCTGGACCCGCGCGACCTCGGTCCTCACGATCGTCCGCGCGACTGATACTCGATTAATGTTTTATGATTTTACTTTTTCATATTTAAGGTAATGTCGAGGAGTTTGACTGCTGGTGCGGCCCCACGTATGTCGCAGTACCAACTTATCAACACACATCATACCCCTTGACCGCAATTCTCAGTATTGCTGTGTTGCACCTTGCAGTTTAAAGACCGACCGTCAGTCACAGTGCTTATTAAATATTTAGACAAGAAAGCTGTGAAGTACTTGTAGATAATATTTATGAGTAAGATCAATAATCATCAGGTGACATATGTCTAATTGTCTCTTTTACAGATGTCTTTATATGACACCTTGTGTACGTGGGGTGTTTGTATAAACGTGGAGTCAAATCTCTCAATTGAATTTCTAGGTAACCCATTGACACGATTTTTTATGTACGCAAATATAAAAATCAAATTAAATCAATATGTCTTTGAAAAGGCCATTATTTTTGTTGGCCACGGTAAAGAGCGTCAAACAATTTGATGTGCAATTTCATTGTTTAAAAAAGCATTTCCTACATGTACATAAAATCAAAAAGAACTTAATATGATCATAGCAAACAAACTACTCTCGTAAATTTTTGTAAGGTTATTTATATATATGTTAATGAGTATTGCTAATGAATGAGATATTCAAGCATATTTGGTGAACAATATACGTATATATGAGGACGCGATCGCCCACGCGCGGTCAACAAGCAATCGTTCAGTGTTTTCAAACCTATGAATCGAAATTAATAATTAAGTTATTAATGTTTGTTCATAAACTATTGAGGTTTGATTGCCGTCTAGCGAATGTGTAGAATTTAATACAAATTATCGCAGATGAAAACGAAGGCTGGCTGGGTTTCGTTACTGCTCACAACAGTGATGTACGAATGTACATTGATTGTATATTATTATTTTATTATCTGTAATAGCGGTGTTAGTGTACCGTGCGTGTCTATTCCAAAATGATGTCGCAAGATTCGGTCCCTGGATAAAACAAGGGGGAACATTGTGACAGAAGTGCAGGGTTCGGCCTATTCTATTCTAGTAGAGGCGGTGGCGCAACCAGACGCGCCGTTAGTTGGGCAATATGTGAAAACATTAATAACGACCGACATCTCTAAACGAGAGTTCTGCGGTAAACGTTTATGTTTACATTTTTTTTTTCAATATTTAGTCCTAAGTCCGAAAGAATCATCCGAAGAATCTGAATATATTGTTTTGCAATTTTATCTTTCTGATTTTCTTGAGGATTTTATTATTGTTAAACATACATTTAATTTTGGGTTTTATAATTCCCCCCTTAATCTGTGTACTGTGAGTATAATAATATAAAAGTTGGATTTATATATATATATATATATACGAAATAAAAGTATTTATGATAAAATAAAGAGCTTGCTTTACATAACAGTATCTTGTACTGATTATTTCCAGTTCAGTACTCAAGAGGCTAATGATATATATTCGAATTAAGTTGAATTGTAAACGGTTGTTATATATAACGTGTAGTTATGAACTATCGATATGGTAGCTTGTCAGTCTGTAGATCCCGTTTGTACCCGGACTGTGTTCAAAAACTGGCTCGTTAAAGGTTATCGTTTAAGGCTTTTTTCTCAACAATCATGATCTGTTTGTAGTTTGGGTTTGGTGGTGTAGACCTTGCAGTGCCATATAAAGCATTTGAAACTGATGGTTCTGCATATGAACTCTCTCTGATCGTGCAGGATTGCCATCCGGATTAAATGCAGCCTCTGTTCGCGCATATAGTTTTGCACTCATTTTTTTCCTGCTCGGTGTGTCAGAAATCAGCCAGGAAGACATTATCATGCCAGAAGTGGCCAAGACTTCTATGAAATTTCATATTCTGTTGAAATTATAAGGAAACAGCGCCGAAGGCAAATGCGCTCAGAATACGTCGTTCTATCTGGCGATTAGCATGATGTCAACGAAAGTAGCGTTTGAATATTTGCTCACTCCTGCTGCACCCATAATTAAGCGTTTCTAAGCGTAAGCCATTAACAAGAGCCTGTTTTGAATTACAATTTGACGACTGGAAAACCTTCCTGGCTAGTTGTTCTATTAAGACCAACAATTACATGGAATTCTCGGTTAGATAACTATATCTATACCTGCGTAGATATTTACATTCGTTCAAATAGTCTAAGCTGACTAACTTCGGACTATTTAAGTAATTGATACATCGTTAATTAATTGTTATTTTAATGGTTGTCTTAGGCGAGTGCGACGGAGAGCCAAACAATGGACAATTTCTGTAATCCAATTATGTTTTTTAAACACGCGATCACGATATGATGTATAATTTTTGTATGGACTCTGGTACGTGATAGATAAGTGGTTACTTTTCCAATGTATACTACTGCCACCATCAGGATGCCAAGAAGGAACTTTGGAAAACGTGTGAAATAGGGGTTTAACGTTTGTATGGAAGTCCGTTATTTTTAAGTTAAAACATGAAACCAAAATTTTGAGATACTAATTAAAAATAAGTAGATACGTATTACAGTGTTTCTGCATATTCTACCCTTAAGGGGGTGCAATATGGGTTTAAAGTTTGTATGAAAGTCCGTCATTTTTTTAAGTTAGAAGTACGCAAGTTTATTTTTGGGCTACTGATTAAAAATGAGTAGATACGTATATAAGAGTTTTTGGATATTATACCCTAAGGGGTAAAATACACCCGAATGTGGTATACAAAGTGGTCTTATATTAACGTATTATTTTAAGTCAATGTGTAAATATATCCAACTTCCACGCGAGCTACGCTGCAACAGCTAGTTATATTCATATATGTTTTAATATTTGCTTTTCTTTTAATGAATTGTCAGCCTGCATTATTAAGTCAGCAGTACACGCGCCCAATTATCGGAATTAATGTGTACTGATCACTTCCGGGCGTCAGATTATCGTCTAATAATCTATCGGAGCAATGGAATAGGGAGTGCACTTGAGTGGACAGAAAATATTTTGCTCGTACGACATATATACTTAGTGAGGCGTTGTGAGTATCTTTTATATTAATTTGACTATATCATACACGACGTTATATAGTTAACGATCATCTATAGAAGCTCCCATGACATAAGCGATGTTGCGCAATTCAGACGTGTTCAGATAAAAAAGTCAACCTATTGTCGGTGCACACGCATCCCGTAGGGTTGCCACCGTCTCACTAACATCTAACACATTATAATAATCATTCATTAATGTATCGTTTTCCTTGAAATATATTTGAAAACAGGCAGTGAATAACTATAAATATTTACAGGTTATCCCTAACATATTTTTTTCTGTATCATAAATCTCTTAATAGGATTTTTTCTTTACAAAAGCTTGTGAATTCATGTGTGCTAATTTAACTAGCCGAACGACATATTATATATAATAAGTTTTACAAGTTGTTATGTCGCAGAGACACAGACACTAATAATAAAGACAAGTTAACGACCGCATACAGTAAATTGTTAGATTTATGTTTTAATCAATTTATAAAATATATTTAATTATAAAAAAATTATATTATTATCTTCTAATTTTTATTAAATAATGTTACTCTTTTGTTACTCTTTTGTACTATTTTGTTTATACTGCCACCCCTAATAAATACTGAACACGCTATAGTTAAGTATTACAGAAAATTAGACTAAATTACTCTTTATTATATTTATGTAAGGTTGTTTTTGCCATGTTATGAAAACGCTGAACAAAATAAACATATTTTTTCTGGCACTGAAGCGACCTAGACGTTAAGTGCATTCAACCTTACTGATTTTAAAATAAAATGTTTTCAAAGGCAGAGTTTAAAAACAAGATAACTAAAAAGCTGCAATTTGAAATTCAAAACAAAATGCGTAGTATTCATTCGTAGCATAAAAGAATTGACAGCATAATACAAGTGTTCTAGGTGGCTAGGCGGAGTCGCTTTTACATATTGTTATACCTAAACCGTGCGGGCACGGACGCACAGTTCTTTTCTAGACGTCGGTACAAATATAAACGATCAGCGATTGTATACGCTGTCACATTTTGATTACGGTTATATGTATATTGATTTTATTGTATGTTTTCTAGCACCAGGAATTGTCTGAGGAGATTAACTCATGTTAATATAATATACGTGCAAAACGCGTGACGTTCGCAATTGTTTGCTTAAGTAACTTCATGTGTATTGTAAATATGTATTATATAAAACATTTTTGTCTTATATTCACACACGAAGCTGTGCCCCATCCTCTCAAATATAATAATTATCATATTCATATTAATTATATAACCTTATTTGCATTTTTAATTTGTTCGCTCAACGCTGTCGTTCGTGTAATGACAGATCGATGTGTGTTTGATCCGTTTCGTTAAAACAATAGTTAATTGGGTCTCAGAGTCATTGCGAGTTATAAGTTTATAAGCCAGCTGGGTAATTCTATCGATTTGCATAATTGCCTGATCCACAATTTTGTTTGACATTTCAACGAACAGTTTACCGATGGGTCGAAGATGAATAGTCGACTATCTAATTTAAAATTACGCCTTGAACTTTATGTATGTCATTAATATTTAACTTCTTGGAAAAAAAATTGCTGTCTTGCTATGACATCCTTACTTCGCTTGTCAACTTAACTAATACTTAACTTGGAATTCTGATTTTTTTTGGGGCAACGAAGAGAAATAAAAAAGAATACATTTACAATCGTATTGTAGCCTCAAGAAGAGACATATTCGCGAAGCGAAGTCACCTTTCATAGTGGCGAGACTCGAAACCTATTATTTTACTCCATAATTATATAAAATTAAAGATGAGTCAACTTTTGAGATAATATGTATGAACATACTTACTAGTATATTTTTTTACTTGAGTACGTTTCGATACGATGTGATGACTGAAGTCATATCTTTCAGGGAAAGTGTTCAGTCTTTCTTTCGCGATTCGCGTATAAACACTAAATATTCAAGAAATATTTTTAAAGTGGAGTAGTTTCAATTAATCTGAAGTTTACCGTGTAAAATAGTTTAAACGAGGTTATTAATCTTAAAGTCTTCATATTCATAGTAACGTTCGGTAAGTGTTTCATTGTCTTAGACATTGGTAGTTTCAAATAATGCTTTTCACAACTGGTAGTAGATTCAGTTTTCAGAAAAAAAACGATGTACGAAAATAATTTGTTGTCTCTTTTTGACTCATAAGATATTCAAAAATATATTTGGATTTTATTTAGCTAAATGAATAACAATTTCTTTCCTATCGCTCGTGACTTAAATCGATAATCTATTTAGTATGTCTGTCGTGCCGTGGTATGGCCAGGAGCGCACTTTCGTACGGTCGCGACTGCGAAGCGGCGCGAGCGCACGTCGCCGAACTTCCGCTATTGGATAATCGTTAAATATTCGACATTGCTATTTGGCCTATGACACTTCTGTTGCACATTGTGATATCATAGTTATTGGGTACGTAAGACTGATTTCAAATAGCTATAAAATGCTCCAGGATTATTTCAGCTCAAGCGCTTCGGATAAAAAGTAAAATTACGTGTTATTCGAAGCGCCGGAACGTAAGCACTGGCAACTTCAAATTCCTTGTACTTCTGAAAATTTATTTTGATTAAAGCATCTTAATATTGATTTAATCATCTTTATATTTGTTCAATCCGCTTCATGAGTCTGACTAACTACCCCAACGACGCAATCAAAAAAGTTACAACGAGGAAATCCACATATTCTGGTAAACCCCTTTAGAAAAAAACCAAACACTTTCAGATTTTTTTATGATTTCAGATATTAATAAAAACTATTAAGACAAATATAGGGAGGATATGAAAAAACACCTGGAAATAAAATCTTACCTCATATTTTAAATGTCCATTTATTTTTTGTGAAAGCGATGTTATAAATTCGTTATGCGCTCTGACTTCGTGCGGTCAAAATTGGGTTTTATGATGGTGAATTTTAAAAAGCCCTGTTACCTGTGTTATGTCGGGTAGCTAGAACTATTCAAATATTAAAAATTTCACTGTAAATCTCTGTAGGATTTTTAATATACAGCCGTTGTCAAATGTTTTACTAACCTAGAGGCGACGTTTGAAGAAAGATTTAAAAAGATTCATATGTTTTCAAAAGTATAAAAAGTGTCTGTACTTATAGGAAAAACTAGTATATATATCTCGTGATATTTCCATTAGCATGCTTTCCGACGATTACTGACGGTACCTCTGCAATGTATTATTATTTGGTGCAAGGTCACTTTCAGAGATAGCTGTCCTGATCCTGCGTCAGTGACTCAGCGAGTAAACTTCAACTGTTAATCTTATCAGTATAATGGTACTCGGCTTTACGAACAGTTATTTTAAAAAGGCATAATGATACATTTAACGAAAACTTTCAAATTTCTATTTGTCATCTCTTTTACACAAAATGTCCCTAAAATTAATGTCAAATTACTATTGTTGTATGATATTTTTATATTCTTTGATATATATTCCGCCAATGATATCTATTTTTTTATTTATGATATAGAAGTATAGAATTAATGTATTATGTAATTTGAGATTTAATGTAGCAAGGTGTTATCTGAGTGCGCGGGTTCCGTGAGAATGCGCTAAATTGATAAGGGGAATATTACGCAGCGTGCGTGTTATAGGAGTAAGGACTGAACAAACCGAATGAGTATCAATTACGAATTATTGTAAGTGAATGGTTTGCGGTGCGGGACACAGAAAGTCGGATCGTATTTCTGGAATCACTTGGAAGGATTTCTGTATTTCTTACGGATCTGTGGTCACGACGACATGGGAAAATGAAAGCTACACCCCTTCTTACATTTTAGACGAGATATTTAAAACAGATAGAGCTGTATGTACATTATTGTTTAAATGATTGTCAACTGTTTTAATGATTGTCAAATAGAACGTTTGTCAAGCCGAGCTCCAGCGGTGAGATTCTGTAATAATTCACTTCGTATCTCACTCGTGAAATATTGACAACCGACTTACGATGATAGACCGTTCTGATACGTGTATACTATTATACACTTTATAATTATATCACAGTCATTTTAAGGAATACCTCTGATAACTTGAAAAAAATATCTTTAGTTAGTATTTTCAAGGTTTGATATTCTGTATCATCGAATTCAGGGTAACTGTAGGTTACGGTATACTTAGTTGCAATAATGTTATTCGATAAAACAACGAATGTTGTTGGTGAATTCAATTTGTGAAAAACAGAATCATAACAGTTTCGACAACCTACAATTATGTATGCAAATTCGCCATTAACAGATCTGGCTTTTAAATAAGCGTTATACTAATCATAGATGAAGCGTGCGTACGAGAACAGATATAAGTAATTAAATTATTAATTTTACTATTTCAAGAACATAAATACGTAAATTCATATAATAGAATAAAATTACTATGTATAGATCGCGTCAGCATACGGCTTATGAGATGGCGTTGCTCGCTAACGAGATTGACCGTGAACGAGTTGTCTAGTTGTACAACGATGTACATAACGGCGTTGAATATATACAATATTGTTTTAATATAACATAATATTAATATCTCTATATAAAGCTGCCGGTCCTAGTTTTTTTTGTGTCAGTAGCCCTTGTATTGAGAAATGTTAAAGGCTATATAAATTAACGCTACGGCTATAAGATCAGTGATCAGAAATATCAGCCAATGAGCTGAGTACGACACAGCCGGAAACAAAAAAATTAAAAAAAAAATTGCAAACTCAAACGTTGCAAATTATTTTAAATTATAACAAACGTTTAAAACGTATCCTTTATTTAATTATCTTAATGAGGTTTCAAAAGAGATTTGTAGAACATAAAACTAAGTTGAAACGCTAATGCATCCCACGCAATTAATTTGAATACATACAAATTTCAAGCATCGAATTAACTCAGGTAATAAAAACTCTTGTTATCATTAAACTGTATTAGTGAAAGCGGTATTACTTTAGTAGAAAGTCTAATTAATATTATAACAATAATTTAAATTCAGAATTGAAATATGTATAACTTATGGTTATCGTGCACTTTCAATTACAGTCACGCTAAATGAGGCACAGATAAATAAAATATTTTTAGTCTGTGGTATTATGAAGACATGTTCTTAAAAGATTTTAATTAATACTTTTTGGAGTTATGAATATACAAATATAAAAACTTTTTAAAAGTGGTCACGAACGATGTTTGTAAGATTTTTTTTCTTCGGATAATGTATTTTTATTTTATAATTAACCAAAATTTTCATAAAGTATATTATATTAGTGATTCCGTAGCATAGTTACATACATAAACGATTATGGTTACAAATAGCGAGCAAGTCCCGTATTATGGCATATTTTACATGACCCCATGGTTAGTCTTTATTTCTCGGAATGGGTGGCGCTATGGGGTTTCAAGCGGGCTATGGGAATCTACGACAATGCTCATTTCTATAAACGCGACCCGTATTCAATATCTGTTTGATTAAAACAATAAGAAACTTTGTAAATAGTCAGTTGCATGTGTTTTAACGGAACTAAATACCCGGGATATTTAGTTAAATAACAACATACTCGGCTTGATATATCGTTAGATTTAGTATTCGATTTAAATATTAGTTTTTATTTAAGTTAAAGTAAAAGTTAGATCCAAAGTTAAAGAATAGAATTAATATGATTTTTAATTCATAATACATGTATGAAAAATTCCCACATTACTTAATAACTATACATAATATACTAAACGAACAAACAAACAAACCGTTGTCTCTTACACTTGTTAACCGATTTTTTTTCTTTTGTTTTGTAATAATTTGCTAATTTGCAATTATGATTCAAGTTATTTTCGAACTATCTAGAATGATTGATCGTTAATATAACAACAGACAAAATAGTTTTTACAATTAATTTTAATTTAATTCATATGTATTATCTTACCGTACCATTAAAATAATATATAGCAATTGACATAATTGTCATTATCGTCATGTCATTCTATTATAATATTGCAGAAGTCATAAAATATATTCACACAGGTTTCAGTAATAGATTGTTATTGATCACCGCGTCACTTCAACACCTTGTTTTATAAATAGTCTCGCCTTGCATTTGCAAAATATCGATTGCTATGCGTTTTACGATTTAAGAACAAGGAAAGATTTTTATGTCGTTTAGACTCAACTCTTAATAATATTCGCTCAGTGGTCGAAATTCGCACCGGACACGGCGCACGGACCGCAAGCATTATATAAAATTTGTCGTCATTTATTTTGTAAGCTGTCTTCTGATTAACTGATTAAGTAGTAAAATGTTAAAAATACTTAAGAAACAAACAAATAATTACATTAACCATTGTGTTATATTACACTAACCAGTAGTGCGCGACGCGAATTGGGCTGCGAGCACATAATTTTTGATTTTAGGTATCTCTGTATAAATGAGGATGTTGCTTTTATTTATCCATGAAATAATGACCTCCCGACCGATTTCGGCAACGGCGTCCACTCTCGAAGGAGACCAGCCTACGAGGGAGAGTACACGGCAAATCCACACGATCCGATAGAGTTCAAATGTGAGATCAAAGCCTGATAAGCCCACCAAGACAATGAGTGTAAAGATTACCAACTTTCAAGCTCTGGGTCAAATGAAATCTCTTCTGGATTGGAACCTAGCATATGCTACCATATAAGCTAACCACTAGACCAACTGACTGACGAGACTGTTTTAATAATTATTACAATATATTCTTTGAAACACTTAACAAGGAAAGTATCGGAAGGAACGTTGCCTCATTGAGTTTATTATCCGTTATTTAATAAATTTCAAGGATTTACAGTTTATCGCAGACATGAATCTTAGAAAGGCTTAATTATGAACAAACCGCGAAGGTTTTGTTAATATGATATTTTTTCATAATTCACCCATTTTCATTAATAACGAGTGCAAGCGGTGAAATCGAGTTGATATACGTGTCGATTTTCGATAGTACGTGTCATTTCCTGCGTCGCTCGGGAGTGGATCTCGATAATAATTATCTTAAAGGTGGGAATTTGTCATGGTCTAATCGATGTTTGTAGAGGTCGGAACACATCATCGTTACGAGTTCTTATTACTTATCTGTTGAATTTAAGTTTAGTGATGTTAATATGTTGTTGATATTAAAAAATGGTGGACGTTTTTAATGATATAAACAGAAGTTTTTAAGATTATTCGTAATGACAATATGAATGTAATGATGCGTATAGAAAAATATTCCGTAGCTAGTAAACTCGATAGATTTTACTGAACGCTGCATTGATTTCGTCAAAAAGCAATAAAAGATAAAATTAAGACAGTTCCTTCGACGAGTTACGTAAAAAAAAAACAAAAGACACACGTTGTGTTTTTCTTGGTAGACAAGAACACCGTTATTATCAAAAGAAATTCGGCTTTTATATTAGGAATATACCGATCTTTATGACTAATCGTTGACCGAACCATTCGGTAAGAAAATATATATTTTGAAATGTGTGCGAAATATACTGAAAATAATCGTAAAATTTTAACTATTTGCTATAAAATGCCTTCCGCGTTGAATCTTATATAACTCAAAAATACTGTGGCATTGATGTAGAAATAAAATATGAAATGATTTTTTTTAAATAGGCGTAAATATCAGTAACAGTCAGTCACTCACGATTAACAGTTTTATGAAAGTCCATTTTGTTTCTAGGTTTAGCCATACTTTGTGTGACAACTAACAGAGAATATCTACAAACTGAAAAAAAAAATGAAATAGTTCATTTAGGGAATACAAAATCGTCAAACTTATACCACGCATCTTTAGTTTCTGAAATAATTATTAAAAAAAAAAAACCGATTTTAATCAGAATTTAAGTCAGAAACGGGCAATTAGTGCCACATTTTTTACTACAATTAATATCTAAGCCCTTAACATTTAAAATGATAACATGGATCACATCGATCGAGTATTGTATCGATTTACTCGTATACGTGATTAGGTAAGACCAATTTTAAGTTTCAACCATGGAAGGATGAAACTAGTACAGCACAAGCAAAATTTCGTAAGAATCAGCGAAACAAAACGGATAAAGATCTAATGTTTAGCGAGCGTAAATATATTATATCTCTAAAGCGATTAAAACATTGCAAAGTTGATTCTCGTTCGACGGTGATGCAAGACTTGCCCGTTTACGGCTACCTCACTAATCATAATTATAACAAAGAATACACCTCGTTCGTTCACCTAATTGCGTTTTGATTTATTACTAATTCTCCTCCTAAAATATTGACGCATTTCTCAAGCCCTTCTATACGATCTGCAATAGCTTAAGTTAGTTTTTTGCAAATGCCACATTGTATGATAATGCACCGACTAGATATGATTGGATTATTTTTATAAACATCAGATGATAACGGAGCCACGTAGAAACAATACACTAAAGCCGTGTACACATTGTAAGTAAACACTCGGATAGTATTTATCTATAAATATCTATTCGACAGGTGTGGTCAGCGTGACAAAGGAGAGTGACTCATGGCTTTATTTTAAGACGGGACACAAGAATGGGGAACATTTTACACTATTACCGCGGGCATTTCCCGTGACCGCCGAGTTGCATTGTTTAAAGAAAATAACTACTAGAGTACATGAGCCCTTATTCTTTTGTAACGAGGATTAATGTAAAGTAATTTGACTGCACCGTATTGTACGGGAATAAGGTTTAAATTATACAGAAATGGACTACTTAAATCACGGGCAGCTTGCAATGGACGTAATCAGAGCCATTGCGACCACTACATTGAGTCTCTATAATACTGTGTATTTAGTTCTTAGGATCTGCAGTTATAAATGTAGAACGAACGAGGAAATTAGAATCATTTAAAGATGAGTAAATTTTGGTAAATATACTATTATCAATTGGCATTATGCCGTACATTTCATGCTGCAAAATATTTAAAAAATATGGTATGCCATCCATCATACATATATTATATATAAATTGCCTTAAATAAATAAGGTCACACCAAATACAGATAGTACATCACAAGGTACTCATTAAGATATATATTTTACTATTTCTAGTGCCTGCAAGCACTAGAAACAGCACCCAAAAATTCTCAAAAACTACTGAACCGATTTGACCGAGCACTGTGTCGCGAGGCGATATGTACAACCCGCTTGTTGCAAACGTTAGCGCGATTTAACTACGTTCAGCGCCATCTAGTTTCTTCACAATTCAATTCCAGCCGTATGACTACGTAAGTCCTTAAAAAAATGTTATGACCTTGAAAAATGGAAAATAAATAAATTATAAGAAATATAAACGAATAATAAGTATAATTAGGTTAATTTGACGATATTATACCAATTTTTAAGTTATGTACAAACCTAATATGAGTAAACCACAGATTCATTGGCAAGAATTTCACAATGTGATGTCATCGATTCAAACGTAATTGCTTTATAAGATGAATGTGAAAGTGTTAATTTGTTTTCAAATCACGTAGGAATGTCTGTACGTCGTCAGGAAATTTTTCAAATACACCGTTCACAATAACAATTAATTAAAATAATTAAATATTCGTTTTATTGTATATAACTTTTAATACGAGAGGAAATTTTAGTACTAGTTAGCTACAAGATATTATCCAGCCTACTCAAGGACGACTGATCGATATGATGTGCGTTTTTTTTGTTTAGAACTAGCGACCCGCCCCGGCTTCGCACGGGTGCAATGCTGACACTAAATATACCACAGAATATCTATATATCTTTATGTTATGTAATGTTTACAGCTTTTTCTATCAGTTCAGGACCATATTGAACTATATTATATGCACAGCATATTTAAGGCGCCTAGCTGCATAAGGGTTAAAATGCAGTATTGCTTAAAATCGTTTCGTAAAAAAGTAGTAACTTTACAAAAAACTTTACTAGGATAAACAATGGTTATTGTGGGTTATCTCTAAGAGAGAGACATATATTATTGTTGTTGTTTTTTTGTAACAGCGAAAAAAGTGTTTATTTACGATATCACATTAGAAACTTATAAAATTGTCAGTGTCTCTCTTCTATATTATGCATGTACCTATTATACATATAAACCTTCCTTTGAATCACTCTATCTATGAAAAGAAACCGCACCAAAATCCTTTGCGTAGTTTTAAAGATCGAAGCATACCTAGGGACAGAGACAGTGGGATGCGACTTAACGGACCACTCGACGGTCAGTGGTAATCACCTAAGCGGTGATAACACGATAAGAAACAACCACTCCTTCCCTCCTACTGTATACTTTATGCTGATGATTGTGAATCACTTATATTTTAAATAGGTCATCAATACAAAGTATGTACTTCGTGGTGGGACAAGGGGTGGTACTGGAGAGGTGATCATGGCAAAAAGTCTGACCATCTAATAATACCACCAGGTATAATTAATTTAAATTGCATTAAAACTAAATGCTAAAATACTTTAATTTATTTCGATAAATATTGTGTTTTCATATTTTCCATATTTTTTTGAAGTATGGTATGGTATGATTGTGTCATGAAACTGCGATGATTTGAGGAAAAGATGATTTCTATAAAAAGTATCCAGTTTTTTATTTACCATTTTCAGATAATCTTCTTTATAGTTAAACAATGAAAACCTACTAATAATTTTAAGAGTATCACAAAAACTATCCACTGTATTATTCCATGGTGTTTTAACAAATATTTATTCCGTAAACAAGTCTCGTAGGATACACAAACATATTCGGATGCGCCCACGCATTCCCCCGAACTATTTTCTCACGTGCACTAATATGTCACTCCTGCTCATTAGCATACTGCTAGAAAAGGATGGGTTAATACGTTATGTACATTGTGCTTTGGTCATTATGACCTATTTGTGTATGCTGCCCGCTTGCTTCGGGGCTCACTTCGCATTTGAGGACGTTATGATTGTATTTTAAATGACAACAGACATGATGACATTTTGTCATGTGATGCTATGTTACAACGAGATATTCAGAGAATAGTTTATACAAAGTCCGCCAAAGGTCTCGTCTCTTGCTTTTAGTGTATATTGTCAGGATCGTCTCTATTAAACTGAACTGAAACGAGTTGAATCTTATTCTTTCCTAAAACTCATACGAGCCAAAAAATTCAATGTGTGTTATGTCAAGGCTGCAAAAACTATGTTTTATGGTCTTTTATATTAAGTAGTTCAATAAATTATGATAGTATAGAAGCCAGCTATTCAAAATACTCGTATACTCGTAAAATTATGTATGGTTGTAGCATCGTCGACATGAATTCTATTAAATAAGTTCTTGGTAAATATTTATGATGAAGGTCTCCGGACAGATTACGGCTACAAATGCGGTATTTAACGGGAACTAGCCAATTGTGCAATTGTCCTGGAGAAACTATCTTGTACAACATAATCTCATAATCCGAGGAGAATGCCATTGTACACGACCGGCAAGAGTTCACGTGCAGAAACAAGTGCATAGGCACTTATGCACTTTTCGTGGTACAGGATATTAAGCTTACAACTTCTAAACTCTGGGCTGCTATCATTAGCAGAAAGAAAAATCTCAGAATCTTGGAACCTGCAGCCTTATACACTAGAGCAACGGGAGATGGTCATGTACCAATAATAATTATCCTCATAATAGACTATAGACATGTTCCTCGTGTTCGTCGTTTTGGAATTTAATGCGATATATATTATTCAATCAAGACATTGTGTTCTGTGAAATTTTAGACTATCTAGCAATTTATGGGAGAGAATTATAGACAGCATTAGCAAATAATGGGACAGATCCGACATTTATCTTGCTGCAAGCGTCCTGCAGCGTTTATGAATAAAATATTCATCGCAATCGGTTCTCTGCGACCTAGTGGAGTGGAAAAATAGTCGGGACTTGTATGGGACACGTACTGGGTCTTCAATGTTCGATTATCATAAAGTGGGACAGCGCCATATCGCATTTGTCTTTATAAATTACTGTATCTTATTTAGTATGAGCCAAGACTATCGTCTTATTATCTAACTTCACATCACGTCCAGATAACTTGCTAATTTCCTGGTATACGAAGATTTTCATAGTATATTGCTCCGTTAAAGCGCAGTACTTCGCTAAAGATAAATACAAGACATAATAATATTGAGTAATTGATTTTTTATCGCCGTGACCAATGTACACTGTGTATACAATGACTTGTGGTTAAGGCGTCTGTGTTGATATCCTTTCCCAAGCAAGAGATGAATTAACACAAAATGAATAGCATGAGATCTCAGTACTCTTATTTCTGATTTGAAGTGCTGGAATTAACAGTTTCACCAAGAGGGGGGCAAGTGCTGAACTACGCATTGGATCTGTGCCACCATAGGCTTCGAATGACGTCCACCGTGAGTTCTTCTGTGAGACCGCATCTCGGCTCAAGGCACACATGTGTATGAAGCGCTTTGTTGTATCAAATCCCGCAATCCTCTACTCACTGAGTCAATTCGCGGTAAAATTGTTTTAATAAGAGAAAGCTGTAATAAGTAATTTATAGGACAAATAGATAATTAAAAAGTAAAAACATATTGATTATGTTTTATAAAAATATTTAAGCGATACAAGTTATTAGGAAAGATTATGTTGTCTTATGTTATCTCTGTTCCTATATGTGTACGCATGTGTGTGTATGTCGTACGAAATATAAAAAACAATCTACAATTATAAGGATTATATTCCAGCTATTTCCTAGAACATTTCTTTCCAATAAATATCTGTAATAGAATATCTAGAAGTGTCTAGATTTCTATGTTCAACTTGGTATCTAAAGTGTATGAATTATCTCGTGCGTGGCAACTAATATTGGTCACTTGTGGCTAGCGGGTCGCTGTCTGCTCCAGTGCCTTAAGCGGTTCAGAGCAACTTTTCGCCGAGTATTTTAATCCGCCTATGTTGCAGCTAAAGTGAACAAAATTAAAATCATACTTTATTTGAGTAAACACTTATAAAGTGCCTATTTGTGAGATTCAATTGAAGATTAAGTTGCCCTCGGTTCAAATTGCACATATCGCTTTTACTCTCTTTATCAAATAAAATAAATTCAAAAATCGAAAATAATCGTTATTATATACCATATACTAAGCCCATACTTCATATCAACTATACATTCTTGTATTGTGTAGTAAGTTGTGTATGTATTGAGAATTTTAAGCGGATATTTTATAGAAACAAATCCTAATAAATGATCTATGATATTCTCAAAATACTTGTGAATATATTTTGACGTAACTGTGAGTATTTCTTCTTCAAAAAACCATCCCGATAGGAGTCTCGAGCCGTAAGATTTTAAATAGACCGGACACTTATATGCGACTTATTGAGCGACCAAGATAATTTTAAATTTCTATGTTCGGTATGCAAACCATTTTACAAGAGTATGTATAATTTGTGTTTATAATTCATCTCCCGCTCGGCGGTGAAGGAAAACAACGCGAGGAAACCTGCATGTGTCTAATTTCAACGAAATTCTGCCACATGTGTATTCCACCAACCCGCATAGGAGCAGAGTGGTGGAATATGCTTCAAACCTTCTCCTTGAAGGTAGAGGAGGCCTTAGCCCAGCAGTGGGAAATTTACAGGCTGCTAATAATATAACATACATAATATAATATTATGTATGTTAATAATCATCAATCTGACATCTCACCTTTGTAATCACAAAGGTGAGATGTCTGATGTTACACATCATATACGATTATTATAAGTCTAACTCGCTTGTTTTTTTCATAGCATAGACAGGGGGATGGTTAATCGGGCCACCTCATGGTCTTACAGCGTGTACTGGTGTACAGGTCTTACCCATGGGTACTAAGACAATATGTCCCTTGTTTGGTTTGCTTTTTTTATGGTTCACTCAACCTCATTTAGACCGGTATACAACAATACTAAGAATTTTTAACGAGTCAAAAAATTGCTTTTGTAAATATTAAGTGTAAAAAAATTCAGTCAAATAACAGTCTCGGTTTCAAATGATGAAAATTATTTTCAAAATTAATTGAGTGACTGACACCACAATAACATGAATCCTTGTATTTTATTGAATTAATGTATTTTAGAACAATTAAATTGCTTCGTATGTAATCCGGTGGCATCGTACAAATTCAGCACATCGTGCATCGTAGCGAAAACTATTTCAATAGAATAACAAGTTGGCATTATATTAATCATTTAAATAAAATAACACTTTTACTTTGCTTGCTATTTGACAACCTTATTTATAATCGGGGCACTTCTAACGATGCTACAATTGTCAAACTGCGATAGGTAATTTAAAAGAATAGGAACAAACAAAGATGCTTTGGCTGCTGAAATTATACCACTGCTTTTATATTTAATATCTGTTTTAGATAGATTTTAGGCCAATGACCTCGAAAGTTGACAAATGTACGTATTTTTCACGGATCTTTTCCATGCTTTGTACTTTTTACGTACCTCGCGGCAGAATGGCGATGCAACTAACACAATATTCATGATATTAATATACACAGACAAGACAACGACAGTGGTTGGTATTTACTTAATTATATGCAATAGCTTCGAGTGTTTGAAACGGGCATTTATAAAACAAATTGCAAGCGGTTGGAACCGCGGGGCAAAGCCAGTACCCGTATATCGTGCTACAAAAGCAACCTTATCGCGAAATCACCGGAAACGTAAAGCACAAACTTAGCAGTTGTCAGACAGGGCGACTGAAGAGAGTTTACAACCGTAAAGTATAGTCATGTACTGGGAGGAGAATATAAATGTTATTATTCAAAATAAGTAAGCTATTTGTTTATCCGCAACACATAGTCCGCCTGTTCTATGTAGAATTTTTTTTAGTCATTTCGACAGATGGTTTCGGAGAGTAATGAGGAAACTCAAGTTAAAAGGCTAAGAATTTTGTGAGATCAAATTACAAAACAATGCGGAAACTCGCTCGTTTAGCATTTAAGAGAATCGCTTAGTTTTTTTTTATGCAAAATACATGTACACTAACGAAGACATCGACTTACTTGTGTAGTATATGGTCCAAGCTTTTGTTAAATGGTTCGATTAAATAAAGTTAATGACACACACACACTTGTAAGAGCATTCGTAATTACGGCAATTATAATACTATTCCTTTTTAGTAACTTGTAAAAACAGTTCGGCTCTTAGATGGTATAAATAAATGTAATTTTATTTTCGACTATTTTGGACACCGTCAAAGTATCCGGTTAGGTTTTTATTCACTCAGACTTGAGGAGCAGATGCTTAAATTAATTTAGAGTTTATAAGGTTGCCTGCAATTACTGAGAAACGGGTAAAAAATGAAGCCCTAGCGTATCCCAATCGTTCCGTATAAGGGTAATAATCCACTCGATAGCTAGGATGTATTGCTGTTTTGGTACTTATGTATGCGATGCTATAACACAAACAGAGATGCAAGATCAGCACGATACTAAGAGAAAAGGATGCATAGATGATTGGCTGCGCTGCAATGCGCTACGTCCCCGTCGACGGTGGCAGCCGCCGAGGTCAACGCCTCGTCTCGAGACCATCTCGTCTCTATACTCGTATTCGTTACGAATTGATCACGAAACGCAGTTTTTGTTATGTCAAAAATTGATTAATGAAGTGGGAAATTTGTGAAAAAATATATGGTTGCGCAAGGGTCTAAATTAATGAAGCCCAATACACGAACGAACGAACAGCGATGACTGTACTGCTGCAGTAGTATCTGTTTGTCAATATAGGTCAATGTATAGAGTTGATAATCTAGTCTAGAAAGAACGAGGTTCAAAAGATTTCCCAACAAACTCTCCCCAGGTCACCGAGCGAACGTATCCACATTTCGTAACTGGATAAACTGATCTATTAATCAACTATTTGGTGACAAAATTATTATTTCAGCTCAAAATCGAATAACACAGATTCCGATGCCAATAGTCATATAACTAATCACTTACAAGTATAATTTAAGTAGCCTGGTAACTGGACTAAATTTGGCCAAGGCGAGTTTAAGCTAACTCGACTATCAGATATCGGTGGGCACTTACCTAAATCAAGATTTTATCAATAAATAAAGATAACTAGACTTTAAATACCGAATCGTATGAGGATCATAAAATTGATTTTTTTGTATGTAGAGTAATCTTCGGAACTAATCACCTAATACTAAAACAAAAAACTGGTACAAAGCTGTATTATTCTTGAGTGGGTATGAATTATATTTATGTCAATTAAATAAATTACAATCGTGCGAAGCCGGGGAGGAGAGCCGCTAGTAACTAGATAAAAAATCAATAGCATTTTCAGTAGCTCAGAGTATATCGATTGAATTTTTAGTCGCAAAATATAAACGAATATTGATTCAAATAAATTGCTACAACATCAGATTCAAGATTTAAAAGATTTCTTTGAAATTATAATATTGTTATGTAGGTTATATTCCACCCAACAAAGTACAAGTGTAATGGCAACATAAATATAAAGATAAATTAACTCAATATTATTATCAAATATTAGTCAAATAATTCTGATAGCATACGCAAAACGGATTTACCTATATGAATTAAAATTGAAGGCTCATTGATCGCCCATTACGTCATCGACTGCCAATCATAATTATAATTACAATCAAATTAGTTAATCTCACTTTGATCAGAGTTTGAAAAAAAAACAGACAAATCTCGTAAATTTCTGGTGTTACGGCGGGCGGTGTACCTTTGAGATACTAATTCGTTCATATCATTACACGATACAATGTACAAATATATTCCGATACAGTATCCAGCGCGTATGCTATGCACCGCAGTGTTTCATAAAGGGGCCACTAAGAAAGACGCGGCCTCGTTAAAAATTCACCATATGTACAAGTACAAGTGCAACCCCAAGAAGGCAGTCCAGATCGACGTGAACGCCATCAGACGATCTCGATAATCCTTCGGCTTTCCGTTGGTGAAATCGCTCATTAACAAGCTTTCTATTCTTTTGTTAATTCATTACAAAAACCCACGTGCTATCGTAATTGCAAAGCGGCCGAGTCCGTTTTGCGGATACGAAGATCTTTAAATTATCCGTCCCCGTTTAAGATGATAGCGACGTGTGATCGAGCCCCGTTTCCAATGGACCAGTTTAACTCGCTGTAATTAATTACTTTTTTTTAACTCACAATGCCGAGACCTTGATGTATAAACACTACTTTTTAATTTATTTATTAATACATTTTACAGGGTTCTTATTTTTAGAGAAACGAATTTATTTGTACTCGTATATGTGAATTGTCTATTAAATATGGCTGATTCTCAAAGACAATACACTATTCCTGGTGTTAAGAATTAGATATATTCTTTAACAAAAACCCCCAGTTATGTTAACAATATGATATATGCTAATCTTTATGTTTAATCAGCTTTTGCGACCATAATTACTGCAAAACCTTATTTATACATTAACACGTTTCGTATGTTAATAAAGTATATACCTACCTATATTATTTACGCCTAATCACCTGATGATTTCAACAAGAAACAAATGACATAAGGCGTAACGACATCGCATCCCATTAATAAATTTTTGGGCTAATTTAAAATATGGACTGAAAACAAAAAATAGTTATCGATCTTATCTAAATGATTTCATCAAACTGTTACGAACAAGTGTACGGTTGATAGTTATATTGTTTATTTCATAAAGTGTACTTTAATGACTTAATAAGAAACCATTTAAATATAAATAAATAATTATAATGACCATTTTTTATCTGGTTCGAAGAGTATTGAATGAAAAATGATCTCTGCACTAAATATCAGAATGGGTCGCCAGACGTTTGACAAGTCCAATTTCTATCGACCGGTTTTTGCAAATAAAGAAACCTGTCACGTGGTCTGCGTCTGGGCACCAAACGTGTATCGGTGACATCGGTCAAGACGGTTTCGACACATAATGTGCACTGGCAATTGCTTGCGATATTATTATATTCTATAACTTTAGATCGGGGATAATTTAATTCATTATCTTTTAACAACTGCGGCGGCATACGGCCATAGACCTCATAAGTCCATCATTACTAAGCTGATGTGCGAAACATTACTTATATTTTGCTTACCGGAATTCAAGGTATGCTATTGCGATGAGTTTCATCAAAATCTATAGATTGGTTTTCGCAAGGCGAGCGGAGCAAGAGACAAAGTGCGAAAAACTATTGCTTACGTTTTTTTTGAAGTTTTGTAAAATTAACTAAAATAAGAATTACTTGTTGGTAGGGCTTTGTCGGGTAATATCAGTAGAATATAACGTTATTTAATGTTTTCATTGTATGCAACAGTCTTAGTAGCAGTTTTGTATACGAATAAGTAGAAGAAATGCTGTTTTCGAAGATTTCATATGTTGTTTTCAAATTAGGGGCAGAATTTAACCGAGACATGTTGTGACAAGTTCTTGTCACTTGAATTAGGTTCTGTGTTACATATATCAAACCAGTCGTGTGGGTGGACCGAACTGTGACTGCTCACTGATTGTGAAAAAAATCTGCAATTACTTCAAAAAAATTAATAATTATTTATTTTTGAAAACAACTAGAACCTTTCAAAATGTTCTGTCAAAATTAATAAATAATGTGTAACTATTAATTTGTATTTATAGAAAATATTAACAGCCGGGACATAGAACCCTGTAGATGGTACCCAACTGTCACAGTATGGCTCCAAGTAATAGTTAAGATCATAGTATTGGGCGAAGAATGGCTTGAGCTGAGGATACAGAAGTTCCTATACGATACGTGTGCAGATATAGAGTTAAAATAAAAATCAACGCCCCATATTTATAATCAAGTCACGATTCATATATTTTTATAAGTTGAATAAAAGATAAATTAAAATAAAATACGTAAATCAAACCAAAAATAGGAGTTTTAAGCCGCCCGAGTACCAGCGTTTTACATAAAGCTGTAAAGAGAGATATCTCAAATAAAGTTGCATTAATCGGAAAGTTGTCAATACATAATTAACGCTAACTTCGCTCCTCCCTAACCAAATTAGAGTCGACTTTACCAAAAAATAAACTCTAATTTTGTGTTTCATTCATTCATTCATTCATTTTTTTTCATTTCAAATCGGTTATCGCTCAGCCCGGCAATAGTTTGATTGTTTCCAAGTCTTCACACAAGCTTGTTATAAATCCTTATCGCTCAGCTGTTGTATAATGTGTTAAGTGAGATATCGACAGAATTTTATTGCTTTTCAAATACAATCGATTTTCAATTTATTTCTAATCTTGATTTAATAAAAAAATGTCTAAAAAAATATAAATTGAATTTGGCACCTTGATCCTTCTTCGCAACCAAATTTTTTTTTAGTCTAATTGTCAATACGTCTGTACAAAATACTTCCGGTGTGAGAGTTAGGGGTCGTTATTAAATAATAAGTTGGATTAAATTAAAATTGGAAGATCAAATTAAGAACAGTAGAATTAACACCTTGGTGTAACATAATAACATTTACGTCAAAATAATGAATTATCAATTTATCATTGATTAATTTAGTTGATCGTACAATACTGTTAATACCGCGTACTTATCAAATATTTACTTATAATGTGACAGAAAAAAATATACGAACAATAAAATGGTTTAAAGGATATCCGCAAAGGAGCCAAAAAAACTGCTTTGTGAACTAACTACGACACGTTTTCGTCAACGGATGCGCTGGGCACAGGTGTTAAGGACATATTGATAAAGGATAATTCGCTTTATCTCGTATTCGTTTAAGGCTAAATTTCCACGATCAGTTTTAAATTTTAATACGACAAGGTTACTTGGATTTGTTTTAACTAAATTCCTGTAGTAAATCATAATTTTTACAATAAATATCAATAATATATCAAACCTATTTATGATCATAAAAACGTATATTGTAAAGTATCCAGCAATATATCTTCTTAATTTGACATTTAGTAATAAATTAATTAATTCCGTTATATTTATAAATTAATATTGAGAATATTATTTTGATAGAGCTAACGATAAGATATTCAGCCACTAAATTCAAAACGTAATGCATATATTATATCGTAACTGACTACATATTTTTGTAAATAAAGAAACATACATAATAAAGTCCAAAAACACGTTTACGATAATATTTACTTGTTGCAAATTACTATATCGAAAATGTTTTTTATAATATAAACACGATAATAAAGTTTATTAAAGTTGAAAACAATGGCAAAATAATTCACCACAGGGCATCGTTAGCTCGAAAATAAAATGAAAAAAGTAAAAAACCGGCTTCGGGTAAACGTTACTCATTAAACGTGATCGAGAATAAACGTATAAATAAGAAACACTACCTTCTTGAGATCGGAGCAAAGTCTTAAATCACAAACTCACTGCATTATTTGTTTAAAACTTTTTTGTGTGACGGATACCATGACGACACACTGTCGTGTCGAGTCGACACCGACTTTGTCTGAGGCTTATGTGAAACTGAAGAGGTTGTTTCGACTTGCGAGACAACTGGCCACACGTCTCAGGTACAATTTTCACGTTGCTATAACCCGGTCGAGTTCCGAAGACTTTGTTTGTTTACTACGTGGGACTCGGCGTAGGGCTCTCTTACACGGTGAGGTTATTTTAAGAAGAACATTGTATCATATCGTTCAGTGCGGAAGAAAGAGATGAATAGTGAATGACTACAAGCCTTCGGATAGACCGACGACGTCGGTACGTGCGTAGACGTTGTATTAGGTATACCGACATACAATTTAAGTGCATTTTAAATTATTCGAAAATCTCTCTAAATCATTTTAAAAAAATGTACCTGCCATTTATATTTAGCTATTTATAAAAACAACAGGAATAAAAGGTAATATAATTAAAATTGATTTTAATTTAATTTTAAATTATTTTCATTGAGATGTGAACATAAGGATAAACAAATTGTGTTTGAATAAAATATAAGTTCACTTTGGTATAATATATTCAAATTTTTATATTCGTTATAATATATTTGAATTAGCATATATTATTTAAATCGTTTATTAATCTGGAGACGAACGACAAATGTTCGTTTTATTCATTGGCCGTGACGTCAGCATCTTAAAATGTGAGTACCGAGCCACGCACAACACGCCGCGCCGTCTCTCTCCGGCGCGCTGTTCCCAGAGGGAGATTCAAGGATAACAGTGCCTTCCTCGGTTCAGTGCTCCCGTCCGCGGAAGCCTTAAGGCGCTCCGTGTGAATATTAGGCACTTGTACAACCTGTTATTGCATATTTATTACTACTGCAACTACAGTTTTTGTATAAATGCACCTTCATGTCTCACACTTACCATCTGCTTTTGATATAAATGAAAAAGTTCAATACGTTTTCGAATCGAGATAAGCGAGTTCACTATAATTTTTAATAGCTCTGAATGCCTGGTGAGTTTTTATTGAGAAACTTGACCACTTCATTCTTTACAGAATAATAATGATAATTATTAAGCGTTTCTTGTTACATTTATCGTTAAGTTCAAACGGTTTGTCTGTGTATAACACGTATTATCATTTATTTGTTATACGTACTTATAAAATATAATGTACAAGTTTAAACATACTGCATCATCAGACTCTATAATCAAAATCAATGCGAACAGGATCGCGGGCATATCTCGTTTGGTTAAACACAATTTATTAAATGTAAATCAGTACTCATAAAAACATACCTGGTCCTCTTCCCGGTAGTCAATAATTTCACTTCTGTAAATAAAAGAAATAATTGTTAAAGGAAAAATTCAATAACTAAAACAGTTTAAATCCAACTTGATTAATAAATAGTTTTTATTTTGCTTTCGATAACTTGTGAAATTTATTTCGTTAACATGTGAAATTTAGTTTACATTTGAAATATAATTCTATAATTTTTATGATAATTATTTCAAGAATAATCATATTAAAATTTATTGTTCTTGACGTTATTTAGGTTACACAACGAACATTAGTCTAGATACTAAAACATAATATTGTAACGTTGCACATTTTTAATTTGAATCTAAAGTTGCAACATTATTTAGTGTGAAAATACTCATTAATGGCAATTAAGAATATCTCCTTAAATATGAACTGGAGTTCCCAATTAAAACAATATGCCGAGTATTAAATTACCTGCAACGGAGCTTCTTGATAACGGGCATTTGCGCAGTGCTGTCGTGGATCCTTACTTGGGTGGGATCTATCTCCTCGCATTCGTCATCGTCAAAAGGTATCTGACCGGTTCTGCGTGCTAATATGGAGTCCATGAATGGGCTGTAAATCTGGCCCGAAGTGCCCAATATGTCGTCGATATCCGTATAACGTGATATGTATTTCTCAGCGCCTTTTTGATACGGTAAATTGGCTGAGTCTCTTCTGTACTGTCGATTATTTTCGTAAGGCGAGTTGCGGCCTCTTCCATAATCCTCATTCGGAGTTTCTAATCCTTCCGGGCTTCTTCTGTCACCGAGTGGCTCGTCATCGGGAAGATGAAGCGGGAATGGTGGGATCTGGCTTGATGGTACATAAACCTCGACTTCTTCCGAATCTGAGGAGTCACTCTCCTGTTGTGGAGGTGGCGTTGGTAATTTTTCAATACCCTCCGGAATGTTTTTGTCACTTGATAGCCACCATGGACGTTCACCAGATTCGATGTGTCGAATTCGCCTCATTGGAAAACTTCTTTGATCGGATCCTGATTTACTTAACGTTATGCTATTTTGTGATTCTTGTTTGCTCAGCATGTTTTCATTACTAGATAGTCGCCAATCTTTTCGATCCCCAGAATCGATATGTCGCATCTTAAAGAAGTTAAATTTATCACTTTTGTCGCTGTCACTTGATGATTTTCTCGGTGGAGTTAATCGTTCGATTCCTTCTGGTATATTTGCATTACTATCTAGCCACCAAGGCTTCTCATCATCCGCAAAACTATTTAATTTGATTGGCCGCTTCGTATCCTTTGCCTCCGATGTATTTGGGTGTAATAATTGACTTTCGATTTTTTCTTCATTGGAGGTTTCTGGTCGCCGTTCTTTTTCATTGCTCTTTTTCTGATCAGAGTCCGACTCTAACCACCACGCTCTTTCTCCGGATTCAATATGTCTTATCGCTTTCAACTTCACTAAATTGTCATCATTCGAAGCTATAATGTTGCTCGTATTGTTTTTGGTTTTATGTGATCCATTTTCACTAATAATATTTATTATATCTTTATTCGTTGGTTCTACATTTGAACTGTCCAAAAGGCGATTTGTGTCGCTATTGTCTTGATGTCGAAGTTTAAATAGATTTGTGACGGGAGCTAATGCTCGTATTAAAAATGATTTGGCTTCTTCCGCACCTTCATTTTTCTGTAATTGTATTTGTTTAACTGGTTGATCTATAGGCGAATAATTTTCATTGTTTGTTTTTATACTATCACTTGATTTTAACTTTAATACTGTTTCATCTTCACTTATAGATGATTGAGTCGATAGTGTGATACTCGACTCTGGGCTATTACTTTCTCTAGATTTAGGACTTTTTAACTTTGAGCAGCCGTTGGGTAAGTTAGTAATAGAGGGTGTTTTACTTATATTCTTTGAGGGAATTTTGGTGGGATCTTTTAGTTTCTTAGTTTTTTCACCATTTTGTTCAGAGTCAGTAGAGCTTACAGATTTACTTCTCTTTTTAACTACTTTTTTCGTGGGCGCTGAATCGGAAGAAGAGTCTGTACTAGACTTACGAATTTTTATTTTTTTTATTTTACCAGTACTTTCTGATTTTGGAGGTTGAGGTGGTAAATGATGATTGTTTGTATTTAATACTTCAGGAGAAGATTCAGTTAAAGAAACTGTTGGTATTGGTGGTGGACTTATAGATTTTTGCAATTTAAGATTAACATTAACTATTATTTCCGAAGATGCACCGTCTTTATTTTGGTCATTATTAATTTCTTCGCTGTATTCTATATTATTGTTTGTCGTAGCCGTTTCTTTCTCTTTGTTCTCTGAACCAGTTGTAATAGTTTTATTTTCTATAGGTTCCTTACTTCGACTTCGGCTACTTCTATCATTATTGCAATTTTCTCGCAAATTTGAGTACTGTGTTGAATATCTCCCCGCATAACCAGTGTAACTGTTGACATTTGGAGAATAATATGTCCAATTAGTCATGCTAGTTCTACTTGTACTAGCATATCTGCTCGTCCGAGTTGGATCATCGAGCTTATCCGATTGAATTTCTTTATCTACCATTTGAGGCCTTTTTTTTAAACGAGTTGTAATTTTTTCAATAGTTTTAGCCATGTCTGCTCGTCTCATCCTCACATAAGCTGACGAACCTGGCGGTGTAGGTGAAGTATGTCGTGTTATAACCGAAATTGTTTCAATTTCATCGTTTTCTTCAACAATAAGTTCCGTGCCATTTTGATTACATCCTTTACTATGTTCTTTTCGATTTTCATTTATTTCTTCTGTAACACAACTCGATATCGTCGTTTTGTCATGATCATTTTTATTTACTTCAAAGTGACTGACAGGAGACAGTGAAGGCCTCTTAACAGGAGTCGGACTTCTTAAGTAGGTCGATGACGACAAGCGATTGGCTATAGCATATCGGTTTACCGTAACTTCTGGTTTACTGTCAACTCTAGAAGATGGTCTCGAGTAACTCGGTGTTCGCGGATAAAGTTTATAATTCGATAGACTACTGTAATTAGTAGACTTATCAGTCTTATTTGGAATGTCTTTGTCGCGATCAGCAGTACTTACGCTTTGGCTTTTTTCTTTGTAATTTTTCGCCGTTTTTCTTTCAGGACTGGTATGTCGTGAAGCTCGACTGATACTGTATTTGGAAGTCGTTGATACGGGGCTAACATCTCTACTTCGGTTCACATTTGCTGAAACTGATGGAACAGAAAGCTTAGAATAATCTTTCTTTTCGTATTTAGACGTCGTTTTCTCTGGTGTCGCAGTTTTGCTGTAGCTTGCATATCGGTTGGCGATTGTGGATATCGGTGTTTCTTCGCGTGCTGAGCGATCATTGAGTATAGGGATACTAGAAGACTTGTAAGAAGGTGTCGTTGTGTATTTGGCTGTGACGGTTGCTGGTCGGTCTGTAGATACACTGGCTGTTCTGGCCGTATCTCGATTCCTACTGTACGAAGACGATGAATCATACTGAAAAGAAAAATAACATCAAATTACGTTTTGCTCTTATGTAGTACTTCTATTTCAGCTTTGTTAAATATTATGATCTTGCACTTAAAATACACGACGAAGTCATCTTCAAATCATATTTTCAAATCCATAATCTTCATTTAACACTATCAGACATAAAGCTTTTCCTTTCACCGATTTATTAATAGCAAGAGGAATGCGCGCTCGGAGATAACATACATGAGTTTTATTGAGCCCTTCGCTCTCACAGACTGATTAATAGTAAGCCGAAGAACATCACTAGACTCATACACTTCAGTTCGTATTGTTTTTTTTTTTAATATATATATAAAAATAATTAAAAATGTTATAAGTTCATTTTCATTAAAGAAAGATTTATTATAAGTATTTTGATAACAAACGTGATCACTTACGTAATTTCTAAATGACATTTTTGATAGTTGTCACGTTGCTTCCATAAGTCTCAACGTTCGAATCCAATTAGAGTCCTGAAAATAAAACATTTTTTTTATTATTAAAATGACGATCAGCTGTACGATACGTTTATATATGAAAACATAAACTGTAAGCGTGCTATTTCATTAAAATTCGATAAAACATGTATTGAATGTTAACGAAAACGCATCCCGTATGTACGTATGGCACCTATCGACCTGTTCATGGACGTTTATCAGGTTCAGAGACCAGTCCTCGTCTGTACCACTGCGAACTGAAGATTTCTATTTATACGAAAAACGACTTGTTTTTTTTTTATTACCATGCACTACCGTTTCTTTATAGTTTTAAAATAGACATCGTTTCGATTCAATGTTTCCGTACTGACCTATATCGATAGTCAGTTCGGAGGTGATGGATGGCCAAATTTTTCCCCACAAGCGCCAGATGGTATGTACGGATTGCTGTTTACGTATTAATTGGCGCTTGATAATGAAACAGCATTCTCATTTGAGTAATCAATTGATACCGGACATACTCGGTTTGTCTGTAGATGTAACACCAATGCGCTTATTTATCGATGTTTTATTTAAAGATTGCCTATGAACAAATAGAAAATTAATTTAGAGCGTAGGTTAGTGTGGATTTCGCTCGAAATAGAAATAACAGCCGTTTGACTTTACTACTTCAAACTAGATACATTACTTTATTTTACTATGTTTACTATTAGGATTTACCAATAACTTCATGAACTTATAGTATCGTTTGCATAGAATCTTACCTAACGTGTATTATGTAAGTCTTTATTCTGAACAGTATAATATAGTATGTTGTCTCTTTCTTGCAAATATGATGTATCTTTGAACGCCAAAGACCTAATATAAAGATGAAACTAAAATTTGAAACTGTATTAAGTGATTTTTTTGGAAGGATTTAATTTTATTGTAGCAAAAATTATTATAATATATACGTCAGTATTGTTCCTTATTGGCTGCTGGTGATAAATGCACTTTGAACCGTCATGTTAGTGTTGAATTAAATGTTAAACCACCACCGATTCGAAAAGTTAATTCAACCGAAAAGAACTGTGAAAAAGCCCTCCCGGTGCGTGACCTGTATATGTAACCCAACCCAATTTGTAAAATATATTTTATAGAAACTGAGAAAAATGTAAACAATTACAAACTATTGACATACAAAAAGAAGACCCTGTAAAGGACCCGTCGGGCAAAGGCATTATTCACCGCGCTTCCACATCGCGGTTTGATGGACACATATGAGTAAAAAAAATTCCAGCGTATAAGAGATAGATATGAAAATTTCCTCACGCCGATTAAGCACCTAAAACCCAACATTCGCTTAAGGTTCACGCGTATACAAATTAAAACGAAATTTTAAATTAAAAATTCAAATTAAATTGATTAGATTAAATTTTAATGAACTCAGTTCGGGAACCTGATGGTGCGAATCCCACTAATAAGGATGTATTTTTTCATTAGAGCCGACCACTATCTCCGGTTCAAGAGTTGGTATGTGTACAGGTGTTAGGCGTCGTTACTTGATTACTGGCAACATTTACTTCTAGGGAACGTAACAAGTTTGGATTAAGTAATTATTTGTAGACTTGAATCACAAGTGGTACTGACAGCATTAGTATTAGGCTATCTAGACTTTAGACTTACGAGCCGAGCTGGCACAGTGGTTAAAGCACGAAGATATTCACCAAAGGTTTCGGGTTCAAAAACGAGCTGTTAGCTGAGTTTTCGTTTCTCTGAAATATGTTTATCTTTCATGTCGTGCTAGGTGGAAACGCACTTGGTGGTAGAGTTTTTTGCAAGCCCGATAGGTACCACACTAATTTTCGTCTGAACATCATTATTGGGTATCGTTGTGTTCCGGTTTGAAAGTTTAATTACAGTGTAACTACTGGAACAAATTATCATAGATAATAAGGTTGGTGGTACATTGATTATGTAAAGAATGGGTAATATTGCTTTCTTAATGTTTACAGGCGATGGTATCTTTACCACTGTTATTCATGTTACCATCAGATGGCCCGTCTACATACAGAAATTACCTAACAAAAATTAATCTGTTAGTAATAAGCTTCATCCAAAGTGGGACAAATTGTTACTCTACTTATTTTGTTTAGATTCAAGAATCAACATCAGATATGTTACGTGTCTGAACTAATTACGTAATTAATTTAACAGAAGAGAAGATGCGCACTATTTCTGTCACGAAACCATAATATATATTGTATAGAAATGAGAGATAAACAACAAACTATATAAAGGACGTATAGAGCTGCAATCTGCGTCCGTTCGTTAAATATTATTTGAAAAAATATATAGTATCTACAAGATATTAAACCATAACTAGCAAGATAGATTATTAGCTTTTTACAACGAATACCAACTCCTCCCTTATTTAATTATTTATTTAATTTTGTATAGAATAACAAGCGTATAACATAAAATAATAGGCGTATGTTAATCCTAGTTTTGGGTCTTTCTCATTAACGATAATATACGATAAAGTATCAACATCTTTTTTAATCTGTGACAGTATCATAATGTCTGTCATAAGGTACATAACCGCCTAATCATCTCGCGATCAAAACAAATTATACGAAAATTGCTTTGAATTTTTCCTACCAGATAATGATTTTTTTTCCGACTGAAAAAGTATTTTACACACAGACAAAGTGATTGAGTTTTAAAAGTGTAGTTTATCCCGACATTGTTACACCGGCGTGTTCGAAAGTTGGAAGAAAGAGAAAAGAGCCCAGAGGTTAGCCTTAAGGGCTCCATGACCAAGCACAGTGCGCGCCTTATTGCCTCCAAACTAAGCACGGTGCCTTATGAAAGTACTTACATAGCTTAGAACAGCCTTCTCATTTGTAAACTCGTTCATATTAAAATAGTAATTATATGTATTATTGTATTAAGCAAAGCTACCTTGTCATTATGATGTCTGATAGTTTTTTTGTGATGTGGATTGCCAACGAAGTCTACACAAAAACATTTAATCGTGATTCACACAATTTTGCTCAAATAGTCATGATTAAGGTAACAGAACGTGTATCAAGTTATAAATAACTTTAACAAAAATACTCGTACAACTATATAAAAAGGGGTTACAAGTTATGAAAGAGTTCCTGAATGATTTCTTATCTATTTCGATGTCATTTTTAATCTTATCTTAAAAACCATAAATAAATAAATTGTGTAGAAATGTTTGTTCCAATAAATCTCTTCTAATTTTAATTGAATCCAGTTTAAAGTATATCAATCGATCAGAGCAATGAAGTAGGCTTTGGTTATACTAACACAAAATTGCATTTAAATGGCATTCGTTGTCAATTTGATCGTCTGCATAGACTAAATGTTATTAACATGACTTATATCATTGTTGAATAATTTATCTGTGAATAATAATTGTCATCGACCATTAATTAATTTTATAAGTTAAAGTAGATAATATAAAAAGAAACAAAACACTCACGCCACTATTAAATCAGCCGGTTCGGAAAGTAGAATCTACCGAATAAAACCCTCGAGAAATTATACTCATTCTTCTATTCAAATGAAACAATAATAGATTCTAAAAATTTAATAGAAATTGTTTACATCAAAAATCAATGTAGCATAATTAAATTCAACAGGGTTGTTTTTATAGCAATCTTATAATATTTAATTTAAAATACATTGTTATTTTTAATGGTTTTCTGCTCGTCTAGCTGAGTCTACTCGTCAACGCACTAAATAGTTGTTCTGTTGACAAACGTCAATTCTTTGTGTTGTTGTGGTCCTTGTTATATATAATATCTTACAGCCTTTTTTGTGACGCATTAATGCAACAATGACAATTAATATAAAAAAATAGAAGACTGTTTGTTGATCCTTCAAGTAATCTCGAGGGCTTCGTATCGTATACATTTTGCATTATAAATGTTTTGGTACACGATGCATTAATTGCGTTCCTTTAGGTTGGATTGAATTTGGATTGGAGTTTGTGACAATGCCGGGCATAAGTTCAAGTTTACAACTTAGCTGTGGTTTCTGTTACTAGATCGCAGGCGTATGATTGAATACCCTTTTTTTAGCTAAGAGAAATCATATTTATACGAAAAATAAAATTATAACGTAGAAAAATATTTTTAAAAAGACTAATCTAATCTGATTTATCACAATTATTTTAGGTACCTCTATTAGGTACCCGAAGATGGGGATATACGAGAACAAAGATTGCCTAGATTAGAACACCTAGAGGAAATCTTGGTATCGGATTATGTGTTTCGTGTTGGAATCATTAATACATTTATAGGAAGCCACTTTTCATGTAGATGCCCTGTTTTTATTAACAGAGAAAGCGATAAGTCATTATAACATATTCAAAGACTTTTAAGCAGCTAGGGGATGCTGTTATTATCACTTGCTTAAGAAATCACGTAACCACAGTTAATGCCGAATCATCAACTGTTTCAAAATGACGCAAATGAATATCAGAATCAATCAGATATTTAAGAGTTTTATTAAATTTGAAGCAACAAAAACCAACCATGTATATGATTGGTGTGTTTTTAAATTTTAGACGCGGTTGAAAAATGTCCGCGGAATTATCAATAACGCGCGCGGACAGCATCATGAATTCTTCATTTTCCGCCATCTTTACTGGCTATTTTAATTGAGCCGTCAGTTCATTCTACTAACGTCTATCACATATTATTGTGTTCATACCGACTGTAATTAAGAAATATTAAATTTAGTTACAAATTTAGTAAAAATAGTAATGACAAAAATAATTAAAAATAAATCATAATTAGTAGTTGTATAATCATACAAATGAATGCTTAACTCTGATAGGCCACTTGTACAATAAACGTATCGTTGAGTGTTCTCTGGACCCGATGTTAGGAAACACGTTATTTGGCAACTTCTGCGCAGGCGCACAGTGAACGACCGCGTGTCACACCTGAACTCTACACGGAAGGTTTATCTATGAATCATAATTGCGTTTAGTTCGTTGGCTTGGATAGATTCCGTCCAGACTTCTCAGACGGTTAATTTTAAATCGGAAATGGGGGGATTGATTCTCATTCGTCATTAGACTCGGGGAAAAATGGACTAATTGCGTTTTTGATTTATCTGATGTACGATAAGAAGGTAACCATAATAACTATAAATCTTATTGCTGCATTGTTTGTTTTACGGTACTATTTGTATTATTCATTCTTCGAAATATTTGGGAAAACTGCAACTATGAAATGCTTTTCGTTTTCGGCTTGGGTATTCGAACGGACTTGTAGTTTACGGTATACAATTCATCAATTACATGCGTTAATAAAACTATAACATTTACAGCACTATACGTAAGTAAATATTTTTCATGTTTATTAATGAATAATTTGTTAGTTGTCCCCACAATAAACAAAAATCTATAAGCAATATTTGTTTAATGAACCTTTGAGACATATGAACTATTACAACGACAACGCGTTCATCCTGCAGATGTTACGTCTCTTGTGCCTATAATTACACTGTCTCACTTTGAATAATAATTTTAACATTGACCTTTAATAAAACGACATTATACGTACCTCGTTTTTCCTCCATATAATTCGAAACGGGTCCGATACAATAACATAGAGTCGGTAGGATTTATTTACGTCGAAAGTACATCACGAAAATAATTGGCCTACTCCCGGTAAGTGTCAAAGACTCGGGTTCAGTGCGTCGGGTTGTTGGCTCTCCTGAAATGAGGACGGTTCGCTTCCCGCGTCGCGACCGCCCCGTTGCCGGCTGCCAGTTCTTATTGTAACCCAATCTATGATTCTAGTGACGTATTTATTCTATCCTATTGATTGCTGATTTATGTGACATTCTTATTATTTTACATAATTGTAAGTAAAAATGGGGAGATCTCGCCTAGCCTAGACTAAATCTGTCCTAAATTTGAGTTCTTTAAAGCATCGGTAGAAGTTTCAGAAAGAAATGAAGTGATAAGTAATGTATGATTTTAAATCAAATTTTCAATTAGTATGATCTATATTTAATTATCGTGATCATTAAACTAACTTTCTCTCTCGTAATTACAATTTTTCCTAATTGGAAAAAAATCGTTTATATTGTCTCTATCATTAATTCTTTAAAATCTTATTAATTATGTATTGTTGAGGTTTTTAGAAATGCCATTTATATTAAATACAGTATATATTAAAAGGAATAAAATAAACATTCACTTAAATAATTACTTATAAATTAGTGTTATCAATTTACTAAGAAAATGATAGCTCCTGTTTCTTCGGATTACGTAACCTATTTTTGCAAGAATAGTCTTTTGAATAAATGACAGTATTGAAATTGTTCACTTTTTTCGTACAATATACAAATATAAATTTAAAAAAACTATCGAAATACAAACGCAAATGATTTATTTCTATGTTACGTTTGAAACATTGATTCGTGACGTCAAAACTCAACAAAAAAATAGTACGGTGTACTCACTCACTACCGGAAGTGCTAAAGTTATTCGTGTTTTAAAAATAGATGTGACTACGTGAATACTTTGTTCTAAATAACCATTAAACTCGAGGAAATCTTTTACTTCCTAAAATAATCATGGGCATGGAACTTTTGACTTATTTTTATAGACCATATTCTTTATAATTGTAGACCTATTTAACACTCACCTGAAGAATCCTAAATAAATGTAGATATAGCCTACATTTGTCTTTCAATTCTCCAGCTTCTATATTATATTAAAGCATAGAGTTCACCCTACTTCAATGCACGTTGATCTTGAAAATTGGATAAATTCTTTGTTGTTAGATAATGTCGTAAACGGACACAAGTTTAGGTTATAATTCGTGATTCGCTTTGCATGGATTACAATGTAACATTGACGTATCGAGTAAGAATCAAATGGTCGCTGCGATTTTTATTAAATATTTAAATTATACGAGAGAACAAAGATTGCGTAAGATAATTTATTTGGTTTGTGTAAGTTTTATACGTATTAGATTGAAATGGACTTTAAAACGTGCTCCGATATCGGCGGACATTTTAAGTGGCATCGATTCAAGTGGCCTACTTCAGTATTTACGAATTTATGAGAATGCACTTCACGAAATAATATTAGCAGTTACAAGCTGTAATCGAAGTCATGTTACCTAGAGCCTAAATAGTTGCCGTGTTCGATTCTGTCACCAAATAAATACTCAGGAGTGTATATTATATACTGGGATGAGTAGTTTAAAGCATATTACAGACTTGGGCTTACAACGCATAGAGATAAAGAGAATCGAATTGGGATGCAATGAGGTATTGCTGCTAGCATTCAAGCCGTCATTCCACGTGGTTGTATTTTTTATTTGTATATACTTATTTAGGACCTTTCTTATATATGTTTTACGTAAACTTATGTATATCTTACATACAAAAAAAAAACATAGACTCAAGTTCGATCCGATCTATGGTTTCAATTGGAAATTGTAGATTGTGTTGTTATATGCATGTCATCTGTATGCATTAGGAAATTTATTTTGTTATTAATAAAATATGTTCTTTTGTTGAAAATATTATCTAATAAGGCTTATTATATAGTGCAATAATATACAGATGATAAGAAAGAGTGGAGGTCGTAAGACATATAAATTCAATTTTATCTAAGTATTTGTTACATTTGAACAGAAGAGAGTATACAATTTCTTGACGGTGTTATTCAGTAGATTCTACGTTTCGAACCGGCGGTGTTAACATAAAGACGACGATTTAAAAGTACCGTGAGTGTTTTATTTCTGTATGTTATATACTTTAATTTATATGATGATAATTGTATTCAAAATTACTTAAGTCATGTTAATAAATAAATCCCATATTGAAGTAATTTAGACATTACCCTTTTCTGTAATGGTGTATCCGTTATTGTGCTTTAAGATCAGATATAATGTTTGGATAATTATATAAACAAAGTTACTAGTTAACTAAGTTGTTTGTAAGTTGGTCTTCAGTCGAGACCTTGGTGTAAGCATTATCGAGTTACACATTTGTTTGTAGTTTCGTCTAAACTGGGCAAACCCCGGCAGCAGAGAAAATGTTTACGAATACTCTAATAATAAAACTTTTAGCGTGTAAATTCAAAATATTGTGTTTGTATGACAAACAATATTTAACACTATTAGACGAATGACCCCGTTGGCACAGTTTTGTCTATGCATCTGCCAAGTCGCCTGTGGGTTCGACTCCCTTGTGTTTAGGTTTTCTAAAAGGTTATTCCGGTTCATCCGGATGATTGTCTGCAAGTGGATCACTATTATATTTTTAGTTTGTCACTTTGTTACGCAATCTCCGTGTATTATTAATTATAGATCAGTATTCGTTTTTGACTAGACACAGAGAGATAAAAAAAATCTACATCTCGAGAGGTCTTTATCCCATTTGATTGTGGACCCAGTCAATAAATAACTCCGATTTATGCTTAGAATATTAACTATTGCCAAGCCATATTTCATCAATAGCAAAGAAAAACAACAATTTTTATTTAAAAAAAATATATACGTTGTTGTTTTGAACGTTGTAGAACCAAAACTTCGATAAAAAGTTAAGTTAAAATCCATGTTTTGATTCAAAATTAGCTTTACCTCTTTCTAAAGTTAACAACAAGTTTCAGTTTAAAATAAAATAAAACATTGTAGGTTTATTGCGAGGGACCGGCCGGAGTCTATTTGCAGCGGTTTCCACTATGAATGCTGCATTAAGCGAGACAGCGCTTAGACAAAGATGGAAGCTGCAAAAATACAATGTGAGCATAAATAAGTTCGATGTCATGACTTCTTCCTTTTGCTCTGAAAATGCATGTTCGAAATGCATTTCGAGAGGCTGCCTGACAGAGATGACGGGGGCGCTGCGTACGCGCACCGAAAGACGATATTAATAATTATCATTTTTGTGTGCGTACACGCAGACGTGCGACATCTAGACGGTGTTGGTGTAAGTGTAATATATTGTGAACGGCGATGTTTAAAAATAGCGAATGCAGCACCGATGCGATGGGATATCCTGACAAATTATTTTTATATATCCACGGTCTCTATATCCGTTGGGAGCAGTTTATTAATTGCTAGTGCTCGTCTTACTTATTTATAAACTTTCTGGGAATATATATATTTGATTGTTGAACTTTAAACGAGCTGGAATCAACAATCAATAGCAATGTATTACGGCGGTATGTTAAATTTAACTATAACAGAACTTATTTTAACAACGGAGACATAAACGTAATAAAAAAGTTAAGAGTTCATAATCGACGCGACACCGAATCCCGTATAATGCTTGCCTACACCAAGGCTGGACCTGTCCGATCGTACAATTGGAAACCTTTTTTTGTTAGTCCTCTCAATTAGACGCAGGCTGTGGTCATGGCATGCGAGAGGGACCCATTTTATTAAAAAAAATCCTTGGCCACGCAAATGTGTCTGAGTCTTAATTAAGGTTTGTAACCATACTAACGAAGCGCTTTTTTATTTAACATATATAGACTGACGGGTAAATGGGCCGCTTGATTGTAAGTAGTTACCACCGACCATAGACATTGATGCTGTAAATTAAATATTCATTTTATTAACGATGTAATGGAAATACCAATGCGTCGAAAACCTACATAACGCCCCTCGTGTCTATAATTGAACTCGTTTACTCACCCTTCGAACCGGAACACGATAATACTTGATGTGTTTGACGGTAGACTATGTTACCTACCCTATTGGATAAAGCTTAGCTTTAGCTTCTACAAACTCCTACCGCCCAGACTATATAGCTTAAACTAGCGCTATCGTGCTAGTCGTAAATATTAATAAGAATAGCCGGTACGGAAAGCCGGGTAGTATCAAAATTGATAACGGACGGAGGGCATGATGGCATAAAGCAGCGTCCTGCCGATTTCGATCACGTCATAGAATCCGGTCTCACTCAGAAGTCTACCCTCCTCACCCAAAAATATTCGGTAGACAATTACAAAGGTACTTTCGTTTTGATTCATTGAGCGTGACAACTATTAAGCCGAACTTTTAGAATATATATATAGAATAAATAAAAATCCTTGTAGGCTCTTTCTAACATAGTTCAACTTCTTAACTACGGCTTGAAGTGCGTAATTACGAGAAACAATCTGAGACTCCACAATGACAGGATACACAGTGCTAATGTATAATGAGGGATACCCGACTAGTTATCATCAGGTGGAACACCGATGGCTTGTGTGTCCATTCGCTTCTTCAGTATGACTCCCCAGATGATATTTATAAAATAATCTTCATCTCTAATTCAGTTCAGTTCTCAGTAAGTGAGTATAAACAATAATACTCGCAGTTAATTTAATTTCGTAATGAAACAAATAACATCTTGTTAGCCTCGCTCGTGTTTTGAGTGAAATAGTTAGTACTTGCTGTAAATATAGTGGATTGTTTGTTTTCCACAAAACGATCGTGAGAATAGTGATCCTTATATCTTTATGCATAAGAGCCGTTTTACTAAAATACAATTAAGATTTTCCTAAACTCCTGACCACGGAAATGAATAGGTAATTTAACAAATTAAACGGTCTTTGTTGGTTGAAATTGTGAATCGAATGTTTTATGTTATAACGTTTTGTCAAAATATATTCTAATGGATGTAGTCATACACTTTATTTGCCCAGACTTTGCTCGGCCTATTTATAATTGTAATTACTCACTTTACTATAGACAAAGCTTTTGTATAGATTTTAAATTGTCTAAGCGTTTGTTGGAATAAGTTACTAATTATTTTGATTCCTACGAGTATACCTATGCTTGAGAAGAGTTTATAGATAGATACAAGAATTTAATTAATTTTATATCGGAAATAATGTGCACATATATATATATATGTGTGTGTGTTTCGTTTGTTTTAATGTACAAAATATAAAACCTGAAATGGCTCAGGAAATAGAACAAGACAAACTCAAACAAAGATCGCGGATTTTCATAGACAAGCACCGGAGTTCATGTGCCTAATTTGTCTGATAATTTCATCCCGTGCTCGATAGTGTATCGTAAGGTAACTTGCATCCTTCCGATGAAATTATGCCTCATGTTTACTGATACTGGTTGGTGAATTGCGCTCTACTTTCTTCTCTAAAGCAAGGCTTGTGACCAGAAGTATAGACGAAGTTTAAATTTGAAATCAGAATTTTAGTTAGTAGTGTCCTCGTCCTTTTCATATCAAGCGCCCTTGTTTTATGATACTAGAAAAATACAATACTTCAGACTAATATTATCTGGCTATACTAATATATAGTATTTAAAATAATATGTTGAAATCATAAAAGGATTCTAACAAACTTTTGTATCTATACGTCCAGTCTATGGATAATACAAATATTTTAAAATTTAGTTTAGTTCAAGTTTCGACAACATTTTGCATCTATAAATTTTGGCAAACTTGCGCCGCCTCCGACAATAGATCTTACTGTATAATCCATATAACATCGTTTAACCGCGTCTCATTATAATCGCTGAATACATTTACAATCAGTCACTTATAAAGATCTTCGTTTTCAACAGTATTCCAATTTTGAAAGCAATCCTTTGAAACAGTGACTCGACCAACAGAACGATCTGTGTTTTTAATAAAGTCGAAAACTCCGTGTCCTCCATAAATAAAAGCTTCATTTGTCGATGTTAATAATGTCAGTTTTTCCCACTGCTGACCAAGACTTTCAAGAGATGTATTTCTTGCTTAACTATTTTACAGTCGACGAACTTTTCAGCACTTTACAATTGATACAATTGATTTAAATTAACTTTTATTTATATATATTATATGTATATATAGTAAAGCTGTAATTGTACTGTGTCTGTGTTCATGTTTCATAAAATGAATGATTTTTTTTTTAAATATTTTAAAGAATAAATTAAGTAGTCACGTATACCAGGAATTAGGATTCTGTGAAAACCACTCACGTTTAGAACGAGTGGACGAGAAGTATGACTCAAAAATTTTAAATTCATATTTTTAACAAATTTTCGTGTATCTACTGGCGAACATATACACGTAAAAAAATACAGTAAAAATGCATAAAAAGAATAAACCGATGTCGTACAATTACATTTTACTGTGAACTTGACATAGATCCCGGCGCTGTTCCCTGCCAACTCGCTTTATTTATGAATTTCAAATACAAAAGAACATGCGATAAAATCGGAAAGTTTATTTCGAATAACTCGCGCGTCTCCGGCAGATCGGATCGAGATTTCATTGAACACGTGCACAAATGTGCATGTTTATTTATGTCATATTGGTAGTGATATATGGGCCATCTGATGGTAAGTGGTCACCACTGCCCATAGACATTGGTACAGAGAGAAAAATCGAACATCAAAGCCCCACCAACCGTAGTAACAAAGATATTGTTATCCCGGTTACACTGGTTAACTCACCCTTCAAACTGGAAACAAACATACTAAGTATAGCTGTTTAACGGTAGAGAATGGTTAGTACCTACCTAGAGATGCTTGCGCAAAGTCCAACCGCCAAGTGTAATAGTACTTGTTTTATTGCTGGCATGCAAAAAGCCCCATCACCATGAAACTACTACTAAGTTTTACTATTTGAAACAATGAAAAATGCGACATCCTACAGAGGATACAAGAGAGCCGTTAATATCTGTATGTACAGGAACTCAAATCGCGAGATCTCTGATACGTTAAATATTAAAAGTTTTGATTCTCAATCATATTAATTTATTAATGAGTACCATTAGACTATCTGGTATATTCTGTTATGCCACCGTAGAACACAATAATAAAATATCTGAATATAATAATTATAAATTCTATAAAATAATCGTATCAAAATGGCGTATCACGCGTTGTCAACATTTCATGAGTGAGATACGAAGAGAATTCATACAGAATCGCACCGCTGTATGAAATATTATTTATGCTCAGATTATATTTAGGACGGTAGTTAATTTTTTTTAGATATTCACGTTTAATCGTACCGAGACGCGGGCGTATCAACCAATAAACAAGAATAAAGTTATTGTATGTATGTATATTTTTACTAATAATTGAAAAAATGATTGACTCAATCCTATATCAAAAGAAGGTTCTACAGGTACGTATACCTACGCTACAGGGATTTTCCTTCAAACGTGTCCAATCGCGCTTCCGTCTATTTTAAGAGCAAATTAATATAGATATACCTATTGTAAGTGTGTATTGAAAGTAAGCTAATTCTTAGAGTTGGTCGTCAAAACTAAAGGGTAGCTTATTCTCTTTATTTTGGAGTCGTCATCGTACGGAGTTGTATTACCTACAGAACGACCACTGACAAAAAACTCTTGTACTCTTTTCCAACATTTGAAATATAATATTAAACAAATATAATGGAATCGTCGTGAATAATATTCGGTATAAAGGCTTCGCTGGGTGTTGTAGATTCCCAAGAGATCATAATATTGGTAACCCACAGTAAAATCGTTGTTTTTGTATGATTTTGCCGAAAATAGAAACAGTTCATAATTCTAAGGTACCAGATGGGATATTCTGCGTTTTTGTAACACATGAGGTTAAGAGCTTATCATCTTGTATAATCAACATAATATGCTAATGGCATTTTATGTGGTACAGCCGATTTTTGGCCATTGTGGTCTATCTGAAGGGCCAACTGCCAACTGCTAAGATGTTAATCATTAATCATTCTATATAATTGTAAATAATATTTGATAAATAATCAGCTGAATATTACACAAATTTATTAACAAGACGAATGTCTCCTCAGTCTTTGTCACCAGATTTGTTTAGACGGAGAAGGTTTGATGTTGGACTAACATGATGGATTTTAGTTTTGTTGGTAAATTTGGTGGTATTTTGTTGGACTTTTTGCAAGTCCGTCTGGGTAGACACCACCCACTCATTAGATTTTCTACCGCCAAAGTATTGTTGTGTTCCAGTTTGAAGGGTAAGCGAACCAGTGTTACTACAGGCGCAAAGAACAAAAACACGTTGTTCCCAAGGTTAGGGACGCATTGGCGTTGTAAGGAATGGTTAATATTTCTTACAGTACAACAACGCCTATGGGCGGTGGTGACCACTCAACATCATCTCTACATTAAAATGTGTCATTTGTTGTATTAAGTTTGATTTACGATAGTATCGATAAAAAAGAGTGTGAAAAGTAAATTTCTGTATAGTACGATTATTATAAATAATTATGTTTCATTATACGCCATTTAGAAATGTTTACTCTAGTCTTACATAGGAAGGTAATCTTCAAATTAGGCCAATTGGTTCCACTTTCATCGTCCTCATAGAAGACTTAAATAGAGTTCTTCAATAGACTTCAATAAAAATTCATTTAATTAAATAAAGCTTGTATAAGAAATTGATCAATCGCGTAAGTTCTATTGAAACTCCTCGCAGCGGTTTCTGAGTAATTTGCGCAAATAAGTTTTTGTATTCTCTGCTTTCGTATCATTAATAAATTTAACCCTTACAGTTTTAATTTTATGTGTATAGATTACGAGTTTAAGTGTTTTCGTCTCTTAATGAGGACTGTTCGGAGATAATGGATTTTAAAAATTAAGGCCAAGTAAAAGTAGGTTACACAACAAGAACTTCAAACAATGTAATAAATACAAAATAATCTATTGAGCATACAATGTGTGAAATACGTTTACGTCTAGCCTTAGATCTTTTATCCGCTCATGCTGAAATGGGCCTGGTATGTCTTTTATAATAGTAAAGGACCATACTTGTCCAACAACTGAACAAAGATACGCTGCTGCAATGGGTGAACAGAAATGTTAGCATTAGACAAATTATTAATTCAAATTAAGCACAAGTAATGTCTATGATGCTCGCCCAGATCTGACCCCGCAATTTTTATCTAAGATTCACGTGTCTTATCCGCGAAGCCTTCCAGGTTCTTCATTAGAATGCCTGTTACTAATTAGAATACACTTCAAACTGAACAAAGCGGTGCCGTAGCGAGGGATTCGTAGAAGCGGCTCAAGAAATTCGATGACGTTTAGACAAGAAATTTAAATGGCGGAAGTTTTTAAGGTTCACTAACACTCATGTTCCATCCATATCTCCTCCTGTCTCCAGATATTCCACATTCATAGTTACGTTTGCCTTAAATCAATCTGCAAGGTTTTATTTCAACTAATTTTTAATATATTTTTTTTTATATTCTTATCAATAAAATTTCGGATGATATTTATAATATTTCTGAGTTTGTTTATTTCAAAAATTGATTTTTTAAGTTATTGATAATATTTCTTTAGACCTAGAAATCTATTCAATTAACTAATGTAAATTCTGTCGCACATTTTTTTAATCAAATATTTTCTTAGAAATCGGTGAACAATATCAATCAGAATTATTCCGACAGAGTTTCCGAGGTGACCATGCGCCTGTGCCTAAAACAAAGGCCAGGGTTCGCAAATACTATAAACTTTCGTGGTAAAGAACAAAATTCATAGCTACCACACGAGAGCCGAACTCACGGTAATTGTTGTGTTGTTTCAATGTACATACCGTTTAATAGTTATCAAACGTATGGTTTTCTCACTAGTTCTCACAAGTTCAAGTACTTCATAAGAACAATTAATGTATAATTTTTAACTTTGTAGTTATATCCATAGCTGGCCGCTCAAACCACATTAAATAGGTAGTGGTGCTCGTATAAATCAATCCATTTCATAAACAATTAAAATAAATGACAAAATTAAAATAGCAACCGCGTTTAAAAAGAAAATGTTACAAAATATTAAACTTCAACAAAAAATGTGTTGTTTTATGCCGAGAGCCTGGTAAATAGATTGATCCGCTTCGCTAAGAGCACACGTATCAACAAAACTAAACACACAAACTATTGTAAATATTTCGAGAGTAATTAATTTCATGTCGCTAATAACAAATCGTTAATAATTAATTAACAAAATATAAAAAAATAAACTGTTCGCTGAGCTTCAACTAAGTGTATCTGAGGTAGTCAAATGGAATATGCTTAATTATTTATATAATATCTATTTAGAAAGATCTCAAAACCGCAAAGCCAGCACAAAATACCGTTTTGGTTAATTACACTTCAGCAGGCGAGGCGACATGCACCCGACATAGTGCAGTACGAAAATAAACACGAACGATCACTCAGACTCATAAAGATTCAACGAAATTTGATTGCTTTATGTGATTGCGGTTGTTATTTTATATAAATATGTATTAAATCGTGTAAAAATGTGAGATTATAACTGACCTGTTTTTATACGTGATGCGCGTGCGATGCAGGGCGGGCGGCCGGCGACTGGGCGGGCGGCGGCTGCACGCGCGCGTCTCGTCGCTGAATACGTTTATAGTCTGTGCGACGGGACCGACACGATATAGAAGAATATCGTTTTATGTAAATTTTGCCATAATTAGTCTTATAATGATCTAATTTCTAATGGAAGCAATAAACAAAATATGTGTTGGACATTTTGTATTATCGATATCGGTGTCGATTACCAAAAATTACCTCTAAGTGATTAGTGTGTTTTTCTAATAATTATTTTTATAATTATTCACATGATCAGGTAGCCGATATTATGCAAGGAAAACTATTTTAATAATATTAATGTTCTTTTTGGCGGTCTAGTTTCAAGAAGTCGTTTGGTTCAACTGACATTAACAAGAACATGACAGCATAGTGAATTACATTTAAAATAGTCCCAATTAAACGATACATAATATATAATTCATATTAATGTTCTTATGAATATAACCAATCCAATATATATATATTATATTTTAGCATTTAATATTATTCTTACAGCGTTTCAGTTTAAATTCAGTTAAAAATATATATTATGTATATAAAAAAAATATAGTATTACTTATATCAAATATTTTATATCGATCGAATACAACGAAAGGCTTAAAATGTCTTTTGCATAAAAACTAGCAAAAGTTCTAGATCGAGTCTATTTCAAAACGAAATTATTGAACTCTAAACCAATAAAATTAGTTGTTGTTAATAAAAAATAAACGAAACGAATTAAATTTTCCTATATGTACTATTAGCAATATTTACACCAAAACATTTGCTGTTTTTAGCGTTAATATTTCAAATGTATTAATACAACAAACGCAGTCAGTAATATGCCAACAAAGTAATTCTGAATATTAATTGAATCTATTGCTGAGATCGGTGAGATAATTAGAAGCGACTCAGACGAACACAAGGAATTCATTGTAAGCCTTCGCCAACACCTGTGTTGTCTTATAACTTGCCTAGAGATACTTCGTAGCGAGTTTGTGTGGCAGTATAAAATAAAATAATAAAATCCTTCAAGCTTATGATTGGCCCCTACACGGACAATGTTACAGTAGTCAAGAGGGTTCGAAGTCCTTGAGACGGCAAAGCCACGCGACAAGATATCGTGCAGCCTTTTGCGTTTTCTGAGCCACGAGTATTATTGTCCGCTCTGGGTTGCTGCTGATTGGTTTTTTATGGAAAACATAGTAAATTTTATTAATATATAATATTGAGGTTATCCGAAGAAGAACAGGAGTTACCGAAGTAAGTAGCATGACTTGCAGGCTAAAGAGAAAGCGGACTGGTTTATGTCGAAGGACTGATGGCTGTTAGGAGAGACGACTCCTAGTGTGGAGACCGCGGACTGGCAAACGCAGTTCCAGGCAGACCACAGGTGGAGAGATCACCTGAAGAAAGTGGAAACACCTGAAGAAGGTCCTTGGATGTTCAGCAGTGGATTACGAGTGCCTCTTGATGGGGTACAATTTTTGATCGACTAAACATTGCCGCTTTATAAGGTCGTTATACTCTGGACTCAGGTTAGTTAGTTATACTCTCTAGATTTAGGACTCGGGACTCGGGACTGATAATTTATTGATGGAGCTATTAAGCGGTTTGAAGTGCGTTGCTATAATTTTATGAAAGGCGCCGTTACACTACAATATAAAATGTTCGGGGTCCGGAGATACTCGCACGTTCAAGCTAAGTATACCAAAATTTAAAATCGTACATGACATACTTGTGTTCAAATCTTGATTTAGAATTTGATTTTTTATAATATATAATTGCCATAATAAACTTTTGTTGCATTATTAAATACATATTTTTAAATAAATCTTTGTGTCTGTTTTATAATAGTTAGATACATGACATTCTCACATGCAACAACCTATACTAGCTTCACTTGTGTGCACCACCAATGTATATATAAATCTTACCACCACAATCTTATTACCACCATTTTATATATAAATCTAGAAATGCAACGAAGCAGTCTAACTAATACTAATTTGAGTTTCAAACGCTGCTCTAAGGTATAGTATATTCAGAATATTGTAAAAGTATTCTTAAAAAATATATTATATATTTTTTTATTCGTCGATGTAACATTGTCGCTATAAAAAAATATATTTTGACATTGTGTTGTGTTGTCAACACTAGCCATCATCGGTACCGATGTCGCCCGCGTCTGCAATGATTTAAGGTATCGTATTTTTGTTGCAGCCATCAGCCAATTCACCTTCCGTTCATAGAAACAAACCGACTCCATGTGGTCTTGTCGGTCGACACCGAGAGTGTTCTTTTAAGAAACCGAAGGCGCGAAGCAAGGCTTACGCAAAGCAGGTGTGCTGCACATCCTGTAGCGCCGAAGGCCACCGAATTTCGAAATTGTTGATAAATACCACCTTATTTTCAGGAGCTATTCTAGCTATAAAGGGAAGATGAATTGACTGATGATACTCAGGTCAGAAATTTCACGCACAATAATGGAACTAAGTGCCTGACCGGCCCATCCTTTGGTAGATTTAGGTTGGAGTGAAAATATCAATATTTATAGCATTACATTTAATTCTACACTCTAACAGATGATTCAAAAGTGCCTATTTGAAAAAAGAATATTTTGATTTTGATTTTTGATTTATAATCCATCACGGACTACATACAACCGGGTAATATTTCTGAAGACTACCAGAATGTTCTAGTTAAAAATTTGTTACTTCTACCATAATACTTATTTATTCTTAAATAATCGTCGTGTTCTTACTATAATTAAACGTTCTATTTTTGAATTTAATTTATTAAAAAGTTAAAAACATAAGACGCATGATTAAAACATGTTTTGAGATCGTATAATAATATTTTGATAGAGTTTTAATCGAACCAAACTTCATTATTTTCCTCTGTGTGGACTTTTTATAGACAAGACATTTTAATTAAATCTTGAAAGGATCGGTCCAGATTTGTATGAGATAATAACTATAATATAATATAATAATAAATTTAATACAACAGTTTCAAACTTCATTTTAACTAAATTATTTATTAATTCGACTTCAAACACCTTCTTAGTTTGATTTTGGAATATTGTAAATGTATTTCTACTGTTGTAAATAAAGATTAAACTTTTTGGAATATTTTCAGAACGCATTAATTTTGATCACAGAAAACGACATTCTATGAGCAATAATTAGTATTAAGGTTCTATAAAAAATTGTGTCAACATTTATATCTTTAAAATAAAAATCCATTTTGTTTTTGAATTTTTATTGCATTTTTTGTTTTATTTAACTCTGTAACATAAATAGCATTTATTTTTATTATTATAAGTTACAGTTACAAACGTACAATACGCGTTTCACATTTAATAAATAATATTATAAAATAATTCTTTATTTTAAGCTACTGCACCTGAGTATGGTACGTAAAGCCAACGCCAAACGCTGCTCACTTATATTAGAAAGTAATAAAAAAAGCTTACTGAGTTTTTGGTTCCTTTATTGATTGATTTAGTATTACAATAGAAAATTGACTGGGGACGATCGGTCGGCGGTCGGCCACAGTACTGTGGAGACACGGCAGCGTTAGGGCGAGCCCAGCCGCAGAGCGACCGTCCCCTTTCGCAATTCCGGCAATGGCTAGATGGCGCTAGTGTGCTTAAAAGCTCACTAGCGCTATCTATCGGAACTCAAACATCACTTAACGAACGACTAGGTTTATACCCGACCGGAATTGCGCCCCGTAATTAATTGGTGGATAGAAATGCTGGTGTGGCGGGGCGAAGGTGAGCTTTTCACTCCGTGCTGAGAGCGCGGGACTCCTGGACCAAGTATACTTGGGAGCCAGGCACCGTGGAGGTGGTGACGAAGGTGCGGTGCTTGGCACGGATGAGCGAGAGATTGCTCTCGGCAACATCGGCACGGTCCTCTGCGGCTTCCAGTTCGCGCTGGAATCGGCGTACCCGCGTTACGCTTTGTTGAGAAACGCCCTCCTGTTGACACAAAAATAATGATGCATTATGGCTTACGTTTATCGCAATAGCTTATGATATAAATTCATTGGTAGAGTGACATCTTGAAGTTTCTAAGTTTATTTGAATTTTAATAAAATTATACCTGTTCCGTCAACTGCCTCTTGTAGATGTTGACCTTCTGAGAGCATTTTTCCAAGGAATCTTGAAGAAGGGAGATGTTCTTCTGGTCTTCCTCGCATTGAATGATGACTTCCTTGAGCTGACGCTCCTTTTTGCGGAGGATCTTGATGGTCTCAGCGTGTCTCCTCTTTTCTTCGTCCATTTCCAGTTCCATATCCTTGATACGGGCTTCAAGTTTGCTGATGATGCGCTTGCCTCCAACAATGGCATTCGCTTCAACTTCCTCCAGACGCACAGAGATGTTCTAAAAAAAAAACGTTTGTTACACGTAATCAATATTTTGATAAATTTATTTGATAATTTGGTTCAGCTATTGTCATCTTACCTTAACTTCAATTTCGAGAGACTTCTTGATGGCTTCAATCTTGACGATCCTTTCTTGTTCCTCGTGCAAGTGTTCGACGGTGTGTTTTAATTCAGTCTGTAAAGGAAATTTTGTGTTAGAAAGCATCTTTATTTTATGAATATAAAAAAATAGAAGATATATATTTTCATAATGTTACCTGGACGCGTTGGTATCTTTCGTCAGCTACGCGCAGCTCCTTGGTAATCTCATCGTAGTCAGCGGCAACCACGGCAAGCTCTTGTTCAATCTTAGCCTTGCTGCTAGACAGGTTGACGTTGATGACTGTGAGCTCATTGATACGGGTCTGTGCCTCTTCGTAAGACTGTTCAATAGTGCGCTTGGCACGGAGGGCCTGAAGAAAAAAATTAATATAGTTTTTTTTGGAATTAGTTTAAGATGTGATTAAATTCTACTTAAATCAAGAATACTGACCTGTTCATAATTGCCACGGATTTCTTCAACCTCACCGGTGAGTGACTGAATTCTGCGCTGAGCGACACCATACTGGTCAAGGGTTACTTGCAGTTGCCTCTGGACCTCATCGTAGTGAGATTGGATCTCGGTGAGCTGAAAATACGAATATGATATTTTTGTATTCGTTTATTGCCAAATTATTTTTAAAGATCAAGTATTTTGAATTAATTGGGTTGATTGGTTATTTTTATTATATTATTAATTTACTGTACGATTATTTGAAAAAATATTAAATGTCCTCAACATTGAAGAATCTATAAGGGAATTTACCTGCAGAGATTGTTTCTTGATGGTCTTCTGAAGATCAATGTTGGTCTTGTTAGCAACATCAAGCGACAGCTCGAGTTCTGTGATCTGGATCTGAAGCTTCTTCTTGATGCGAGTCACTTCAGTCTTGAGCCTGGTTTCAGCCTCAACAACACGAGCGTTCAGCTGCTCGATTTCAATGCTGGTCTGTTTGCTATTAACAAGAAAATGGACGGTTTAGTTTATTTGATACAGCTTCTACTTCGTCAAATTACAAATTGTCTTTGGTTTCAGTTATACCTTTGATCAAATAAAAAGTTCGTATTTAATTGTTCAAATTGATTTATAGTTTGTTTTATTTCGTTTATTTTTTCTATATATTCGGTATTCATAGTAGGGATATCTGTTTCGATTCGTACGACACATACTTTTGGAGTTTTCGTAGCCATTGTAGCAATTTCATTTAATTTGTCTTCTATTTCGTTTTGTATTTTAGTATTAGAATATACGGACACATTTTTTGAGAAGGTATCGGGAATTTGATCGTAGTGATACTTTCCCATATTGATATCAATTTTTTTAACTTTTCCTTCAGCTACATTATGTCTGGTTTCTTCCAAGAGAGTTTGAGCTATTGCCTTTGCTGATTTTCCTCGGAATACTTTAGCTTTGCTTCTTAACTCATCTCCTACATTTAATTGCGTGTTATATAAATCGAGTGCCTTGCTATATTCCTCTCCCTTACCATATGGATCAACACTTAGTTTCTCCCTTTCAACCCTTTTCTTTTTAGTTTTTAAAGAAACACTTTTAACTCCGACATGTTTTGTTATGTTTGCAGCTGCAGCAGTGGCTATGACAGAGAAAGGAGTTCTCCTACCAACACTATAAGTATCGAGGTGATTTTTTGCTTTCTCGGCAACTTCTTGAGATAATTTTACGACGTCGCCTTCAGAATAAGTTTTCACTGGTTGGTCAAATCGGTATTTTTCTAAGCCCCTCTCGTTGTTCCATGGCAAATGAGGTGGTTTTACATTGGCTCCTTGTTTTTTAGCAGATATATAATCAATCATTGGTTGGTAATAGTTTATTCCATAGCCGTAATTGTTTTCATAAATAGCCGTCGGTGGTTTTGACCATTTCTTACTTTCGGGTACTTTAATTGGAGGCATCTTGAAGTTCTATCGTGTATTTAGTTGTTGTTTTGAATGAAATGCTAAAGGTCCACCATTTTATCCGTATATAACCGCACTTTGCGTGTGGGTGAGGAACACTGACGTCTATTAGTTTCAAATCACAGCAGTGCCAATGTTCATATTAGCTAATTGCAGATGTGCACCAATCAGAGAACAAGATATATTTAAACGGCATGCCTTGCCAATATTTGAAAATAAATAAGGAGCGAACGTAACCATCTCTTGCCGGAAATGATAACATTGTCATAATAAGCATCTGCGCCTTGCAACGATTTCTCTTATTATAAATGATTGAAAGGCGTAGACGCGTGTGATCATTGCGATTTTCGGATTAAGCTTATGATTGTTTACAACTCACTTGGGTAATATGAGCTTTAATTATTAATTTTAATATTTAAATTATTTAATATAGGGTTTTATAAGCAAAAATATAACAGTTTTTAAAGTTTCCGATTTTTTTCTTTAAAGAGACAATGCTGTTTATATTATGTCGGTAATGTTCAATTTTCATTAATAGTCAACAGCAACTAATTGATCTGTATGAAATACATGTTTGTCTATCTACTAACCGGATGGACTCAATTTCTTCTTCCTTCTCCTGGAGGCGACGTTCAGCCTCGTGACGGAACTGGCCAAACTCGGTTGTCAGCCTCATAGAGCGCTGCTCCTCGGCTTTACGACCCTATAAACAGGAGTATTTATTATAATTTAAAATAATATAAAGCGGTTTCGGGTACAGTTCCTGGTATTGCAAAAAGGGCTAGTCAGTAAGCTACGCTGAGTCCAAGTGTGAGTTTATATAATTTGGAATATAATTCGAAATTTATGAAAAATTCGGCCTTTATTTACTTTCTAGGGTTACAACATTACTTAATGTTCGGTGTAGAATGTATACTTATTTTATCTTTATTCATTATGTGAATATTATTATTCAGTAAAAGCTATATAATAATGGTCATCGCATCTATCAGACTATTAAATAATGATGATGTTATGTGTATTTAAGAATAAAACAATTTGTTGTAAAAAACCTGCCAAATCATTCACAATAACACGAGCTTGATATGCTTGTCACTTGTCTCTGGCGAAACCGTTTGGCAGTGCACGTCAGTTATAATCACTTTAATTGGAAATTCACGTAACACAAAACTCGAGTTTGAATATTCGCCAGAAATTGTCAAATTAATAAATCAAAACATCGGTACCAGGTTGCACAACGTGATCGTTGTATTCATTACTTTATTCGAGTTCACTACGTCCAAATTTAATTTGATACGTGTGTAATGATTATTGTAATGCCATGTTTTATATTATAATTTACCTTCCGCAGCGAAATGCTCTATTATGCAGAATTGTTTACAGTTGGTAAAGTTGGGAACACTTACGGCTTCAGCTTCCTTGTAGGCGGCGGTGAGTTCTTCTCGCTCGTTCTCAAGACGGCGCAGCTCGATTTCGAGCTCGTGAAGACGGCGGGTCAACTCAGTGAGATTGGCGCGGGCGTCGTGCAAATCGTCTGTGTAGTGGAAATAAACAAATTAATACCACCGCATCGACTAAAGTTACGACTAAAGCTGTGATTAATATATCATTATTTGATGAACCACAATAACTTATGAATTTGCGTGATGATACGTAACAATATTTTAATGTCTTCCTTTAGGGATAATAAATGATGGCAGCAGTATAAGTATAAACGGTTAGCTATTGCAGTACATGCAGCTTTTCTGTCAAAATACTGAAGGATGAAGAAAAAACACTTTATTCCATTGCACCATAAAAATATATAATACATGTAATGAATTTACATATATTTATATTTTTTTCTGTTTGTGTAAGTAACGAAATTAATTAAACTATTTGGTAAAGTAGATGCATTTAAATTTGAAGTTAGATTTCGGTTTCCTTTAAAAAAAGATTATATAACTGTGAATTGTGGTTAATTTGCAAATTAAGTGTGATCAAAAACTGCTAACAATAATCGCCGCTGATAAACAATACCTATAAAGGTATTTGTTCATTATCGTTTAATTATGGTGTCATTATATTGTAAATTTTAACTCACCACCCAGTTTCTTGTTTTCGCGACCGAGGGCATCTTTCTGCTCACGAGTTTTGTCGAGCTCGTGCGAGATGCGCTGGATCTCGGTCTGCTTGTTGCGCAGGTCGCGCTGGCTCTGCTCATAAAGCTGCACCGTCTCTTCAAGGCGCGACTTGATTTCGATGTTGACGCGTTCCAACTGCTCCGTCCTCTTCTGCAGCTCCCGGGCTGTTCCATTAGCCTTCTCAAGGTCGATGATGAGTACCTCAACCTGTACACAGTAATTGTGTTTAGTAAATTTCATATTTATACAGAAATATATTAATAATTCATTTACATCATTTGCGATAATTTTTTGTACACAAAATGGTGAATAAATAATATAAGTTATTACTCCTGTACCTCAGATTGAAGGCGCGACTTCTGCTTCTCAACGCTGCTAATCTTGGCGATAAGGGTCTCAATTTGTTCTTCCTGTTCCTGGATGCGGATAGAGTACTTGCGACGGATCTCTTCAATCTCCTCGGCTCTTGCCGCAGCCTCAGCTTCGAACTTGGACCTCCAGTGCTGAAGTTCGCCATTGGACTTAACCAGTTGACGCTCAAGATCCAAACGAGCCTCAGATTCTTCTTCCAATTGTACGCGGACAGATTCCAAGTCAATTTCAACCTAATTTTATTAAAAAGAAACACGTTAGATCGAAACATTTACTACTTTTATGAGAAATAATTGTTTAGGGAAAATAATATATAAAGAAATAATAACTTTTTTGTAATGTAAAGTCAAATTACCTGGTGCAGGTTGGCCTCAAGCAGAGAGCGCCTTCTCTCGTCATCCTCAATCTTGCGACGCGCGTCCTCGAGCTGGCCAGCGAGCTGGCTCCTAAGGTACACCACGTTCTCAATGTTCACCTGCAAACATATCGCCAGATTCATATAAATAAACGTCAGATAAGTTATAACCGAAATTTTCTAAGGAACAAAACGCACCTTAAGGTCCTGAACTTCCTTGACGAGCTCAACATTCTCCTGTGACAGGCGCTGCTTGTGCGATGTGATGTCAACAATTGTGCGGTTTAGCTCTTCGATCTTAACGTGGAGTTCACTGATAGTGATTTCGAGTCTTTCGCAAGTTTTGATGACTGTAATTTTTTCCTTGGTTACGTTCTCCACTTGGGCCAACAGCTCGTAAACTTCGGCTTGGAATTTAGCCTTCTCTTTCTCGACCCTGGAGACAAAAGAAACGACGATGCAATCATAAATCTTAAAAAAAATATACCAAATATTATGGTGTTCAGATGTAATGATCTTGAAATGAAAATATATATTTAACGCACAGCTTTTTCGCAAAAATACGCATAGCCCTTATAACTAAAAATAAATTTACAATATTAATTAATAATGGACACATTGTTAGTTCGTGGACCTCACCTGGTTTTGCTGTGGGTGAGTTTGTCGATCTGTTCCTGGAAGTCAACCACGATCTCCTGGTGCTTCTTCTTGAGCAGGTGAGCGGTCTCTTCGGACTCCAGGTGGACATCTTCCAAAAGTTTACGGAGTTTGGTCAACTCGGTATCACGTTTTCTGTTGATCTCGAACTGAAAAATGCGAAAATGATTCAAATTGTGTCCCCAAAAATATTTAATTGGGAACATATTTGATTTGTATTGTCATTATGATTGCAAAATGAAGTACAGCTAAACTAAAAACGTTTTTAGTAATAAAAATAACATACGGGGTGAGAAATAGTTTTATTTGTGACCGTAATAATGTCATTTTTTAAAATCAGAATTCACTGAAACATAACACTATTTAATATAAATAATAAAGTAATATTTCAAAATCGCATAGCAAATCATTTCGCCAAAGCAACAGTAATAACAAATATCTTCGCAAGGCAACAAGTATACCACAATATATGTTTTAATAGTTCATTCTTCGTTTTGGCGCTTCTTCGTTTTCAGGGCCAGCTATTTATATATACATTTTCACTTCATTTGTATGTTTGGTAAAATATTCTCAGAACATCAATCTGTCTCTTAATATTCTTTATATTTTGATCAGCGATTTGGATCGGCGATTTTTAATCTCGATCATCCATGAGCCAAATAGTTACATTCGGAAAATTTTGAAAATATGTCATGGTTATAGGCATATACTTACCCCCTGATCGGCATTTTTTAACAAGTCCTGCTATAATGATATTTATAAAATAAAATTTTCATAAGTGAAGAATGTTTTTTTACCTGGCTTTCAGCTCCGCCTTCAGCCTCTTCTAGCCTCTCGGAGAGCTGGATAACTTGCACGCTCAAATCTGCCTTCTCCCTTTCGATCTGTAAAATGTATCTTATTAGTTTGTTTCATTTGTTTACATATTAATGACGATTAATTTCAAAACAAATATTGCGTTAATTCATTAAAAGTGTGAACCGTTATTATAATTAAATTTTAATTTAAAATCTAACTTTTTGTAATTTTTAAATTAATCAGAAATGTTACTGAATCTATTTTATCGATTTGTTTTGCTATATCGAAGTTTGGTAGGCGAAACTTTCTAGAACTAAAAATTTAAACTACCTTTACATAACAAGTAGTTGTGCAATAAAAACGTTACTCGATAATACGTCCTTCGCATATTTCAGTATTGTGTCCATCTAAATTTAGTAACGGGCCGTGTCTCACGGCAGTGACTAAGTCGGATATTTTCGCCACTTTACCACGGTCTATTATTATATTTCAATATTGTGGCATTCTCAGCAGGAACGAGCATCATTTGGCCCAGTTTCAAAAGTGAGACCGGAGAGCGAGACGTCGAGGTTTCAGCGAATACTTTGCTTCGTGTCTAAATTTATCACGCTGCGCTCGAGCGTCGGGTAGAAGGCGCTGATGGTCTCGCGGACGCGGACATGATCGAGCGCGTTCGCCTGTACTGTTCACCGGTGCAACAGATTAAAATAGAACATGCGAATCTCGGTGACGAGAGCGAACCCGACCTCAATGAGATTATATCAACGATAACTGCCGATCGAAGAATGCAAGAGCATTTTGAAACAATTTACGGCTTAAATTTAACTATCGCGGTTTAATAGAATTCAGATGATTAAAATTATCACTGAACTCTATTACTGTTATTAATGCCAAGAGATCATTTCATTTTGAAACTTTTCTTCTTTATATGTCAACCGTTCTAAGACTAACTCGTTGATTGAGTAAAAGGAAAACTTCGACAATCTTCAAATTTCTATTCCATATTTAATGTTAGCTTATTATTTTTTTAGGAATAGTAAACGAAACTTTTACACACAGTTAGTCAAATAACAATAATGTAGATTATTTAATAAGTTAATTTAACGACGCTTAAGGATTAGATATCTGCCAGGATACTTACACTTTGTGAAGCCGAAATGAATTCTTGTTAGTCTAACAGATCTTAATGCGAATGTGGTAAAAATGGAAAAGTTAGATTTTTTCATTCATTCAATGATATTTTTTTTATAAGGGCGTGAAAGGGCAAAACATGAAATGGAGGGCGGCGGTATTAATAGAGGTGTGTGAGCGGCGCCCGCCCCGCCCACACCTGCGCCGGCGCGCCCGCTATGGCCGCGGCGCCCGCACATATCACATTTCGCGCGTTCGAAGGCTTACCCTCTGACGTAGCTCCCTTTCGGATTCCAGATCATCTTGGAGGAGACGGATCTTGTCCTGAAAAATACAACATATTCTATCATGTGTCCTCAAACACTTCACAAACACTGCACTGATTTCAGGGCCGCTACCTCCAGCCTGGAGAGAGCACTCAGGTCGGCGCTGTACTCGATGTTAACGTCGGTGGTGCCACCGCCGCTGCTGCGGTAGGTGTACTTGGAAGTCTTCGCCACGGCGGACATTGTCGCTGGTTCGTCTCTCGATCGGCAGTCGGCGCTACGTTACCGGTCGGGCACCGTTCGACTAGTGAGAGCGGGAGCGGGAGTCGCAAGCGCACGAGCCGCTCCCGCGCACCTTCGCCCGCGCCCCTCGCCTTCGCCGCACCCCCGCCCTCGCCTTCTCCCGCTGCTCCAGGGCGGCCGGCCGGCTGGAGCTCGCGGATCGTGTTACCACCCCCGCGCACCCCCCTCTCGGCCTTTTATAGACACGCCCGCCTTAACGCTGCTGTCGCGGTTCTCTTTTATTTGTTTTGCCCAAAAATTTGGCAAATCCCTTCATGTGTTCCGCCTTCGGGGCGCCGTGCTTGAACTATAATGCAGTAGAGGCAGGTATGTGTCGACGTGGATGCAGCGGCGCGTGCGCCGGCGGCAGGCGCTCCCTGGCAGATTCCTGCAGTACGCTGGCAGCGCAGGCCGTTGCACACCAGCGTACAATGCTGAACTTAACAATGAACTTCTATTCTTTTCATTAGCCTCTAGCGACCCAAAGCGATTGTTCGTATGTTTACAAACATTAAAACGTTTAAATATAACTGATTGATTAGGTACTGAGTGTTAATAAATCTGTTAATGTACTCTCTTTGGGAGTAGAGAACATTTGTTTTAATCAGTTGTCATTGTTGAAATTACTAAATTAATATATATATATAGGTAGGTACCTATATAGGGTAAAAGAATTAAGCAATGCACGTCAATGTTTTAGAATTAAAAGTAGGTTGGAGTGATGAGTTTATGACGTCATTCCTAAAGTAGACTGTTTCGATAAAAGTACTCAATTTTCGTTACAAATTTTCATTAAAAGTAGTAGGCGGCGCTTAGTGTCAGTACATAGAATTATTTTTCATCTATAATTAGTTGAAAATAAAGTATACCAAAGTATTCTCGACCTAAAAATGAATTACTAGTAGATGCATCTAAGATACTAATAAACTTCTCTCAAGAGATTCGAAATTTATTGACATAGAAAGATTTTCGATATTTTACATATTTCATTTGAGATAATTCCTTAAATACATAAGTTTATGTTAAACTATTGTATGCCTGGGTAGTTTGAAATTGAAAGCAAAGGGATGCCAACATTAAAATTGACCTACGAAACAAAATATTTACTTATGGTTAAGGTTCAGTGTAAATCCGAGCAGCTGTATAACGATCCCCTCGCCTGTTATATTGCAATTGCATCCTGTTCCATTGAAGTATATGTGAGCCAGTGAGAGATAAACACATATGCATACCAAGAAATGTAACGTGTAACGATTCAGTGCAGATAAGCTTGGGTCTACGACATACATTAAATAAATATTGGACAACATCACATACATTACTCTGATCCCAATTTAAGTAGCTAAAGCACTTGTGTTATGGAAAATTAGAAGTAACGACGGTACCACATACACCCAGACCCAAGACAACATAGAAAACTAATGAACTTTTTCTACATCGACTCCGCCGAGAGTCGAACCCGGGACCTCGGAGTGGCGTACCCATGAAAACCGGTGTACATACTACTCCACCACGGAGGTCGTCGAAATTATTTACTACACTATTTGCTTTTTTAATTTGTAGGATAATAATTTAAGATATATATACACAACTATTTCTTCAACGGCATTCTTTAATACACGTAATTATACATGTAGCGTTATTTGTATAACCTATGGAATTCGAAGAAGGAATAAAGACTAACCCTAAGATTGTCGTATTCCATGCGAATTGCTATTAGCTCTTCTATATTATAAATCTAATTATATTATAAATCACCTTAACCAGCATTTCTCGTCTTCGGATACCATAGATGGTACGACAAAAACAAACACTATTAGAAATATTTCAGCGTCTTCTACTCCCAATATTCCTTCTTTCTCTTTTAGTCAGTTTACTGTATGTGATGTTAAGAAGAACATTCTAGACATCAACTCTGATGCCGTGGGTTCAGATTGCATTAGCCGTAAAATGATTATTCCCATTATTGACCTTGTAGCTCCTATCATTACATCTATCTACAACTTGTCGATAGAATCCTGTACATTTCCTACGATCTGGAAAGATGCTCAAATAATCCCTGTACCGAAAGAGTCCAATCCGAATAGTTACTCCGAATTCCGTCCAATATCGATTCTTCCTTTCTTATCAAAAGTATTTGAGCGTCTTATATATCAACAAATGACTCCCTTTCTATCCAAAAATAACCTTATGAATCCTTTCCAATCCGGTTTTCGCTGTGGTCATAGTACGGCTACTGCCCTCGTTCAAATAACGGACGACATCAGACTTGGTATGGACAACCAACTGATTACAGTGTTAGCACTGCTGGATTTCAGTAATGCATTTAACACTGTCGATTTTGACATTTTACTAGCTATACTACGTTCTCTTAACATATCTCCTAAGGTGACTGACTGGTTTCAGTGTTACTTGCGAGGGCGTCGGCAGCGCGTATACACTAATGGTCGTAACTCAGACTGGTGTATGTTAAGCGCTGGCGTCCCGCAAGGTGGCGTGTTGTCTCCTTTATTATTTTCTATATTCATTACCTCTATCACTAATCACATTTCTTCTCTCTACCACTTGTACGCAGATGATCTCCAAATATATTCACAGACTCAATTTAGCGGGCTCTCGGACACCATTGATTTAATAAATAAAGATTTGATGCACATAAGTCAATGGAGTAAATCCTATGGTCTGAGAGTTAATCCCACAAAAACAAAGGTGATTATCATTGGTAGCCCGAGACTTATTTCACGGATTGACTGGAAACAATTACCACCTGTCCTTTTTGATGGCGTCTGCATACCAATCTGTGAAACAGTAAAAAATCTAGGTGTTATCTTTGATAGGCACCTTTCGTGGGCACCTCAAATAAATGAGGTTAGTAAAAAAATATTCTCTTCCATTGGCTCACTGAGAAGATTGAAAAACTTTTTACCCATTACAACTAAAGTTACGCTAGCACAATCTCTCCTTCTACCTATTCTTGACTATGCTGACACTTGTTATACTAACTTAAGTGAGGAGCAATTAAATAAACTTGAGCGATTACAAAACCTATGTATACGGTTCATATTTGGTTTACGCAAATATGATCATGTTTCCGAATTTCGCCAAAAACTCAAGTGGCTCCCTATTCGCCTTCGCAGGAATACTCACATTTTAACTCTTCTCTATTCTATTCTTTTTAATCCAGCGGCACCCTTCTATCTTAAAGAGCGTTTCACTCTCCTCAGGGAGACTCATAAGCGCGCTCTTCGCTCGAATGAAAATTTAATTCTCTCCATTCCTTCCCACTCTTCTTCTTATTATTCTAAGTCTTTCACTGTTGAAGCTTCTCGAATTTGGAACTCACTACCCTTAGCTATTAGACGCGCACCGTCGTTAGCCGTTTTTAAAAGAATGGTTAAGGACTTTTACTTGTTGCATTAAGCAGTCGTTTTGTCGTTGATAATTTTTTGTTCTGTTATATCTCCTTTTTTTTTATATATATATATTTTATGTATTTATTTATGTAAATATTTATTATAGTATATATTTATATTATATATATTTATTGATATCTGTGTATTGTGTAATTTTATATTATGTAAGTATTATATTATGACTTAAATTACTGTACCCTTCCCATATATGTAAATATTATGATCCTCTGCCCAAAGGTTGCCTGGAAGAGATCGCTGCTGAGCGATAAGGCCGCCTGTTGCACCTCATGCAACTTTGTGTAGCAATAATGTAATTTTTAGTTTTAAGTTTGGGTGCAATAAAGGATAAATAAATAAATAAATAATTATAACTAAGTAATATCCACTTTAATGCTTTCAAAGTTCTGATAGCAGATTTCAACATTCAAAACGCCATTTTTCTCGAATACATAATAAATACCATAGATTATACAAGTTGTCGACCAATGATATCGTGTAAATTCAATGTCAAATGTTTATTTGTCTAGATGTGTAGCTTGTGGTTGGAATCTTTGTATGTATTTATCTTTTTTTTCTATATAATAGGTAGGCGGGCCTCTGGTAATACCACCGATGGTATGTGGTCACCACCGCTCGTAGACATTGACGTTGTCAGAAATATCGACCATTCCTTACATTACACCAATGCACTACCAACCTTGGGAGCTAAGTTATATCCCTTGTGCCGGTTTTTACACTAGCTCACTCACCCTACTGCAAAAATACTAAGTATTGCTGTTTGGCGGTAGAAAATCTGATGAGTAGCTGGTACTTTTCCAGACGGGCTTGCACAAAGTTTACCACCAAGTAAATCTAAGTAAGTAAGCTACGGTTAAACCAATGTGATATATCCAAACTCGAATAAAATGGAGAGCTTAAAACTTGAGCTCATGAGTAACATTTAAAATCTTGATTTGATTGATTAAATTTTACAAAAGATTTCAATATAAGTATTTATAATTAGGAAAAAAAAAACAAAATCTCTAAATTACCTAGGCATAAGTTCTACTACGTACAAGTAGTCTCACCATGCGCTATCATATTGCACTATATGTATTAAAATATAAATTAAATATAATTTCAAATACAACGCAAAACACATATGAAAACAGTATGAGTAAATAACCTTAAAAAGGAGTTCTTCCAGTCAACTTAATAATCCCACCCTCAGAACTGACTGGATTAATAGTCTCATCATCATTCTATTCTCGCACACTGCTGGGCCTAGGTATCCAAAGACACTCCAATGAACTAGAAGTTCACTTCTCAATATATATCTACTGCTATTCACCTTCCATTTATCGTGCTTCGTTACATTTTTCGAGGTATGGCTTCAACTCCAGAAAACGTCTACGGCAACGGGTGTCGCACTGTACTGTCACTGCACATTATGTATCCAGTCCACTGTCATCTAACTATTCCTTTGTCTTCGTCCATACATTTAATAGGCAATTAAATGATACAAACAGAAGATGAGATGGTCCAGAGCTTAGGACACGTCAATCTTAACCGATGACTGCGAATGACAACTTAAATTATCATGTGCTTTTTTATAATTAATTTGTGCGCCAGTGAACACAAACATCGTGATGAAACTTGACGTCAGATGGATCTGAAGTGTTAACCAACCCGCATTAGAAGGGCCTCGTGGAATAAGCTACCGATTTTTCTCCCCCTGCGAAGAGAAAGCCTTAGCTCAGCAATAGGACATTTGTCCTTACGAAATTTGAGAAAGATTTGAATTATACATATTATAAAAATCAAGGATGCTTGCCCGGGTTTGAACCCGCATTATTCGGTAAATATTTATATGCAATTCCTGAACCATCTCGGCTACACACTAATTAACTGTACATTAGTTTCTACACATAATGTCTGCAATATTGGAGATCAAGCGCGGGATAAATCTCGACATAATGGGACAGCAAAAAATTAGTGGCGCAGCTGATGGTATCAGGTGAGAACAGTTGTTCACTTTCCATCCATAAAAGTAGAATACCTATTACTTAATCTTGGGAAATAAAATCCTCACCATTTTTTTTTTATTAAATTATGTAGGCAAACCTATAATTATTTATGTTATAAATATTGTTGTCATAGCCGAAAACGATGGGAAGGAAAAGGATACATCATAAAGGATACGTAATTTGTGTCCCATGACCTTTCAAGCTAGAAGAAAACTATACTACGAGGATGTATAGCAACAGAGGGGATTGAACTTTACACGACACATACCCTAATAAAAGAGTTGAAACCAAAAAGTTCTCATTAAAATTTATGAAATATTCTCATTAACCTTTATTATTGAGATTTATATACATTTAATTTTTGACTATAATAATTTAATATTTCAATTTGAAGACTATGGTATATAGTCTTCAAATTATTTCATAACAGCTGATATCAGCTGTAATATTTTTTTTATGATTGTATTAAGAACTATATAGTTCGTTTCATTCATTCGTTCGAAAACATTAATTATTATAAGTATATGACATCGACTTAACTGGTTCTCAAAAATATTACTAGAAGTTATTATTAGTAGAAGTAAAAACTATGATCGTTCGGAAAAGAAAATTCGTATACTATTCCTTTTATAAAATACGTGTGTAAACAGTTATTGATCCGCTTGAACGGACCCAAGACAACATAGAAAACTAATGATCTTTTCCTACATCGACTTGGCCGGGAATCGAACCCGAGACCTCGGAGTGGCGTGCCCATGAGAACCGGTGTTACACACTACTCGACCACGGAGGTCGTCAAATTATCAATAAACATTTAACATAAATATTGTGTTTATAATTGACATAATGAATTAATTGTACACTTGATTTATGTAGAACGGACGAGATGAAATTGCCAGTGGTGGTCCAGACCAAATGTGGACTATCAACAGTTACCTGTAAAACTACCAGGAATAATTTTATCAGTAGATTTTCATTCTGTATAATGAATTAAATTCTAATCTCGATAAGGTGTTGCTGTAATATTTATGATCGAAGATTTATCTGATTGACTTTAATCTCCCTGTGACGCTTTATTGCATGTAATACTTGTTTATAGCAGGTCTTGTCTTCGTGTATGTCCAGTACGCGAGTCCATGGGTGTGTCATCCTCTTTCTATTTCGTGGTTTCTTTCAGGCAAGGACAGTTGCCTGTATGCAAGTGATACAGTGTTTTCCTATCGCTTGGACATGTGTGCACCTTTGTAAATTTTCAGTTCTAGGGAAGTTAAGGAGAAGTTCATCGAATGAACGGGTTTTTGAAGATTTGGGCAGCTGTATTGCAACAGAAATAATATTTAAAAACATTTTAATTGACAAGTTTAATTTTGCTGTTTAATATCCCCGATAGAGGGAGTAAGCACCAGTAATCTTAAATTGTCATATAATGAGCCTGAACTCTATCATAAGAGCGTCATCGAGTAAGATTACCAGAAGTCCTGTTTTAAGCTCTATGAGGCAATTTAACACTACTGATGCCATTGTTCTCGCCGTGTACGTAGTTTCAGAACCGTTGCGTCTCCTACTATTTTTTAGTAAACAGAATGAAAATATATATAATTTTTTTATTTTAGGGAAACAAGCAATGAGATGATACTTATGGTATAATAATATATAATATTACATACATCAGCTAAGTTTCCACCGATACTGTGTATACAATTATTAAAATTTAGCAAAGACTAATTCGAATATTATACATTCAAATGAGAACAATAAACGTAAAAGAAATTTCATAGATTATAAATCAATTTAATACATATATAAAAGAAACAAAATTATAATATGATATATATGTATAATAAAAGTGCGTAACCATATTCATCAGCCAGCGAAAATTTTTATATCTGAAAAAATAAATAAATATAAATTGTACACGACATATAATATGACGTCAGGCATACAATTAGCGTGAAAGCCAGTCAGTATTTTCGTGGTGATAGAGTTCGAAGTATCGTCGCATACAATTTTTTTATTGAAAAATCTATATTTATATTCTAATACTAGGATTTAAATGCGCTTATATTTTGAGCTAAATGTTATAATCATTTTAAGTAAAGTAAAGTTAAGTTATAGTAATACAGTCACCTAGGTAGGAACTATGTGACACTAGCCAACTATGCGTATTTTATCAAAATTTAATGAATGAAACCGAAGGGCAAGATTAGTGCTATATAAAATCGAATATTTATCCTTAGTTTAACAAAAAACAAATTGATATATTCATTACGTTTCAAACACGAACGCGGATTTTTTATCAAAACGATGGAGCTAAAAGGAAAGGCCTAAGCCTTATACAGCTGAATTAATGAAGTGGAGTCCAAGTGCTAATTATATGACTGTATATAAAAAAATCAGTTTACAAAAGATTTAACAATATTTATTAAGATCGATTAATAAATATTATTAAATATATTGTTCGATAATCAAATTCGCTGACGCTAACTTTATACCCACATAAGTAAAAGACAAAAGTCGTTAGAACTTTTGTTAAACAAAATAACGTTATTTATTAGTAAAAACGTAACTCTAACTAGAAATCGAATAAGTTAAGTTCGACATGAAACGGATTTCATTATTATTTTACAGGAATTATGAAATAATAATATGTAGCTTATTGCTTTTATTATTTATTTTATTATTACAGTTAATGTAAATATAATGATTAAGTTGGTAGATAAAAAAATATATTTAAAAAATTGCCTATACATATAATTACCAATTGTATTGTGTTAAAGCGTTTTGTGCGCGATTACCTACGGCCCGATTTCCACGCGCAGGTGGGATAATATTCGGTTATATCTGTACCTGCGAAGTGGGCCGAGCGCTTTCCGTGTAACCTCCCCTCTCCACATTTCCCCCATCCGTGACTCATTCGAAGCTGAAATTATATCAGCTCCAGTTACTTGTGGCACTGTCATCGACCAATTGGACATTTTATTTATTTTTTTCGTTTTTTTCATCACAGCATTTTTTTTATACGATTGACAATAAAATTTATTACAAGAATTAGACTTGGCTTCAAAATTTTTATCTATGATTTAGGTTAATCTATCATTCTTTTAATTCAGGAATTTATTCATAGCGAAAAAATATTAATTAATGATTTTTTATGAAGGCGGACGATCAAATGTGCCTTCTAATGGTAAGTGGTCACCACTGGCCATAGACATTGCCGCCGTATTAAATTTTAACCGTTTCCTACTAAACCAATGCACCACCAACCTTAGGAACTGAGATGTTATGTCCCTCGTGCCTGTAGTTACACTGGCTCACTCACACTTCAAACCAACACAACAATTCTTAGTAGTACTGCTTGGCGGTAGAATCAATGATGAGTGAGTTGTACCTACTTAGACAGTTTTGTAAAAAGCCCCACCATTAAGTTACCAATGTTCAGTAACACGATATTAAGATTATAGCACCTGTAATTGCTTGCAGCTTCCACTTCAATGGAAATATTAGATATATTTTATAGGCAGCGAAAGTAGACTTTACCTTTACCGTACCGGGTCTGTACTGTGCTTAAAGAAGCTCTAGTGGTGGGCACGAACTGACCACTTCACGTAAAAAAAATACTTGTTACAACCAATAAACAACATGTAATTGTTGGTTTTAATAAATTAAGAGGTATTTTAATTTGTACTGTGAAATATATACAGAGAGAAATACGTTATTAATTCGAGCAGGATTATCAAAGCCTTCTTAAATATTCATTTTATGATATTGAATTAAATGTAAAGCTGCCACTATTTCTGAATGTAGATCTTACCGAGAACGGCAAACTAGAAACTCAGTATATATACTTTTATATGTTTATACTTTTTCCGGTTATTTGAACTTGACGAATAAAATGGAACATTGGTGAAACTTTGGGCAGTGAGTGGGTCTCATGTTATCTTGCAATATTTTTTCCATGAAACTTTGTTTATTTATGTGATATCCTGAGTCCAAAGTCACTAACTTAAATTTCATCATCTGAGGTGATCAAATTCAGATCCAGAGAAAACACAATTTTTGCAATTAAATTGGTATTTATTTAGTCGAAGAACAGAGAAGCTCGTCTCCGATAGAATTCTTCAGATTCCGCATACGAATCTGTTAAGTAACTATTGTTCTTTCGTAGTTCGCTATCAAGCCGAAATAACGGTGCAAGTTTGTTGGTATTTTTACATCACATAAATAACTAAGATTGTTGGCAACGCGCTCAGCGCCGGTGACTCCTTTATGACTGTATCGGGCGTAAAGATTAAAATAAACTTTATCCACTGCGAAGGCGATGAGGACCGAATTATGATTCCTAGGAGTATTTTGGAACTTCACGAGGCAATTATTGTTGTGGTCTGTGCCAGATTTCTAACTCTAGTATGAGTTTACTCTCTATCTTTAATTTGATTACTAATGAGTAATTTATATTAACTGCATCGATGTCACGATTGTTTACGAATCTGAAATTTGCTTTCTTATATGTTCCATTTATTATTCTTTGGCCTTTGGCATATTATACGTTCTTCTTCTCAAAGTTCTCCTTGTCAAATTTCCAACCCTCAGTCATCTATAGATATAACTAAGAAATATATATATATTACTTATAGATTAATTTTTACTAGGAGACAATAACATCAGCCTAACCTAACCAAAGCTCCGTCCTTTAGAGAAAAAAATTGTATTTCAGAGGCTATATCAAAATCGATAATTCCTGTAGAATTATTGAGCTCTAAAAAGTACGAAACGAGAACATATTCTTTCAGAAGTTCATATGTATCAACAATTCTTTTATTTGACATCCAATAAGTAGACATCATGTATTTCAAAATAACACATAGATATTGTCAGGTTCAGAGAAAAACTTCCATCTTGTAGATCCAATATGAAGACGAATTTTTATGATGGTTGTGGCTTTATTTTTGGTTACTGACCAAATTAATGGTGATTTTATTTTATTTTATTTTTTATGTCACAATTGGCAAAATAAGGCAGTTCGAACATAACAAACTTTAGCAATACTGTGAAAGATTTAAAAAATATACACAAATTTAGTATCTTTAAATATTAAACCTGGCAAGTGGCACTCCCCGTTGTTGTAGATTTCCGGTATGGGCGTTAGTTGTCACTTTCCATCAGAAAAGCTTCCAGCTAATTTGCCTTATTCATATTAAAAAAAATGTTTCTTTTTGATTTATGTCTCACTCGATATTTGTCACATTAATAAATTAAAATGAACGAGCTACGGACTAAAAGTCATAACATCGGGTTACATTTTGCGCCTTTCATGAAGTAGATAAATAAGCTACAATTATATCGAGCAGCGAAGTAGTTCACAAGTATCATAATGACAGGACGATACGCGTGCGCACGTGCTCCGTGTCAGGTGATATAATCAACTGCAATGTAACCCAGAACAACATTGGTGTCACATTATGTTATAATATCTACTGCTGTCGTTCTTTTGACGACGCTCCTTGCGATGTAATCTTGACGCAAGGCTGACACTGCATACAACGTTTTATCTATCAAGGCTGCAAAATTACAAGTAGCAGTATTGGGGTGCTGTTTTATAACGCAAACAGCACTCTGATGGAACTGCCCCGATACTTCAGCCTTCCTTCAGCCATCCTTGATTATTATTTCTACAGATTGCTGTATTTTCGATTCTACGAATGCTGTTTAAACCATGTACTGTTAAAAACGAACCCGTTCATATATTTACATTACTTATGTTATTATGCTTTCATGATTTTATGCATTTGTATTGGAATAGGTGTCAGATTAGCTCAAATAAATGGAATTATTACTATTATACCAAACTTCTATGCAACGGTGTAAGGGCCGGTCTCGCGATAGCTGGTGAAACGTCGCTGGTTTGATAAATATGTAAAAGTATTTAGCAGGACACGAAGAAGGGGTGAGAGAGGGAAGGGCCAACATGAGATGCGGAAATGAAAAAATAGGTAAACTTTGGGTGTTGCCTATGTCCAGCGGTGGACTACGGTAAACTGTTTTTGTCTTAGACATTGGCGCTGTAAGAAATATTAACCATTCCTTACATCGCCAATGCGTCACGGACCTACGGATCTAAGAGGTTGTCCCTTATGACGGTTGTTACTCGCTCATTAACCCTTCAAAGTGGAACACAATGTACTGAGAATTACTGTTCGACGGAACAATATATGGTGACTGCCCAAATGGGGTACTGATTGTATGTGAATATCTATGGGCGGTAGTGAACACTCACCATTAGGTGGCTCATTTATCGCTTACCGTAATTATACAAAAAAAAAAAACAAATCTTGTCTTTGTGATATGAGCAAAAGCGAATTACAAAACTGTAAACATAAAGCTCATAACAAAAGACACTGATATCAAGCGCACGATAAAAGAATCACGATGATGTTTCTTCAAGTTGCCACCAGACACATAATTTCAAATATTAATATATGTTTCCACATTTTTCGTCTTCCACGATATGATTTACACAGACACATCATTCATTATGAAAAATTGTAATATTTTTCAAACGGTCGCTGGAGCTGCATCGACTTGTAGCTAAAAATTGTCACAGGGCTCTGAGACATTAATTGCGTAGCGTTAAATATGGCAGCGTTGTTCTGGATGCAAATTGAAATGCAAACTGCCTGTTTGTCAGTCGTTATGATTAAATCAAAATATTGTATACCAAATAAAAGAACTCAGTTTCGATTAGAATTCACGTGTTCTCTTCTCTGATTCAAGTCTTGGCAAGCGCCGCTGAGCTTTAACGTTATTAATGTTTTTGTTACGCATATCGAGCTGAGCAGCAAACCTCCATGTGCTGGAGGAAATTTTGTCACGTAAGTCACCAACCCGTAAGTGAGCAGCGTGTTTACCTACATAAGCTCCAGACCTTCCCCTCAAGTAAGGCGTAGGTCTCGCCGAGCATTTACATTATATTTATTGTCTAATGACACAGCGTTTTATAAAACAATAACATGTAATTTGTTCAAACGCATTATTTAATAATTGTCTTGTTTTATAGTTTGATTGAATTAAATTAAATTACATTAAAATAAATTCGTCGTTAATTCCTTAATCCAATTATAAAAATTGATTTATTAATATGCCTTAATAATATATATATATATATATATATTTATATATATATAACACAATGTAGGTAGAATTCTTGTAGATAAATTTTCTCAGTTGTTGAGTGCAACATTATTTGTAATAGATAAGCATCATACAAGATTAAATAGATGATAACAAAGTTTTAAGGTGTAATCGTTGGTTAACCTAAATCACATATAAAATGAATTTCTATTTTGAATAATGTAAGAATCGATGGACAAGAAGTGCCGTACCGTGTAAATAAGTTACTTATATCGCTTACTTATTTAGTCGTGTACAAAATATTCTCACATTATTAATTATTGAAATTAATATTGTCAGATCGATCCCGGCCGCTCTGTTTTCTTATTTCTAAATAAGCCGGGTAACGGCTAGGTAAAGGTGCGCCGCCGCCCACTGACGACTATTTCTGCGCTGGAATGCGACTACATCTCATTTGATGAACATCTCATATTATCATGTCGTCAGTGGAAAGGCAGAAATGCTAAAGCAACAGACTTACTTTTGGAAAATGAGGTTTACTAGCTTAATTTTAAACCTCTTTTCTTTCTGATCACTGCTAATATTGATACCGATTTGCTTCAAATTAAATATAAACTATATTTATGAAATTACTTCGTATAAACATAATTATATTGGAAAGTTATAAAATACAATAAAAATAATGTTATTTTGTTAATATTATTTTTATTGTATATTTCTTTTTATTATTATTTTTAAAATTTTAATGTATGTTGGTCTTGTGTATCTTATGGGTTTGAAATTGCCTGGAATAAAGAAATATTTAATTTAATTTAATTTAATAATACATCATATCAACCAAGTCCACTCATCAGATATTCCACTTCTATTAAAATTGCTAAAAATGAAGACACGAAAACCATTAGGATTAAATACTATTGTATTGTTAAATCAGTCTTAAATTTGGAAACAACACAACAATGCGTATCACGATGGAAACTCAGATGGATATAAATAAAACCCCCCATCCAATGACCAGGAGTAGACAACCAAAAAGATTATGTAATGTGTCCCAAAGCCGGGAAAATTGTTAGATCGGTACAGAATACTCTAGAATAATAATTCAGATTTAGAACTTTGTAAGGTTTCATCAAAATTATCAATAAAGTATGCCGTTACAGCAAACACTGGGACCAACCAATTGGTCAATTATGTTTTTGTAAATTTGACGTATCAAATGTACAGTGATCAGTGACGTAACTCCAAATATGATTTACATCTTAAGAAGTCTTTATGTGAAGTATTACTCCACGTCACTCATTGCTTAATTAGAAAGCCCAAATCTCTAATATACGATACAAGAACATCATATCGCATCGCATCTACTTATAAAGTAATCCTGCATACTAAAACTTTTACCAAAATACGCTGCACCTTATAGTTAGTTAGTTAGTTAGACGTTTTACTGCTATTGGTTTTATAAATTAAGCATTAGGTATTTAAATATTTTGTTGAACAAATTAATTTAGTTGGCTCAAATGGTGGACTTAATGCCAAAAGGCATTCTCTACCAATCCATCAGAGAAACATTACACTATAATTAAAAGATTCAAAAAATATATATTACTGACTTCAACGTAATGTTAATACTTAGAAAATAGATATAGAAAAAATAAATAAGAATATTTCTATTTTATTTAGAGATTAAAAGTCGATATTTGGACGGCAACGGATCTTTTCCAAAATATAAAAAATATTGTAACAATCATATATCAGATTTTTATTATAATAATCTAACGCCTACCAACCTAACCTTCCGTATCGAAGTTTTATTGAAATTATATACGTTAACTTAAAATTTTGGAACTAAAACAAAAATTCCCTATAAATTCCCTACAGCTTCGGCGATTTCGGTGATGGCGATCTTGAGGAGATTTCGAGATTAAATTCGAACATTATTTCTGTTGAAACGACGCAGCCGCTCTGAGTCACAGTGTTTATAGACGAGTGATTTGAAACGTGCCACAAAAACTTTTATGAATATATTATTATATTATTATTCAAGTTTCTAATTAAATCTTATTCCACATGTTTAACTTACAATGTATTTTTAATCATTTGTAATTACGTAGGCTGCATTAAAAGGTATATTATATTTAAATACATTTCGAATACTATACTATTTATATCTAACAATACTTTTATTAACATAAGAATTGAAAATTACTCAACATTAAATTGAATAATACTGGGGAAAAATACACAGGTACAAAAAGTAAACTTCATGAATTAGCATTTCTGGGGATTTCTGGGACTCAGTGACTCCTTCTATTTTCCCCAATGTCTCATCTTGAATGATATGATTAGCATATTATGATAGACACGAATGGGCAATTAAATAAATTATCTCCATTCGCTTCCACTTACCAGGAGTCAAAGTATTCGCTATTACAGAATCTTATGATTAGAGTGTCTCTAATAATAATTTTTTTAGCTTCTATTTTTTATGTAGTTATTTATACATTAAATACTATAATAATATGTTTTATACATGAAGATATAATGTACGATGCCCAAAAGATAAATTACATAAATAAAATGGATATTTTCAATCGCGTCTTTGTTGAATATTTTGGGAGTTATAAATAAATCACTGAGTCATTTTAGATGCGATTATATCATTAGTTCTAGATCAAACTAAATTCGCACATTCACGCAGTTGCCTGATTTCACAATTCATAATTTCTCAGAACATATGTGACGATATTTCGTCAGTATTATTCCGACAATGGAAATAAACTAAAACTTGTCGGAATATAAGTCGCATTGTACAAGACAAAATTATTTTCTGAGATATAAATTAAATCTGTATATTTGTACTGTAGTTACACTAAATTAAATTTAAATTAACAAGTGTGACTATCGACCTTAATTATATTAGATATAATCATAAGCGGTGAACATTATGCGAAGGAAAATAACTCACTTACGAGTACGAGTCTAGAAACTAAAACGACTGAGAAAAATACGCCATAAAGCGAAGGCCACACTACGATCAAGACTAACTAACAATATTAAAGATTAGTATGCAAGTATCTTACTAAATAGAATTTAAATAAGCAAATAAGCCAATCTTATAAATTAGACGTTACACTGAATGAACGACGTGTTACATTTATATCTACTATTAAATCGTCTTTAGCGTCCACAAAAAGTATTACGTAATTGTAATCGTGATGATTGTTTTAAAATGTAGCGAATTCAACAAGTAATAATGTATCGTTGATTTTCCCATACACACAGTTGGTTTAAACTATATCGTAGCTCGTTCCTCAAAGTAACTAATAATAAATGTTTTAAAACACGATCTTGGTTTTGTTAACAACTGAGCTACAATTAGAAAGGTCACCTTAGCGCTTCGGCATTTTCCGGGCTACGTCCTTCCATTCGCTGTGTACGAAACCATTCCTTTAAATATAACAGAATAATATAAATATCTTATCATGCGCTCGTGTTTATGACACAATATGGCGACTTTCATTAGCCTTAATTATGATGTTTTGGTTTTAAACGCACTAAATCAAGCATATTTTTACTATACACCTCGCTGGGTAAGCCAAATAATGTCTACCTACCAAAGCAAACCGCAATTTTTTTTTAAAATAACGATACATTTTCTAGGTCCTTGGTATGATATTCTATAACATTATTTTCATACGTTTATTCAAAATTCTTTTATTTTCCGAATTAGAAGTTCAAATGACCGAATTAGAAGTCCTAACTGGATGCAGAAGGCGAAGAACCGAAGGCTTTGGCGCACTTTGGGGGACTCTAACGATTGGCTAAAAATGATATGGTTCAAAATAGTTCCCTTACTTTATAAGAAATTGCAGCATACTGCGATTTGATAGAAAGGCAGAATCTTACGTGCCAAATGCAGCTTCTTCAAATCTCCTTTACTGACTACTATTACGTAGACATTTTGATAATTAATTGACACATCTCCCTTCCAAATTTTTGTAATATTAAAGTATAGTACCTAGTAGTTTCTTCTTCTTCTTCTTTTCGACAACTTCAATACGTCGACATAATAATCTGAACCTTGAATGATAACATAAAAAATATCATGAGCATTCTTAAAAGTACAACCATTTAATCTGAAAAGATCATAACACGTTTGGAAGTCGGATGGAAGTCCTGCTTCGTGGAAAACCAAACTTGCTTCTATAAATATCAAATATAATAATAATACTTCTGTGAATATCAAATCACATTCCTTAATGTGATTTGATATTCACAGAAGTAGTTACGCTTACTTAATGCTTATGTAATTAAAACCTACCACCGGCTTGGATAATAAATTTTTCGGACCTGAGAAGAACCCACGAGAAAAGAGCAGCGTTTTTTTTCTCAATTATTATCAATTTTTTGCTCTTCAGATTTCAGCCGCTTAAAGCCAGATTGAATCGCTAGTTTTTTCCGAGCTGTACAAGTCTAGTCTAGTCTATTAAAATGTACGAGCGATGCATCGGAGCCAAGTGATTAAATATTTTTTGGGATCTTTAATAATTTTGTAAACATACTATCTTGATGTTTTATGTTGATATTTATACTTAAAGAAATACAAAGTAAATTTTGTTTTCCTTTTTGAAATTAAGATGCAAGAGCACAATGTACTATTAGAAAATATAATTTTATTAGGGAATATTTATTTTTCAAAGAGATGTCAATCAGTTGGCAGACCAGGTTTTTGAACACTCGCTAGAAGAGTTTTCCACTAAGACAGCGAACGCTCGAGTTGAAGGTATCATAACTCAATTATGGCAGAATTACGGTACATAGTAATAAGACAGCAAGCAGCGGCAGCATCTAAATCTTCTACTCGTTAAATGATATTATCATCATATTTACTACCAATCTTATAATTGTCTAATCTCGCTACGATCCACGTTGTTGGAACAGTGAGCTTTAACTCGAGTAGCTAAAAAGAACTGCATCTATAACAAAAATCTATTTATAAATGAGTAGTAGTCTACTAATTATGGTACTTATTATTTATAACTTATAATAAGTAAAGTTAATCAATTTTTTTTCACTACACCATTGTCTTCAACGAGCCACGTGACGGCTTATTTGTCGCTAAGCATTAGCATCAGTTATGACCTACCCAGGATTGCAATCACATATGTCGGTCAAAAACCTATACCTTTAAGGAATACAAATAAAACTCTAAGTATCTTTCAGGTCCTCAGAACTCAGAAATCTAAAACATTCCGGGCCGCTGGTATAATTTCTATATAGTCAATGTACAAGTGTAATGATTATGATTCTGCATAGATTTGCTGTCATCAAATCAACTCTTCAGAGCATTCAGGTAATGGGAAACAGAATGTTGGTGCACGAGACTACGCGCATTATATTTAGAGCGTGCTACATCTGATGCGGAGTTTCGCAATGGCCGCGTAAGCGTGGGCACACGACACCGGCCTTGCATAGATCATCTAACGCAGAATCTCCTGAAAACCGTGGTGATTCATTCGAAGCACTCGAGGATAACTCTATATAAACACACACACACATACCGTCTGGAAGTCGGAATCGTTTAATAATAAAACGTGGTAGTCGCGATGACCTTAATCCGGCAACGATTAATTACTTACAAATATTATAATTAAGCTATTAACACGGAAGATTATGATTATATTGTATACTAGTTTGCGTCCGTGGCCTCGCCCGCAAAACATAGGAGTTTTGCATTTAGTAGGTACATATTTCCGCGATAAAAAGTACCGTTAGACAGACTCAAATCTTGTACCTTGTCAAATATGTCAAATTTTATAGAGAACCGATCAGCTGTTCTGGTGTGATCGAGTAACAAACATTTACTCAAAATTTCGCCTTTATAATATTAGTATGAGTATGATTCAATTCGAGTCGATGAATACAGTATTCAGTAAATTCATAATGGGTTAGATGTAGCCGCTGGATACGACCATATGTTCGTTGTAGTAGAAATCAGTGAAAGAGCTCCACATTAATTTAGGCTGGTACAGTATGGTAATCAAACGATTCCAACCCAAGTGATTCTGTAGTGACCACGGCATTACTTATATCATAAACGATATAAAATTAAAAGTTTTATTTTCATTTAGTTTCTCTATGAATCACACGTTACATTTGACGTAAAGAGTTTATCCCATAATAGTTTTAAGACGGATGCTTATGTGCTTAAAATAAAATATGTAGTACACACATAAATTTAAAATGAAATGTCAGCTGCGTTTTTTCAAGTAGATTTTTGTTGATCAACTCTTAAATCCAGAGCTCTTTGAAACTTTAAAAAAGTATTGAAATAAAACTATACTAACCTAACTAATAAAATGTTTAAAAAATATAAACTAACCAATAAGCGTTGGAGTTCCTAGTACATTATTAAACTAGCCTTAGAAAATAATATCTCCAGTAAAAAATACCTATCAAATATCGAAACAAAGAATCTAATTCGAAAGCCCTCTCTGCGAAATCATACCATATACCTACTTTTTGATCTTTTTTTTACTTTGCTAATCCATCTTACGTGACGACCGCTTGTTCCACAAAAAGTTATTCCTTTTCGCTTTTGCTAACACAAAAATACTGTGGTCTTTAAAAGACAGATATGTGGAGCCATTGAGTTTTCTCTTGGAAATTTTTCTGACTAACTAATTTCTCTTATAATGACGCGGGCTGCGTTACCTTTGAAAACACTCGGACTGAGAACATTTTCTATCCGATTACTTCAGCATAACATATACATTGAAACTTTATTATCAAATCTGGTTGGGAGTTTTGTGTGAAACAACAGAAAACAACGAAACAAAACCTACCTCTTTATAATTGTGTCTTTCTGACCGCATCGGACATAATGTAATGCTTAAGCACAAACACAGGTGCACTCTCTGGTCCTCACCCTCATGGCAAAAGATCAGATGCAAGAGCAAAGCCTTTACGTGCTCTCCGAACACCTGTAGATTTTTTCCGACAGAAAAATCCAATTATTTTTTTATCTGCCAAAAAAATGTAAACCCAGGATACGGGGATTCGCGGCCTAATATCTAGCCACTAGACCAGCGAGATAGTCGTCTTTACAACGACAAATATAACCTCGCGGCCTCTGGTCTGTGCTGATTTTTATCTGTCATTCATATTTTAAGTGCAGTTTATTTCTATAGACTATATCAAAGCTAGATCTGTCATGAAGCTATAATTATCAAGTCAATGAAAAAAACAAACTATATATTTAGTACACATTCGCTTAGTCTTTGAGGAATGAAGACAGATACTCTTAATTACCTCGAAGAAACTATTAATATTTGTATTCTATTTACACGTGACATATTATGTCAAGATAATTGTAAAAATATTAGTAAGGATGAGACTAAGGTTTCTTTTCAGGTACTGACGATGTCTTAATTTTAGAAGATCTTTTTTTGGCAAAACAATACTAGGAAATTGTCTGTAAGATTAAAATTGTGAATACGACCGTTGTGGTATTGATGCTTACATTAAAACTAGTATCTAAAATTTAATTGGTTTCAAATGTTATTAAGAAATACAATTTTTCATCTTTGGCAGAAGCACTCTCGTAACAACTGACAGGTAGCTATCGGTGTTGCGGAGATGCGGCATAAACACTACACTATTTATAGGTTGAGTTAGTAAAACTAAAATATATACTCACGGAAAAACAGATCTATTACCTAGGACATAGAGTGTAAAATCTTCTATCGGAATATTGAGAGGCCCAAGTTATGGCGATATTCAAAACTGTTTAATGTATAAATTTTCTGTGAACATACGTTTCCTATTTTACTAGAATTATTTATTTTTGTAAATAGAGCTGTGTCGTTTTGTCGAGTAGTGTAGAGCTATTTTTTCTCGAAGAACAGGGAACTCTTTGACATATCCTTCTGGGGATAACTAGATCATTAACCGTTTTTATGGGATTTCTACCCTCGAAAAACCCCTGGACTGTTACTTCCTCTTCAGATTGGGAAGGCCTCTGGGTCGTTTTCATATACAAATCCACTATCGTGCTGTGTTTTGCTCAGTAGAACTCATTTAAAATAAATAAAAGAGTTCGTACCCTAGCGAATATATCAGCACGACTCATATTCATTTTTCTCAGGCTCGCATGGCAATACCCTAATTATTAAGCTTTGGGGGCAGAGCTGTAGTAGGGTCGAGAAGAAACCATCGTCATCTCCACCGAGCGAGATCAGCCATTTCCCAATCCATTTAAGCCATCTTTCTAAAAGATGACGATCTTAATAGAAGGATGAGTTGGTCCACACTCCTTCTCTGTACAGCGAGGTCGAAAAGACACTATCAGCAGGGAGATTTCGCGTCCAACTTCACATCCAGAAAAGAGCTACCCAATTTCAAGGGACTGTAACCAACTAAGGGAATTTCCGTCAAGTAATTTTACACTACACTGAACTTAAAGAAATCATATAAATAATTTATACATAGATAAGGGTATCGAATACTGAACTAATTTTATTTTAACGTTAGGATAGTACCCAGCGATATCGTTCTATATATAGTATTTATTTAATGTAAACCTAAGCTTTTTTGATTAAATACGACTCTTGTTAAATATATATTTTCTTAAATTTAGATGTTTAGAAATATGATAGCTTTATTCAGGTCCTGTTTCGGTTTGAAAAGTAAGTGATTCAGGCACAAGGGACATAGACCGCGCACAGACAGCGCACAAGGTTGCCTATGAAAGAAATCCTACTGTGCCAAGATCTTTGGGCGAACTATAGTGAATATCTTACCATCAGATGGTCCAAATGCACGTTTGCCTACCAACATTATAAAAGAAAAAAATGAAAAAGGAACGACGATGTCTTATCTATGTCTATTATGTCAAAAGATTGTAGATTACTGATTCTAGAATCATTATTCTGGTGAGATAAAATCCATGTTCCAATTACCAAATCTATCACAAAAGGATTTTTCATGTGACAATTCTGCAATATATTAAAAAGTAATTCTCAAAAATTCTCGTCTATTGAAAATATACCCTACGTTAGTTTAACAGGAGCGCTTTATGTTATTTACAGATAACATTTTCACTCGACATTTATTTTAATAATAATCAGTAATTAGTGCATGAAAAGTTTATATGACGAATTAGTCACACCTGCGCTAGGAAGACTCACTCATCTTCTAACCTGAATCACTTAAAATAAATGTTAGTCTTACGACTGGTTTTTTTGAACATTTTATAGATTCTTAAGCTTATTCTTTTTGAAATGTTTTTTTTTTTAACTTATTATTTTATTATTATTACGAGTAAAGTCGTTTATTAAGTTTTTGTTTATGATTGACAAAAAATGACTCGCAGATATTTTAATTAGAATACGTCTTTGTACGCTATAGTTCATCAATGTCATTAAGTAACTAGCTTGTCTTATGGACAGTGGTCCCATCGATTTATGTGGATGACAATGCAACTGTGTTTCCGCATAAGCTTGTGCACTAAAGTACATATATACTTTGTTATTCTGTGTTAAGAATGGCCACCGTGCCTAATATTACCATTCATGTTCACAAATATGTTTCTGAGGCTTTTATGCTAAGATTGATGTAATAAAAGTTATCATTTCCCTGGCTATATATCGGATATCTTTTAAATCCTCAGTAATATTTGCACTCCGACACTATCAAAAAGAGTCAGTTTATAATTGTACATAGATATCTAGTACATTTGTCCGTGTTCAGACAATTATAAAAGAGTAGACGATCATTAAATGAAAACGGGTGTATGGACGTATTTGCCGCTTTTTTAAGGAATACGACTATTTCTCGAGACGTTGTTAGTATTAATAATAAGTAAGTATAGATAATGCTTAAACATATATTACTAAAAGGGAGGCGTTAAGCGTTTCCTAATTGAAAAAAACTACTAAATAAATATACATAAATCTCATCCCAGACGATGCAGACCACTTAGGATAAGATTTTTATATAAATGTATTATTTAGATGTCAGGTTAAAGGAAATATATTAATTCGGGACTTTTTAAAACAAATTTTCAAATAGTATAATTACCTTAATAATTCGTAAGTATATATATATAGCTAATTTTATTGATCGTATTGTTTTTTGTGTAAGAGATCAAATTCTCTCAATTCATATAAGCGGCAATTTTTAGCTGAACAGCGCCATCTGTTATACTTTGTATACACTACGTACTCATTGTCAAAAACTCTACCTGTAGTGCTGTAAAAACACAAAAGGTGCCGTTGTAGTAAAATTGTTTGTATAATTTTTCGAAAGTTTTAGATATACGTACCATACACAGGCATCAAAACACACCACACATATAAATAAAATATTTCGACCATTTTTGTACACCTAAAACTATAAACTACATTAATATAACATTTCCATACCAACCGGATTAGAAGTCTGGAAAAAACAATCAAAATTATATGAATAACAGTTAAGTATTTATTGCCAACATTTTTTTTAATACATATAAAGTTTATTTAAATTTTTTCGAAACATGCAAAATGATATTATTAGAGTATATACTGTTTTGACTTTGTAATCTACATAGCATTTAAGCTCCTGTTATTTTACGGACTGAAGTATGAAACAGATTTGAGTGTCGTAGTAATTGTGTTGTAATTTCAGAACTAAGTATTTAAGCAGCTATTCCAGACATCGTGCAATTAAAGTCTATTTTAAATTCTTTAATCAATATAGAGAATATTAACGTCCTTTTTTATGGCATTGTTTGGTGGACGAGCATATAGGCCACCTGATGGTAAGTGGTCACCACCGCCCATAGACAAAGGCGCTGTAAGAAATACAGCGTAACAACAATACAGCGTACTGTTATAAGCCCTACCACCAAGTAAGATAGATTTTTAACAATCGAGAAACGAGTAACTTACTTATTGTTAAAAATCTATCACCTATTTGAAAAAAGAAGAACCGGTGAAAGAAACGCAGCGGGATTTTTATCTATTTACCGGCAACCAGCAATATCTTGTTAATTTAATCCCATCAAAAACATAAATGTAAAAATGAGAGCCAAGTTAAATATTATGATATATACCTTGGTTGTTGTCTTCAACGACAAAAGAAGTGAGATCTAAATTTGTGCCAAGTTAAATAGTCCTTTCTGAAATTTATTTATAACTACATAAAATATCATTTCTTCTTATAACTTGGGGTAATATATTGTTGCCTAAGGTCTGACTTGGCTAGTTCTTATATGTTTATCAACACAAATTGTAGTTTGTGTTTAGAATAACAAATTATAACTCAGAACATCTAAGAAGAATTGAGGACAGCTCAGTATTGCTTAGTTAGTATTAACGTACATTAAGAGCTGCGATGGTCCAGTCACTAGAAAACATGAATCTTAACCAGATATTGCGATTTCATATCCAGACAAGTACCATTGAATATTTGCGTGCTTAATTTGTGTTTATAATTCATTTGTAACAGGCTTAGAACTTACGAAGGCTATAATATAATTCGTATATGAGAACTAGCCAAGTCAGACCTTAGGCAACAATATATTACCCCAAGTTATAAGAAGAAATGATATTTTATGTAGTTATAAATAAATTTCAGAAAGGACTATTTAACTTGGCACAAATTTAGATCTCACTTCTTTTGTCGTTGAAGACAACAACCAAGGTATATATCATAATATTTAACTTGGCTCTCATTTTTACATTTATGTTTTTGATGGGATATCACTACTTTTTGTATATAAATTATTAGTAGGTACTTATTAATAACAAAATTAATACCAAATAGTTTTTGTTAAGCTATTCTATTTTCTTATGTTTACGGGGTATAATTGTCTTTTTTTTTGATACGTTCTTATTTTTCTTGTAGGTACCTCTGAAATGTTCGAGTGAATTGCCCATTCAGTGTCCGGGTATTTTTTACGCGTTTTCTGTTTATACTTAATTTGCCCAAGTAGGGGTGGTATAATGTGCGCAAACGGTTGTACACTACAATAGAGCTCTCTTGTGTCTTGATTTGACTTGGACCTAAATTGATAAGATGTACTCCATCTAAGTTTTTAACTCTAGAGAGGCCAACGTAAGCCTGCTCTTTACTTAATATAGAGGAGCCTATGTCGAAAAGAGCACCGTCAAGGCGAAGGCCTTGTGATTTGTGTATAGTAGTAGAATATGCTAAGCAAATAGAGAATTGTTTCCTTTGAACATATATGTACATTACTTAATATCTGTAACTTGGTTTGGCTTCTAGTTCGCAAATTAAATTATGTTTAAACTGAATTGTTATTTTACGTGCGCTATTGCTGTCATAAGTTTTGATTGCTGGTTCTTACATCATTTTTTTTATTTTACAGTTATTACAGGAACTATAAGTATATAAGTGTTCCTATAGACCCAATAAAATGAAAAATTATAATAAAATGATAAAAAATTACCAGTTTCAGATTTTTTCCTTTATATTGGCCTAATTATCTACCTGCATGCCAAATTTGAACTTTCTAGGTCACCTGGAAGTAGGTTATAGTTTTGATCTATAGGTCAGTCAGTGATAAAAATGACGATTTTTAGACGTTAATATCTAAATAACCATTTGAGATGCGTTTATGAAATTTGGAACACATATGTATCTCACGAGTCTCAATATATGAGCCAAATTTGACACATCTATGTCAAATAGTTTTTGAGTTATGAGGAGGTCAAAAGTGGCTCCAAATGGTTCGTGTAATATTACACACGGTGCTGCACGCCAGTTCTGATACTAGAACTTGGCTGACACGCTACCGCGTGTCTAGAACGGCAATACGTCTATTGATACTCATTTTAGTTTGGATGTGTGTGTACGTTGGGCACATGCAATAACAGCTGAGGTGAATGTATGCAGGAAAAACTTAAACATATCCTTTGTTATTTTAACCATAACCCGACATTCTTTGACAACTATCACTTATGAAGTTTGACTAATATATGTATACATGTTGTATTTACTGACTCATCTATTTGTCTTTGGCATAATTGTTTATATTTTAATTACATATGACTCATGATTCCTTTCATATTTGAAATATTTTTCATTCTCGGAAACATTATCAAAATCGAATACAAAAAAATGCGAATATGATATGAGAAATGTTTTAAGAGAACTTGATAATTAGCACCAATAAACCAATGAATTAACCTAGATTCGAATTTAGTTAAATCGTCATATCCAAATATAATCGTGTAAAGGTCACAAATCCAGGTGGATTATAAGGTTTAAGGCGGTTGTGCATTTTTTAATATATAAATTACCTGCGACCCGCCCCGCCTTCGCAAGGGTGCAATGCTGATACTAAATATGTATAGGTACTACAGATGTCTTCACATGACAATACAAGTCTACCAAATTTAATATGTCCCTGCATTTTAAATCTGCAATATCTTCGAAAATGTGAATTTAAATTACATACTGTATTGATCTATATTAAATGCACAATGTATTTAAGGAACTTAATTGGATAAGGTTCAATACTGTATTGCTTAAAATCACTTCTTAAATAAGCCCTTATTTATTGCAAAACAGAATAAAAGATTATTATTGTATATATCTCTAAGACATATACCATCGCGGACTTTTTTGTAGACCTTTTTAAGGTGTACAATACTGTAGTACATTATTTTGATCTATCTAGTAGAGTTGCTGAACGCTGGCTGCGTTGACAATGTAAGCCCAAAAATGTGTTTATTTACAACATCACATTCCTCTTAAATTGTCAGTGTTGTCGCTACTCCATTATGCACGTATTATATATATAAACCTTCCTCTTGAATTCAAACTATATCTAATAAAAAAAAAACCGCATCAAAATCCGTTGCGTCATTTTAAAGATCTAAGCATACACATAGACAGCGGGAAGCGACTTTGTTTTATACTGTGTAGTGATAATATTTTTAATGTATTCGTTCGATTAACACGCTGTATTGGACCAAATAACGATAACATTACATAAATTGCTTTGCGAACTCGTTAAAATACTACTTAGGCGCGTTTGGTTGAACGAGCCTACGACGAGATTGGTGAATGGAAACGACTGCTTATTGCTTATCGATGTTACGTTCTTGCAAAATGTATTTAAACAGAAATACTATTAAGATTGAAATAGCGTAGCGGACTATAATCCAGAAATTTAATATAGATATGAGTTGTTCAGTAGAATTAATTTTTTTTATAATATATACTATTTTCATAAACTTTGCGAAACATTTCTTATTGGGATCATTATTTTCTAACTCTTGCCCTGATACTATGACCAAAGTCAAAGTCAAAGTCAAAAAAATTTATTCAATATAGAAGTGTTTATTGATTGGTAAAAATCTACCACCGGTTCGGAATTTAGCACCTCGAACCTGAGAAGAACCGGCGAAAGAAACTCAGCGGGATATATATATTTTTTTTCATTTTGCATGTACAATGATAATTATATTATAGTAATTTGAAACAGGTGAAATGGTCCTAATATCTTCCCATCAAAATATTGTAATCATATTACAATTCAGTTATGTTTCTTATCATATTCGATGAATTAATCGTTCAATCGGAAATTTATCTCACTGAATAATCTATTGGAATCAAGGATGAAATCTAAATTTGAAAATGAAGTAAGCTTATAGGTGTCGCATTCATCATAAAACATGTCCGATAATAATATTTATATTGATAATTAATCACGTTGCAATAACACTAAATACTAGTTAAATATATTTTCTTGAGAAATTTTTGAGTGCCTGTTACAAAAAAATAGCAGCGTCATGTCTAAATGAAAAATAATGTTTTTCTTACAGAATCGTAACGGCTTTTGAATTATTTACAATGTTGCAATTGATGGCGTTTATTAGTTTTGGAGGAAAGCTATACTTTAATTTCATTTATTCGTTTGATACATAAAATTTTAAGTTACAAATCTAAATATATCTTAAGCCAGAACTCTCTTTATGGTTGACTTATGAGATAATCCAATGTGATTACCACACACACCGAAGTTGCCAGTCCGCCTCATACCTCTCAATTTGTTGGAACTACATGAAAAGAAAATCCGATTGATTTTTATTGGCCAGACACGAGATTTGAACGCAAGACCTCGGGATGTGCGTCCTAAAAGCTTATCTTTTAGACCAACGAGGCAATCAATGTCGGTGGTTACTAGGTTTAAGGCTTTTATTCGATTAATTAAGCCGTTTAAATAAAGATTTTAAAATTAAATATTTTTTCGAAAGTTATATGCAAACCACATCAAATCCACGATGAGAATAACAAATATCAGAACACAAAAAATGACGCGTTATGTTTTTATTTATTTTACATATTAAAACATAATATTATTATATAATATTTCAAAAATGATTCTTAATTAATTCCCTTCAGAACGGTTTACATTTTGCGAACAGAGTTCAGTAAGCTATTATAAAAGGTGGAGATAATTGCAAGTTCAAGGTAGCTTTATAGAGCTTCTGCTGTCACTGAACAGTAAAAGCGACTATAAAGCTGCGTTCACGTTGACTTAATGAAATTTAACTTAAGAGTTTCCACCAATTATATAGGACAGCTTTCTATTTTCCACCAGTTAAACAACATTCTATCGTAATATTATTTGTGTACCCTAAGTAGGGTTACTACCTGGACATTAAGTTTACCTTTAGTCAATACAAATATTTTTTTAACTAATATTTATGTTTATTAATTGGCTAAGTATATTTTTATTAATTTTTTAAAAAATTCCAAAAAATTTAATAAATGTTTATCGTAATGTGTAAATAAAAGTGCGCAGTGACATACTATTGATAAAATACAATAAATCAGGATGTGACTCATGTCAGTGTTTAGAAGTAAAGAAAAGTATCAACGAATATTAATATTAGAGAAATATATTTTTCTTTTTAAATAAATACAATATCAACGATATAAAAATTGAAGTGGTTCAATATGTGAAGAGTACTAGATACGGCATCCGAGAGAAAACCGTTCTCCAGAACAGAAGCTGACTCGTCGCTATGTTTCGAGACAACGACTGTTTATAACTTAGATTAATAAAACGTGACAAATGTGTGTCTTGTAATGTGAGTATTTTTCATTTTGCTAACATATTTGTTGATGTTGTAAAGATGTGTTGTTTGGAAAGAGAGAGAGAGAGAGAGGGAAACGCGTAAAGCTCATAAAGAGTAAAGAGTTCCGAGCATTCCGCTCATACTTCAAACAAAAAGAAAGCACAGACATCTAGCCCAACGTAGGTAATATTAAAATGCATACTACACGTACGCAACTATCCGATTGAATATGAAAATTTATGACTGCAATAATTAAATCTATGGTATTCTATAATCGAAACTTTCATTGTGTGTGTGTATGCGTGTGTGTTTACTCTTGTTTGATATTAGAATACTTATTATGCCTGTTATTGATATAATCGTATTTCAAACTATAATCGTGATGTTTCTTAAAGTTAGTTTTCTGTTTTTAACATGCGATCAACTGCATCATCAGCTCCTGTCAGCGTATCTTATAATTAGCTCGGCTTACAACCACGTAACTAAAGGTAGGTCAGGGAATACTCCCTGTAGGTCGTCGCCCCTGAGCGCTTCTGCGCGTATAATAGTCAAATATAGCAAACTATTACATTTATAATAAAGACAATATTAAAAAATAAATAATCATAGTATATGACTCTATAATGCTGATTTTATTTAGTTTTAAAATGCGAAATAATCGTAATTCTCCTCCTTCTAGAGAAATATATAATTGCTAGACACTCTTAAACTATGTAGCAGACAAGTCATCAGACTATGCGTAATAAACATTTCTGATGTATGCGAAGGTATGGTCTGCATAAGAACACTCCAGATAATCTTTTTTAATTTTCTTTGCTTTGAAAATCAAAGCTACAAATAGACAAAACATAATAATTACTTGTAAAACTATTAGAATTACCGATGAATTATAAAGAATTCAAATACATTTATTTTCAATTTAAAAACATCATATATCTTTAAGTTTGCTGTCAATTACATTATCACTAGCTATTTATATTTGTATTCGATTGTACTCGTACATAAGTTTATGACATGCTGTCTATATCTATATGTATGTGTGTGTGTATGTATGTATGTATGTAGGTATGTAGGTATGTATGTTTTATGTTTTATGTTTCGATATATATGTATAGGTGTTTGTGTAGTATATTTATCTTGTTTAGTGTAATAATTTGTGTATAAATACAATTTCATATAGTATTTAACTTCTGTGCTGTACACCCGCTTTCCGCTTTTTCACATTAACTCCTCCATGCTGGTTGTCTGGAAGAAATCGCTGTTAAGCGATAAGACCGCCTGTTGTACATTTCTCATTTTTTTTAATATTGTGTTATTGAATATAAGTTTTTTTCTTGTGTGTGTACATGTACAATAAAGAGTTATTATTATTATTATTTATATTTTTTACTTTTTCAATGCTCTCGTTTTATCGAGGTTTTATTTTCCGTTTTTGCGGGATTTTGTCCAAACAAAAACGGTTAGGACTACCTAAATATTATTATCTTTAAGATAATGTTGTTACATATTTAAATGTTATTAACTAAATACCTAATTGACGAATAGCTTCTTGCTTCGAGCTTAACAATTTAGTAGCAACGCCAAATTGTTGAACCCGGTATCGGCTAATGGCCGTCACAATATTTACATAGACATACAATTAATCGTACACCGTGAGAACCTTTTTATTTCTACGGATGAAATGGTACTTAAGGCGACCAATCTAACGAGTTTATAATATATTATAACGCGTAATGTGTGCACACACGCTAACGTAAAGCCTTATTAATATTTGCTAGTAAATATTTCGTGACCTTCCCTTCTTAACAACGAGAAAGGTATTTTGGAAATTATTTCATCTCTGATGAACACATGAGTCATAATTTAATTAGAGCTGACTTTTTATATTACATAGACTGTAAAAGATGAAAACTCGACGGAAGAAATTGTTTCCAACAGTTGGCCACTAACTACACGCACACTAATAAAATAGTATGACGTTTAGCGACAGTCAAGCGTAGCTGTCACGCACACCAACATAATAAAGTTAGTTCGTTTGTATATGTCGTATAGTACGACATTCCATCTAGATATATATATAAATAAATAATAACAATTAAGTGATAGAGTATCTAAGTGCAAGTTACCTCACGAGATTTCATTCAGCGCGAGATGAATTATCAACACAAGCGATTGAAAAACTTAGAAAGCTTGCACGGATTTAATCTTGCGAGCTCAATCTAAGACATAAAAGCGATAGGTATTCTTACCGCTGAGTCTTACGTAAGCTCGTCTAGGTAGGTACCACCCACTCATCAGATATGCTACCGCCAAACAACAGTACTCAGTATTGTTGAGTGGTTAGGTTTAGGTTTGAAGGGTGAGTGAGCCAGTGTAACTACAGGCACATGTTACATAACATCTTAGTTCCCAAGGTGGGTGGCGCATTGGCAGTGTAAGGAATGGTTAATAATTCTTACATCGCCATTATCTATGGGCGGTGGTGACCACTTACCATCAGGGGGCCCATATGCTCGTCCGTCAACCTTTGCCATAAAAAAGTCGTCTCGCCTAATATTTACCAATTTATTTGAGCAAGACGGTAATAATACTCTTAATACTTTCGCAATATTTTTATCTATGTATAGAATACACTGTCTATACATGTATAACAGTTTTAAATTTCAGGAATATTCATGATTTTTTTACTGTTATGTGACGTTTGAATAATTTACACTTGACGTGGTCACGAACTGTCTGTCACTCGGCCAGTTCAGGTATGATTGCCTTCAAAACCTATTTATAATAAATAATATATAATACAACAAGTTATCGCCCTCGGCTTCGCTCGCGTTACAAGCGTTGGTCATCATGTTTCGCTTAAAAAAATATATCAAATTCAGTTTATTGGTTTTGCCGTGAAAAAGCATCAGGCAGACAGTGTCTTTTTTATTTATAATATAAGTATAAACGTAGATAATATCTTTACCATTTACTTATTTTTTACACGCAGCTATTACTAGTTGCAGTTTATTCGCATTTAGGTATATACGAGTTTACCTCCTTAAAAATGTAGCAGGATTAGCTATATTGTTTTTCTTCTTTGTGTTCGCTTACGAAGGCTTTTTCGTTGTATGTTTTCATTTTAATATGATGCTCGATAGCGCTTCGGCTGATGGATAGAAAGCTTACAAAAGATAATAAAATCTATCCATAAGCCTATAATAAAAATGAAGCGGATGGGCGTACATATAACAATTTAAAAAAAAAATGACTCTACAATTTATACTTTAAAATAATTATTTTGATAGTGCGGGAACTACTAGTTCACTTAGATACATCTACATGTATTGTAAGTCTGCAAATCGTGGCTCCATATAAATAGCGTAGGATTTTTTATGTCATAATATGAAAATGTTTCGGGATTACAAGATACAGTTAGTATATTTTAGTTACATATACTTTTCCTTATTCATATTATGACTTTCGTCGACTACTTGGATAAATTATTTGAAACATCACGGTATTATCGGAAATCAAGTTCGACAGTTAAATCTTAAGTATCGCCATACCGGATAGAGAATAATCTTAGAATCATATTCCGAGTTATCAAAGAATAAAAATCATTCAACACCAACTACGTCACAGCCAACACAGGTAATCAGTATATGTGTCGCACACAAACTATAAATTGCCATAATTAGACAATTTCTCTATTATGAAATTTAAAAAACAGAATCTCGGTCTATAGAAATAGATCATATTCATTATTTTGACTATTAATTAATAAAGATATTATGTAAAATAAAACTTTAAAAGATAAGGTTTACAAAAATGTATTATACAGATGATAATAATTATTTAGAATCTTAATTACGTAATAATTAATCACATTTAGGTCTTGAACAAGTAAACAAAAAAAAAGCTGCTGTCCTGTTATCATGAAACTGATAGCAATTATGATGAATACTATTGGAAAGAGGAGTGACCAGTGGAGGCAATAAGACAGGGTCTTATGATTAAGAAATGTTTTCCACTAATACACCCACGTCCATGTATTTTATTCCTTTCCAACATGTCTCAGTAGGTTATCTTTTTTTTGCTTGCTAGTTTAGGAAAGCCTTGCAATCCGAATTCTTATCTTACGGACTTGAAATTTCAGATACTTTTTCAATTCCAATGGCATTGAATTTTAATTGCAACCATGTTCTACGCCCAGGCGTCGTTACACGTGATCAAATTCCTTAACGGTCAACCGATATGTAATATTGTATATAAAAATTTGTTTTAAAAAAATATGTGTATTAATATATATTGACTGTAGGCAGGAGTGGGTCTTATACATATATATATACTTGGGACAAATATCGCACCTGATGGCTTAGGTAATTACATAGACCGTCAATGCGCCGCCGACCCTGGGCTTAAGAGGCTGTGAACCGTGAGCCTTTAATTAAACTGGCACATTAGCTCTTTAAACCGAATCATGATACATGATTTTGTGTCAATTTTCTTTTTAATATTATTGCGAAACCCATTATAATTACTGGTTTATTTTATGATCAATATTATCACCCCGTTAATTTCCCCCTACTAAGGCCTCCTCTCCCTATGATGAGAAGGTTTGACGAAGGCGTGACTCACGTGACGAAAAGTTATATTCCATACAGCCTCAATTAAGATGTTGCACAATATTTAAGGCAATAACTCTATTGGACACTTGGTAAAGCGTGAAGGCAGATATCCAAAGAAGTATTTTTTTAAGATTACATGCGTGTCGTTTGATAAATAATTGTTTTTTTTTAAAGATTATTTGCTAGAAGTTTTTAACTTTTGATTTAAGTAAGTGAGACTTTCACAGGCTGTAAGCAGCTTCGTAATATGCTCTATCATTAATGTTTTAATATTTTAAACGATAGAAGTCGTATGTAATAGGTATATTATAAAAGTTTACTTTGAAATTATAGTCATTGTTTCGTTCGTATCATCTATATATCAATCATGGTTGGCTTCACGACCAAATCAATCATCATCTGTGTCTTAGGTAATACTTTTAACCAAGGAAGGACTTATCTTATTACCCGGTCTTAAAAGTACGAGTGATAAAGCAGTTGAGCCTTATAAGGAAAGGGACGGATATTCCTGGAACTAATTTGTGAAATAAATCGTCGCCTCGGTAAGCGTTCTTGAAAATTATTCATATTTATATAGTCCATATATTGTTTATTGTTATTAACAATCATCTTAACATCAACATAGTATAAAACAAAGTCGCTTTTTCTGTCCCTATGTCCCTTTGTATGCTTAAATCTTTAAAACTACGCAACGGATTTTGATGCGGTTTTTTTAAATAGATAGAGTGATTCGAGAGGAAGGTTTTTGTACATATTATACATAGACAATATAGTTAAGTAACACTGATAATTTTAAATGTTTCTAATGTGATGTCGTAAATTTATACATTTTTTGCGCTTACATTGTAAACGCTGGCTGAACCCTACGAGATAGATCAAAATAATGTACTTCAGTATTGTACACCTTAAAACGGTCTTCAAAAACGTCCGCGATGGTATATGTCTATCTCTTAGGGAGTACCCACATGGCACCCGTGCGAAGCCGGGGCGGGTCGCTAGTATATACATATATTCCCCATACTATGTTGTGGTTTTAATGTTAGACGTTAATTCATTTAACAAGAATGAGTGGTCAGGATATTACTGGAAACCAGATCAACAGGCCGGACTTTTACGTCGAGTAGTTTCCATTTAGCATTCGACTTTTATAGCATTTTCAAATGAAATTAGAAATCAATTAGACTACAGGTTAATGAAATTGGATTCTACCGTCAGGTCTGAGATATTTATTTTCGTCTCAGTCGTATATTTTATTTTCGCTTTGAAGTCAAGTTTAACTATTAATATTTTTGCGCGTTTCTCATTGATCTGGTTGTCTAAACACCGACTAACTGACTATGCAATCCAGGTTGCTTTGTGCGTGTAATTAGTCTGCAGTTCCTCGACATTAACAATACATCGTTTGGCGGTGCCAATTTACCTTGCCCCGTTTAATTACTGTTTTCAATCGGGGATGAATTGGGGTGTTGAACCTTATCACGCAAACACACACAAACAGGAGGAATTGTTGGGAGGTTACTGGATTCGATTGTTAGAAGCCCTTATATTTTGACATAGCAAAATTCAGAGGGCATCGTCAAGCCTTTGATACCATCGATGCTTGATAAAGATAACGGTTTGATTAGGTATTATTATGTTAACACTGTCTTGTTTAATATGTATATCTATGCATACAGTTCATTGACATAATAACTCTGACTGTCTTTCTATGTGTTACGATTCTATGATGTAGGTTTGAACATTTTTATACCTAACATCTATCCCATCCCTAAAATGTAAGCGAAGCAACGTGCAATAGCTAGTATTTTATATAATTTCATTGAATATTGCAAAATAAATTATTAAGTTTATGACTAGAGACGTTTCTAAATATAACATTCTAAAGGCTATTCATAGCTCCGAAGCAGCGCGCTTATAGTTCATTTATAAGAAGTGTTTCCGTTTCGCGTAACTGTTAATAAATATAACTCGATAATAATAGAATTATTTGAAGAATAAAAATAATATAAACTGATACTTGTTTCCTCTAACAAGTATGTGACAACCTTTCGAGCAACATGTTTATTTAAACGTATTCGACTTTTCTGTGGTGGATATTGTGGTAATAATGTTTCAATATTTAAATAAATAAAAACGACAAAATCACATACATTACTCCGATCCCAAAGTAGCTAAAGCACTTGTGTTATGGAAAATCAGAAGTAACGACGATACCACAAACACCCCGACCCAAGACAACATAAAATGAACATTTTCTACATCAAATCGAACCCGAGACCTCGGAGTGGCGTGATCATGAAAACCGGTGTACACACTACTCGACCACGGAGTCGAGTCAAGTCGCATAATATTGTGTCAAGACCGCATGATGTTGCTATTACCTCTGCGTGTTTATCTCAGATGGTCACTGCGATATAATTATCTTCCGCTGTCAAAGGGGAACTGAATAGATAGAACATGATAGTAATTAAACCCCTGAAACCTCCATTCTACAGATTGGCAAATAGTGCAAAGCATAAACCAGTTGCTGCATGTGCTATGTAGTAGCGTTAAACCTTTAATTCGGGCACATGTTACTCAGTACATAATTTGCTTTTAACGAAAATAATTCGCTTCTGAAAAAGAATACTACATAGTGAAGGGCCAGCTTCAAGTAAATAGGAACGTCAAATAATTAACAATATTTATTTTTCCAGTTTTTGTTACAGTCATCCATTATCTTCCGCTTTTCAACCCAGATTAACAATTCCCATGTCAAATTCAAAAATATTCTTCCTCTACTTTTATTATAAAAATGTCATACCAAAAAGTATTTATTACATTTATATAATTCTGTGATTAAATATAACTCAATAGCTAAGAGCTATACAACCTTTAATAATTATATATAAATATTTTATATAAAATAATTTATAGGCTTACAATAGGTACTTGAGTGTCGGTCTTATTTTCGTTTTGAAACGGGTAGAGCTATGCATATAAGCATAGATCAACGTGATATTTGCAAGCATGCTAGTTTATTAATCCTATACCTATTTTGTAAATTCTGCTTAAAAATTTTTGAAGATCGCTTCTTCAAAATATTTATTTAGTTATTTTTTTATTTCAATTATGGACGATGTGTTCCTTTTCTATTCTTAAGCATACATATGTTTACACTCGGAAAGCATGCTGACCTAGTACACCTAGGCAGATTAGGCAACTCTTATAAATTGTCAACTATACCAACGGGTACTAGTACGTTGAAATGGTAATACTCCTGCCTTGGCTTGGACTACCTGCATTAACTGTAGGATATACGAAACGATCGGAAACAATAAGCGGGACGTATTAGTCGCTGTCAGTGGACCATACGAGCCATAGATATGAGGGTGAAATTTCTCATCTGACTGACTACATATTTGAATTTATACAAAAATATCATGATTAGGTAGAATACACGTCGAGATTGTATCGTTTTGTTAGCAAGAATGATAAAATTGAAAGTTTTAACAATTTATCCCATGGACTCGTCCGCAAACATTGACCAGAACCCGTATTTATATATATATATATATATGTAATTGAAAACACAGTTACTTCAGTACACGAGTATCTCATATTACTGAGTTGAATAACGACGGCACTATAAGCTATTACCTTCGTGTCTAATAAACCTGATCAAAAGAAATAGATTTGTAAAGGCAGACTATTTTCTCTCTTTAGTTATAAGACGCTTATCGGCTGATCGAGTACAAGTCCCGAACTAAATGACCTGTACCGATGCAGCTGAACGAAACTCAGGAGATTTTTTATTTTATTTTAATTTCATGACCGCTACCGTTTTTAATAAAGCCCGGAGATAATCTTTTCAGGTGTATGTGTATGTGTATGCATCTATAAACTCGCTAATCGTATAATAACTTCGTTTAATATCAAAATTTTCACTCGTTTAATAACCTTCATTGAAACCAATTTTCAAAAGATTACAAGATTTTTTTATTCTAACACTATAACAGATATAAGAGAACTACTATTTCTCTCCTTATATTTGTCATAGTGTCAGTATCATTGTCATATTTAATCAATTTTACATATGAAAGTTAAGGTAGTTTACAATAATATGCGTATAATGCTTTAATGTATGTACTACAAGAATACACATCCTGAACATGGTTTTATGACGTAGTTGCATGAACCCAATTTTGTAAGCGAATGTTGCCATGATTAATTAATAGTTTTAATTTGAAAATAATCTTAAATAATTGTCTAAGGTACAACATACGTATGAAAGATGGTAGGCTTTACACTCTTGAGCCTTGGAAAGCACTTTACGACCTTTAGTCATTCAACTAAACTATTTCCGATGGTGTCACATTTATCGTCTCTACGAATAATAAGAGTTTAGGACTACTTGGTGGTGGGGCTTTCTGCAATCCAGCTTGAGTAATTACTACCTCAAACATTCCACTGCCAAACATCAGTACTTAGCATTGTTGTGTTACAGTTTCAATTGTGAGTAAGTCAGTGTAACTACAGGCACAACGGACATAATAACTTCGTTCCCAAGGTTGGTGGCGTATTGACGATGTAAGAAATGGCTAAAGTTTCCTTGGCAGCGGTGACCCTTACTAAAAGTCCGCCTATATATGCTATATAAAATTATCGCCGTTCGAATATAACAAAAATTTAATTTAACACACATACATATTATTTGTAACAAGTAAACTATTTAAACAACGTTTCATGCAGATTAGTTTGAAGTTGGGGATTACGATAGACAGACAAAGAATGTTATTATGATATCGCACGGAATTCTGTATGGATCCCACTACGGCGCCCACGCCACACCTGATACGGACCGGATAGATGCATCGAATCAAAAGTTTTGAGAGCTAGCTTATGGCTTAATTATAAGAGTACCGTGAAAGCTTTAACCGAAGGATTTATAAATGCATTTATTTTGATATAGTACATCAAATACAAATAGTAAATTGTTTGTTTGTTTTTTTTTTTTTAATTTAACTTTACCATTGCATTTAAAGGAATATTAGATAAGTACAACGCATCGAGGAAATAATATCTTCATATTTCGATGATAATGAAATTTAATACCGATTGGAAGGTGGAACGAGGAGACGGGCGTCGGATATTTTCAATTGTTAACCGCTCAAGTTTAGATTAATTTGATTCGTATCGATCCAGAATTTTCTCTGACAAAAGTGCGTTATACACATAATTTGTTTGCAATGGACTTATATAAAAATAAAACAGATATCATAACATACATAATTTATAAAAATTGAACAATTCATACTATAAACTTAAAAAAATACATTGTTTTTTTTTTTAATTAAAATACAACAAAGAAGTTTAAAACAGTGCCTTTTATATTTTGTTTGCAATTGAATAAGGCTGGAACTAAATAATGTTCTTCAATGCAAGTCAGTAGATAATTGTTTATTATTTTTGACCAATACGATAGACTTTAGATCATTTATGTAGATAGATAGTCAAAGCGGAGCAATACGCAATACGTGTAAAAAGCACACGCACACTAGTGAAGTGGTATGACGTTTGGCGAGCGTCAAGCGTAGCTGTCACGCACACTAAAACAATAAAGTTGGCTCATTAATTAACAGTTATTCTGATTACAAAATACTTGAAATTGTGGCACGATCCACAATATATCTAGATACATTTATATATAATCTAAAAGTATATATTAGAATGTGTTAAGTGTTAAGGTTATTATGTCGGTCACTATTGCCGAGATTACTTTCAGCCATACTGTAACATTTTTTTTTTAATATCATTGATTGGCGGACGAGAACATGGGCCAATTGATGGTAAGTGGTCACCATCGCCCGTAGACAAAGGCGCTGTAAGTTGTTGGTTGCACCAAGCACCAAACTAAGATGTTATGTCTCTTGTGCCTGTGATTACACTGACTCACTCACCCTTCTAACCGGAACATAACAATACAAAGTACTCTTATTTGGCAGTAGAATATTTGATGGGCGGGTGGTGGTCGTTATACATTTGAAATAAAAAGAGTCTTGTCGAGTGAACCAAAGACTGACCACTGAATTTGTGTTTATATTTCGCTCGTGCTCGGCAGTGAAGGAAAACATATCGAGGGAAACTGCATGTCTCGCCGCCACATATCAAATCAACCCGCACTGGGGCAGAATGGCGGGACAAGTTTCGGCTAACCCCTCCCCCCACTCCCCAAAACGAGAAGACAACATGATTTCTGGAAACACATAGTATTTATTAGACAAAATTGATTAGTCTATTGATTATTGATTAGTGTATGTTGTGTAGAGTCGTCATATTACACTAATTAATGGGTGTCTCGGTTCAGTCAGGCTCGCGACATCAGCCGACCACAAATAGATCACAAATGGAGATAGCTCGATAGAAAATCAATTGAATAATAGACAATACAACACTTTTTTTTATACATTAGCAGCCTGTAAAATTCCCACTGCTGGGCTAAGACTTCCTCTCCCTTTGAGGACAAGGTTTGGAGCATATTCCACCACGCTGCTCCAATGCGGGTTGGAGGAATACACATGTGGCAGAATTTCGTTGAAATTAGACACATGCAGGTTTCGTCGCGATGTCTTCCTGCACCGCCGAGCACGAGATGAATTGTAAATACAAATTAAGCACATGAAATTCATGGTGCTTGCCTGGGTTTGAACCCGAAATCATCGGATAAGATGCACGCGTTCTAACCACTGGGCCATCTCGACAATATATCTGTCATTGCTTTTGGAATAATCTGGAAGAACATTAATTTTTTTTTAATAGATTATAAAGTTTAAATAATATACAATCATAGTGTTTGTTAATACAATCCAAGGATTATAAATAAACCATATCTTACATAACCAATGGATCACCTCTATAGGGCACTAAGATGTTATATCCCTTGTTACACCGACTCACTCACCCTTCATACCGGAATATGCACCAATTATATACAACTAACTATTTATTATTTAAATAAATTAATTTCCTTTCGAAATTAAATAAATATTTGTAAACACAACTTTAATATTTTTCCTATTTTTATTAATAGTAATAATTAATTATTTGTCACAATAACGCGCCACAGCTTCGGCCTCAAAACTGGGAACTAATCTATACTAATATTACAAATGCGAAAGTGACTCTGTCTGTTTGTCTGTTGCTCTTTCACGGCCAAACCATTGAACCGAATCAAATTACATTTGAATAAAGCAAGCTTGAACTCCAAGGAAGGACATAGGTTACTTTTCTATACCTAACATCTGCCGACTAACCCTTAAAACGCAAGCGAAGCCGTGGGCGACCACTAGCTAATAAAGTTCAGCACGCCCCCGTTAGCTATAATAGAACTATTACATATTATGATTTAAAATAATGAAAGATTACGATTGTAGTATGGTACTATTTTCCCTTAATAGTCGGTTGGAACTGGTCTTGATCTGTAACAATAAAATCATACCATAATTTACCACACATGTGATATAACGCGGTGGTGATGTCTTAGTGACCGCCTTATTTTGTCACAATTAACGTTCTAAGTAAATTAAATCACAATTCGCTAGTGTAGTTATTTAATCAAATAAAGCGTTGCATTTTGTAAATTTCAAATGTATTATTATAAAGTATGACTGTTTTTGTGTTTCGTGGAACCTCGGTGTCAAATCAGTAAGGAACATCTTGAAAAAACATTTTTTTTATAGAAATGCATCACGTGTGTTAAGACTATTTTGTCCCTAGAACTATTGTATAGATCGAAAAGGCAGCGTGAATGAATGTCTCCTTTCATCCCGGCTCCGGCGCAAGTGCATTGAGCATCCCCCTCGCCCCTCAACCCACTCTCGGCCCGCACCCGCCCGCTACCCGCGCCCGAAGGCTTACCTGCGCGAGCGCCGATCCACGATATAGCCTCAGAAACCGCTACTGTCTTAACAAAGATTAAGCGATGAGACCGGTAATATTAAAATTTATTTTGATGCCTACTTACGTCACTAGAGTTGCTTGAGTGACTTGACATTTTTCATTATAAGAATATTATTTTCAAATTAATACGATTTTATTTGTTGGTTTGAAATAACAAATATAAACAAAGTAAAGAATTTATATAATACGTAACTTGTCACTAAATTCAAATCTAAATTTAAAATTATACAAAAACGAAGGCTAACATTTAATTGGATTCATCGTTAATAAAATATATTATTTATTTGTTTTTTTTTTATCGATATCGATAGTTTTATAACACTTGTATAGTTAGCATCCGCTAATGATATATATATATTACGTTGTTAATACGCTTAATTTTGTTATACATGTTACATACATATATAAATGTGTTGAAACGGAGATACAGTAGAATCTAAGACCAACAATTTTTATCGTTCATCGCTCAAGGGAAAATGCTCCTTGTTGTAATAAAATAATTATTACAATATTATTCTATTTTTAAAAATATAATAAGTAATATTTGAAAACAATGTTGTTTTAAAAAACTATTTTATCAAAACTGATTATATCGTTATGACTAATTTTCCTTATATTAAAAATAAGTTACGCTTCTTCGTCCGAGATAACTTCATAATTACAATGTGAATGATCTTTAATCAACATTCAGCTCATAAGATAAATAAAATGTAATTTAATATACAATTATTCTTACAATAATTGAAACTTAATGTACGATGCGTAGTGCAACGGATTTCTGATAAGTACTATCGGCCGAGTCGAGCTACGGTGCAATTGGGAGGCTGCGCGCAGTATCCTATGTGCAAGCCGGCCGTTAGGAAGCTCGCTCGAGTCCTAGGTAGATTGATTTACGGTACTTTTAAAGAGTGTCTCGTGTATTCATTTTCATTGATAACTTTTTCAAGGCTACAGTTATACGCGTTTAGTGTGTAAAAACTAAATTTCAACCGTATTTTCCATTACGTTCAATATTATTCGTAACCGACGCTTGGTTTTTTTATCGGGAAATTAATTATTGAATATTGTTTATTTTCTTAAAGAGTGTTGATCATTTTTATCGCACTACTTTAAGCAAATAATTTATATATTCGTTTGTGTTGTTGTGTTGTAATGTTTTAAATATAATACTTTATAAAATATTAAAATACAACATAAATATTTGCTTTATTATAACGGTTTTTTTTTGAGAAATAAATACATTAGTAATAAAATGTTAATAATTTTATTACAATGTTTATTTTTCTTAAATTAAATTATTAATTATTAAGTTAATATTTAAAAAATATATAATTATTTGTAATACTTAGAACAGTATTGAGTACAATATTCCATTAATCGTTTTTTTCCGTTAGTACCACATCTGTATTAAATAATCTGTGTGCGAGCGAAGCAGTGCGTACGCGCCTCTGAGTTATACTCTTTATACGAGTTGCGCTTGCGAGCGAGGCTGACGTGCCCCGACAGCGCTTGTGTCCCGTGGGCTCCAATGTGTTTCCCAAACTGTGGCGTAGCTAGCATGTGCCGTTGAACAAGTGCCTGTGATAGAACGATGAACGTGGTCCTCGTGGTGTTGCTGCTGGCCGCGGCCGCCGGCGCCGAGTTCCAGGAGAGAGGTAAGCCTCCCGTCTTACACCCGCCACGCTTTGCCTCTACCACCGCAACATGTTGGCACCGAGCCTCATGTTGTGTACAAGGTTTCGCCACGGCGTCTAAGGTCGCCTTTGTGAACCTTTTGGATTCGACCACCTCTTCAGAATACGCGATTTGAGAATTTGCTCTTTGACTCTATTGTTGTTGATGTTGGTTAATGTAACGTTATCTGTTCCAAACAGTGATTCCAATTCCCATGACTTGACAAGACGTAGATACGAAATAATTGCATCGAAATATTTGGAATATGCTGTCGAACCGTAACGTACAAGAACCCGTTCTTCTAGTTTGAGAATTTGGTAACATAATTTTTGAGGAACTTCTTAAATAATAACCAAATATTTTTTCGCTTTAGTTATTACAAATTAAATAGAAATAGACTTTAATAGCTCTAGCTATAGAGTTCATTTTAAAAGTAACGAAGTTTATTAAAGAATAAGGTAGGTAGAGATGTTTACAAAGAACTTATTTTGAAGTATTTTCTAGTCTTTCGAACGAATTCTCTTTGTTTTTCACATGGATATGAACGGTTCTGTGTTTTTCATATTACTTATTGGGTTGGTTAAAGTATCAACCGACGTCCAGTTGCATGGAGTGTGAGCGAGACTCGAAAAAAAAATATGTCGAAAATTCTTTATGTGCAATTGTTTGTAATGTCACGACATTACGGCTTTTTATTGTATTCATTGTTTAGCGCGCAACGTACCAACTTACAAGATTACTTTCTATAAGTACGTTTGTGCACCGAAAAAAAAATCATACGCGACGTATTTTGTTATGATATAACGTTATTATCTAAACTATTTATAAATAAAAACAATGATTTTACAAATATTTATATATCGTGGTAAATAAAGAGATCTTGACGCTCGATGGTAAATTATTCTTGGTATCTCTCAATGTCGAGAAAACCTCGGGAACTAATGTGTGAAATGTTTGAAAGAGTTCAAATATATCTCTATGGCCACATAATAATATTATTGTTTTATAATGTGTCCGATTTCATACAACACAAGAAATGTTATTCTAAATATTTTTATTTATTCATTATTTTATATAAATAGTGTAATTAATAAAATTAAGTAGGCCGCATCTACGAATGCAATATTTATTTTACAAAAAAAAAAGTAACCAACTTCACCTGTTTGTACGAGTACGCGTGGGCAGGATCTCGCAAGGTATTTGAGCGAATTCCGCTAAACCGATTAAGTTGTAAATTTGTATACATTTTGTGTTAGAGAAAATAGAGAGAAAATAATCTAGTATTATCTAGTGCATACTAATAACTTGTTTATATATTTTTTAATTAACTTTTAAGTCGATAAAAGTAAAGTAAATTTTAAAGAAACATTTTTCTATCGAGCTGTTTCATTGCGATTCGGTACCGGTAAGACGTGCGGTAGATTCCCATCCGACACATTTAAGTTTCTTCAAATCATTTCTCCCACTGCTGAGCACTTAATTGGTGGTTCGCCGGTTTGATTCCGCAATATCCGGAAGATTCATGAGTTCTACTGGGCCACTGGTACTTAAATAGTTCGTTGTGATTTAGGTCGAAAATATCGAATTATCGCTGTACACAAATAATTTAAAGCCTTCATAACAATGGATGTGTAATATTCAAATAATGATCAACGAGAGGCTACAGTGAACTTAATCACTAAAATCGGTAGTGACGTATCGCGTATAACTGTGTTTGAAAGAGATTATGTATTTATAAAGTATCCATTGAATATTCAATTCGCGTTCGTTTTATTTATTTATTTTATTTATTTATTTATTTGTAATACTTATTGTAACTGACAGACGATAAAATAACAAATGATATCAATTAAATATTTTAAACCCATTCGTAACAAATGAACAAACATTTTCCTTTAGACGTATAAATACAACTAACTCGTCCATTTCAAACTCGTTCAGTTCAAACCGTTTATATTTGTATATTTCTACTTTTGGTTTAATATATATGTATATATATATGAGTAGATATTTTGTACTGGTACTTGGTCGATATCTGAACGGATATAATATAAATTACTCAGAAAAATATATTGTTGAATAAAGTACTTTAATTGTAAGATTTAACGTTGAATTCGAAAAATTTTTGAGTAGATTTTATTGCATGAAATTGGAGCGCGGACGTTACTTATTTTATTAATTCAGTACAAAATAATAAAAATAAAGCTTAAATTCACATCCAGTGAAGGCATATAATACAATTACACGCAACGTGGTCTATCTGAGACCATTTTAAGCGATAATAATTCGGTAAACAGATACAAAATCTAGCTTTAGACCTATTCGAGCTAACTTAGACGTCATTATATATGAGACTTTAGTTTGTTTAGTTAAAATATATATATGTTAACATAAGTTCAAAATTTCAAAACATTTATTTTACTCACAAGGATATTAAAGAGATATAGATGCTACTGATCCTTTGTCTGTCTCCTGTCTCGTTATTTTAATAGGCAGCTTATATGGCTGCAAGCTCGAAGTCCTTTGTTTGAAAACTGGCTCAAAAAAGTTATCAATTTTTTCCTGTCAAAAAGTTTTAAATAGCAGTGTAGAGTGAGATCGACAGAGCTGGTTGAGTGCCTAATCTATCGGCCTTATTAGAGTGCTGTCACATCGAAGAGTATGAAATAATATCAGTAGGAGAGTCTCCTGTGTTTGCCTACACAGTTAAATTGAACAAATTAAATACAAGGCTCTTAACAACAATTAAAATCAGATTAAATTAAATATAAAATACGGACGTAAATAATCATTACAATTCTGATTAATTTTATTTAATAACTAATCTTTTCAATCTTCAAGTTAATTGTTATTCTACATAACTATTCAAATCCATTTAAATTTTAAATACGCCAAACTTAAAAATGTTACCATGTGACATTTCAAAATAATTAATTATATATAAACAAACTGAACCTGTGGCGTTACTCGTGCGAAATTTACAAAACATTACGTATAGCACACAAACCCTTTCGAGGAATGAATTAAAAGAATTACCTATGCCCTTCCTTACCAAATTTAATCTAAATCGGTTCAAAGATTTGAAAAGGTAACAGACACTTACTTTCGCGTTTATAATATTAGAATAGATGTTATATCAATAAGTATCGTGCCAAGCGACATCTCCGCACGTACTGTGTTAGTACGCCTTAACCCTTCAATTAACAAACATCGTAATTACTCTTAAACCACTAGTCAAGCGTAAATAAACTTAAAGGAAACGAGTTAATGGAACTAGAATAATCATTTATCTCATTCTCTTTCCCTCTGTAATATATAACTATATATTTTATTATAGCTAACTCATAAGTCGATTTGCTGGCACATAATAGAGTGAGTACACACTCACCAGTTGTTCCACCACTAAACATCGTTACTTGCACCGGTTTTAATAGTGAGTGAGTCAGTGTAATTAAAAGTGCATGAAGCACTCTAACTTCTTAGATCTCATTTCAGAATTTTTTCTTTAATAGCCAACATCTATCGACAAAAATGACCAATTACGCAAAAAGATTTTATATTTTTCTTTTTTTATATAAAAAGGATGTTCGCATTTAATCTCGTTGAAGCGAAAACCATCGTTTATAGTTAAAGTTTCATTTCTGATTTTCTGCGTCATTTAAAATGTCTAACGAGGAAGTCTTTAGGTTTTCTAGACTGTGTACTCCGGACCTAACGTTATACCGCCTCAATGAATAGTGGGACGGAAGAGAAATCGAGAAAAACTTGTGCGCCAAGTTTTATGACATTTTAACATCTTTCCTTACACATATCGTTAAGTAGAATGAAAATAATTACATCCACGGCGCTGAACCAACTTGTTTTCTGCGCATACGATATTAAAACGATTGCGACAAAAAAGAATCGTTTTAAAACTGGTTCTTTGGTAAAATGAAGTACCGAGCCAAACATGTCAAAATAATAAAAAAAAGTGTAGTGCTTACCCCGCTTCCGGGATATCAATAAAACGGAAGCTAGTACGAGTATGTATGTGAAAAAAATTAAAAGACACCCTCGGGGCCCGCTGCACATCCCGGGTAGTTTGACAAGTGTTCAGAGTTTTTATAGATTCAACTCCCAGAATGGGAAGGAAGCGTCGCCCACGCACGTAATTAGTCGCCAATTGAATAGAGCCACCGATATCCAGGGCATTTCTGCAATACTTATCCCTCCATAAGATACATTTTTATTCCAAAGCATTGAGATACAATACCGTACATTCCTTTTATAATAAATATAACATATCTAAGAACAGTACCACGTTTGTGACTCGCGAACGAATCTCAGGACAGTCTTTTATTTAATAAAACATCGTTGCAATGTTCGGATAGCAATGATTCGTTTAAGTCGTTCGCTCGCACTCTCGCATAATAACAGTCGGTTATTCGTATAACAGACGGATTTGACGATATTAAATACTAGAGCTTTGGAAAATCTATTTAATAGAAAACCGGAGCCAAATCCACTGCACTCGTTCAGAGATTAGTCCGCACGCCGCGAGGAATGTGCTCTGGTAATTTACTTTGCAAAGTACTGATGTACTGTTGATAGTGATATCTTGAGTCCTAGCCTGCCTGCTTTCACTCACACATACACACCCGATGCGCTGATAACAGAACAATCACAGACATGAAGGTATTTACAGGGAGTGACAAATCATGAGTTTTACGTGACTCTACATTCATAATGTCATTTCGTAAATTTTGATATGCGTTTAACATATTTTACGAGTTACAGAGTTACATTAGTGCGAGCCTGGGCTCGTTTCTTTCGCGTGAATATTTGTTATGGGAATAATGGTAGTTTATTATCCATATATATACAAATAACCAAAACATGTAGTACAAACTACTGATTTTATATCACCGATATAAAACTTTATATCGATAGACATCAATGATATTATTGTGTATTTTGAATTTATTGTATGGAAAGTTTCAAATTTTTATATATTCATTCAATAAAGAAGCATTAGAGTAAACCTTGGCATTAGGTTCGATAGTCTTCTTTTTTTCTTTTTTTTTTTTATTCAATGGAAATATAAGTCCGATGCCATGTATTCCACTATTTTAGCACTTATTATATAACAACAACATCATATACATCCAAACAACAGATACATTAAATCGTTGTTGTTGAATGTAATAAAAAAACGATTAGGGTATCAAACGGTCTTTTGAATGCAAGTTTTAAAAACCGAAAAAATGATGTGCTTGTGCCGAGCTCGGGTGTTTTTTTGAAGGTGAAATAAAGTTAGTTCTTTTGTTCTTTACATTAATATACTTTGTCCTTAAAACCGTCCGTTACAAAAACTCCATAGCTGCACGTCTCGTCCGTTTTTTGTGTTCAGTATTGGCACTTCACAGTGACACGATCGCAGTAAACGAAATATGATTATTTTAAAACGCTGTGGAGTCAAAATATCGCTTAACTTCTGACGAGATACAGTTCATTTCCGATCGAGCCATTTCTTAAGTTATTACTTTACGATAGTGACTAATTCCCTTGATGATTTCACTAGTCAACAGTTATGTGGTCCTTGTAACATGCGTCTCGTTTATCGTCGATTGTTATTACAAATGTGCCCGGCGGCGCGTCGCTGCGCGGGCGCAGACCAATGTTAAAATCATCTAGGTTATATTACACTAATTAAAAACAATACCCATTTCAAATTATTACACAATTGCAGGACGTATTAAACCAGTTTTCGGAGTGTTATACTGACCGTGATGAACTCCGCTAAGACTTCAGCAATGAGAATTTTAAAATTGTTTTAATAAGATGTTTGTAGCAGTAACGTTGCACTATTGGAACTTTTGTGTTGTCAACACGCGTTGGTGACAAGTATATGATCTGTAATTATCTTCATTTATCAATTGAAGTTTTGGAATGTTATGTTACTGATTTACTGAAGAGTTGTGGAGACAAATAACGTTTCGGCAATTGTACAAGTCAGGCTTCAAGCTTCAACAGGGTTTTGACGATGTTATGTTTTACAAGAAGTAAATATTTGGTATTATTCAATATATTTTGATGTAAACGGAAAATCAACCGAATGTAAGGTATTGGACAACATCACATACATTACTCTGATCCCAATGTAAGTAGCTAAAGCACTTGTGTTATGGAAGATCTGAAGTAACGACGATACCACAAACACCCAAACCCAAGACAACGTAGAAAACTAATGAACTTTTTCTACATCGACTCGGCCGGGAATCGAACCCGGGACCTCGGAGTGGCGTACCCATGAAAACCGGTGTACACACTACTCGACCACGGAGGTCGTCTAAAAGGTAAGTGAGAAGTCTGAAGATCATCTTACCTCAGAAAATGTATACCTGTATTATCGAATTGTTTTAAGAGTACGCGTTACGGCTACGCATAAAAACCAACCGTTAAATTAAATTTTCTATTTATTTTACCTTTTATATATTATTTTATGACTTATTAAATTGTCTTTAGCTTGAGATAGAAATTTGACCATAAACAATTCTCACACTTTGAGGAGAATATAATTGTATGAATTTCCATGGACCGAAAGCTTTTTTTTCTGATATTTTTACAAAATTTGATTTGAATTGATTATACAATGGTTCTTCTGTGTCTACCAAAAATTGCTCTAAACTGTTTCGTATATGCCAATTTGTGTATAGATGACGTATATATCCAGTTTTCTATTAACCGGTTCGATAGCAACATAGCTTGAATGAAATTATAAAATAATTAATAAAAATTTTGAATATAGCGTGGAATAGAAAGTAATTCTTAAATTAATTTTCACAACATAAGTCAACGTATTCGCGTCGATCGTTGATGCAAAGATCATGTTCAAAGAAAACAGTTGTTCCGTGAATCGTCCATATTGTATGATAAAGTCAGCTGTACTTAACATTTACTCAAACATAGGTGGGTCTTGATACTGGTCTTATCGAGTCTGTAGTTGAATTCATATGTATACCTTGTTAAGCTATTATATATCATTAAAGAAATATTTTTACATATAACTTGTCTCTCTAAATCTGTATGTGTGTATTACAAACAAATACTATTCTATATATTATATATGATTATATATGACTATGCTAATCTCGAAATTTAGTGATTGACCGACTTGATGATACAAGTGGGTGATAGTATATTTCTTTTAAGTTGAGCTTTAATATACATATATAGATGTGTAATTGATTAACCTTTGGTATAGGAATGAATACAACATATATATATATATATATATATTGTTTTTTTTTATGTTTAAAAAGTGATACGTAACATGATATGATCATATTGAGGTAACTTAAACTAAGTAATTTTAAACGTATACGTTAAACGTAACCCAGACGCGTCGCGAATCAAGTTTCAAATCGTTTTCCTGCGCTGAAAATCCAGTATTGATGTTGATTAACTTTGTCTATCAATTCGTATCGTGTCGATGATGTCGGATATTTCGTGTTGACAAAATACAGCATACTATGCATTGTTTGAAGTTCACTACGTTGATTGTTAAAGGTAATTAAAAAAGTCGTAGTAAGTACACTGAATGACACTCATCTGAGATAACAAAAGTGCAAATGTATTGTAAATAATATTCAAGTTAACTTAGTATATAATTTCGAAGAACTATGAAATTTGTTTTTTTTTTTTATATTTTTTCTTTTAGCTCAGCGCATAGACACTGGTGCAAAAAGTACAATACACTTCTTACACCGCTTTTGCGATTACAATATAGTTCCTTGTGTATAATTACACGGGCTCACTCACCAGTCGAACACGTAGCTTAGAGTTGATGATTATCGACAACTAGTAACTTTTTATTTCTCCCATCACTTCTGATTTGTTGTAATATGTTCCACGTTAAACATTTTACAAAGTCAATATAAATTTGTTATAAATTAAAAAATAAATGTCAGTATATCTCTCTGAACACCGAATGCCGTTTCAAATAGTTGGTACAACTTGTTGATCTGATGTTATGTGCTCTATACAGTGGCACTAGCGAACCGATGAAGTCGTTAATTTATTTCGATTTTGCAATGCTGTCAAAGGCAGTGGATTGAACTTTGTTTAATTTTTTGTGCACTTTAAAACTGGATAGACAAATTTTAAATGTGTCCAGTCTTTTTGATAGCAAGGCGAAATTTGAGCTGCTGCGAAGGATTGCATATTCTGTATTGGTTAATATGTATTGTTACTTTGTTTTATTTATAATTATAAATAGTTTTATCTCAACGGCTTAGTGTCATTGATACTTATATTACATATATTACGTACATTGATAGTAATATTATAATAGTTATGTTTTCAAAATTATAATTAAATTAAATTATAATACAATAATGCATTTCTGGTAAATATTTATTTATTTATTGTATTTAAATTAACAACTAGATTTTCTGATTAAAATTTTATAGAATCTTGTTAATATTATATATAATATATAACTAATACTGCAACGTATATTATGTATGCATGAACATAATATTTTAATAAGATCTTTTCTTTCTAAGACCTTCATAGAACGCAATCTAAGCGATATTATTTTATTTTGAATGATGGCGCTCAATATACCGTAAGGTACTGTGAAAAGTGATAGTTCGAATCTTATTCCACCTCGCTGCTCCAATGCTGGTTGGTAGATGATACACTTGTGGTATGGTTTCGATGCTAATTTCAGATATAACCAAAGTTAAAACAAATAAAATCTCAGTGGACGCAAAACATTGGCCTGGATTAGAGCTTAGTATCATCCGCTAAGATCCACGTATTCCTTCCTCTTCTACTCAGATTTTACATCAAATAAACGATTATATGCTTTTGAAATTATTCACTAATTCATGATCAAACGTAATATACTCCTATAATTGAAAAATATTCTATATACATATTTTTATTTACCTAAAGACCTAAAAGTAAAAATTAATTCTGTTAATTGTCGTATGTGTTCTTGTATCCCATGCACATAGTTTAAAACTTTTTTTTAATTAAGTTAGGCGGCTAATTGCTGTGGTTTTTAAGCCATTAGACTAATTGATAAATCTAGCGGACGTCGATACGCAACCGCTGAATTCGATCCAGTCAAAAGAAAATATTTTTAAAATGGGAACTTTTGGAGGTTTTTACATTTGGATGATGGATGTGGGAATTCAATTTCACTATCTGAAAAGGTGTTTGTGTGATAAAAATCCTTTATATAACTAAGAAAATGTATTGAATTTTTTTTATTTCATCTGCTCTATTATTTATTATTAAACTATTATAGAAATTGTTATATTTACTGTAAACAAATAAATATTTTCTTAATTTTACATTATAACATTACAACTTAAAAAAATTTAAATAAAAAAAATACAAATTGATTTTAGTTTTAGGCTATTTATGATGCATGGACGCAGATTCTAGAGCTTAGCACGACTTTTATTTGCCAGTTCTTGCCTTCACTGTATGTAGCTCATGCAGATAACTTCAATCTATTAAGACTTTTATTTCAAGGCTTTTAGATAGTCCTTAATAATCAACAAAATCTTAATAGTATATCTCACGAATATTTTTATTTAATTACATAAACCAATACTTTTTATCACGTTGGGTTTGTGTGGCACTTTGTCTTGATCTAGGGATTCTAATTATTTGACTTGTTCGATTACTTCTCTTATTTTTTTGCTTATATATATTTATTGTTGTATAAAAAAACATGGAACTACTCCTTATTGACTTCCAGGCAAGATATATTGTATATATAATAGTATTTAACTAACATAACTTCGTATTTCAAAAGAGTAACTACTGAGTTTTTTTCGGTTCTTCTCGGTATAATTTACATATCGAACCGGTGGTAAAAGCCTACTTGAATTGAAATTTTGATTTTGTAAAAAATTTATTCTGTCTAGTGACTTGTTTATAGGCTGCAAATAACAGGGCCTTAGGTTCAAATATGAGTTGAATTAAAAATATATATATCAATTTATATCGACAAAGAAACCTGCTATACAATTCCAACCAAAACATAGACCGCCCTAAAGACCGCTGTACACATTTATAGTTTTATATTAAAAGATAATCTAAAGTATTACACTGTCATCAGTGCCGACAAAGTAGCAAGATGTTAAATTCCGCGGAGCTCAGTACGTAGCGTCAGTTTACCGATCCCATGGCCACAACAATTTAATTATTACCATTGTGACCGCGTACACTACGCGTAACGTAAATACTTTATACCACCGACCTCGCCATTAAAACTAACGTAATCATTTATTATATAAATATTAACAATGGAGTATTTTTCATAAGATTTTTAGTCATGTACCTAATCGGGGTTATGAGGCCTGTAGCAGTTACCGTTGATCAATCATCAAATCACGATGACTCTTCTTGCAATCAGCAATGATTTAAATATAAATTTATAAAATTAATAAATAGATCGTAAAATGGCGTAACGACCGTGCCGTTTTAAAGCGTCCTTAACATTGTAACTATTACATATAATATTGTAAATGTTTCAGTCAACGGTGCATTCAATTTATTATTAACCTTGGCTTTGTTTATTTTCTTTAACCTCGTATCGCTCGCGCAAAGCTTCGCTCGTACATTTTTAATATACACAGTACACATACATAAAAAAAAGAATATATAAAACATACACACACATACATCAATCTCACAAACACGAAATATACATACGAATACGACAACGAAGACTTCGACTACATTGCCTGTGTTCTTAAATCGAATCTTGACTGATATATTGGATGAATATAATGTTTTATGGTGTCAAGTAACGAAAGAGATTCAAAAATAGAACTAATATTTCTATTATCAAGGAAACAATGGCGCTCTTATTTAATAAAAACGTACTTCTCCAAGCGCATTTGACGTGCGAGTGGATTTGATAAAATCGCGTTCACAGATATTACAATTGTAATTATACTTTAAACCACGGCTCTGGGTTTTTATCACTCGATTCATACAACTATTTATACAAGGTGCCTGCTACATACAGATTCAAACGAAGTAATTGGCATTTGCATACATCCTCGTACCGTGCAAATAAGACGAATATACGTAATAAGGATGTTTTTTTTTTAAATTCAAAGGTTATCAATGCTAATTAATATGGAATTTATACCGGGAAAGGTATTTCGTTTGTCAGTGTCCTAATGCGGGACTTCTAAATCCAATTCCAATGTGCCGTGTGTCGAATGTCGAGTGTTAATGTCGAGTGTCGGCTCTCGTGCGTCCCGACACAGTTTCCACACCTCGCATCAGAGCGTGCTCAATCTAATTGTTGATTCATTACTCTAGATAAATTTTCGTCGAGGGAACTGTTGTATGTTAGAATAGTATAATGCACTTAAACACTTTAAATCCTCTGAAACATTTGCATTCATTGAAATAGTCAATATATTATTGTACTCGCTATATATGTATGTATATATATCCAACTTTATAATAAATTAGTTTGATTTGATTTATCCATTTATTGAAAAAGGCTACGAGCCTTTAACAACACGCTAAAGAACTACAAACGTCAAGTAAACTAGAGGATAATCCCCACATGTGTATGAAACTAATATATAAATTAGGTTTCAATGCGTATAAAACTGTGTTACTATTAACACAAAAAATAAATTAATTTTTACTAAGAAAACTTCTATCTAAATTAATTATTTGAGAATATTTTTAACTTCATTATAATTTATTAATATTATCGTTAATAATCGGTTTTTGCCCTTGAGATAAAAATAAATGTAATATTGTACATATTTATGAGTTAAGCGGTTGACAACAACAATGCTATTATTTAAAATGATGTTCAAGACTAACCGCAACTAGAGAATTAAGAATCGCAAACACAAACGTTTTTGAAATATGATTGATGACAATGAGACAATCTTTTATATTTATCTATAGTGCATAATTATGTAACGCGTTGAGACGTTTACGCTCTAAGCAATAACATACAGACAGAAATAGTGAGTGTCCTAATAGAGCAAGAATAAAAAATCTTTTGCTTAGTCACACATTTTTCGTGTTATAACTTGTCTTATTTTGTGTTTGATAGGTTATCGGATGTGACAAAGTTATTGCGGTAGGCTGTGTCGGTATCGGTATAATAATGTTCTGCTGTTTTTCTTAAAATGTCATATTTATAATGTTATAAAAATTTAACTTCAAGTATTGATAAATAAATCGCATGAATTTATGTTTAATATATTCATTCACCTTATTTTTAAAATCATTATCGTCGTTAAAAAACTTTCTAAGTTTACAAATTATACAAAAATATTACCAAAAATCATAAAATATCATAAAATATCGGGGCTAGATCACCATGAATATTTATAGTAAATAAAATATTTGTTATACTGTTTTATAAGCAGTTGAGCGTTGTCCGTATTATGAGTAATTAGTTCATTAAAAATGCCTTGATTAAAGCCATTCGCGCAAAATGTATATATTCTCATTGTATAAATGTATTGTAGCGCGCACACACGCTCAAGTACAATGTACAATATTGTGTGAACGCTGCACTAGGTCGACCAGATGTGTTCCCTTAGCAAGGATAGTCTCTTCGTGGCAAAGTTTTTCTGAATAAAAAGATGCATTTCAACAAAATGCGGGCGACCTTCATAGTTCTTGTATATCTATTTGCACGCGATTCTGGGACAATTGATTAATTAATACAGTATCTCGCTCAGATAATTCTAAAGTACTTGTTGGACTTGACTTTACTGAACACTTCGGTAGACCGAAGAAGTATTTATGGTCAACGTAAATATGAGCTAAATCATTCGCTGATACGGAATCGCAGAAAGTCTGACTTCGGCGCCAGGCGCTAGCATTAATATGTATTTATACTTATAGTTCTTCTAAGTTTAATTATTTATTCATTATCACTCCTTTTTTGCTGAAATATATTCACTGCTCTATTATGCTTTGATGATTCATTCATAGAGAATAAAGAGTTTTGATTTTTCACCAAAATTTCCATCCAAATTAATTAAAATAAATATATCATTGAATTAAGTATTGTACCAGTTATATTACGAAATCATTAAAACAAAAAAACGACGTCGACTCGCGCTCAGCCTTCGCTGATCTATTCGAATACCCTCTGATTGTTTAAACAGAAGTCTGTGACGACACTACACAAAGAATGACCCTCTGCGACACGCATTTATCGCAAATGTTCCATATACGTTTTACAAAAAACATCAAGACGAACAATCACACGTCGAAAACCAATTACAGCTGTATTGTAACAACAAAGTGATATCATTACACCAATAGATCTTAATAAATTAGTTGAGTCAGCGCGCGCGCACCTAAGGAATTGGGCCGAGGATAGTCGAAGGTGGCCGAAGATTAACGAGTGTTCCCGAAGGCGGCCACGGAGGGGAGGTCGGCAGTCCGTGACGCCTCTCGTCAGCGGAGTGTGACGTCTCCTGCCCATGATGCCTCATGACTCCATGAAATAGATCCCATAATTCTTCACAATCAATCATCGCTACGGCAAAAAGACACGGTCCACGGACATGTGTTTTCTTTCGATTCTGCGTTCGTAGCTATAAGTCGGATTACGTGCAAATTAACTCATTGATTGAACTTAATTAGTTTCTAATTGGCTTAACGTTTTACAAATTTAAACACGCAACGACAAATATATTACGATTGTTAATTTTAAGAGTAATCGATGAGACGATTCTCCATTATACCCATAATTTAACCAGTATAAGAATTAGGTACATTTAAACAACAATGGCTTGATATTTAATCGTCAAATGTCCATGAATCCACGCTAACTTATAATTGGATACACAGTTTACGAGTTAGTCTTTGGAAGTGATTGTTAATGAAATTGAATCGAAGTTAATTCAGCTTCGCGTGTTGACGAACGAGGCTAATTAAGGTAGGAACGAAAAGTAAGCCCGTGATCACTCTCGGCGCTACCGTCACCGTCACCACTTCATAACCAGCATCCACGCAAGGCGAATATACAATTGCGCAGTATTATATCAAACCAGCAAGAATATTTTAAAAAATATATGTCTTAAACCTCATGTCTTATTGAGCTAAGCAGTGATAACACTTGGAACTGATCGCTGAACGAAATAAAGGGCGCAGTACTTGCTTAAAATCAAAATTTGCTTCGTACGCGACCAGATTACGAAACTTTGAGTTAAAAGGTCTAACCAAAGTCTTAGTTTACGCTTTGCGTTGAGAATTAGTCATTTATATACATATATATTTTTAATTTATTAGATTTATTACATTATATTTGATCTTAAGAATATTTTGCTACATTTTATGTTAAGTAATTCAGAGCATTTTTAAGAATTACATAATTTATATATAGATTAATATTTTACAAATTAACTACTATTTTATAATTTTGAAGATGTTTTGCTTTTATAATTTCGAATTACAAGATTAAATGCGAGACTGTATTCTGTGTTATAGAAATCAAAAACAATATTTGATACAACGAGTGAACGTTTAATTTTGAATCTTAAAATAGCCAAGATGGACGAAAACATTAAAAAATTTAAAACAGGAAAATGTTGTAATTACAGCTAACTAAAGATTTATTTATAAACATCCTTTAATATTGTAACTGCTATCAGAACTGTGGATGACACAACGCGTTTGCGGTTAATTTATGTATGCAACTTTTAGACATTATCTAATTTCATGAACTATTAGTCGATATAGGAAATTGTTTTAAATACAATAAAATATCATTTAAATATAGGTTTATATTTATTACACAAAAGTAGCCGAGGTCAGGTCATCGATGGTCATAGCAGACATTGAAATTTTAATAAAGACAACAATATAATAATAAGGAAAATATTACAATGGACAAGTTGAATTTCAATATTGTATTTTGTATAACGACAATGTGCACAGTTAGTGCAGACATATGCGTCTCCTAGAGTGTTGGCCATTTTTTTGCGACCTCCCGGCGAGTCTTCACGTATAAATGTTATAATGATCTAGTGGTTTAAGCGCTTAGAATCTTCTAACTTCCAAGGTTCACGACATTAAACACGTAAAAAACGGATATATTTTTAATTACTCTAACAAAATGTACATTATAAAAAGGGGTTCAAATATTATTTAGTAACGATATGTATTGTTAAGTATCTACAGTAGGTAACATACGATTTTATTTGCTGTTAACGTTTTTTGTAAAAACATTATATTAAAATAGTCAGACACAATAGTATAAAGTTCGTGTCCCTTTACAGTTTTGATAATAAGATATTTTTAACGGTATTTTATAGAATTAGACCCATCTCGGAATTGAACTTGAACTTGTGAAGGAAAACATCGTATATAAAATTGTACCTTACACCAGCAAGGTGGATAAGTTCTTTCTTCTTAAAAGGAAAGGATTTTGTTGAGTAGGAAGAATACACTGTTAACGGACTAAAATAAAGTAACCTTTCATTATTGAGGAGGACTGAGGAAGGACTAGTGGATGTTAAGTAAATACATTCTATTAATCGCTATAAGTAGTCAATACGTTTAGAATTAGGTGAAAAACGATTCACAAATACATTTGTAACGTATTCGGCACTCGCACTCGGTCGTATTGTGTTTTGTCACGCTTGCCTGCCTCCCTACGAGATGGCCTCTGGGTTCAACTATTTTTAAATACACATACGTTAATTCGCACACATATTACATACGAATTGATAATGGTATTTCGTTAGTCGCGTTATTTATGTACAGGTTAGGCTTTACATCTGGCTGTGCTTCTTATATCATTCTCATAGATAACAAACATTGCCAATTGTATAATTAATATTGTAAACTATGAGAAACTTTTATATTATTCAAGAAATGTGTTAATTAATTAACTCGAAGTATGTTTAATGTGTAATTGTGACCGAGAATACGCAATCACGATACAAACTCAGGCATCAATTTAGATATTATATACAAAAATGTGTCCAATAAAAATAGGTTGCTTAATGTAATATCGATAATAATATATAATAAATTAATTGAATTATTAATACAAGAAGTTTAAATCAATATGTTGTTTGAAATCGATGATGTTGGTCCGAAATTAAATCTGCCACCTTCGTTTGATATCCACGAACTCTATCTACTGCGCGGTCTATGCTCTATATGTGATAGAGATAATAAAAAAAAACATTACCTGAGCGAGCTCCGTGCTGTAATAATATAATATTATTAACCAACTGGTCTATTAATATCGCTGTGTGATTTAGTATCAGATGTCGAACGTCTCTATCATTTTTTTCAACCGTTAATATATTGGAAGATATACTTACATGAAATTCAATGAGCCGTTTGTTATAAATATTAATTTTAACTTTGGAAATAAATTTAACTGTACAACAGTTCAAATTAACTAAAAGCATTCATACATGCATATTAATAAATAATACTTTGTATATTCTTGTAAAGTATTTCTGAAGTTAATGGAACAAATTTTGATGAAAGTGAACAATAATTAATCTTAATATTATGAGTGCAAATGTCTTTACGGATGGATTTTTGAAACTCAATCTCGCCACAACGGCTGAACGGATCAGAATGAAATTTGGCACCGGCAGAGCTATTACGGTCACAGTATAACATCTGTTGCTATCAAATATTTTTTGGGGAATTATATCAAATCAAATTAAAAAAATGTAAAAAACTCAACGGACATAAGCAGTAGCATAAAACTCCATAATACTGATTTATCGACTGCACTATTTCTTAATCCGCAACATATATTTGATAGCAACAATTGCTATGCTATAACCGCAATAGCAGGTAACGCCGCGGTCGGAAACTAGTTTACCTTATAAACTACATTACAATTATAATACTATACTTTTCCCCGTACAGTTTCCATTTAGAATTATTTGCCACAAATTATAACAAGTGACTTACAAACATATTACATTAACGTTCATTACTATATATTATATTATATTTATTCATATATAAAAATAAATAATTTATGTACGTAATTCTAATCCATTAGATACTGAATTTTGTGTTATATCTTATCCTTAACCAAAGGTGTACTGAAAGAAATTGCTGTCTTAGTAATAACACCTACTCTTGTTTTCCGTATTCCTCATTCTTTTTTGCTATTTTTAACATAAATATAATTCAAAACAAAACATAGGGCATAATTCATAAGCCGTATTCACAATAGTGAGCTGATGAAATAGACGTGTAATAAAAAAACATTCCTACAATAAAACCTCCGCGCAATTGTGGTTGTTAATTTTAATTCGACGCTTCGTAAACATCGCTTTGCGTTACACGAGCCAACACGATAGACACAAATCACTACGTGACGATGCGAATGACAATATTTTACTTGGATAAAGAAACATTCTGAAAGATCGTCACGGTGGCGAGTGGCAGTAATTTCATTTATAATCATTGATTACACGTTTTCAAATTTAAACGGCTTGTTGAACCGCTAATGTGTCGTCGACTTGATTATATGCAGTTATTGGTGTTTAAGGACAACGTTTTCTTTTCTAGCCCCTCATGGAAATGACCATATTAATTACGTTACGTAATTCTCAAGACTTTGAGGATTTTATAATATCACGTTTGAGTTAAATTGTATTCTTCCAATTCCTAAGTTTTTTAATTACAATTACAATATTTCAATGATACGATTACCAGTGCACTAGTGATAAAGACTCACGCTGAACACCGTCGTTCCGATCTTAATTACAATTAAAGACACTGCGTCACAATGAAATTTAATAAACATCACTCAGACCTGGAGGCCGTCTGCTGGCCGTCACGAGCGCGGAGTCCAATTGTCAGTGAGTCAAGCACTGATCAGCATTTGTTGGCCCTCGGTCAAGTCCCTTGTCAATGCTTATTGTGATCATCGTTATTGGTAGGTAAACATGTGTTCATTGAAGATCATTTAGCGCGATCCTTGCAGCTGCCTCTGCGTCACAGGTTTTAGTAGATTGTTTCCGGTTTTCATAAAGAACATTTATCATTTGATTCTTGTAAAATCATGTTATACATAACAATTAAATGGATTGAATTTGTAGTAGCAGTTGCCTCTAAAGGTACCGCTGTTGGATTTTATTCAAGAGAAAGTATTTTAGGAAATTTCATATTTAGTGATGGGAAATTGGGTTGATTTATTCTTTCAGTCAAGACGAACAGGTAGTAGATATATGTATATATTTATTAATTATTAATAAACATAATAATAGATTTCAGAGTGTGCATAAAAAAAAACATTCCATTCGTATTCACTAACAAATGTTTGGTCTTAAAACAATATATTCAGCCTAAAACAATTGTCCAAACTTTGACTTTTTTTCAAAAATAAATTCCTCCTTACTGTTAACAGTTAGATAAAACAAACAAAATAAACTTTTGTGATTACTTAGCACGAACACCATTTGTTTTATGTAAAAGCAAAGATAATTAATAACTATTAAGCGTTGTTTCCAAGTATGACAGGAAGACATATATAAAAAGATACAATCACATATATTTACGATCTTCGTCGAGAAATGACTTTGAGTTTATATATGTTATTAGGCTTCAGCAAATAACATCGTTGCTATTGAGCAAATAAAAAAAAAAACTGAATCTTTACTTCTCAAGTGACCAATTTATTATTACGTAACAAATTATTTTTCAAATTACATAATAAGGATACTTCGTGGCAATAGATACAATAGTTAACACATTTCATGGTAAAAAAAGTAATGACAAAAACGGATCGACAAAAAGTTTAAAAATAGAACGTTAAGTACACGTAGACATATAGTTTCATTACTTTAGCCTCGACAAAAATGTTCATAGTACAAAAAGTAAATTGCAAAGCAATGATTCTTTGAGGAGAAACATGATGGCAGCGTTTCTTATTTAACCTCATGCAAATGGGTATTCCGCAGTACTATCTAACAGATTGACTACGTAAAACTATACATACAAAACTTAACATCTAGTTTATATGGAAATCTTCGATTAACAGAGATATTCAATATTAAAAGATCTTATGTATCTCTTTGTCTCAATGATTAAATATTACAAATAATACATAATTTCCTTGTAACGAGACCTCTCTTAATCAATCAAAGACCAATATATTATTTAATTAAACTACATTAAACTAATAATATATAAACTTCGTGACCTATTCACTGGGGGGGCTACATCAAAATTCCTTATTTATATATATTAAGAACATTGACAGCGGTTTGGTCGGCCAGCAGCTGCATAGGGTCAATTGGTGCTGACCCTAACATTAAAAGCCGACTAATTCGAAACACTGTAACGTCCTTCTCAACTCTCAAGTAAGCCAGCCTTTCGAAACCGGTCGCGATATCCGAGCTTCGTCTTGGCACTTCTCGCTGGCATTTTCTAGGCATAGCCGACCGATTAAAAGAGTTCTCATGGTGTTTTACGAAATGAAGAATGTTCGTGACATTATAACTGATCGTGTTGCAGCTTTAGGGTACGCCCAGAAACACAGATGTGCTATTAAGTGGAAGAGCTCGCAACACATGCGGGTGGCCACGTGTGTCACTTTTTCTCTCCTCAAGCGTTCTCGCTCCCCTGAGAAAAAGATTTTTTCCTAACGTAATTGATGTAAAGTAATGTAAAGATGTAGAAAGTTTTTTATTCATATCTTATGGTCCGGAAACGTTACTTAAAAAGCAAAACTATTTAATTAAAACTTTTAAAAAACTTAAATATTTCAGCATTTTTTCTCACAAGACTCAACATCAAGAATAAAAATATCGTTACATTTTATTTTATAATTATGAACCTAGCGAAAAATAATATAAATAAAATTACTCGCAGAAACGAGTTACTAAAATATGGTAATGCGTGTGTTTGTCTATTTTGTAGTATCGGGAACAGGTTGTGACGGAATGTGTAACGGTTTAGTTCGATGCCCGTTCGAGGCTCACTCGATAACATCTGTATTGAGCCTCGCATACAAGCACATAACATCGTTTTTTAAGCAGTTTACGCAACTTCAATCGTTAAATTTAGCTGGTTACTAATATATAAGACTAGTTGTGACCGGCGGCGTACGTCGCGTATCCATATTAGTTGTAATATTTGTTTAGGATGTTGCGCTCTGTACGGTTGATGCGTAAAGTTACATAACTTTTTGAATACGTAGGTATTTTAATTTCCTAAGATTTTCGTCTTTAACATAAAAACTCTCTACCTATATACCCTAACATAATTTCAGTATAAAGTACTACGGCAATTGTATCGAAGCAATATAATTGTGTTTCTCTCAACACCACGAGTATTCATGTAAGCACTACGTCACGTAGTGAAACCGGTTCTTCGTTGACATTTTACTGATCTATCCCGACTGTATTTTGTATCATAATCGGCGCAGATGACAATCAGTGGTTCATACCATTTAGAAGTATTATAAAGACCTTCAATTTATTTTATATGTTATGATAAAACCATTATATATACATTTTTACATTATAAATGTATATAATATGAATAGAAAAAAGAATGCAACTGGTCATAGTATATTAGTTGACAAATGTACAAATTAGATGTTTACGTGATCGCCGGAGAGAGCCACAGCTAATTAGCGTCCTATGTCCAAAACACGTTCATGAGTCAAGTAGCAACGAGCCATGTTCTGATGGATGTCAACCGTACCTTACTATGTACGACTAACGTCATATATTTTATTAAACTTCAAATGTATTCAAACAGATTTTATGATAAACGCCCTCGTTGTTAAATATATTATGTTATGTAATGTTAAATAATAATTACGTTGTCTTTAACAAACGATTGTAATTAATTCCCTCCATATCGTACAAACTAATAAAGTTTATTTACATTAATATCATTGTTTATTTATAAAGTGCGGCCAACTCGTGTTCGATACAAAATTTGATTAAGAAAAAATATACCAGAGCGATTGTTTTCCCGCGTAAACGCGCACATGTGCGACACGCTTGCGCCCGCGCCCGGTTCCCATTGCGCTTGCGTGGGAACCGACGCGCCATCTTGCGCCGCCGGCCATTTTCAGAAGAGCGTTTTGTTTTTGTCCAGTAAAAGTATATTAATATTGACAGCGCGCCTTTTATTACAGTGTCCCTGCCAGCATTTCTATAAATGTATATTGGAATGTTTTAGCAAAACATAGAGCTGTCGGTCGCACAGCGCTTGCAGCTTTGACGGTTTAATGTGAGTCGAATTTGAGTTCTTAGCATATTTACGTGCCCTTTCTTGTTTCTGACACCAATTCGATACTAAAATATTAACAAGCTCCTTAAAAACACATTTACATTAAATAAACACTTGATTAATTATTTACAGTATATTATGTTATGTTAAATCTTGGTTATCTTATTGTCAATCTCGAATAAACCTATTTACATGAGTTTCCCATGAGCCCGTGAGGAGTTCTGGTCTGACCGATTTAGTAATATGTCTATTAACTTACAAATAAGATGAGTTAGCAGCTGCGCTAACAAATATACATATCTGGTTAAGCGAGGCTTTAATTATGTGAACGAAAATTCCATATCTCAACGCGACGTTGCTTAATAGATTTGGATGGATTGATAAAAGATTGGAAAAGACAAAAATGTAGTTTATACTAGCTTTTGACAACGGCTTCAGTCGTAGATCGTCCGCAATACTATGAGAAACATATTCGTGTTATAAATTTCCCTAGCCTTACTAAGTTTTATGTTTCCATTATAAGGTTGATGTTTTGACGAAAACACAGCGAGGAAATAAGGGATATGTTCTTGGTTATCCGAGTAACTGAGGCGGGAAGATATGAACAATAGTCGAAATCTTATTTCTCATATAGTTTCCCGTAGACAATAATATTAATTTCGTGTTTTCGGTTAGTAGATAATCACGGATGTCCGTCTCGGGCAATGGTGTGCTGCTTCCGAGCGGACTGTCGCTTTCATAAACACGTTCGCTTTATGAATTCTCTGCAACAGTGCACTTTCATTCATGTGTCCAGGACAGTCGTCTTGAATAGAGCAAATGCACTATAATCTTGCTCGACTGCGCCCGCGCACGCAACCGCTCACACTCTGTAGGGTTGACCCGCCATACTAATTATAATCTCGATCGATTCGAACAAGTCAATTGATATGTGATAGAAATTTACAGGTATTTAATTATTGATATTGTAGAGACACTTTATATTGAAATTTATATCCAAGGGTTATTCGAAAAAATGTTGTCCGTAGTATAACATATTATTGGTAAGTTTTTAATGTAGTTATGGTCAATAACAAACGTTGGACAACCCTAGAGAAATTATATTCCAGTGTAGGATGCAATATTTATACACATACATATTTATAGTTATGGGTGTATGTGTATTGATATAATGATAATTCTAAATTTAAAATGAGCAAGTTACAGTCACAACGTATATTTTTCGAGTATATTAGCTATAGTTAAAAACTATTTTGCAAATGTGTGCGTATGTATAATTCTGCCACATGTGTATTCCGCCAACCCGCATTGGAGCAGCGTGGTGGAATATGCTCCAAACCTTCTCCTCAAAGGAGAGGAGGCCTTTATCCCAGCAGTGGGACATTTACGGGCTGCTAATGTGCGTATGTGCAATTACACATATTTTTTATCATTTTTCTTATTAATGTGAGTGTTTTTATCTCAGTGCGTTATTTTCATTTTATTATTGAAAAACACGATAAATTCGCTAATTTTAATAAAATATTCTAATTCGTCATTGAATAAATAACAATTATTATTGCCGTAAAAATAAAAGTTCTATTAGTTGTAATTCATCGAAATATTTTTTTGTGAGAAGTGTATACTTTTATAGGCTATAAAGTGATTTTACGTGTAGTTATAATTAACATATATTTTATAATTTATAATGGATAGTCAATCGTTTCCTCGACAGCCGGTCCCAGCATCCGCGTCTCGGCAGGAACTTTCGATAGTACCTCGTTTCTGCGACGCACCGGACACCGGCCGGACTAGCTTGTTATCATATAGCTGAACTTGATCAGCATATAATAAAAAACTTTTCTACAACAATATAAATTTGTACGTTTAGACTTGAATTAAAAAATAGTCATTAAGTATCATAATAAGATGTTTTGTCCCACTTACTCTGAGTATAAATATTAACAATAATAACAACAATGTAGATTTAAATGGTATATTATTGTAAAATTAATATAGAGTAATGACATAGAAACTTATATACTTTTTTTAACATATTAATACGTGTTTGTTTAAAAACGACCACTGTTCAAATTCCTACAACTTAACTTCAATGTAAAAAGAACTTAAACGCCAGTGAAAACTTAAAACTACAAAATCTTAATAAGAAATTAAATCTCATACATCAATCCGAGACACGTTAAGTATGTATGTGTCATAATTAATTTGGTCTTAAAAATGAGCAAATAAACACACGACGACATAATACTCGCATACATACAGACATGTTAATGTTAAATGTATGCGTTCAGTGTCCAAGGCGTATTACATTATAACTGTAGGCGGAGTCAATGTTCGGCCAATCTAATTATAATTATCGTTAAAACTCGTAAAATTTTATCCTTCGAAATTATTTTAAAATGCATTGACAAGTCATAATCGAAGCTGCCGAACCATACAATTTAAATACGTTATAAATTCACTTTAGCGATACCCGAAAGTATTGAAATATTTTTATTACATTGCTGTTAATGATCTGTGTTTTGCATATACTGATCTTTTAATAGCTTTATGTAACCTAAAGTATCAGTTGGGTATATTTGTTCGTTTAGTCGCATTCATTATGCAGTTTCTCGGAAGGCTCGCGTAAGCTCAGCATTTGTAATGAACGATACATTCAATTCTATATTATCTGCATATTGAATAATTCTAGGCCTACATTACACTAGAAAATGCAAATGTAAGTATGCGGAGAGCGGCCGGAGCCCGGCTGTCTCAACAGAACGACCGGTTAATAGAAAATAACAATTTAAGTCGAAACAGCGTCCAGTTGGAGATTTCGCGCTAAATTTGCTGACATTTCTAAACCTCTTCAGAGGCGGTAATTATATATATATATACGCAGTGGTCGCTTTACGTCGGTGGAATAAGAGCAATGGTTACGTATGTAAATAATAAGTGGTCTAGGTACCCGAGATGGTATTCAGTCGGACAGGACAGCGGCCGGTCGCGTGGAATGCAACACACGCGCGCTATAGCATGTAGCGAGCGTTTAAGGAATACGATATCGTAGGGTTAAAGTCCCTATATGGTTTGCATTTAGATCGTTTGCTTATTTTAGCTTCAACGCTTGGACATTATCGATGTTCAAGTGAAATCATTTAAAAAAACTCGTTTTTAATGTTATCTGAATACATATAATAAAACGTAGCAAACGTTATTACTTCCACAAGGATAATCTGGATATATAAAAGCGAAATACCACTCGCTGATTAATCACGAAATCTCAGAAACAAAATACACCTACAAACTTGATTGGATTTTACGAAACTCTACCACTGTAGTTGGAAGTTTGTGTTGTATAAATTTCTCGCGGGTGAACCCGCAGGTTCGGCTAGTTTATAACAAATATATTTTCTTCGTCTTTCATCAACTTATCACTCGTCAATCTCCGCCTCATTCTCGTATACGTGGAAACTTAAAATGAATCCATCTACAACGGTGAATTTCATCGACAAACTAAACTAAATGAACTCCAGAAAATAAAATTTCTTCGCGACATTCGTGGAACGCGCGAATAAATTGAAAAGTAGTATTTATAGAATAAATTTATGAAAATCACTCGCTCTGGGTTAGATACAGAAGATAAACAATGAATGATGTGACGTGAATATAGACTGAAGGAATCGGATTGAATAAAAGGGAATGGAATTAAATTCAATAGAGAAACATGAACTCGATACCACATATAAAACCCTTATAAAATACATGCATAAAAAAAAAACAGCAGTCTGACGTCTTCACATATAATTAATTATCGTGTTCACAACATAATAATTTATTTAGTCATACGGCGATAAGGTATACTTTATCGCGGGTCAACTTATAAACAAAGGACATATGTATATAAAAAAAATTCAAACAAATAATTGTTAATGGGGCAGAGACAACGAAATATTTTATGTTACCAAATCACATACGCATAAAAAATCGAACAATTTCTTGTTACGTGTGTATGTAATGTTAGAATAATCACAGACGCAATGTAAGAAATACGTTTATAATGACATCACGATGCGTTACAGCTTACAGTTAAAGTTAACAAGACTCATACATATGGATTTCAATTCCGAATACCAGATCACTTAGTGCTACACTTTAAGCCCCTATAGCTCAACGGTGTACGAGCCTAGAAGTGTAATAATCGCAGTGGGCTATAATCGTCTCCAAGCTTATCTTATTTATCTGTATTATTGAGGGCCGCAATGGGAATATTAGTAATTCCATAAACACAGATCATATTCTTTGATAGAGCACTTTATATTTGAACGTTTACTTATAATGTTTCTATATAGACAATCGTCCAATAGCGATATGTAAATAAAATCTTTTAAGATTAATGTAAACGCAACATGTCGCCTTAAGGTGAAGTCACATATAAATAACCAAGACGTACATTAACCACGTAGTTAGTATTGTTAAGAGTCATAGTGTACGAGCAAATATATTTATTCGTGTAAAGCATTTGCATCTTTAAGCAATTGCAAAACGAATCAAAATGCCAGGTCAGCGCTCGTCTTACCTATCGCCAGCTAGATTACACAATCGAAGAATTGCTTAAAATTAACTTTAACGATATCGACGCAATATTTTAGCTTGGTACGGTAATAATTCAGGTTAATGGCCCTTACTACTGTTCACTAGGTCTGTAAAATATTGCAAATCAAATGATTGAGATATCTCTGTGTTCCAGTCGTTTGACCATCACCTTACAGATACGAACGAAGAGCGCGATCGACGCGTCATGCTTTTTTTACTTAAATACGTTACGAAAATTTCATTTGTACATTTTTTTTCTATTTGAAGTTTTTACGTTTTATTCCGTCGAGCTCTCGAAAAAACTACCAGTAAGAAGTAAAACTATTTTCATCGCCAAATTAATTATTAATTAAAATAACAGATTTGCTGAATTCCCCTTTTATTGGTTTCGTATAGTTTGTGTCTCGAAATGGCGAGTTAAAAAATATTAACGCCTCAAACTATACATATTTATAGCTAATTAATATTCATAAATGAATATAATTTCGCAAAACGAAGCATAATAACGTATGCTAATAACGAAAACATAATGAAACGTCTACAGCGTTTTACAAAAAATAAATTAAAAATACAACTGCCGAACATCATTTTAAACATCGATCAACAAATTCCATTTAACCGAGTCGGAATACCGAGCTAAAAATAATAATACTTAACTTACTCAAAGTTAACATATAATTTATGAATCATAATATATTTAGTTATTAATAATTATTATTATTATATACGCGAAAGTTACTCTGCTTATCTGTTTGCCTGTTGCTCTTCCAAGGCCAATATAATTATATTATATTTGTTATTTTAATATATCGTACATCTGAAGCCGCGGTCCACAACTAGTTTACACAAAACACACATATTGAAATTCTTTTCAATTCTAGGTGGTTTTATTTATTTATGAATTGCTTAAACTCAATCGTAGAGTGTCAGCGTTTTCGATACGTGAGTGAGTGAGTGAGGTGAGTGATCAGCACTAAATCGAATTACCAAATTACGCTACAAATGTAACAATTAGGCAACAATAGACCTGGTTGCATCTACCGGTTCGGTGAGTTATTAAATATAAGAGAAACGGAATCGCGTATCCGTTCGAACGTCGCTTTCGTCATCTCGACTCCAGCTCGAAGCACCGAGAGAAAAAGCCAACGTTTATGCAAATTCTGACGACTGTTCTTCCAATACCGTCCCGTTAAAGATCAGCGATCGCTCGTTGAAATGCCATGTGACTACTCTTTTTAATGGACTTGTATAAACTATGCATGCTCCGGTTTTTTGTTTAGACAATAGTGACACATATTAGAAATGCAGACTATTTTGTAATAACATAAAGCGTCGTTCAAGACTACTCTGAACGTTCTAAGAGACGAGATAGTGACATTTGATATATTGTTATTTAAATACAATCTTTTATTGTTCTATATTTTTATTAATTTAAGACCATGCAATTTTATTTAAACTGAAAGAAAATCTTGCACGAACTTTTTATTTAAATATAGAACTTGATAATCTTCCGGCAAAAACGTAAATAATCAATACAAGAATATTAAATAAGTGATATTGTTTGGCTTTATTAGCTGCTCTCGAAACAAACTAAAAATAAATGAAAGTTAAGAATGATCTATAAACCGTAAAATGTTATGCGAAGCAGAAAAAACCGTCGTGTCCAATTATTTCGATATTTTTCCATGGACACTTTGAAAGGCTCTATTCAAATACCGTATTCGTGCCATTCATAACACTTTTGAAACTATTTTAATCCTTCATAATAGAGATGAAACATGCTTGTAAAATAAATATTCATGAACGCATTAAAGAGACAATTATACAGTTCATAAACCTCTTAAACTCATATAGTAAAAGTAATGACAAAGCGTAGTGATGTAGCCGTTACGCCGTCTCACTTCCCAGGCTCTCGTTCTTTTTGTAGACGACAAGGTTCCGTGGGGATAATAGTGAATCCCACGTGCGCTCCCGTTCGGAAGTCCCGTATATTAAATGGAACGTCTGAACATATGCCGAGCCGAGATGGCCCGGTGATTAGATCACGAGAATATAAGATGAAGTTTAAAGAAATATGAATATGTTGGATATAATTTTTAAGAGGCTAAAATAAGACTTCAGCTTGGTAGAATAACATTTACAGATTTACTTGTAAAAAGCTTGTATTTAAAGGGCTATATTGAGTGTTTCGTCCCCGTATTGTATAAAAAATAACCAGAGAACATTTATTTTACGAAACTCATATTTGTAATCATCTCTCTCAGCCAAAGGACGTACACTGCTGGACATAGGCCTCCCCCAAAGAGTGCTAAGTTTCTTGCCGGTCCTTCTCAGTAGAATCTACATTCCGAACCCGTGGTAGATGTACGTTTAATACAATTCTATAAAATGATGAGTCAGTGCTTGTAAAACTGCCTACTTGAATATTGTGTATTGTAATTGTTCATTCGATTTTTAAATTGCTTATTCCGAAGTTCTGAATTTGAATTTTATGCAAAAATCATGAAAAGCTTATAACGATTATTTCTCAGCACATAGAAATTTACGTTTAATGGTACAATAAGTGATCAGAAATCAACACAATAAATAAAGTGTTATTAAATTTGAATTGATGCGTAGCAAATATATTCAGAACAGAAATGTTATAATGTTATATATAATATCGAATTCCGAAAGCGAAAATGTACCTTCTAAAGTCGGCTTTGAAAGTTAATTTTGTATAATTCACAAGTTTGACATGACACTTTAGAGTTAAAATATTATCGGCGTGCTTTAATATGAGTGAGTAGCGATTATATTTATTAGATATCTTAGTATGTGTAGACTAGGACTAAATACAGCAAAAATACTTAAATTAGATTATTTAAGTTTATTTTATTAAAACATCGATTATTTAAAATTGAGGTTATTAACGCGCGCCTTCGTAGGTGAATAGATCAATGCCGCTGGTTCGTAATACCCGTGTTAGTAGGCACCTTACTCTCGTGGTATAAAAGAAAGGGCTGATGGATCCCGCATATTAATTTAGTGAAGCAACAAAAGCGAAATTTGAAATAATAAAATATTTTTAGGAATAGCATGGTGTCGTGAATTCGACAGATCGGCGCTATTGTGCAATTTTATCTCAGTGAAAGCAACGATTCGTTCACTCTGACCTCCGTGACTACTTGAGGTGATCAACTGAACGCTGTCAACGCGACACCTCAGAATATTCTAATAGACAAAACCGTTTTAATTGCAGATCACATTGTTTCTCGCGTTATCATTTACCCATGAATGACTTTTTAGGAATGTAACTTTCCATGTTAAAGCTTCTTACGGAAATAATCATATCAAAAACGTGCGCACCATGAAAAAAGTTTGTTACGTAACTCACTTTTATTAATACGCATGTATGAAAATATATTTTTATTTTTGTACTGCCTTCATAATTAACACTTGATAATCTAACAGTTTAGTAACATATAGAAAACTCAAACTCAAACTCAAATTCCTTTATTCAATATAGAAGCATTACACTTTCTTATTGATGGTCAAATTAAACACTACCACCGCTTCGGAAAAAGGAACACCCTGACCTGAGAAGAACCGGCGAAAGAAACTCAGAAAAAACTACTATTAAATGAAAATAACGAGATTTCCTCGAGTAAGAACTTCAAGCGTTATAGGGTTGGTGAAAGCATTGAACGCACTCGAGCCGATAAACACAAGAACAGGAAACCGCTTTAATTACGCTAAAGTCGTATATAACAGGATTTAGCCTTCAAACTACTAACTGATCTGTCATAGTGACTTGTCTCCTCTCGATTCGAAATGCCAAAGGATCAGTACTTCTGTTTAACCAACCAGTATTTCTGACCTTTATTAATATTGTAAAGTTAAATAAAAATATTGGAATTTAGAGTTCATATTGTAAGAAAATTTACACAGTTTTATCAAAATAATTCAAAAACTTAACTCTCGCTACGAAGGGTTTGTTAAAATAATTAATAATGAAACATCTGCTCCATATGTGCCAACCCTGTCTTTGAAGCCATCTCGTCAGATGGACAAGGGACTGTCACAATTACTTTAGCAGACCATCATCGAAATTAAACACGCACAATCCGAAGACCAGACCTAACAATCATTATTAAACTCTTATACAATGATGTATCCCTCGTCCGTATACCAACAGAGATTTGGCAAATAACATTGTATAAATATAGGGATTAAAACGACTTTATTTATAACAAATATATGCATAAGTTAAAATAGATGGATGTTTGTTACTGAATCACGCAAGAACCGACAAACCGGGCGATGCCGTATATATGTATATCAAAGTATTTCCTTGTCTAAATTTAGACGTCCTACATGGTCATTCATTTTGTATAATTTAATTTTAACTGATAAGGCAAAACATCGAACGAGTGTGTCAACTGGATAACGGGTACTACATAAACGTATCCATCCATATACTGAGATACTATACAATCAGATGGCTCGCTAACAGAAATAAAAATACCTAACCGAACTAGTAGAACCTAGTAGTTAAATTTTATATTAAATAATATATAATAAATACACTAATATTTAATTTAGTCAGTCAAACTACTTCAACTTCGACCGGGATAGAACTTTCTGCCTACAACAAACGCATGTAACCTATCTAATACAATGCAATATAGTCACCCGTAGATAGTACGTAGTAGCAAGTAATTATGTGTTTACTTTTTGAGGAAAGGAGCCCGACAAACGAATAGACTGAATAGTTTTATTTTCATCTTTTGATCTGATTTTATATAATCTGAATGGATGGAATCAACATCAAGTCGAAATTCATCGAGTCCTATCGATGACTTCAATTCAATAACGTGATTACATTTAAAATATAGTTTTATTGTAATGGAGTATTCAGTCTTTCAAAAACGATTTCATAACTATATTAAAACTTGTATAGATTACAAAAATAGACAAAAACAATAAAATAAAACAGCGGCACGTCACGAGGCCGACCACTCGGACCTGTGGAGACATAACCATGCTACACATTCGTCTCCGGTAAAGGTCCCTGTACCGTACGAGACGGCCCTAGTTTTTACACGCACTAACGGAATCCGCGCGCCTTTCGTCCGCTTGTAATTGCGATATATTGAGGCGACTAATACGCTGTTATCGCAAAAAGCGGTTTATTTATATTAAATGTCGATCTGTCCATTCGACTAACGGTTGTAACTGTGCTTGAAATGTTCACACACGTATCGAATGAGAATTATTTTATTGCATACTCTGTAGCAGTCAATAAAACTGTCGCTTGTGATAAGTATTAAATATTTATTTTGTTTACAAATAAATATGAAAACAAATAATGTATTAAATACCATTTCAATGTTATTAACAGTGAGTACCGTCAGTCACTAATATAATATGTACATATTGGGATATGTATATTTGTAAACCAAGCATCTATCCGAAGCGATCGAGAAAGGTCGTGAATAGAATTGCTTAATACGTAACCGATGTACTCTCTTCTCATGACACGGACGCCGCACGCGTGTGTGTGTTTTCAGAGGACGCTTATTATTCCGCGCTATCGGCACTCCAGTGCGAATTTACATTACATTACATTTTTTGATGTTGTCTACATTCTATTTAAAGGCTTTTGTATTATAAGTACACGTCAAGGTGTCGTAAATATACTATTATCATAAATCTAAGAAGTATTGCTATGCTTTCTGTTCCTGTGAATACAATGCGAGGCATCGAAGATATCTCGATTAAATATTGAGTGAATTTAAACTATGTAACCGAATGATGTATGTAATTCAATAAAAAATATGATAAATTTGCTAATACCATTTGCGCTTACGTCATCAAAACTGCTTAAACTTCAAGATACTTGGCTTAACGAGTGTACGTTATCATTCTCAAGTCAATAAATGAAAAACACAATTTCCCAATAGGTTTATTGCTGAAATATTTGCAGGTAAGCATATTATACCCTTATTAATATGTAGAATATTATTCTTCTGTACGTGTTTATATCCCTGAATTTATATTTTGACGTTGACGTTCTTTGGTGACGCTGTGACGAAAAATAATAATTAATTTACCCATTTTAAGTCGGGACTTGTAAATTGTATAATATAATGTGTTTGATCGGTCGGATCATCATATATTTATTTATTTGTGCTCTATTGCACCAACATTTAATACTACATTATACCTAAGGATTAACATTAAAAGTTGCATGAATGCAACAGGCGGCCTTATCGCTAAAACAGCGATCTCTTCCATAAAACGTTTGGGCAGAGGACTCGTTGTAAAAATAATTTGGGAAGGAGTACAATAATTTTGATAAATTATATACTATATATAAAATATAATAATACACATATAACTATATGTATATAAATGAATACAGTACATGTAGTATAAGTAAGAAACAACGACAATAATTGCTTATGGATATTAAAACTCTTGATCTCTCTCCCATCCAAATATAAATGTCAAGAATCAGAGACACCGGCTACTACCGAAATCGGCGAGGTTGTTATCGTAAAAAATGGAAACGTTTCTTAAATTGATTTGAGTTTAGTTTTTCTTTAGTTTGTGAAATCTTGCCACAGTAATATTATGCCAACATTTTGAGGTAACACTACAATAGTATAAGAAATTGTATTCATTTTATTACCTAGATTAAATAAATTCATATATACATTCATTAAACTTTTATTACTTGAATTATCAAGTAATAAAATAAAATTAAGTTTCCAATATATTAATATTGGAAATATAACTGCTCAGGTTTTAAAAGCTTGCGAGCGTATATCAACAAAAAACCACTGATCTTTCGTAGCAGATTTTTAAAACATATAATTAATGTAGTATATTGATATAAACTATATTATTATATACTGACGTACATTACGTATAATACATATATACAAACAGGTTAAATAAAATGAATGAAGTGAAATAAATAATTATTAAACATATTACGTTAAACAAATTTAAAACCATTTTGACTTTTAATTCTCGTGAATGAATTCTGTATCGGTATTTAATGAATGGCGTTAATTGTGTTCGATTAGTATTCAGACGTTGAATGACAATTGTATGTATGTGTGACTGATAACCCTGATAGCGCGTCTGGTTCCGGCGAATGGTGATTACGAACTTATAGCCGTATTCATTGGGGTTTTATTCGCGATTTTCGCTATCTAGTCCTATAAAAGACATATCTATACATATAATTATGTTGGAGTGTCTATTTGTAATATTAAAATAACTGTTTTATTAATTTTTGTCTGTCTGTCTGTTTATTCCGGCTAATCTCTGCAACGGCTGGACGGATTTTGATGGGACTTTCATTGGCAGATACCTGATGTAATGAGGGGTAACTTAGGCTACAACAACAACATTTTTGTTAAATTCGAACGCGCACGAAGTCGCGGACACAGCTAGTTTAATATAATTTTAAAACCCAAACTTGATTTAATATATAACGATATCACCTAACACATTTAGGTTTAATTTTGAAAAGTATTTTTGAATTAACATTTTAAAGGATTGTATTCAATTTACGACGATTACCACGCCACTAATAGGTAAATCTTTCAAAGCGCCGCTCAACACGCAGTTTGTCGTATTGTGACTTTTTTAAACTTCACAGAAAACATTGCGGAATATATTTGCTTTATGAACCGACGTTGAGGTAAACTTTGATATTCATAACAATTGATTTCATAGAACTACAAAACACGTTTGACTACGAGACGTGATTGCAGAACTCGATAAGACTTTTAACATAAGACGTGGAAATACTTTACCGAGTAAAGATAGGTATTTAGAATCGGTTATCGATACGTAACATTGCGCGGAAAATTATTGTTAAATAATGACTTATAGATAAATATTATCTATACATATAATAAAATTGGAGTGTCTGTTTATAATATTAAAATAACCCATTTTTACTAAATGCATTTGTATGTATACACGGTACATATACCAAAATAACATTTTTTACAATTTTTGTCTGTCTGTTTGTTCCGGCTAATCTCTGGAACGGCTGAACCGATTTCGTCGGGACTTACACTGACAGATAGCGGATGTAATAAGGAGTAACTAAGGCTACTTTTATTTTAGAATTATATATAGAATAAAAATGAAATCACGCTACAAAATCCAAATAAATTAAATTCAAACAACGCGCACGAAGTCGCGGGCACAGCTAATTATACAATAAATATCCAGCCAAGCGAATTATCCGGCCGTACCGCGCTCGAACAATATTAGTGCTTGCTCTAAATCTTATCGCGTTTATTTCAATCTAAATGTTTAAGATATTCTTTACCTGTTACAGTTGCTTCAAAGTACCAATAATTATCTTTTCTAGTACATATAAACTACATATCTTCTATAGCAGCTACTAATCGAGATTTTGCTTAATCCCGAATAAAACATACACGTATAAAAGTTTATTATTTATGTATTTAGTATGATTAGCCATTTCCACGTAATAAAGTTGCGATAACTTAGTGAAAGATAAGTTAATACGTTATTTATATAACACCTAGAACTGGTTGTAAAGAATAGTTCTGAAAAAAATGTTCGTTATCATTGATATTAACAGTATCTACCAGACCCTTATTAAATAACTTTATATTACTTTTTTTTATATAAATAAGGAAGTAACTCTGTCTGTCTGTTTGCAAATTTTTGAAATTTGTTATGTAGCAAACTTGAAAGGCTTCTTAAGGCTTCGTTTTTTACCTAAAACTTAACACCAATCTATAAAACGCGAGTAAAGCCGCGCGTATATTATATATGATTTAGTTTGAGTCGGATGCGTTAAGAAAACATTTATTCAAAGCCGTTGCTGTCACTTACTTGAAGATTTCTGGCATAGCACGTAAATAGGTGCTTTGCCAGAATACACGGAAATAATATCGGATAAATATTTACAAATATATACCGAGCATTGGCTAATTATAATGTAAATGCAATTATACGATTCCTATACATCATTGGGTTAGTTTAAATGACCTCTGGCTATCTCTAGAGCCGTTTCCCATCTAAGTGTTTAAGTAAACAAGCCATACAACATCAGTGTTCTTGCATTCATACCCACGCACGCACACAGAGACATAAATTATCAAAGGACGTCCCCGTCACATTATTTCGTGGTATTTTAAAATTTGTAATGTATTAATACAGTATTTAATCTCTGATAATTTTAATTCCATAAATACCTAATGGTCAATTTTATTCTGGAGAGTTTTAACGCGCTAACTTCTGGTCTGATTTATATAATATTTTCTATTTAATATGCTGCTTATTAAAGGAGGTGACAGGCTATATTATAACCGTTAACGTCATCCTATACCATATAATTTAGCTACCTATCTATAATAGCCTGTAAACATCCAAGCTAAGACCTCTTCTACCTTTGGGAAGAAGATACATCAATACTATTTGACGAAAGACATTAGGCAACATTTTATTTAAATTAGACACATGCAGGTTATCGATGTTTTCTTCATCGCTGAGCAGTAGATGTATTATATAAACACATGAAATTATTTGCCTGGGTTTGAACGAGCAATCATCTGTTAAGATACACTCGTTCTAACTACTGAGCCACCATTCTATTGAATAAACATAAACTAATTTTAAAGACGCATTTTATTACGATGCAGGATTTTATATTATAATAACAATCAATGTCTTGCATTCCATTGATGCTAATAAACTCTTTGTAATTGTAAAACTTGTATTATGTGTGTAGTTTTATGCATGATATGTAGCAAATGTCACGTGTCGAATGAACATGTAAGGAGACACGAAAACTATCAACAGGTGTTGAATAAAATTTCCGAATTATAACGAGAGCGAACAACACTGTCAACCTTTAAAAAACACTACCTATCTCGCTTCCACTTAACGTCTCTTTCTAACAGTAACACCATAACCGTAACTAAATCTTAGAATGCGTGTAAAAAATTTAGAAAATCTTTCTCCCTTTTTGTGCATCGGACAAGCGTCCGATCATACAATATTTTTTTGTGTAGCTATTCATTCAAATTCAATAGCATAGATGAGAAAATTGATTGCTTTTCGTAATACCCGTTTCGTACAACACATTTATTCAAATCTTGTTTCAAATTATATTTCGTATCAAAGAATAAGTCTGTGAGATTCGATTCTAGTTACTGTAACTTCATTTTTCTTCAATGAATAGTATCAATGTCCCATTTTGTGGAATTACAATTAAGCTTGAAGCTAGTGTTAGGACGACAATAGTCCAAGGGGTCAGGATTGAATCTACGACTTTTTACATCGGCGGCCCGTACACCATTGTGCTGTTGATGCTATCTCTAAATTTAAAATCTTTAATATGAGGTTAACGAATACGATTTATTTTATGTGATGGATAGCTCGAGACAGAGTTGCTGCTAACAATATGTAACAAGGAATCGAATCGACAAACATCTGTACTAACAATAGCTGTGGAAAATGATACTTCATATAGTTCCTTGTAGCGAGTCGCCGACACCTCGCTGCTTCGGAGAAAACAATCGTTCACTACAAGTACAATCACACGACCTCGCTTCACGATAACATCGAATAAGTAAGGATTTAACTAAACAATCAATAACTCTGTGTCCGTTAACAGTCGCGGCATAAATAAAAATATGTAGGGATAATTGAAAGCTAATCAAACAAGAGTCTCCTTCGAGATATATGGCAGAATAATTTGCTTCTAAGCACAAATATGGACGGAAGTGGTTCAAGAGCAAAACCTTTATCTTCACGTGCTTAACTTATCTTAATAATTCATCTCGTTCTTAATGGTGGAGGTAAACATCGTAAAACAACCAGTGTGAACGTGCTCTGGATGAAATGTACTATATTTTAAACCACCAAAACGCATTGATACAAAAGGAGCTAAAAACTTCTTGTTAAAAGAATAAAAGGCTTTGGCTAAGCACTCTAAGATATACAATCGCAAAAAAACTGAAAAAAAAAAACCGAAAATTACAGTTTAAAGTCACGTGTCGGTAGCGGTACGTCGTAATGACCAAAGTATGTATAACAACAGGTACTAATATCTATAAGAAGATCTAAAGTTCCTTGCAGATCTTGTTATAATATGAAATAAAATGTTAACGTTAAAGTACATAGCTTTGTACTTAGTAGTTACTAAGAGAGGCGCGCTAATGGTCTATAGCGACTTCATCAAATGATCAGCTTACATTAAACACTTCCAACGATGTTTTCAATTCTTCGAATAGCTATTCGAATCCAATCCAATCGCAATTAAATGAAGTATAAATATTTTGTAATATAACTCTTTGGTACCGCGTTGAAGCAGTGCTCGATCCGACACGGTCGAGTGAAGTTAGAGAAAAATTAAATCACATCTATTTTTAATACCAGATATATTTATACCAGATTATAGAGAACGCAATTAGGAAAAAAAATCGAGGTTACCATTGTTACACATTGTAAACAAGTAAAATGCCCTTAAGAATTTTATTTGTACTCATTTCTAATTTTATGGTATATCTTATTGGTTTTATTATTATTTTTATTTGTTATGTATTATATATAAGTAAAAAAATGTATTATAATTTTTTTCTCTGATCCTTGATTATGTTTAATGTATATTTTTAATACAAATTGTGCAATGTGATAGTGCAAGGTGAGACTACCTGCAAATAGTAGAACATTTGCTAAGATAATTTTCAAATGTAGTTTTTTTTTTATTTTGATCTGATATTGTATCTACTGTTGGTTGTCCTGCTGAAAAAAGAAATTATAAATACCAAACGAACGCTATTAACAGAGTTTTTATTGCAATAAATGAAGTGTTAACTCTATTCATTTATTTTAATAAAACTATACGATAGAAATATACGTACGGCGTGAGGAGACCTGAGTCAGGTCTCATTTTGTAGTAGGTGTTGTAGGATCGGAAGACGGGATGGTCTCGTGCTGCCGTACGAACTAGCGAGAAGTGCAAGGAAAAGGAAAGGAAGTCACCTTCGCCCCCTGAAAAATGCTCATAACATCTTAGCTCTGAAGATTGATGACACATTGGTTATTTATGGAATGGTTTACTATTAACATCGCCAATGTCCATTGGCGGTGGTGACCACTTACCATTAGGACACCCATTTGCCCGTGCGCCTTACCAATAATAAAATAGTTACCAAACCCGGGCTCAGAATTTTCTAGATGAAAGACTCAATGAGATTTTTCTTACTAGCCCGAATACGTATTTTAGCCCCATAAGTTAGACATTAGATCAATGAGGCAGAAAAACATGACATAATTAGTACATACAGTAATACAAGGAGAGTTGAACCGATAAGTAAAGGTCCACTTAAACGTTAGAAATACGGAATTTTTAAAACCTTCATGTTTAGAAACTATTCTTTGTCGTCTTTATATCGGCGGCTTTGTTACATGTATAAGAAAACTACTGTTAAAATGTTATGTAGTACTCGCTTGATATGTGAGCCGTCCTATTTTCAACTAAAGGATTTTCAAGTTAAAACATTATTGAAATAATCTTTGAAAGGTAACTTGTCATTGTTAAGAAAACTTCAATAGAACCTCTAAGAATAGGAAGATATTGTGTTCATATCAACGCTAAAAGGTTTACTAATATACAATTAAACCTGTCAAGCGAGATAAAACACTAACCCAGCTTCCGTTAACCTAACCTGATGGTGCTTCTACCATCAGAATAGGCTCGTTCTTCATCTACGGCAAGCTCCACTGTGGATTTCAGGCCCTCATAATAGGTTGACCAACCTTTAGGACCCACATTAGCATCCGCAAAAGATCCTATGACGTCCCCCGAAGAGACAAAGTCTGTATCCGGTGCACTCAGCACTGATAAGTCCCACATACTATTTTTCTAATGATAACAAAAATAGGTGGCCCTTTTTTCACTCAAAATATATATATCACAATAATCCTAAACTCAGATCATTGTGGTATTGGTGGTGATATTTTTAAATCTTCGGAGTCTTAGTAGTGAGACTTTTTTTTGCGTTTTTACGAAATATCTTATTACTTGATCCGGTTTTTGTTACTTTGACAAAAATTACGACAGATTTGCAATTGCAAAAATATCATCTAATAAATTAACATAGTGTAGAAATATCAATGTAAGAAAACTATTTAGCAACAAACGATGTTCTTTTGGAATTAAATAGATTGTACAAATTGACAAAAGGAAGTTGACAAATGAACTCGCGTTTCTAACTAATGAATTATGTATTGCAATGGTGGACGAGGCTGTAGAAACGATGAGAAGTTATTAATTATTTTTTGGCGTTTAATTATTATTTTTCAAAGAGATGATGAACACCAATAGGAGATATAATAAGTTCTTAAACATTCATCAGTAAGCGAGCAGTATTACTCGTTAAATCTATATAAGAATTGAATTGTATTTCAGGATTAATATTACTATGTCTATTAACTATGTCTTTGAGCAGTGGTGACCACCAGATGACCCATTTGCAAGACCGCTCACGAGTGACATAATGTATATATATTTATATACCTACAGGAAATTGTACAGAGCACTACCCTGCATGTGTCAAAGGGAATTCGACTTTAATTAACGTTTTAACACAAAAGGAATAATTCCGTTGACGTGCCTCGGACGTTAGCTGGAAAAATATAAAATATTCGTACCGAAAACTTTAAATTCTTATTAAGGCGGATTTATTTTTCATTTCGCTATCAACTTTAATTACATCGTGATCACGTGTACCGTTTGACATGTTATGTCAAAGGTTTCGCATGTTGTTGTTAATTTTTATTCGAAGCTTATTTGTTAAGTATATCCAACATACCCGATGATTAATTAATTTTAATGAAATAGTTACGTTGGCGTCCTTTTGCTACCACGATACGGAATAATAAGGAATCATTTCCACTTCATACCATTAACATTTCAATTTTCTTTTTATTTACATAAGAATTATTAATACGACGACCTTAATTATATACAACCAATAATTAAAATTATTTATTATACAAAACATGCAGGGAATGGTGGCAAGAATGCAGCATTTTTAATCGCAATTCCGATTCTCTGGGCAAAAACTGAACCTCCTGACCACCAGTGGCGATATGTTATTTTTTCTGTTACCGAATAATGAAAGCACACTTAAAAAAATATGGGTTCATTGACATCATATGAGAGAATATCGTTTTTTTATAATTTTTTAAATAAAATGATTTTAAAGACACAATCGGCTTGAAGTTTCGTTGACAGAGGTCAAGGCCGAGAAAAGTGAAACAAGTGTGGAAACCGCACTGCCTACGGCTGCGCCCACACAGGCGCGTAGTAGCGTAAAGTGTAATCCCTATATGGCAACCGGCGAATTTACATACTATTGGATATATTACGAAATGCGCGCGCCAGTAGCGACTTCATTCACTTGGATTCGGTAATTAAAAATCAGTTTAAATATCTGATCACATTCTTGTATTCTGGATGACGGGGGGTATAAACTACCAGCGCCGGATTGGTGTACATTTATAATCAATTTCATTAAATTAGACGGAACACTAATATAATCCGTATTATTCTTGAAAGTTTCAGACATATAGAGCTTAGTTACAATCTATTAAAATAAAACGCCAATATAAAATAAATACAACATGTAAAAACGGTGCGGGAAATTATGACACCGTGGGTGTTGCCATATAGAAAAAAAATAAAAAAATGTAAGAAGCATGCGGTTATAGTTACTTATTAAAAAATCTTGGGAGTTGAATTCGCTTACGAAACTCCTACCATAACAAGAAAGCACAGAAATGTGCCTTTATTATTTCTAACTGTTTGATAACTTATAAAAAAATCATATTCAATAAAGATTTTAAATTTATATTTGTATCATCACTCAAGTTCTCCCTAACCTCAATAGAGCTGGAAATTGATTATTTCAAACATAGACAGTTTATCTTTTCTCAGAATAAGAACATAGTTTATCAACAGGTATAAAGTTATCGTTTTATGAACAACTCTTGAAACTCGATATCATTATACCGTACCCACACACTTATGTACACTCCAGCACACAGGCATACACTGCGCGTACGCACACAATTGCGACCAACCTGTTGGAAAAAATTGAGGCAAGGGTGGGTGTGTGAACCCGAGATGCTAATAGTTGTAACGAACAGTCTTGATACTTGACTGTAACTTACAAATCGCGTGTCTATCACGTTAAGAATTAATTTGATAATTTAATTCGTCATAATGCTCGTTCTGTGCGCTGTACTTTAAGAACAAGTACATCCATATGCTGTCTGTTTTCGCAACTTTAAACTTGATATTTGCGTATGCGTGAATACGTTTCTTAATATAGTTAACAGCGATCTGGAAGTTATCAGGTATAAATGTAAATATTAATGTACGCAAATGTCTTTGTTACAGGTAAGGAGAATATTGAAGCTTATTTAAAACATGATTACTGTATTGTATGGTAAGTTAGTAGTTTTAAGACGTGACTCAATTTATTGCATGAACATATTACTTACATATAATATAATATTAATCATTTTAAAAGTGAACAAATTAAAATATCGTTATTAAATATCGAAGATTAAAATTACTCGAGCGCAGTACACGAGGCAACCTCAAGAAAAAAACCCGGGTCACCCAATATCCTGAACAGATGCTGTGCTCCTTGAGATGAAATTAATAATAAAAAATCATCTTTTCACAAAATTTCGCTCGACATATGCCGTGAAGCGCAAAGGATGTCCGAATTTTTTTCCTAATAATTCCTTCTAAAACGTCATCTAACAAATTTCTCCTGGCAAACCGTTTATGTAAAATCTTTTATGCTTATATATTTAAGCTAATCGTTAAACAATCATATTCTAAATAAGAAAACGAAGTACTCAATGACGACAATTATTATAATGGGAAGCAATTCTAACACACATAAGCCAAAACAATTAAATGATATTTACAATTAACTTCGTTCTTATGCCCACCATCGGTTTCAACTGTCAGAATAATATTGTTTGAGTTAGTTAATTAGCTTACAGATTATAACTAGCTGTTCGTAAAACGTAACGTAACTGAACGTAAGTTCAGGACAAGCGACTAGTTAACTAATATTATATGACAATATACGAACTAAGTCAAATCAAAGTCCTTTATTTAATAAATACGCATTACACTTACTTATTGATTGTCAAATTAAACACAATCAGTTCAGAAGAGAAAATGTCCTGAGAAGAACCAGCGAAAGAATCTCAGTAAAATACTCAGCAAACAAAGAACTGATATAACGTAAATTTATTAATGGCGTATTATATTACATAAAGAAGACAAAAATGACCGCTCCGGCCCTTTGAACAGGTTCAACGCAAAACGTTTTCGTTTCATTTAGACCTTATTTTACAAAGCGAGCTGTGCTCATTCATGTGAACGAGCTAGTATTGGGACGTAAGCTTTTATATTTGCCTTTTAAAACGTAAATTCGTATCATCTGTCTCGCTTTAACACATTGCTAGTTAAAAGTTCTGGACGTTTACTAAAAAAACAATACCAATGAGCTATATCCATTAAACGCGGCTTTACAAGCTTTTAATTAACCGGGCCCACTAAACTAATTTTAATATTTAAACTATGCACACCCTAGCGAAAACACCATCTAGTATAATAATCTTATCGGACTCGTAGTAATTATTACTTGTACAGAATAATTCGTGACCACATCACACTTGAACAATAATTATGATTAAGTACTTGTTTATTAATATTCGATATGGACTGTATGTATTTTAAATGAATTGGCGTAAATGTCATATCATAATTGTCTTCAAATTGTCTTATTGATATTATGTATTAATTCGTGTTGAAAAACTTTGATCGATAAAAAACGATTTAAAAGAAAACTATTATACACGACTTCAATATTTAAATATATTCAAATGGAACTGTTGCGAATTAAAACTCTTACGAACAAAAAAAAAGTTTTGCAAATCCGTCAAAACATATATGATGGAGTTATGCCCGAAAATATATTAAAAAAAAAAGCAATATTAACATCCAAATTAAGCCTACTCCTTGTTTGAAGTTAACCAACTTAATAAATTTATGAACGATAAAATATCGAAGGTGATCAAAGAAATTGATATTAGACATTACTGCAGTATAAATTATAATTGTATTTAATTAAAATACTTATTTATTTGATTGTTGGAAAGCAGTAAGTACTGAGTTTCTTGTCGGTTCTTTTCGAAGAATCTACTCGTACATTGCGGAACGATGTACGACCGCGCAAAATACTTAGAATAAAGTAATACTTAAAAGTGTAAGATTATCCATGAAAATATGTTCTGTCAATATCACACCCAGCAGTCGATGTTAAATATAATGTCTATGTTCTTACGTTGCATTGCGAAAAAGCAAAAATAAATTCCGGAAAAGAATTTCGCATGCAATGAATCCGTACATTCCTTAAATCCTACAATTATTCAACACTGTCGCACCTGAAATTCCACGATCGAGTTCTACGTCGAGTTTCAGAGTTTAATCTTAATGAATACAAATTCGGTATTAACACACCAGCTGTAATTAAGGTTGTCATTAAATTATAAATTCCGTTTGTTATTGCTTCGAAGAATTTTTATTATTTTGTCCACAGTACGAACATTAACGCTGATATCTGAAAAATGTATATCAATTAGGATATCGAGACCGAGGCTCGGGGATTTTATTATCATTACGGCAATAATACAAGGATCGCTGGCCAGCATTAAAACAAGAACACGATTTAGAACTAAAGTTTTTATTTTGCGAATTTTCAAATATTTAATTCATTTTTTTTACAATTTACAAACGTTTGTATTTCGATTTTTATAATGAAATCGATTATTCAGTCACGTGACGGCGTTTGAGAGTCTCTTACGTGAACAATGTGTATGATTCATTTTCCTTTAATTATGCACACAGTGCAGTCGAGTACTTATAATATCAAAATAATTCATTTGCTATTTCTATCACCATTGAAACTGACTAAATAATAATGAATTTACATAGCTCGACGTAAATGTCATTTTAACGAAATAGTAGAGATAGTTCTCATGTTGCAGTAAAATATTACATAATAATATTTAATTGATGAGAGTTAATATAATAAGTGAGAAATAGTTTAGTGCTAGAAACTCGAGAGGACACACGTAAGGGGCGCGGACCGCAGTAATTAAATAAAACAGATACGGGTCCCAATCAGCGTCATGTGCGTTACACCCAGGGCTGCATCTCCCAATATTATCCTAAAACCCAGCTTTGTCGATACAGGATCTCTCCTACAACAAATTTTGGTATGAAATATCAACCTGGACTTTACATGCAACAAGTTCAACTCTAATTATAATTTATATTCTAATGAAGAGATCATTTTGTTTCAATAGAAAAAAAAATACATCCCAATTTTATTGAAATCATTAAAATTATATGTAATGATTGTTAGCTTTTGCGAGTCTCTTTATCGAACTTTTATACAACTTGACAACCCTAATCCAGTACCCTCTTCCATTACAGTCAGGTCAACTTGTCTCAAATACTATTCAATCAAAAAGTTAAATTTACCTCACATGTTAGCTCATTTTTTTATGTTTAAACCGAAAACGCTAAAATCATTAACTTTTATTCCAATATTATTTATGTATATAATAAATAGATGATTAATAATATATTATACAAATATAGTCAAAGCTGTTATAGTATACATTACAAATGTCAAAATTATTATGACATTAATATGATATGTGATAATATCAATGTATACAACTTTAATGATACCAAAAATTGTATATAACGAACGTCAATGACCACATTTACGGTAATGGTAACTAAAATAATTGATGTATTTTTACTCGCAGTGAAATATCCTGACATTTACCGAGACAACTAATTACCGATCGATTTAATTATTAATTATGACGTGAGTACATACTTATGTACTACCTTTATTTATTAGACCGAACACATTCATGTTAATTTTAAACTTAGGCTAATATTAATGTACTAAAATTATAAAACATTTATTTTTGTTTTGTTTTTCACGATGTGTCCATTTGCAGTTGCAGAAGAATTCAAAATTTACAATAAAAGATTAAACGTTCAAAGTAATTACTGGGCGTACATTTTAAGCTTTAACTTTTGGATTAATTTCCTTCACTTCTATCCTCTATTATAATATTTGATAAGAAACTCAAAGATAATTTTGATACGCGAATTTGTCTACAATAACGAAAGAATAAACGCATCAAAACAGCGTATTACAGAGCGACGGCTATCAGCATTTTACGTTCGGAGTGCCTTTGTTTCTTCCAGCTTTACAGACTGAAATAACACTTAAATCGACTATTAGTTAACATCGATCATTAATGAAATTAGTAATTAATAGCGTACTCAATGCAAGTTTATGCTTAAAATGTCAGCTCGTATTTGATCTCGCGAATCTGTCACAATCTTATTATTAATTCCTCTCTGGCATGTAAGCTCAAATTTCCTGTATGTAATTATAAACAACAATATGATAATTATTAATTACTAGATGAAATCCCGGCTTTGCTCAGGTAAAATAAATAAAATTAAACAAATATAAGTATACTAACTACCGTATCCCTGCGCGAAATTATTATTTGGAACACACTTTCTGAACGCACCCGTAAACGCCAAACATGGCCGCCCTCTGAACTGTCATAACATTGAATTTCATGAATTTAATATCGAAATATCTCGATTGTACGAATTTTGCAGATATATGTTATCGACTAAAAAATCATTATTTTTTGACGATCAATAATTGTGGATAGTTTTCGATCGGGTCTATCGTAGAACTGCACGAAGTTAAAAATATAGAATACATTTTCTGTCTGTTCACATGATCACATTATAACAGAACATAATATCGTAAAATAATATGTAATAACAATATACATATGTACATAAAAAATACGTAGAGTGTAGAGTGTTAACGCTAAATTATTTTATTTAAATTATTACATCTACTGAAAAATATTAAATAATTCATATATGTGTAAGTCTTGTTGTTGCTACGTTATCAAAAACGTAAAATTTTATTATTGAAGGAGTCTTTGTTAACGAAATTTCAATTAGCAACAGGGTTGCCAACTATTAAAAGAAAACCTTTATCGATAATCATTAATATATTTTATAACTAAGTGACTCAATTTTTGTATATTCGTGTACCTATAACTAATGTTTAATTTTAGAGATGTTGAACGAAGAAAAGTAGACAGTATTTATTATTCTGATATGGGTATATAAGTCATCATAACTTCTTGCTGATTCTTCTTCGTCGTATCTACATCCCGTACCAAATCTTGGTAGATTTACTTTTAATAGAATCCTGGAAAAGACTCAAAAGTAATTGAAAAGTCTTCTTACATAAAATAAATTTGGAATCATTTATTTTTTTTGAAACTATACCATTTTAATTGTGCTAAAAGTGTACGTCTGGTGGATTAATATGCATAGCGTCTGAACTAGATAGGTCTATAGTTGATACTAATGGATGATCGAACAAAATTGATCAATTTTATAACTTCTTGAAAAGTGTCTTACGTGAACTCGTCACGTCACTAATTGGAAAAGGATTGAAAGCTAGACTCCTCCGAGGGACAGGCAGCCCTAATTGAGAGTGAAGTGGAGCCCGAGGGGCAACGTCCGTGCGGCGCCCGCGCTGCGTGGCTTTTTCATGCTTCAATTGACTGATATTTGATTTCATTCTTGAGAGCATGTTTCAGCCCTACCACATCTCCATACGTAACCCGATCACGGATTTGAAATTTGCAGTATATTAAAACTTTCTTTAAAACAAACGTGTATAATTTTAAATAGCACCTAACCGCCTGTTTAATAATTACATAATAGTTTTACCAAAGTCATTAGTAATTAAACGTTTTACGCAACAACGACGTTGCTGTTCTTGCGACATAGTTTGTTGAATTTTCGACTATCCTTTGAGAAACTTTTTCATTTCAAGGGATAAAAGGTGTTTCATTTATTAAATGTTGTTAAAGTTTTCCGTTGGATGAGTTCAGATTAACCTGGTAAACAGAATAAATAATTACCATGATAACAATTTTACCCAATAAAAACGCTTATGTTAATTAAATAGCAAGTCGTAATGTGTTTATAGCGTTATATATAGATTATGACTGTAAGTACGTTTCTTTCAATATTAATTTACATAGTTTTGGAGTCATATTAAAAAAAATATTCAACTATTTGTAGAACTCTAGAGCCATTTTCGTCGCTGTCATGTATTGAAATTATTCAATAAAAATGGCTAATATTTCATAGTATAACTAGATAGAGAAAGTGATATATATAGTAGACGTGTATAAGATAAATGGTAGGTAACAAAGGCCCCAGGTTATACAAAAAAAAAACATACAGTCAATTAAAAGTTTCAATTTAAGTTACAATATAGACTGAAATTATGACAAACTCTTTAAAAATGCTTTAAAGTTGATTTGTCAAAATATAAAAGTGTTTTTTCAAATGTCAAGAGAAAGAAGACCTAGAATTGAAAAAATAAATAAGACGACAAATTTATTGCACTAGCAGCGCCATCTCTTACTTACTAAAGGTAGTTAAACTAGCGCCATCTATTGCAGTATACCTTTTAAATATAAAGCAACGCTTGGCTACATAAGGTAGCTTGTAGTTCTAGTGTTTGTCGCTAGGTGGCGTTATCGATGAATATGTAGTGTATAAGCTGTCCACTATTTAACTCTATTGCTTGCATTGGTTTTCAAAAACCGGATCCAAACTTTAACTAATTACTTTCATTTGACACATTTATTTTTTAAATATCACTCTTTAAACAAATTTAACCGTAGATCTTATAAAGGACTTGAAAGGATTTTGTAATTTAAGCTAGTTTCCGTTTAAAAGGCAACGTATATGAGAAACAAAAATATGAAATGAAAGTTTATGATAAAATATAAGTGTTTCATAAAAGATACAAATTATTTGATTGTGGCTAAATAAGGAGTCGTCTATGAGGTGGTAGAGAAATGAAAGGAACCGACTGATCACGTCATCACGCGCTGGTTGTCCTCATAAGGCGTGAAGCGATTTGCTTGTTTGTTTACCTACATTGTTGATTTAATAATAATTATTAATCCAGCCTACTATGAAGCCAGCTCATATGAACAATGATCTAAAACAAATTATTAAAGGTAAAACAAAACTAGATATTCTGCTAAGTAAACTGCTAAGTTTACAAATAATTATTATTTGTCTATAAAAAATTAAATGACATGATGTAATCCTTTTTTATTATTTTATACCTATTTATATAGAGGCTTATGATTTATTTAAATATTAAAAGTATCGAGACTAAAGAATGCATTACTAACAGCCGAAAAAATTGGCACATTCCATCGGACAGCCGCCGTTATCATCTCAATTAATTTTCTAATCCCAAAGAGGGCGTTCACACGTAACAAGAACTTATTCGAAGAAACAAGGAAGGCAAAACCACATGTAGCTTACGCTGTTACGTACAGACCGATGCACAGCCTCCGCGGTGGTGGTGGTAACATCGGAATGCCATAACTCAGAAGTACCACCTTAACGGTACGAGCGAAAGAGAGGTGTGTATGGAATAGAAAGGAACGGAATGACGACATGGTTGAACGACCGATCAAATAAGTTTTGTACGGGGCTATCGTCGGCTATCGTATACCACGTAGGTTTTATTTCTTCTAAACGTGTCGAGGGCTCATGCGCTATACCTCGATTTACAAAATGGCGCGTGCAAGATACATCTCTTTGATTGGCGCGAAATCTCATGGCGGTTACGTTTGAATTTTCATCGAAAATATTTGAACAAGCGCCTGATTTATTGTAGTTATTTTTTCTAATATTAGTAAATATTTATAAATTAACTAAAGTACACTTATAATCGTCAGTTCTATGTAGTTTTTCATTCACATATGTTCATTTTGTTTTAATGAATTATTCTTATATGGCGAGTAATAAAGTTGAGGTAACGATAAAATGTAAATAGGTATTTTATGTTTATTAATTGCCTGGTTCGAGGTCTATTGTTATTTTTTATTACGATTACGATCATTTTATGCATTGACCAACAAATATCATTAATTACAAATCGTGTATTCGATTGAAAACAGATTAACAAAGCCGAACACAAAGGTGGTCTAATTTCCTCGAATACGTGAATCAAAAGTAATAATCGTAATTTCATTTCCCTATTGTAATCTCAACTAAAATCTGTATTCAAAACGCTATTTTCTCGCTCCAAACCTATCATTTCGTTTTGTCGCTAACCGTATAGTTCCAGTCCATTATACTTGGATCTCTTAAGGTTTTGTAACTAACGAAATACATTAGTTTTATCGAGTTAAAGTGGACCAAGTTAAAACGGTGATGATGACCACACAGAGTTATGTCGTGACATTTAAATCGTGTAATCTGGCGCATGCACACATGACTACAGGCTTTTTATATAAATAAAACTAATTTGCCACTGTGATACATATTATATTATTTATAGCGATTTTCCGTACAAGTTCTTGGTAAACACAATTGTCATTTATTGTTTGTCTGAAGGTTTTTATAGCAATACTGGTTCGTACGCGTTCACAGCTGTAATTAGAATGGTACCTACGTTTACATTCGACATAACTTCTGTATTTTATTCCCTACTATTATAAATTAAATGTAGAGCACATAGTATGTGTATTAGGTCCAAACACTTTTAATATTTTGAATATGTTAAATATTTTTAGAAGTCTTGAAGTTGTCAAAATTATAATTCATATTATGATTTAATTAAATATATATTTTTTTACAAATTACGTCTACTATTTGTTAAGTATGTAATAACATAAAGAAACATAAATTTTAACAAACAGAAGGGACACTTGCAAAGTAAAGTATTTGCGTTATAAAACCTGTGTTTTTTTTTTATATAAAATTATTCATTTGTGATAACTTTTGATAAATATTAAGGAACTATTACGATACAGTCAGAATTTTCCGCATTGCGTTCAATTATCTTAAAAAAAAACATACTTTTAGTATACTCCGTATAGCAAAGCTAATCTTCAGGAACTGTTAATACAGTACATTCCAGATGCAGGTTTATTATACGCACTTATGCATTTGTCTGTATAGTTTTAAGCTACACATCATTATCTATTATTACATAAGGTTATGATAATGTAAAATACCAGTACTGTGCTACAAAGGAATATAATTATCCATATACATTTTCCTCTTCAACCTATTATAATGTAAACTTGCCTTAACAATATACTCAGATTTAAATACGTAGGTCTTGTTTTTTTACATAACAGTCCACTGAATGTTGGCGTGCTTATTTATTAATATATAGGTTTTTGATAAATGGATAACGTCGTATAGGATTCTACGTATATATTCGTAAATCTACCAAATCGCAGTAGAGTAGCGTAGTGTTATGAGCTCAAAATATATTCGTTAAGAGTGAGGTCCTTACGGCAGGGCCGTAGGACAATTTTTTTTTCTTTTTTATTATAATAATCAAATGAAATATAAAGAGTAGAGTACATAAGTAGGTATATATTCCTCTATTCATACTCATATTTAAGTATAACGTATATTTTAATTAATATAATATGAACTATAAAATGTATACTTAGTTACGATTTCTCATATATATAAACTTTGGTATTAAAGCTTGGTTTGGGTCGAATTTACATATTACAATACATTTATTAAACGACTATATAAATACTAGATAAATATATACAAGCACTAAATGTATACTACATGCAATCAATAAATATTTTATAATAATTGTTATTTTATAGAATGATGCTTGTCTTGATGGCATTTTAACAAAACAATTACTATTACTGTTAATTAGTAGTTGTAGCTTAACGAGATTTTTATTAGGGACACCGGTTGTACGTTACGCTTATGTCGTATTCGTTTTGAGGGCTGAATTTCTGGTATATTTTTCCTGATGAACTCTGCAAGAAAGAACTAAAATGACAAAATGCTCGTCCCCCAACCAATGCAGTAAAAGAAAAGTTAATTCACCCCGAAATATGTGTTAACACAACTTCGAAAGGGTTGTATAGAGCTAGAATTATTATAAGCAAATCAAGTCAAATCAAAAAGTATTTATTCAAGTTGGCTAAAAAATCCTCTTTTGAATTGCCATGTTCAATTTAATGTAAAGTCACCACCGGTTTGGAAAGTAGATTCTAACGAGAAGAACTGGCAAGAACCTCAGCAGTTTTTTCCACAGCTTTATTTACAGCGTACCTATCTATGTCAGTAATTTTTTTTCTTTTTATTTCAAGTTCCAATTCGTTTGGAAATAAAGGCTTTATTATTATTATTATGTCAGAAAAGTAAAATTAAATATATACAAATAGATAATCGCTTCAATCCGCCTTGAACTATGTTAAGTTATTGTAGTCGGGTTGAGACAATGCAGAACACAAGTCACATGTATTGTAAGTTATTTTATTATCTGTGCAACCTAAGCCTCAGCCTAGCCTAAATTATTCATTCGCTTTATCAACATCCATTCCAAAAACATATTTATATAATGTTACTTATTCAATTTTGTAACTGAAAACAAGCATTAATATATATTAAAAAAAAAATAGAAATTGCTTGCATATTTAAATATGTAACTTTATTTGCTCAAGACCAGGCAATCAACAATGCGTTGGGTTCGCGTATTGCAGTATATAAATGACCGAGTAATTACAGGCACAAGGGACATAACTGCTGAGGTCCCACGGTTACCAACGCATTAGCTACTAAGGTATGCCTAATGACTCTAACAATACTATTTTCAATGAGGTGACCACTTACCTCGTTGAAACCCATGCACTTTTCCATTTCTTGCTAAAGTGAAATACATTTTTCTGTATAAAATAAATGATTACAAAACATATCTAAGAGCTGAGTTATCTCTCGACCACCAGAGTCTTTGCGTTTATCTTGGCCCAATATTTGCACCACGTCCGTAAGACGCCTCGGATTGAAACTTGTTGGTAGTAATTTCCTAAACGGCGCACGATGACTAATGTTTTCCTAGAGACCATAGCTGCTGTAGTTACGTACAACTTGATTTCGAATGCAACAATTATGTGCGAATCGATATCACTACTGCGACGTCTTTCGTGTTATTGCAATAGATCGTAGCTATGTATACATACACGATGTATATTTTTTTGTATTTGAAGAGAAAATACATATGGACGAGAAAGGGAAAGGCGAGTAGGTGTCCAGAGCGAGTGGCGCGGGCGCGGTGCGATGGAGCAGCGGGCGACCTTCACGCGTCTCCGAGGCCGACATATAACCAGCTGTATACGATATCGAAAAGGAATAAAAAAATATAAATCGTGCGTGAGTCCGACCCGTGTTTGGCCCTTACCAATTTGTAGCCGCGGCCGTGCGGCGGTGGCCGTACAAATAAAAAGCGCTTGAAGCACATTATCGTTTAATAGCCATCAATCGACTTTCAACTAAAAAATAAAACTCACTCCGCTTTTTGTTCCCACTTTAGGTGAAGTAGTTACGCTTGTTTCTTATTAGATGAACTCACTCAAAGTGATAACTGCAAAGTCATATATTATATTAACGAAATTATTTAAAACATAAAGAAACATCTTTGAAGAAAAACGCAACTATACTAAGGACTATATAAAAATATATCTACCTTGTTCGTTTATTTTGTATCTGTACGTTGTCGGTAAATATTTGTAAATCTACCGAAGATCTGTATAGATTAAATTCTATGTAAAATATATCTTTTTTTATTATCAGAAAATGAAATCACTGTGGGAATAAGTATGTTGTAGTTATATCAGATTTTGAAAATTAACACGCGATTAAAGTAGGTCAATTCGGATACCTAGTACCTACTTACAATGTTGTTTATTCTAGAACAATAGGTAGTTATTTGGTTTGACACAAATAAACATAAGAAATAGCTTCGCATGCAATGACAGTCTTTGATTACATTTTAAGTATAACGTCACATAATGTATTATTTTTTCTTTTGCTTTCGTCATAAAATCAAGCTTAAATATAGATTGAGATATACGTATATTGTTCCTGTTTCATGCATAAAATGAACTCTTACCTACATACATTCATTAACAGCCTGTAAATTTCCCTCTGCTGGGCTAAGGCCTCCTCTCCCTTTGAGGAGAAGGTTTACGCTTACCTACAGTTTGCGTTATTAGTTGACGATTATGGTCGCTGCTTTAGTCCCTGGGATTACGAAGTTGCATGTATGATGTAGCATGTAACGTAACTTAATAAATGGGCTAAACTGCACTATCAAATCTCCAGCTTTAACATATCGAGAATATGAAAATAGTTTATATTGAACTGTAACAAATAGAACTATAATTACGTAACTAAAATTATTTTGGAGCATTTTAATTCGATCCCTATTCGGTGTCATCGATTTGTGATATGAAATCGATGGCATCGAGAACAAAAGGTTCTCTTTATATCCTGAACAAGAATCTTAGAACTAACAACGAATCTGTGCTTTTCCAGTTTGAATCTTATATCCTAGCAAGAAGGATCTAACAATTTTAACCAATATTTATCGCCTGAACCGATCTAATATTACCAAGGTTGTAATTTACAACTTGTAACGATCGATAAACACCCCACACGTATCATCAAAGCACATCCAAATTCTAGTATTAACCTACTTAATTATAAGTGTGTCAAAACTTCAACGGCTATTATTTAATTTAAGGTTATTTTTATCTGGCAAGAGTAATTTAAACGTAAAAAATATAACAACAAAATTTAAAAAATCACGTACAGGTTTTGGTTACTTATTTTATTTAATTGTGCCTTGGACAGATTAAAAATTTATTAAACAAAAAAAAATCATCTGCATTATTAATAATTGTATAAGTATTCATAACTTGTATTAACAACGTCGGTTTTGTATTTAAAACTAATTCGCCGTATAGAAAGTCGGGTTTTCTAATCAAAAAAGAAAACCATCTAGAGTTCAAACTACTTTCATTACACTTCGCAGAAGTACATAAATAGAGGGATCAATGTAGTTTTTTTCTGGAACTCGTAAGCGCTTATAAGGCAACGAGCTGAGTGAAGTCGGTGGCGCCAGGCGACGCAACTAGTACCTACTTCGGTCTAACCAGTCCTGCAGCCGTGCGATAACTTATTGTACATTGAATAAGTTAAACGTGCTATAAACTAATCTAATTGTTGTTCGAACCTTTATCTATATATATAAAGAAATAATCCAAATGTCTGTCTAAGCAATTTTTATATGTAATAACCAACAAAGAAAAAATATAAATCCGTTATCATGTTTAACATGTAACATTTATCTTTATTTAATAACATAATCATTGGAAGTTTTTAATTTCAATTCAATCAAAGTCGCATGCACTTCTTGTAGATGTATAAATAAATGTCAGATAGAATTGACAAGATAAGGAATCCAGTCGGTTATTTAACAGTGAAATACTTCAGGCGACTTAGTTGAGTAGGTACTTATTGAATGTGGTCTAAAGGTGACACAGTTTGAAATACAACTTTGAATTTATAAATAAGCTCCTTACTTGAAGTTGTAAAGTTTTTGAGTGTTTTTTGTTAAATTATATCTTCGCTATTAGTATTGTATTGTTTTATTGGAATCAGGACGTTGCTCTCCACGACAGTCTTCTCTTCAGTCAATCGGTGGTAAAATAAAAATGTTCATTCTTCAAACCGTACATGAGAATTATAAACTCAAATTAAAATCTTAGTGTCTGGCGTCCTGTTCGATTCGGTCGACAAAAACAATATCGTAAATAATGTGCATAATATCAAAAAACATTGAATGTATTAACCGACGCTATTTATGATGATGTTACTGGCGACTGTACTAGCGGGCAATGGCAGCATCCCGCCGAGATCGCGTGCACTCTGGAATTTCACTCATACATAAGAAACAAAGATACTGACGTGTTTTAGTACGCGATGCCTAATTGAAGGTTTAATGAACTAGTCCCGAGTTTTATGCTCCTTCATCGACAAGATTTCTTTTATTAACATTTTCGTTACAGCTTAAAAGGAACGCGATACTGTATGGAATTTTTACGATATTTCAAGGTTGAATTTGTATCCAATATATCTGTGTGTAGCGTTTGTGTGTTGACGCAAAAAGGTTTTACTTCTGCCTGGCTAACTGAAGTTGCACGCGCTTTTAATTTTAAATGTTTACGTTCTAAAAAAGTTTTACTTTTTCTAACACTAATGCAACAACGACGGCTTTCTTCGAGTTTATTTCTATCTTAAAGTTAAATGAATGTCGTTGAATACGAAAGTTCTTCGAATGGTATAATTTGAAAGTAAAGATTATTAGAGTAGAGTAGTATATTTTTACGTAAAAACGTAAAGCAAATACGTATTTCTACCGTCACATAAATATTAACGATTTATAAAAACTTTTATTACCATTTCTGTACACATATTCCTCATTCCCTATTAAAATATGTGACGCGTATTCTGGTTTTGGGCATAGATTGAAAAACTATCGGCGGATCAAGGTAAATATCTACGTTAACGTTTCAGTAGCATTCATGTAATGTGTGTATAAAAAGGGATATTTTATTTTATTTATTTATTTGAACACCAACAAGCAGAACACTAACATTTACAAGGAATAAAATGTTCTAATAATATTTCTTAGTGACTACTTTTTTACAGGTGTTACATAATACCAACAAAAAATAATAGTTAACAACGATACAATTAAAAAGTTTAAAATTGAATTAATTATAAATAAAAAAAGTTATAAACAAAAAATTTAAGTTGATTTAAATTATTTGTGTTACAATAATAATGAATAGAGGAAAATTATCAAAATTAAACAAGTAAATTAAAATTAAAATGTCAGAGAATTATAAAGATTTCTAAGTGTAAAATACAAATATGACTGTACTCGATGTTCGTCTCTATCGCAAAATATCCAACGCAACGCCATACGCCATTACCGCCATTACCATAAACGCAAATTCTCAATCTGTACCACAACAACCAGCGTAACATGGTAGCGCCAAACCAACTTGTCGGCAAAAACATTCCCGAAGAGGAGAAGAGGATAAGCGTCAAGCAGGCCCGTCCTAAAAGACCGACCCTTTTGGAGCATGGCAAGTGAATGATGTAGCGAATATCTCGATCGAGTTCTACGTCGAGAGTTGAGCTTGGTCTCCGAGAATATCTCTAACAGACCGTTCGAAATAAATTGGCAGCAATGGCAGCCCTGGGGAGCGGGCGGGGAGATGATGAGATAGTAACCGCACGACGCACGGCCGCCACGACGCGGGGCCACGACTGTGCCGCACTATCTCCTATCTGACGCGGACCGACTTCTTTTTATTTCTGGAGCGGTATGCGGTATAACATGCCCTTAACTCTGTCAGTGTGAACGTCTTACGCTATTGTACTGAGGAAAATAATAATATGCCTCATGTTATTAGAAAATTCTATGAAAACAACATTTAATTATTGTATTCATTCGTGTTTTTCACATATCTATATAAAACTCGTCGTATAAATATTAATTTAATTATGTTTGTAACATAATAGAATATTATAGTGAAGCAACAAAGGCGAATACAAAATCAACAGTGATTACATATCTCAGTAGTACGAATCGACTTGTCTTTTTTTAATACGTCAATAGTATAACATTTTCAAAAATCGAAAAAGAGTACATCAAAGTCCAAAAAGTAAAACATTAGCATATACAGGAGACTCGTTCGTTTCTATCGTGTTTGAATGTCTTCGCTAAACGACGAGCGCGGTCAAGTAATGCTGCGCTCGCGCATCGAACGACCCTGAACTTCCTGTTATTTACCATCAATACAAATGGAAAACCGTGACAGCATAACGAAAGTTTATTTAAAAATGAAAAAGACTCCTTGACTAAACTCTATAAGTATATCTTATAAACGTGATATTTTATATTCATTCACGATAATATTCCTATACTAGCGAAACTAGAATGATGTATGATTAATAAACGAGCTATTTTAATACATCGTTATAATATAATATACACGGAATGTTATTCAAAACAACTTCGAATTTAAAATTAATCAACAAATCAAGATAGGTTTTTATATCGAAGCGAGTAACGTCGCTGTGAGTATAGTCCATGTCCATAAAAATATCTTTTCCGCGTAGCCGATATTTTTATCTAAGGATAAATATTCAGGTATCACTTAGGCTATGCAAATATCGTAAATGATAGGATTTGAGTACACTAGAAGCAGAAATATAATTAATGAGCTCAAGATATTTTAGAGATATTTTGACTAGTAACCATCTTCTTTTGATTTCCATAATTAGTGTATGACTACAAATATATAATTATATTTTAAACTAAAAATTATATCAGTAGGAACTCCCTGCAGAACACGGGGATATTCCATAAAGTTACTTTCGATATTGATCATTATAACTACACTATTACAAGGACACAAGTATCATAATAGCGTATTGCTTTTGAGTGGTTTTCAACATTACAAGATTGACATATAAAGTAACGGGACTTACAGGACAGCACTGTAACATTTCTGTAATTTAAAAAAAAAAAACACATATATAGTCGTTTTTTTCCTTCCTTCGATTTAAACTTATATATTTTTACAAGTATAACAAAAGGATCAGCGATTTACAGATAATCTACAAATCTTAATTCAGTATCCGATATTGCTATTTCCACTTACAAAGCAAGTTCGATAAATCAGCTATAAATCAATAAATTGTTATTGTACCCATACGCCATAAAAGCTAATATTTTCTCCGAAATCTATCAGTGGACACAGAGCTTTATCGAAGTTATTGATAGTAAACGGTTACATTTTATTTATACCGCCCCATTTCATGTTTGTTTCCAGATAAATGTCGGCCATCGAACATCGATCCGTATTAGATAATCATCCATCTGTTATCGTTGACAAACACTGCTCCCGTCTTAACAACACAACACGCCAGATAACAACCAAATACTGGAAAACATGAATAGGATAAGAGATCGCTAAGCTCTTTGAATTATATATTGTCAGAACGAAGTCGCGCAAAACTAGAATTTAATACACATCTAAGGACACCAGGAGAACCCAGATCGCTCACCGTTTAACACCTTACAAATATTACGGGTTTAAATCTGGATAAACACACTGGATTTTCACGTGATTTTGAATTACCTTAAATTCATAATTATGTGAAAACCTGACACAAATTAAGCGTGTTTGATTATGCTTTAATCCTTTTCCTGAAGATGGGGGGCAATCTTTGCCCAGTATTGGGACAATGACACGACTTTACTTTAATAAGTTATTATGTTGAACTTTGAACAAATCGAGTCATATTACCGTTCATTGTAATGTTACCTGCGACTTCGTTTGCATTTTTTACATATAACATATACATACATGTTGCTTATACTCGACTGCAGGTTGGTATATTGGTGTCGTTTATGGTAACTGCTCTGCTCCTTTGGCTCGTAGCGTGTTTTATAGCCTTTCACAATAAACCGACCGTTTAACGGAGAAATAATTTTTCGTATCGTACTAGTAGTTTCCATTACCAGATTAGCGCGTATAATGGGTTTTTAACTTAAATAAATAATTGAAAATTAATGGATTTAATCTGTGAATATATTAAGGATAATTAATTTATAATTATAAAGTATAATTTTCAGATATAAAATAATGATAACAGGAATATAATTCCATGGCAACTATTTACCATTTTATAGATAGATGGACGCTCAGTATTTTAGTGCATTAGCGGTGCCAAGTTGAGTACTAGGAGCTCATAAACGACCAGCAGTGTTACGTAAAACATTCCTCGGCCGCACGAAGTCCATTACACATAAATTCGCATAGACTTACTTGTACTTGCCTTGTCAGTCGTCTGGCTCAGTCATGAATTCTACTACAATTCACACACTCCTGAACTAAAGCTCGGTCTATTTGAATTGTACATGCGTTTAGATTTTATATTGATAACATTTAAGAAACAAAAATATTTTTTTTATTAAAGTCGACTTTTTAAATATTTTTATTACCAAAGATTATGAATTCTGCTATTTTTAAATGCTTTTGTGACAAATACCTTTGTATTATAAAAAACATATAAAAAAAATAAATTCAGATAGTCTTTACTGTTCAAAAGGATCCCCGCCCCGTCAAAATGACCATGTTTTATCACTGGGCCATTGCCAGTCTCAGCGTAGATAACGTATATACATATATATATAAATATAAGTTCATATTTGCCACCAAAGAGTACATGTAGCGGTTATTCGACATTCTTTCTGCTTCAACGGTCGTAGTGAAACTAAGCTCATATGCCTCATATTATAAACTGGACCCTGAGTCTTCGCGGAACTCGATACGTCTAAATGACATTAAGTACATTTGAAATATTTTAATACTTTAAATAAGTTTGTTTACTGTATGTGAGGCTATTATGACAGTGGTTTTTCTTCTTAAATCTAGAGTTCGTTTTATGGGGGCCAGTTAGACGAGTCAGTGAAACATACCGACCGACGTATATCGTGATTACTGTGACGAAAAACTTTAAATGTTCCATTATTTATCGTATGAATAAAGACAATAAAAAGCCGATAAGTAACTCCCACTTATCGGCTTTTTACTTTATTCTTTGTGTCTTGACATATTTTTACTTTTTAAAGAGTATTAATATAACGAAGAAGACATTGCATTACGGACGGCAGGGCTGTCTGATTACCTACACATCTCTTATTTACTGACAAACATATATTACTCTCAATTCTGCTATGTTCTGGTTTGAAGGGTGAGTGAGCCAGTGCAATTACAGGCACAGGGGACATAATAGACCTCATAGTCGAAGATGCAATGACGATTAAGCAGTGGTTTTTAGTTCTAGCGGTACCAGACTATACGGACGAAGTTTCCCATCTTACAGCATCTTTACTCAGTTGTCTGTGTAAAATAAAATTAAAAAAAAAACTGCGACTGTTATTTGTTGTTCATTGAGCAATGTCTGTTACTATTTAAAGTAAATTTCTGTACTTTTGATATCGGTTTATTGAACTAATTACCGTTACCGTTATATCGTAAACAAAGTAATGGGATAAATTTTAATGATAATTAAAAAGTACAAAATTATAAAAAAAAAACATAAAATTTTAACAACGACTCTTAAAATACATAAAGGTTTAATACTTGTTTCGGTCTTGTCTTGTGTCGGTTTCTGTCTTGATTTTTTTCGACGGTATTTTCCTGTACATTAATGTTCACACGAATGATATACTTAAACATACTAAAGTGACCTCGTTTTTAACGAATTAACTTCAATAAAGATACAAGTATGGCCAATTTAATATATTAAATATATAGATATATGTATATTAAATATATACTTACTTTTTGCTTGAAGATCGTAAAGACTTTGACAACCTCGTTGGTCCAGTGCCTTGCTTATAAGAATGCAGATCCCGAGATTCTATCCTCGGGATAGGCCAAAACAAGGTTACTGGGTTTTACAAAGGTTACAATCTCAGGAGCGACCGTAGTTATAGTATGTCCTACGCAGATGGCTAATCGTCAGCAGGATATCATCATAATGACTATTATCGACGTTGCACACAGATTCGACCTTGTTTTGTTACGTCATATCCCGTCCCAGCCAATAAGCATCACTTCAAAAAACCAAACACTAAATATTACTACATAAGTGTAACCTTTCAATTATAAAATATCAAACCGAATGGTATTAAACAATCTTATTTATAAATTATTGTTATCCTTTATGCCTTAATATTTCGTCATCGACAATTACATGAATATTTATTCATAAAACACAATATATAGACGTAATTACTATATTCTTAGCATTGCATCGAGTTCCTCCATAACAGTATATCTCATTGTATGTTACCTTACCGGAAAAACAAGATAACAATCTTAAAGGTACACCCTCACTCAACGCCTCGCTGTCAAGCTTAAACCTATGTCCTTACTCTATGCAAAACAAGTTAGCTACGTGACCTAACGAATTGAAGTGCAACTTTTCTGACGCAAAAACGTATCGCGTCTGTCACGCATTAAGCTGCACGCGCCGATTTTCGTATTATTATTTTTTATAAGATATTTTCAATAAATTCCAATCGTTTCACGATGTTTTAAATAACGCTCGTGCAATTAGACACGGGCAAAAGTTTTCGTCAAATTGCCAATTTAATGCACGCGAACTTTTGGACTCTACACGATCAAACTCGAACATGTTTAATTAATACATTCCGTCGATTTCGTACGAGAGAAAGATATTTTTACCAACTATTATTTACTTTATAGTATACGATATATTCTTTAGTAATTATATCTTTTTTCGAACGCAATTATTAATTTTTTTTTTCATGTTAATATCTGGCGACGCTTGCTTTAATTAAATTTTAAACTGTTATAATTAGTAAAATTGTCCTGAATACGAATATAAACTTCAATATTTAATTCTAGTTAGATTATGTATTACTACCCAGATAGATCGGCGTAAATAAAATTTTTACTCTTTAATGAGCATACCCTGGGTTTGTTCCCAGAACCTTCACATCTGCATTCCTACCAGCAGGCTACGAGAACGACGATCAAACAAAAATATACAGATTGTATAGATTGACTTATATAGCAAATTTCTCACAACATTAAAATTTTCCTCACAAAATTCTTTATTACACATTTAATAAAAGGAATTTATTTTATCAAAATATCGAGAGCCTCTGCCATACCTAACTCATCTTTCAAATTGATAACATTATTTCTTATATTTAAAACAATTAAATAATATTTGTACTATTTACTTAATAAATAAAATTTATAAAAATTATGAATATCCCATAACTGAAGTATAATTATTAGCTTGTATGTTCTAGAATTGAATGTTCTGCAGTAACTTTATTGAATTTTTAAATGACTAAAATGATTACATATTTTTAGTCCTTATTTTCAGATGTATTGCGATAATCGTGCAAGTCAGGGATCTTGTTACAAAGTTTCGGCGCCATCGTCCTGTACCCCTGTATCTATATCTGACCTTGTATATTGAAATATATCGTAAAACAAATTTCATAATTATTGGTCGAGGCGTTAAATCGTGAAAGCAATGCAAACAGAGACACTTTCACATTTATGATTTTTAAATAAAAAACGAGCGCAAATCTGTAAAACAATCGTCTATACCAAATCGACATTATTTTTGAATATCTGTCATAACTGAAGTCTCACGTCACTGAAGGTAAATTGCTTGATGTATTTTTAATCACGAAAGCATCATTATCTGTTTATCCAGACGGCTATCAGTGTCAACGACTTGGGTAATCTACTCGGCCACTATCAGTGCAGTGCTCGTGAGTCCTACAAGTGGGTCATTGCATCCAAATCGAATTATTGTTGTAATAAATTACGTTGTAACAAGAAGTTTAATTTGAGATCGCACACACTTTTGCGACAATGCAAAACGATATCGTTTTAAAAGTCACACAAGTGTGATTTTCATATGTATATAGCATCAGTTAGTTTTTTTCGTATAGCTTTTAGGTAACTGCCATGATATCGAGTAATTAATTCCCTTACTTGTGCTAATGTGACCTCAGAATTGTACAAGATTATGCGACTCAAAATCGCTTGCCTGGGCGCGCAAGTGTGCCCGATGCTTTAAGCTTCGACGCTAGTATAGATAACGTACACAACTGGAAAGTTCCCTGTAAGCTATTTCGTATTATTGCCATGATATCGTAGTTAGCTTTTATTATTAGAAACATGTCATGGTTGCTTATAATTTGATTGAAAAATAGACTTGATATTCTAAATAATCTCGGACCACTTTTTGTGCATGCATCCGTTGACTTCATTATCTTTAAAAGTGACGGTTATATTAATTTCGTAAGCTGGTTTTAATATTTGCCTTTCGTAAATGATTTATGTCATTTTGTTTGTTCAAAAATCGAATACGATTTTTTGTTTTAATGTTTTATTTTTATTTATCCGAACTAGCAGTCACCCGCACCTAGACTCGCTTTACTATTGACGACATGACATACTATTTATCTCTTTGAGATCAATATGTATGTTTGAATGAACTAGCAAACGTTACACATATAAGTGAGAAACAAAGTAATTTTTAATAAGGTTACTTATCGGATACTGTTTGTTGTCCAATCCGTCTTATAAAGCAAACATAATAAACTCATGGCTAATCACTTCAACCTCAATAGCGTAGAACGAGTTTTGTTCGCGCGTCGCGACGCAGCGCGCTGTATAAACATTCTCAATGTTTCCACACATTTGTGTGATTGTGTCCGACAATGAACGATAACGTTCTGAGTGTATTTTCAGTATTTTTATTAAAAGGCGTGTATACAACATTTGAGAACTTATTTTTTTTTTAATGAAAGTATACAATCAGTAAAGTTTTCATTAAAAAAATATCTTAAAGTTTATATATACGCTCTCAGAAAAAAGAGATTATTTATGAATGAACATTATTTACCGAAAAACAAAGCTATCATTCCGGTACATCAATATACTGTCCAAATTAGTGGAGGATTTAATTCATATACCTTTGTCTTGCTCTCAGACCTCAGCCGCTAACCAATGGGCGCGTTTGCTGCCAGCTCTCTTAAACTGACAATTACATAAGACGCTATACATAACAAATTACTCACAAATAAATAAACGTTTCTAAAATATAAGTATTATTTACATAATATATAAGTATTACAAATAATTTAATTATACGATATAACGTAACTTTCTTATGTATTTTAATGTTATAACTTCAGTTTGATTTTTTATAAAATGCTACATATTTTTACTGATATTGAACTAACCAAAATAAATATACACAAAGTAGTAAATTATCGTTGGTCTGTTTAAGTATCACACGAAAAGTAAATGGTCTTAATGGTGTTTTTTTTTGTATTTATGTTAAACAAAACTTATTAAAAGAAGCCCATGGATACGAAACTAATGACTCTGTAATAACCGACTTCAAGTTCGCGCATTTTATTAGTAACTTATTATATACCTATTCCATATTTCGATTCATAGCAACAGATATTTACAGTTATAACATAATATAACAAATATTACTACAATGATATTATATTCCATTTACTCCGCAAAGGGACGCTCGTGCGTGCCGCGGGGTGCAAACTCGACTCACGAAATTAGGTCTTGACTCTCAACTTACTGAGCACAGTGCCTAACGCTTATAGCTAACGAAACATTATTTATTTGCAACCTTTATTTATTCTAATTCATTATATATAAATTATATGTTTATGTCCCCGAATATATATATAATCAAGATCGTTTTAAATTTAATTTATAAATAAAAAACAAGTTTTTATACCATTAATATTGCGTATATATTTAGCCAAAGCTAGAAACAGATCTAAATATAAATTCAATGTAAGATAGTCGGATAGGTAACACACCGAAGTGAAACTACCTTGTTAAAATATAAAATCTGAAGTAATTTACGCCTAAAACAAGCACCAACATAAAGATAGTATCATCTAGTCGAAGCGCTCTCAGTTCTCAGAAACCATCCTCGGAGGCTGCATTTAGTGAGGGAGCGAGACATCACGATGTGCGAGTGAGACGCAAGACCGAGTGGATTGCCTTCACGAGTCGTATACGTTACATTATTTAAGCATTACTTGCTATATTTTTATAATAACTGATCAATCAAATACAATCACGGTGTAGGATTATTCATACTTATATCACACATGTGGATATAACGTTGGATAGTACGACCCACTGTTTTATTAAAACTCTGACATTTTGAAATAGTAACTGTAGCTTCTTGCAATAAAGACTTTAGAAAACGCATTAAACGAAATACTAAGTTATTTCCTATATGGTATTGATATTCTTACGAAATATTTACAGTAGATCTATTTTTAATATCACCATTAAAACTGAATAAAACTACAAAAATACGATAATAAAATTTATATATTATATTTTATTACAGGTGAATAATAAAAAATATCATTCTTTTAAACTAATAGTCAATAGAACATGAGAAATATTTTTATTAGATAAGAGCGTCTGTGCTAAAGTATACATCGTGTCTACGATCTAATTGTTTCGTAATTTAGTAAATCACACTTATCTGTGGAATAGCCAGCTTGGCAGCGCAACCTCAACCCGAGCCGGGTGACGTCAGCGCTTCCCACACTGCAACCAACACTCCAGCTTACACTTCGCTCTAACACATTAATAGCCGAAATTATAAATTCATTCCAATATATGTCTAATTTCAAATGTGATTAAGTCTGAATTCCCATCGCTGATTACATCACAGTTTTGAGTTAAAGCCAAGACACGCGTCGATTGCGACACCGGTTAACTTGCGCTACAGATGCCTAACCGAAATTTAACGTTATTCAACCAATATAAAGCTTAGATCGCATTAGCAACACTTCTGATTACTACATGCGAGGATCGCCCGGCGACGAACACCACCTACGTTATATTAGGCAATTACAACCTATACGACAGAGTTGTAGAGTCGGTAAAATTGTTCGGCACTGTATGATTTTCAAGCTTTTCTAAATCGGTCGGTTTGTGTGACATTGCAAAGGCTGTAGGTGGATTTGTTTAATATTAAAGGCTTTTCGGTCGAGCGGGGGCGACATCTTCATAATGCAATCGTGTCAAAGGCTACACGAATGCCTTTTAAGCTTGTATTTGATCTTTACTTTTATAATGGACGTGTTAATTTATTGTAAAACAGTAATGTTACAATATTTATTAATCTTCCACATATAATATACCTTAATTCTTGCGTTCAACATATATATTATTAGTAAAAAGTAGAACCAATATTTCATATTTTAGCAATATTTTGTAATAACTGAAGCGGTTCTATGATATATTTAGTAAACTTGTTGATTATAAGTTTGTTTCTGTCCGTGGTAAAGCAATAAGCGGTGGACGAGCAGCGACGTGGAAGATAAAGATGACGTTTTGTAACATCTAATGTGGATGCACTCTATCTGCAGTTAGTCCTAACCATTAACAAATCACGAGCCCTAAAACCTCTTGACGTGTTCGTGAGGGAGCATTTGTTTATTTTTGTCGAGTACTAGGCAGGCGGCGCGCGGGCGTGCGGTCAGCAACGCGATGTCGCAACTCGGCACGTGCCGCTACCCACGTGTGACTTTCTTTTCAAAACTCATATCTGACCCCCCTCTGACCTTATTCCTATAATAATTTACACGCATGAATATTATCTTTCTAAGTTAACCAAACTGTTGCTAAACGCTATCGGTTACGTCCTTTTTAATATGACAATTAATTACTTATTTATGGCGAGGTAATTGCGCGACTTAATATTGTAAATACGCTGATTTATAATTTGGATAATTAAAATAAAATACAAGTAATATTCATCATTAAAACCTTACAAATAAAAACAATTATCGTTTAAAGTATCATTCGTTATTGCGAGACAATACCACAAATGAATGATATTTTTAGTTTTGTCCTAAGGCTCGATGGGACCGCGGCGCCTACGCAGGTCGAATAACCGGAACGTTTAAAAAAAGATTTGCAATTATTGTTATGCATTATGGACCGTTCTTACCATGTTTTAGATTTTTTGTTGACGTCATAATTATTTATTAAAATTTCACGTGAGAAAAGGTGGAGACTTTTACTTCATTGATTACTCAGTGATTGATTTCATATTATGAGAACAGTTATGAATTTGAGGCCGGGTGAAAAAAGCTGGGTGAATAATGTATAAGAAGTAATTAATTTAAGGTATGTCCAGAAATATCCTAACAGATGGAGACCGCAAATAAGTGAGTAAAAGGATATAAGAACAAGCATACGATTACGAACTTTACACTAGAATGTAGAATTTCTTGAAATATTTGTTTATATTCAGCTAAAATTCTATACAAATCAATTAAACATGACATTCGAATATTACCGGTCTCGTATCTTATCTAAATGTTCATGATCTGGTCCAAATTACAATTTTAATAAATATTAATTAATATGTAAATCAGGCATGATTACAAGTTCCCAGGAGGGCAGAAAGGTATCCGGCGCAATAGTCAAAAATATACGAATTAAATAGTTAAAAACTCAGAGATACTTTGATCAATTTTCCTCAAAGCTTGATATTTTAAAGAAAAGATAACGTTATGTTACATAATGATAGATTTCTAATTTATTATAATAAAAAAATAATAATCGTAATCGTGATAAATTAAAAAAAAAGACGGAATATTCCAAAGGATTTGAAAACATTTGAGCGGTACTTTCTGGATAAAAGTGTACGCAATAGTATCACTATGAGACTTATCAGAATATACAGTAACGTAGCTATTGCTTATTTAATCGCATAGTATTCACATATTGGCGTATTAGGAATATACAATGATGTCCTTGTTCCGTTTGTCCTTGAGGATGTATTGCTATGTCGGATGTGTTCGACAAACATTCAAAACCTCATATGTAGGACGCGGGAAAAACTGAAGGTCGGCAAACACTGCTATCGAATCATGATAACTATAATATAATATATTCTACAGATAATTTTCTTATAACTTTAAACGTCAAGGTTTTGAAGAGACGTCAAAGGATTTCGCGTTAATTATTATTATTGTCAGTTAATTTTGATTAGCCAGAAGCTCATAGATAGTCTTCAGTTTATCGTTATAAGTTGTATAATACCTTTTTGAAATCCTGATCAACATAGCGAGAATATTTTCCTAAGAAGAAGATAATTACTATTGAAGTTATAATTAGTGTCATAAATTTATCGTTATGTGGTATATGATTTTAATTAAAAAATATAATTTATATTACATTATTAAAAATGTTTCCTGGTTGACAACAATGTGTTCATAGCTAACGTTTTAACGTTTTGTTTTATAAATATCTAGTTTATTATAAATGTCGATGTTGTAAATGTTATGAATGGCGCCGTCTCCGATTAGAATAAACTATTCAGACGGTAAATGATTTTGTTTTGATATTTATCGATTCGATTTGAATTGGAAAAAAATATATTCGATTCCACGAATTCTTGAAGCGGATACGGAAAATCAGGTCAATGGGACCGCAAATTCAGTTTTCACGCAATTATATGGCATAACTGTTACCGTATTTCAAGCCAGACGTCCAAACGTACACCTATACCAGGTCTGGCGACTTCCTTCGTATAAATATACTTCAATAAAAATGAATCGCACTGACATATCGCAAGGACGAATAGCAAATAACATTCGACATCTAAATTTATTTATGGTAATTAAATCGACGGACCTTTATGGAAAACGTTAACAACATATCGAATCGATTTTATAAAAGAATAAGATAAAAATACAGGAACAAATGTTGACGTGAATATGAAAGTATCGAACGAGATTATTGTTTATTGAAATGTTACGTCAGGGTCGATCGCACCTGGACTAGGTCGAGTAATTTTTTAAATCTCACCGTGGGTTTGTGCCTACGCGTGTCTTAGCTCAGTGAAAAAAAAATACGTGGGCAAATTTTAAATATCGTCATTTAGATAACGCCGCCGCAACGACTAGAGACAAAACGCGTAAAGTAGGGTCATACATATATTATAGTATACACTAATAGTGTATTTATATTGAGGTAATTAAAATTATAGCTCCTATATATATTATCGGCTAGCTGTGCCCGCGACTATGTGTACGTTTGAATTTAACAAAAAAAAATATTGTTGTAGCCTAAGTTACTCATTAATATATCAGCTACCTGCCAGTAAAAGTCCCGTCAAAATCGGTCCAGCCGTTCCAGAGATTAGCAGAAACAAACAGAAACACAGACAAAAATTAAAAAAAAAAAAAAAAAATTGTGTATGTACAGTGTATACAGGCATATGCATTTAATAAAACGCGGTTATTTTAATGTTACAAACAGAAACTCTAGTTTTATTATATGTATACAAGATACGTATAGAAGATATAATGTGGAGAGGAAAAACTAACAATCGAGTTATTGTTAAATCTCTATTATTATTAATTTAAAAACGAACAGGACAAGTTCAATATTATATTTTAAGATCTGAACATATTGCCAGTCGTTTTTAATTCCTAGGCTTCCTAGCTTGGCTTCCATTCCTAGCTGATTATGTTAAGAATAGTTTCATCAACTGTATGAATGTGCCCTTAATTGCAAGATACAAGATACAAGCTCAGTTAATGTCGGTGAAGTCCTCATTACGGCGTCCCACGTCGCCTTATTCAAAATTTTATTTCGTAATTAGAGTGAAGGCGATCTGCTTTCATATATAATTTAAAATCTTTTATGTATATTACACGCATACTCGTTTTGTTGTCCCAAATTTTGGAAATCAATATAATATTTTATTCTCGTTAATTTGTAACGTGTAGTTGAACATATAAGTACTCTGAACACGTTCCGTACAAATAGTTTTTATTCAAACCGTAATACCTCTATCGTTATTCCATTCAACGTTTTGTTTTGACAATATTTAAATCTTAGCTAGAGTAGGAACATAACCATTGGTTGAGTTTGGTTTCGAGACCAGTTTGAGTTGTATTTTATGTGTTTTTTAAAGTAGTTAAATTTAATGCCAAATAAATTACACGATACCTTTTTAGTGATGTTTAACTTAATAATCTACTAAACCAATGAACATAAAACTTATTCCTTTAAATATAACCTTTTTACGTGAGTCATATTCTTGCAAGTATATTTTGAAGATAATTACTGGTTTATTAGATAAGCATGTAGTTTTACGTTCATAGAACTAAATGGATATATAAATTGATTTTACTAATCAAGTCGCCGTTGCCGTGACTGTTTCGGTGACAGCTCAGTCAGAAACTTTCGATTTGACTGATACGAAATAACAAGTTTCACTTTTCAAGCGTCCCTCGTTTCCGCACTCAGCCATACGTCGCGACATCCTTGCGGAGTCGACTTCACAAGCGCCGAAAGTGTAAAACATGCTGTAAAGCCTGCCTATCCGAGACGAATTACGGGGAATTTTAACGACCAGTCAGACAAGTTTCGTAACTTAACGTGTGCCCAACGGCCTAAATGAACTCCCGCAACTACAAACTGCCCTAAATATACACTTTACATCGCTTTTACTTACTAAATGCCTCATTTTTTTTTCTTTTATTATTATTGATGGTCGCTCTTAATGCATGCTCGTCTGATACATTTTAGCGGAAAAGTTTTTATTACTATATATAGCTCGATCAGAGCGCTTTTATACCATGATTGGTATTTTAATAAAGTAAAAAATAATATCTCTTTAATACCCTTGCTTCTTATCTTATAGTAGTACATAATTATCACTAAGGATTATCATATTATAATGTTTGAGAAGCATGATTTGTATGTAGATACCAAAACTTTGAACACGTATTTAGTTATTGATATATTCTATATTCAAAACCCGTAATTAATTTCGTCCTGTTTTGAAGCATCATTGTATATAAAGCTCCTAGAGCCTTTTCCTCAAGAGAAAGTCGTTGCGAGGCTGTGGAAAATTTTTGTTGTAATTTTTCTTTTACTATTAACACCACTATAAAATTACACTTTGACCGTATTATCTCTTTCCCCTAGACATTTGTCCATGAATAATATATATTATGATATAGGTAGGTGGACCTCGTGCCTGTAGTTACACTGGCTTTCTCACCCTTCAAACCGGAACACAACAATACTAAGTATTGCTATTTAGCGGTAGAATCAGAGCCGGATCTACCATATGGCTTTTTGGGCTTCAGCTAGGGCCCCGTGGATTCAAGGGGGCTAAGTCAAGTCAAACTCAAAAATAGACGATAATGTTAAAAAATCCATAACTTTATTAAATTAAACAGGTCGTATAGTTTGCAGCCTTGCGACTCCTGTTCAATTCAATTCAAGTCTACGTTCAGATATGTCTTAGGTTAACACTACTTAGGGCCCCTAAGTAGTGTTAGCCCAGGGCCCCCTAAACTTACGGTCCGGCCCTGGGTAGAATATATGATGAGTGGGCGATACTACCCACACGGGCACAAAACCCTACCACCGAGTATATAAGATATCATAATTTTATTATACTGGCAAAAGATCGTTGACAGGGTTTAGTCGATATCAAAAAATGTATCGTAAATTCAGCTCTCGGACCTCGTTTAATCCGTAAAAAATACACGACGTCTGTCTGCTACAGCTACTTACAGGGCGGATTAAAATCGACTTTTTGTCATCACTTCGCTTGTCGACCGTTCTTAAGTATGTTCCTTCATGAACTGATAATAATTAGTATAAAATATAAAGCTGGAAAATAAGAAAAAAATTCATGACAGAATCAACAATTTGCTGTTCATGATCTTGAAATAAATAAATCGGATAATATTGTTATGAAATTAAAAAATAACTTGTCTAATTTCAAATGTTCAATGTTTGATGATAATTTTTGATACCTCGTGTTTATGAACTTGACAATAAGCAACAACCCTCATCAATCACCCCATAAAGTATTTGATTACTAAATGTAACACAATCCTTACGAAAATAATAATTATCAAACGTTTAACATCTCCTCACATCGTCTTCTTCAGTTACATATTAATGTGTGTGTCGTACCTTAAATTATGGATAAAAATGACACATCCGCGAATATCAAGCTGCATAATAATAACCACGATTCTTTATGTTATCACAAAATCAACAGAAATGTAAATATTTTAACAATAAATATCGAGTTTTCCTTGAATGATATTAAACGCAGAGACGTTCATAACTTATCTCGCTATAACTTTGATACATAGATATTACTGTCCCCGAAATGTTTGCGTCGACGTCGATGAAAATACGTGGGAAAACGTGTTTATAAAACGCATATTAAACAATCCTTTATAACTTAATAATGAAGTCTCTTCCAAACGTTTAATAAAATGTCTAAACACCTATTTTCACTTTTTTTTAAATTTCGCGATTAAAATAGAAGACTAGATTCACTTGATTTACTATATTATGAGACTAATTAAGGTTTTATCAGATGAGAAGACCGAGACAGATATATGGATTATTTTGATTCGAATATAGTTTTACAATACCGCTACGATATCACGACAGCAGAATAAATAACTGTAATATTAGTTGTTGAAATGCCCAAGGGTTCTAATACTCGGTCGAGACAGTTAATGTCATTGGATCTTCTATTTGGCAATGCTACAATCCCGTGCCGTAGAAGTAGGTAAAGCCCTTGGTCTGTGTCAGATTACGTCAGGTCTCGTGATTGCTTAAGGAACCGAATGCAGACAGAGTGTATAATTACAAATTTTATAATATCTCTCGTAGGTATCTCTGATGTATGTGTTTAAAAAAAATACATATTTCAAACTTAAACTTGACTTTGACGACCTCCGTGGTGAAGTACACCGGTTTTCATAGGTACGCCACTCCGAGGTCCCGGGTTCGATTCCCGGCCGAGACGACGTACAAAAGTTCATAAGTGGTACCGTCGTTACTTCTGATTTTTCCATAACCCAAGTGCTTTAGCTACTTACATTGGGATCAGAGTAATGTATGTGATGTTGTCTAATATTTATTTAATTATTTATTATTATTTAACTTAAACTATACAAAATATTTATGTTAATAACTTAAGGAGATTTTAAAATATAAAACAATTCGATTTTTATAAATAAATTCAAAATTTTAACTACCATAACCTATCGATACTTCAAACTAACATTTCATCCTGAACTTGAAAATGTATTTAGTTCGTATGTAGCCTTATCCGTCCGCCATATTAGACATCTAGTGACGTCATATTACGTACAAGAAACGTTTTAAATTGTGTTAACAGGCTGAGGCTAAGGATAACCGTGGACTTATAAGCTAGCTAAATGAGATAGAGTCTTCATATAAAAATATCTTAAGGAAAAAGCGGACAAACATCCTTGTATCTTCTAAAATGTTTTAATGTCTCGTTCCCGACTTTCAAAGTGGGGCGATTACAAGCAAGGCGCTCGTGTCTAAGCTTTTAGATAAACGATAACTGAGTCGGTGTCGGCGAGCATACCTTGTTATTTATTACGTAGTTTCGACCATAAATCTAGACTTTTTCTGGAGTAAGCGCAATGGCCCACTGGTTAAGTAATTCTTAAATGTTTGAGCATTGAGAGCTTGAGAGTTTGGTTGAATTTAGCGAATATTACTTTTCATATAGTTTTGAAAAGCTTGTTATATTGTGTAGTCTGAATTCTAGAATATAAAGTATTGACACTTGACTTGAATTAATTAGTACGAATTTCAACAAGCCTCATCCTAAAATATCAACGTATTCAATTAAAATGAAATATACCAAATTATAAATATCTAATTATTAGAATCGCAAACAATATTTCATTGTTTTAGATTTGAGTATGTTTATACTTTAGCTGGGAATGAACTACATGTTTTCGATATTGTATAAATGTGACCCGACACCTCCTCCGGAAGGGGGGAAGGGGGGGTGAGTACTCTATAAGCCGTTAATTTTGTATTCATAAGCGACCCAAACATAATGTAGAACGTGATGTTTTCGTTAATGCAAATTTTGAACACTACACAACGGTCGTATATTCGACTACTAGTGTTGTTTCTATCCGACAAGGCCGAAAAATGTCAAACGGTTTAACATGAAGTATACAAGTGCTTGCGGGTCGTACATGTATGATTTATAAATGCTGTATTAGATTAAGTTTATAATTAAACAGCCCGTTTAAAGGGTATGTCACATGACGACCAAACTTTTAGGTTTCTTCGTGTGTTAGGCATAAAAAAGTAGTCCTTAGTTCCGTCGAGTTCTTGCTTCATAACAAATTTAATCAAATTCAGTTCAGTGGTTCGGCCGTGAAATAGCAACAGGCAGACAGAATTACTTTCGTATTTATAATATTACAATAGATATATAGCCCAAACTCTTCTGTGAGATATCCAAAAATCTAAGACATAATGCATTTCAATTCGTTTGGTAGATCATACATTCGTTATATGTATTGTGACAAATTACAGAATATAATATCCATGTGTAACAAGTCAATGAAAATATACCGACCAATACTTAATTAAACCTTAAGTTAAGAGGCTGACTAACCTCTGAAAAATAATTCTAATGAACCAATGACTTACGCGACGGCCTTTCTCAAGAGACTAGTCAACTGCGCGGTTTGAGGAACACCGTCTTGATGCTAAATGCTAGCCATCCCAGAGAAAAAATATCGATGAGGAAATTCCCGGGTAATGCGACATACTATATAAAAACACGGCTATATTAATGATGGTTATGAAAATTACAGAAAAAATAATATATTTTAGAAATAATTATGTAATGATTTTTATTTTTTTTTCGACTAACCCCTGATTCAGGTTTATATAATAAAGTTTTAAAATATAAAAGAATCTGAGGTATTAGTCAAAATGTGATGTAAAATAATTTAAATGTGAGAGGAGCGGTCGTTTTGCGCCTGGACACGGCTTACAAGATCGTTTACAACCTGTTTACAAAGTGGGATCCACTTTTTTTACATTAAAAGCGTTATCTCTTTTTAGAAGTGCCCTCTGACAATTTTAAAAGCCACGACGAATGAGAGGTCGTGATTCTTTTCTTTTTTTTACCGTCCCGGGACAGCGGCGAGCCTCTCTTAATGGGGCATGTAAAATTATTAATAATTACTAAATTTTTAAGATACGGTTCGATTTAGTCAAATACGAGGACATGAATTAAATTATTTTCTTAAAAATCTCTTTTTTTTTTGCAATCTGGACACATTAACATGGCAGAGGAACTGTTTAAAAGATTCGAGTAAAAAAGCAACAAGGCGACCTAAACAAATTATGCTAAATGATAAACGTGATCCACGGCTAATGGCGCCGAACGCTCGCGGCGCGACGCGCGGCTCGCACGGCGGCCCGGGCTCACTTCAAATAAATAATAAACATAAACACGTAACGACACCTTTAATTTATAACTCACTCTCAAAGCGCTATTTGCAACTTAGCGAATTAAATTTATGTCGAACGGCACTTAACACAATTATACCGGTCATCATTAGAACCGATATATTCTTAAGGAAGAATACTGTAGTCATAATGTAGAAGTTTATTTTTCATTTTTAGGTACCTCTCCGACTAGCGAAGGTAGGCACTGTATTTTTTAACTATATTATAATATTAGCAGTCAAAGGATTTGCGAGTTTTCCGAGGACGGTCCCGTAACGTTCCCAACTTCCCAACGCCGAACTGCTCTGTCCAAATATGTCGATCCATTAAAAAGAGCCACCAGATAACCGAGGCAGTTAAATATTAAATGAACTTAGATTTTAGGTAAATGACTCGAGTGTAACGTGTATACGAAGTACCTACGGCAGTATCACATTCAAGATTGGAACGATAACTCAAATGTTCTTTAAAGTGTCGCCTCTAGTAAAACTATTAAACTCGTTTTTATTTTTCTACATGGACAGCTGTAATAATTAGTACCGATGAGGCCGCTTAAATCGTACTATTATGTATTTTCTGGACCTTCAGAGAAGATTATAGACTATGCGTTATTATTTTACGGCCCTAGGAGCAAAGCCACGGTCGGCGGAACCAGAAGATGTTCAATCCTAAGAAACATAATTTAGTAGATTTTAAATGCAGTGACTATATAAGAGGATTGATTACTTTTTAAAATGTCAATGTATACATCTTTATCTTCAAATGATCATTTCAAGTATTATTATTTAATAAGATAACACCAATATATCGTCACATCAGTGATTCTTTAAAGCGGTAGAGCTGATAAAAACGATGAATAAATAACGTACTAACGACGGTGACGTTAACTGCACTCTGCCCTGCCTCTTGCCCCCTATTGTTATTTACATTTACATAAATCACTGTTCACTTTTCAGTCAAACGTGTACAAAACGCATTTGCATTGTGTACGCTAGTGTAACATTAGCACATTAAAATTTCTTCTACCTACCGTTCGCAATGTAAGAAATCGTTTGCTTACTGCTGCTTAAGCAACAATGTGGATAAAAGTATCTTCATAATGAGTTTAAAGACCGCCATATAGGTATATATCTATTTGTAATTAGTCTGTCGTTTTTATTTATTTGTTTATAGTTTTTCATATTGTTTCTGTTATATTAATCATTGATTAACGACAAGTATTCATTGATAAGGAACATGGCTAAATGATATAATATAAAAAACCAAAACCCATCTCTCCAACTAACGTTTATCTCAAAATTGTATTCGAAATTTAAAAAATTGGGTAATAAAACCTGTATAATCATTTCTTATTTCTTTTTACTTTATTTAAGGCTTTTATGGCCTTCTCAGTAGATATCGTCCATTCAGACAAGCAATACTTAGTATAGTTATGTTACGGATTGAAGGGGGAGTGAGCCAGTGAAAGTACACTGATGTTTTCGTGTGTAAGTACACTGGCTCACTCAGTGAAACATCTTAGTTCACAAGGTTTGCGGCGCACTGTTATGTTAATGAGCGGTTATGACCATTTATGATGGTAAGTCAGGTGGCTCATTTGACCGTTCGTCTACCTACATCATAACATGTATATTTTTCTCTATATAATAAATTATTATATTTCTCTACATAAACATTAAGAAATAAAAAATATTATAACTTAATATCATGAATAAACTAATTGTTTGTTATGGTTCAATTATAAACTAATCAGTCTTAATTTTCTTATACATGCTATACATACTAAGTCGAGAGTATGTAGTATACTCTAGCTGCGACCACGAGAAGTTAAGTACTATTAATTGTGTATAGCGAGTTAATAAAGGTGCCCTTATTTATATTCAGTGTCACCTTTGCCATTTTAAGGAATTGGGTTGGAGTCGCCGCGCACGTAACATTAATGAATAAATCCAAATACAATGAAATGACCACATTTAAATTCAACCGTAACACGAATCCGTCGATTTTATACTAAACTAAACGCTTTGAATAATTTTGACTCTTGTACTTATACTACACGAGTTTTAGGAATTCTATGTAGCGTGGATTTTTTTCAAATAACGGACTGAATTATTTGATTATTATTAATAAGATTACTCGTATAAAAAACTTCGCTACGAATATTTATTGTGACGAAATATAAGTGCCCATGTAATGTACTCTTCACCCAATATAAGCTAACTAAAAATCTATTATAATAATTGGAGCTTATTCCAAGTCAATCACAGACAAAAAGTATAGAAACCTCTCGAATAAAAATATTAACGTAACAAATGCCATAGAGAAAAATGTTATTAATTTTCCACTAAGTATATTAAAATTTTTGAACGATCCCACGATTTCAAACCTTATGTATTTGAAATCTGTGTTTTTTAGAAAAATACCTCATGTGCTATGTGCTCGTTATGTGCATGTGAATTTATTTTCGCCCTATAAAGTGTGAATAATAAATAATACAACGTAAAATTTAAATTCATATGAAAAGTTAACAGTGTGGGTAGAGCCAAAAAAAATCCCATTTTTTTTTAAGTTAATCATATCGTTATTATTTGTAAAAAAAATATTAAACATCCCAATTAAATTTGCAAGAGTGATACAAAAATGATTAGACTATCCATAGACTATTAATAGAGCAGCGAGGTGATGAGAAGTTGCCCGCGGCCGCCATCTTGTGGTCATCAAACGTCAGCCAACACGGCGGTAATTAGTTTTCGGTTCTCTAGCGGTCACGAGCATTCCGACGTATTCGAGTTGTCGACTCATCTAGCTTATCTGTAGATATACAGGTGTTTTTGTATGGTATTTCTTTACAAATACATTTGATTAAAATATTGTTTGAACACGATGGTAGGTGTCCAGATAAAAAATACATACTTCATGTAGGTATGTGAATAAAATAATCACGGCTTTTAATTTTATTGGTTTTATTGTAATACGAAAGGTTATAAGCGATTAGAAAATGAAATAAACATGTTACATTTTATAATATTCACCATTAAAATATGTAAAAGTAAACTCGTAACAATATTTACATTGTTTTTACTTTGATCTTAAGACTTAGATTGTGACTTATGATGGTAACGTAATAAACAAATGTGTTTTAAATAAATAAATAAATACTCACGACAGCAAATAACTTAAATCATTAAAGTACGAGCGATTCCTGTACATTCAGTCTGTATAGGCACCGCTGATATGTTAATGTTTTAAGTTATTTAAGGACGTCAGTTATCTCAAAATGAACTGACTAAAATACCTACAAAACTCATTTTAAAAAAACACGTAAAAAAAAGTTTTCGTGGGATTTATAATATCGGGAAATAAAGAAAAAAAAGTAAAGGTATAGGTGTATTTAGTGAAAATCTAAAAAAGGAACTATTGAAGAACGTGCTAACCTATCTTACAATAGACAATATTTCTTTTTTTAATTTAAACGTATATGTTACTCTCACAATAATAAACTGATATTAGCCCCGGGAGCTGATGATAAACTATCATCGTAATCGCTACGCCTTGTCTATTGCGAATACATTTCGCAAAACAAATCTGAAAGGTAAATGTTCCTACGAGTGAATCGAAACACTACTATTTACCAAGACTTAATATCAGGTCACATAAGTCGAGTCATCTTCGTCTAAACGCAGCCGCGAGCCCGCATCAGTGCCGTCGATTTCTCCCGCCCTTTCATTAGTCGCCAAAGAATTCGCCCCGAGTGAGAGCTATTACTTTACATCGTTCCCTTCGACGTGAATTTAGAGAATTTGCACGGTTTTTAAATAAAATAGAACTTAAGGAATATAAAAATGTCTTCGAATTTTTTTTTTTTATGTTGGATGTTCAAACTCCGTAATAGGATTTTCAAGTATTTTGTTTTATATTTGGGATTCAATTTTGAATTTGGAATATAATAACTACACCATATTTTTCTTGAAAAATAACAGAAAATACTATTTATCAATGTTCGTGAGACAGCAAATAGAGTTATTTTCCGCACTTAAGCGAACTTAAATGAGCAAATTATATAACTTAGTTTACGCCACTTTGTGGTGTAGCAAAAAGTTTCTTCTGAACAGTTTTCTGTCTTTTTACTGACATTTTGCATCGCTTACTCGTTACTGACAAATTCTATCTGCATGAATATATATTATCATTTTTTGAATTAAGTTGGACAAAAAAAACAAAGAGAAAATAAAAATTACAGAAATATGATTATATATTAATGTGTTAAACAATAAATATTATGTGTTATCATATTATATATATATATATATATATATATATATATTATATATTATATACGAGTTTATTTTAATCGTACCTATATATAAAAGGAATGTTACATCATTATTATTATTATGAGCTCGCCTGGAATCGATTGCAAGCGCCAACATATACATTGTGTTAAATGTCCTAGGACAGCAGCAGGACATTCAGCATAGTCTTCAGGAAAACGCTTAAAGCTTTTCATCAAGCTGCTACAACACCAGTTTGTTGATACACATGTGGCAGAATATTCGACATACGACATATTTCCTCACGATGTCTTCCCTTACCACGTCATGATAATTCACTATAACTTGTCCTAGTTTGAACACCCATTTTCTTTTACTAAGCTACCACAGATCTAACTAAATTAATCAATTAAAATTATATATTGAGCGTGTGTCTGTTTTTCGTAAAACCAGTAAGTTAACATATTTGATTGCGTGCTTTATGACAACTAAGACGCGAGAACAAATCAGTTAAAATTAAAATGTCAATTCTAGAAGCTTAAGCCAAGCCGTGACTCACGTGATAAATATATATTTTTTTTATTAATGACGCGAAATACTTTTGTTTTTATGAAGCATTTAACGTTATATCTACTTTTAGAAGAAAGAACGCGTGTGTGTCTCTTTTATACATATGTATTTATTTTCCTTTCAACATCATTCGGTTTCAACGTCAGGTACATATAGAAACTTTGCAGTCACATTCAACATTCAGTTTACGCTCTTATCAAGGACAAACTTCTATTACAAATTACTTCAAAAACATTTTTATAGTGTTTTTCGTTGAGGAGAAGCATTGGAGGAGTATAACGTATATTTAGCCTAATTTTTTTTGTTAATGATTTCCATTGCCTATCGTTAAAAATTATGTTTGTTTAAACGATTTCATATTTAATACAAAAATTATTGAATTCATAAATTTGCCTTATTCTTTTTTATTTTTATATAATGATGTACGAAAATAACGTGTTTAACGATAATATATATCTGAGCATTCGGGTGCATTTATTAAGTTGCTCTAAACATTTATCCGTTAGACTTTCAAAATCGCTGATTGGTCCTCACGTTATAATACCTAATTATGCCAAAAACCTGTCAAATAACAACTTCGCGTGGAATTATTTATGATAATGCAAAAATAGTTATTCGATTCCAGTTAAAATATCATACATTTATTCGTAAAACTATATATGAACACTAAGAATTCCATATATAAAAACATAATGCCCATGAATAATATGGTAAATATTTACCAGAGTATTTAAATACAAAGGAAGTTGCGTTAATTCCTTTCTTCATTGCAGGTAATTACTGCGTTTAATTATTACGAGTGAATGGGCGTGTCTATTTCCAATTTCTTATTATTGCATATTCAAATTCCATTCCGTTTACATTGATTCAATATCTCTGCAAACTATCACAAGTCATTGTTCGAATTTCAAATATTTGTAAACGAGTAATAAGTAACTACTCCGTGCTGAACTTGTTCTTATAGTCAAAGTTAACGCTTTAATATAGATTTGAAATAATAAAATCTCTAAGAATAATAGCCGATGCGGTGCCTACTTTTTGTGAACCCCCGATTATATATAACAGCGATTAAGAAAATAATAACAATCAATAATTAACATTTCCTGCTACCGGAGTTCCCGCTATTTAATTAGTAAACTTGACTCGTAACAAACTACCTAACAAGCCATAAAACATGCGGATTATTGAAAAAGAATAATATAAAAAGCAAACAAAATGGCCGACATTACCTGCGCGCGCCACTCTACCTTTAGAATTTTTTCGGCGCGGGAGCGCGCAGCCCGACAGATAAAACCCTGTCGTGGACACGAGTAAGACAAAAGCGACCTTTATAGTAGTTTATTTTTGATTACAATCGTCCACTTTATTCATTTGAGCGTGCGACAAACTCTTGTATTTATTTTAATGTATTTGTTTTTGTTTTATTTTTAGTATGAGAATCATTTTTTGGAACGTTCCGAAACCAATATTTTTGATACGAAATATTGTCTACGCCAAACAGGCATACCTCGGAATTTCTTCTATGGAAGTTATGATGTACAAACACCGGCTCTGCCACATTTACACGACAGAGAACTTTAAATGTGATTTTAAATTATTCGAATTTTATTCATGTTTATTTCAGTATTTTTAATTTAAAAATGTTTGTTTAGTAATGTTTTAATACATGCATAACATAATAACATTAAAAAGTACCAAGGACTATTTCTATGAATGCTTATACCTACTGTGAAAATAGTTTTCAACAAAACATGATATTTCGTGAAGTTGTTTCGTGTACAGTTAATAAATCCTGTCCAAAGTTACACCGACTCGTAATTTTTCTTTAAAAAAATATCCATTTAAGTATAAGGTTCGCTCCCACAATGCGATTCGCGTTTAGATTTCGTTCGGAATCTCCGAGCGCAAAAAAGATCTTTAGTGGCAAGCGTGTGAATACAAGACGGGCTTTTGTCCGCGAGTCCGTCGTCGCGCGCCCCGCCACTGCTGGAGTGCATCAGCTGGCACCGGATCACTATCGTTTCGAATCTGAATACAGCTCCATCTCAGTCACTGGTTATTGTTTCTATCACTGATGCTGCAAAAATGCAGTATGCGAAGTCTCATTTGGCATGTCAATACTCTCACTGTCTCGGATGTTTGAATAGCCTTATTACAATTAATATATGTTAAAACACAACAAGTCACACCGCACTGAATAATAATGTGGCATAGAGATATTAGCTATTAAAATATTTGTGATCATTTACATACTTTTATCGAAATACGTTTCGAAAATTATATCTCAGGGCTAAGACTTCAGATCTAATAACATAGAGACAATATATTCAAACGTAATTTACTGCATTTTAAAATGGTACTTATTTGTTATTCATCGACAAAGTATACGTAGCCGCGAGGTCTAAATGAGGGGTCCGGGGTGAAGAGGGCGGGGCAAGAAGCCATCATTCCACGAATATTTGGCATTACCATGTGAATTGCTTCGCTCTTCTGAAGAACATGCAACGGGATGCATATCTCGAGACATACTTAGCATAACACTGGATTTGTTTGCGTCGTACGTCCCTTGTCATATTTATCTGCAGTAGATTAAAGGATTTTATTTTTACCACAAGAATATTTTATCACGTGCAAATGTTGTAATCGAGGAAAATAATACGCAAAAACTTGTTTAACTCGAACTTGTGCTTACAAAGTGCGATTAAAGATTAAATTGAATTAAGACATTTCACCTGAATTTAATTGTTTCCACATGTGAAATTATATTTAACCCGCCGAGAACATTACGAGTTCCGTCGACACATTACTATCAAAAATACTTTACCTGACGTTATTTATGATAAACTGATACTGATAGGGACTGTTGGTGATTAAGTGAATAGATTCTTCAAAGTATCTACTCTGCTTTGCTTCTAAGTCATTAGGAACCATAATTGTGTAACGAAGATTTATCTGGATTCGATTATTAAGGTTATTTATTAGAAAATTTAAGAAATAAATTAAATTATAATCTTAAATCAAATTAAAAATATGTAAAAAAAAATTAACTTATCTCATACATACATCATAAAAATATGTTGAGAGAAAAAAATAACGAAATGCCTAATTCTTAAATAAAAAAAACGAGCAGCGAGTGTTACCCGATGTGAGATGCGTTATCTGAAACGAGTAATGATCGTTGAAAAATAACAAATCTTACTATTCCCTTCCCGGCTCGCTACGATTACAACGAACTGTCGGGGGTAGCAGATGCCTCATATTTAATATCTAACATTTCTGTTATAAAAAACTTCTTCACATCGTTATTTATTTATCATATTAAACAACACTGCATATTATTCTATTAAAATTCGATCTTATTAATGAGGTTATTCCGTCGAAAATGGCTGTCAAAGGCCACAGTCTCCTCCAGACCGCGCATCATAAAGACTGGCCCTCGCGCAGTGGGGTACGGCCCGAGACCCAAGAATGCATTTTTTATTACTAACATTTATGATACACCGCAATTATCAGTTTAATATGTTTTATATTAATGACAAGGAACATAATTTTTAATGACTCTAGGTGGCGGCTTCGTCTGTCAGCTCCATCGAACACGTTGGTTTAATTTCTCTTGTTAAAACGTCCAAGATACTCAACGCATGCTTACAAATTGTCTCAGTTAGTTGATTTACTTTAGGGTGGCAATACTACAAACAATTGACGAATTTAAGGAACACTATTATAATCCTTTTGTTTTAAAATGAATAGAGTCGAGTGCCTATAAAATATGAAAGATCTTGAAGTAATCCATCGCAACGACTTATCTCTAATCCGCATTATATTTAGAGCCCTGGAAATATAGATTAAATTCTCAATGTAGTTAACTATTTCAGTATACGAATGGATTAAAATCACTTTAATCAAAGTTTCTTATATATATGTGTTCAGTTTTGTAAATTATCAAAAAAACTACAACTTTATTTGCAATATAATTTAAAGTTTTATCTACAAATTCGACAAGTTACATTGTTTAACATGATAGAATTACCATAATGTATCCTAAACGCGGCTGAGGTGGGAGACGCGTTTAGGAGCAGCGGGCGCCCGGTACCTGCGCGTCTGCGCGGCGAACACAATACAAGAAATCAAAACGTCATTGTGCCAACACAAAGCAGTCAAGTGGTTCGAAGGGCTTTTGTTGTAGATAGAGGAGCCAAGGATCCGGGAGTTTCCTAGTGCGGACGCGACGTTGCCAACGCCTCGTCTCTATGGAATACACCAAAATGCACCTTGTCCTATACTTTAACGATATATTTTATAAATTAAGGCAACTGTAAAGGAGCTCTACATATAATAATATTTTGTTATATATTCAAAGAATTGCGTATAAACTGTTATATATATGTAAAATAATAATGTTCTTATTTCATATTGTACTTGCAATTTGCATTTGCCAGTTATCATTATACGTTATAAAACATAATAAGATCTATTAACTCTACTAATTGTTTGCGTTACTAGTAAGCCTAATAAATTGGTTCATTTAGTTATTGTTAACTAACGGAGGTCAAATGACAATAGGTTTAGACTAGCTTCCTGATCTGGATTATAGTAAAGCAGCATTAAGAACTTACCAGTAATTACTTGAAAGGAGAATTAACGAATATTCTTCTCAGTAGCCTGTTATACTGTCTCTATAATAAAAAAAAACAGATATTATTAAATAATCTTCTCACTCCATTAATTTATTAAACTTATCTTATATTATAAGCAAGTATAGCATTTTTTTAAATTAATATATCTTTATACCGTAAACTTTAACAATATTATATTCTAACTAAGCTTCAGTCCTGGAATGCGAAGCGAACTAAGGCTTTACCGCAAACTAAAATATTTTCATAACACTCGACACACGACTCTAAATCTAACAATACATGCATTGCGGCGTATATTGCTATAACTCTTAAAATAAATCAGAGTACCAGCAATGGTGACTGAAAACACATTCAGCAGTCTCTCGGTCGTTCAGTGAGAGCACCGCGCTCCGTATTCGACTTTCGTAAAGAGTTCAACGCGTGTACTTCTCGATAAATAAACTTAAAAATATAAATACTCTACTACTACTATCTACTAAATACTTAAGCAAATAAAATCTTATGCATATCTTAGTTATCTTATTTTCTCACTTGGACAGGGTTCACATTTTTTATATAAGAAAATAGTTATCTCGTACATTTGTAGAGATGGATTTGAATATAGAATACATTAAGGGCCTGTTGTCCGTTACATTAGGCTTGATATGAAAAATATTTGCATTCAATTATATCGTACAATAATTAAATTTATCACGATCGTTTTAATCTTTACGAAATCAAATTCGATAAATGTATATTCGGTACAGTGCTGTGGTAAAAAAATATCTCAAGTCATCCGCGTACAGCGTCCGCGGCATATTAATTGCTCGGCCGACGTTAGATCGGATCACAGCCTCCACAAAAACCTCTGAGGCCTGAGGTCCAGTTTCACAGAGTTCAATTATTATTCGTATCAGTCCTAGCACGGGCTACAATGCGTACTTATTAAACTTTTGTTACGTGGCTTTTTTTCTGTCAGCGAAGCGACTCCGACGCATACCTGCGTTTACCTGTGTACCTTACTTTACCTGTGTGCGTGTTTCTACGCTTACCTGTGCTTGTAGGAGGGCAAAACGATTTTCCATAGACCTCTAAATAATTAGAATCGCTGTTTCTATTTAAGCATCATAAGGAAAACTTTCGTAAGAACTTAAATATACCATTTAGTATTTACTTTGATGCACTTAGTTTATTATATCAAGATGATCTCATTATATTAGTACATATAATTAAAATAAAATTTAGGCTTGTACGCTTTATTAATTTAAAATAATCTTTATTTATTAAGTCAAAAATACTTAAATTGAGTTATAAGATATGATCCAAATTTAAATAATAATAATTACAATGTTTGGTTTAGGATTATTGCTACATTATCAAGATATAAATTATTATATAATTTACAATAACTTTTATTCAGGGAAATATATATATTATTTAAATGACAATTTAAAAAGAGACAAATGTAAAAACAAATAAATTTCCCGCCAAAAAAAATATCAGTATCGGTCGCTCTGTTTATGTATATCTCTATGGCGGCGCCCGCGCACGGTGAGGTTCGAAAACCGGGCGGGCCAGTCCACGATGGAAGGTTGCGGCGGTCGGTAGTGGGCCGTGTACGTCGCGAGTGATGTCGCAGCATGTTGGCTGCTCGTGCCTTGTTGTGGTGCCTGTGCGCGGTCGGCGCGCTGGCGCCGCTGTCGGGGGTGAGCGCGGCGCGCGCTCGCCGCCTGCACCATGTTGTGCCCGCTCGGCACAAGCACTCCGAGTTCGTCAAAGGAAAGAGTAAGTGCCCGCCGCGACTAGGATCCCGGTGCTGCTTGGATTATCCCAACGATCTCGTCGATTCGTCCTTGCGAAGTCGTAGTATCGGTTATAGTTTCCGTTCTTGTTTACGTGTGGTACAAATTTCGATATAATATATAATCGTGTAAAAACAAACAAAATAAATTGTCCAATTCAGAGCCATATACATAATATCATAAAACATTTAGGTTAAATAACGACTCGTTGCGAGCTAATCGCTGGAATAAAATAAACAGAGCTTATCTCGGACTAACAAACGTAGGTTTGTATAGTTTGTAAGGCGGAATGAGGTTCAGCGACAGGCGCTAGTGCCGGCTAGGCGAGGCTCCACAATTACGTACCATTATACCTTCGACAGGGATATTGTTTTCAAAGACAATCACTCTCAGCGTCCAGTCCGGTTCTTTGAAAAGGTTCAAAATGAAAGCAAGGTGCGCGTGGGTGCATTATTCGCAAGCACTCGAGCCATAAAGGACGGCGTTCTTAAAATACGGTTCGTGAATAAGGAAAAATTATTAACATCGTGTTGTCGATTTTGCAACTTGTTACACCTACGATGTTCTCGACATTACTGTTAATTTATTGAAATAATAAAAAAACAATACTTTAAGAAAAGCAATTCATTCCTATTAATTTCGACATCATACCTTCATATTTCGAAAAATAAGATTTATGTTTTTGTAAATGATTGAATGAGACACAGTTTCGCTGGTGATATCTTCATAGCATCCCTCACTGCTGCACCTCCCTGAGTGTGACTTAGCAAACAATTAGCGCGCCCAGCACGCCTAACAGCTTAGACCTCGCTTCGGTGCCGCTCGCTAACGAGCATAACAAAATGAAATTCAATAACTCAAAGGCATTGTTCATACACACATTTCTACTTCAATAAGTGTTTGTTACAATTTAATACGACTATCGATTTTCTTTTATAAATAATAATTAAATAAAAGGTTTGTGTTAGTGTCGAAATAAGAAATGCATGTGTGTCAATGTGTAAAGCTACTCTTGTGTGGGTTTATATGTGTAAATGTATCATAATCATGTATGTGTGAACACTGGCGCCTACGCAGTAAACGTTCTCCAATAAAAATGAACTAGATCTCAATGCTTAAATTTATAACTTTTGAATTATACTAACTATTCAGAAACTGATTAACAAAATGTTTCTTCTTGACTTAGACTGTTAACATTACAGAGCCGAAAACTTTGTCTTTTCTCTCTCTTTCTCTCTTCTCCGTATTCACACAGAAACTACGAATACAATCCTACCAGCAGAGCCTTTAAAGCTTTGGCATAAACTTTACTGTAATTAGGGTAAAATTATCAAGAAGCTTTCCAAGCGAACATTGTAAAAACAATAAGATATTTATATTAAATATTTATATATATCCTAAACATATATTCACATATTAGCATATTATAAACAGGCGGAAGACATATATTTCATAAATTTTTATATTCGGGATATTTTATATTTGTGTATATCTTATTTAAAGGTAACATAATATGATGCTGTAGAACTCTTAGTGTTAAGTTTTGTTAATTAATTAATTTTATATTAATAAAACATTAATAAACAAACTATTTTATTTAATACAAGATTATATAGATTATAAATACCATGGAGATAATATTAGTTGATTTTTAAGCAGGATATTTAAATTTAATTCCATATAATTAACATACCTGTGTGATTTAATTGGTGAAAAAGAGTTATTATTGAGTTTCTCGCTGATTCTTCGCGGTATAATCAACATTCCAAAACTGGTTAAATTTAATTATATATTTTATAATTTAATTTCAAAAGTTCCTGTATGCGCCTACTTAAATGAATAAGGTTTTATTCTGATTACAAACGCACAAAGTGTAGACGGGTACCTAGATTGCTTTCATAAAGATATATAAAATTGTTTGCTAAATAATATAATTCGACTAAGAATTATTTAAGAAAATTAATTTATGACCTCTCTCAGCCACAGCGTTGTAAGTAATATTATATCTCGCTAAGGTCAAAATATGTTTGGGTTACTACAATTTCGGTTCATGTATTAGGGTTTCAAAGCGCCATTGTTTCTTTAAATGTTTTTTATTTAAAAATGATTACATACTCTTAACATTATTATAAGTAGTACAAGAAGAGGCAAGTTAGAGATAAAACTATTAAAAATAACTATTATAGTGGCATCTAGATGTCATTTTATCTCCATTCTATAGTTAGTATTGTCAACATTTGTAATGATAAAAATGTTTTGCAAGTTCTGTGTTTGTAATCATAGGAAACTTTTGTCACCAACACTAGTTGACAGCTCAAATTCATATAAACAATTTATATTGACATAGCTTCATGACTACGAAGTAAACTTTAAAAAAAAAAAAAACGAACGTGTGATCTTGTTAATAAAAATTAAATTATAAATAGTAGTTTGTTCTTAATTATATCTATTGCTTGAAAACTCAAATTGATCGTTTAGTGAGAGTAATACCCACATCGTAAACTTGTTTTAGATGCGGATGATTAAAAAGATATCAGAAACACGTTTTCTACAATGCTATTAGAGACGGTACGTAAGTCGAAAAATAATCAACAGCTTATTCATTTCTGCTCAACTACTAACGTATTATGTAATATTATTACTTGACATTTTATGTACACATTATTATCATATTAGCGGCCAATCGCTGATAGCAGAAAGGAATAAAGTATCTTAGCATTTATAAGTTTATCCGTTTGATAAATTAATCTTGAGGAATTATTTATAAGATTTTATAGTTGGGCGTTGTGGAATAAATCTATGCGTCTCATTTATAGTCAGTACATAGATCAGTTTTAAATTCAATAATCTTTTTTTTAATATCCAGCCAAAGTTACTAATAGAGTTTGAATAAGTATTATTCCTTTCCTTTGTAAATATAATTGTATACAAATGGTAAACGTTATCAAGTAAGCGGAAGCAAAGCTCTAAATGGATACAAATACTATTATTACTATTTCCGTGTCTTATTATAAGATATAATCAATTAAAAAAATATATTCTATTAAAATGTTACACTACGTTTAATAAGGCCACCCCTTGTTCGCTAAGTTTATTAGTATTTAATCATTTTGAAATCTTAATAGTACCGAATCACTTCGAATAATTTAAACGCTTCGTCAAAAACTAACATAAATAAGTCTTAAAGCGGTTCTAATAAATTAGTTTATCAAAATATCTTGATTAAAAATTATTTATTACGGAATTTACAGTATGCGTTTAATTTCAAAGTCAATCAATTCTAATGAGATGCGAGATTCTATAAGTCACGGAGTTTTTTGACCCGAATAGTTCCGTGTTAAGTATCAAATGTCGAAATAATGTATCCAAGATTTTGAATAACCGGAAAACATCTTCAACTCTGCTCCGGGCCAGTAATGATCGGCTATGAGATTCTATAATTAAATATTTATCATAAATATCGCGTTAAGTTATAAATTTCTTTATTTTAGTTAGCTTTCGAAAAGCACTCAAATACACTTTTGTGACATATGATATTGTAATAAAAATACTAAATGTTTTTTTCAGGGACTCGAAATTAAATACATAAATTATAAACTAAGTACTAAATAATATTATATTTTTAATTTTATATATGTTTTATTCTATATTTTAATAATTTTTTTCTTATTTAAAAACCGTTTAGTAGAAAACGTTTACGACAACAAAAGTACATCGAATGACTATATGTCATATAGAATTATATCTGAGTTATAATAAAAAAAACATAATTATGTTTTTATAAGAAATATTTTAAAATAACGACACGTAACACAGGCGGAGAGTGAGATAGAAAATATTGTTAGAACATTGATTATTAATGGATATAATTATTAAAACTTGTTCGGAAATTAAATAATTATGTTTCGAAATATGCAAATAGTGTCATCAATGAACCGCATTCAGACGCTTCGCGTATTATCATATCTAGTTATACTGATGCGTTTTTTCGATTCTCCATTCACATATTCGACAAGATTTATATTATCGAACACTGTCAGAATATTATCGTTTAGTAAAAAGAATAAGAGTAATAACAATTTTATTAATATAATATATAAATCTTATCAATATCCTCAAAGTGGAAAAAGATTAAAAGAAAATAAAACAATATACATTTGTTAAAAATGCAAACTCATAAAAGTTATTAATCAGAACGTGATTCCCTTATGAATGAATTGTATCGTTATGTTTCAAATGTCTTAATGTAAAAATTGTCTCAATCAAACATAGTTTGATTTCTCTATGTCTCTTAACGTTGTTATAAAACCAACAGATACCGATAAGTTATTAATCTGTATTTTATTAAATTAATAGCAAAGTTATTTAAAAAGTTCGCTTATAATAAATAGTCCGCGTCTCTTTTCCCGAGTAGGAATGTTAACACGCCCTACGAGCTAGCGAGCACAATAAGGAACTGTAGTGAAAGGCTGCGTTGCCCGAATGAAATGTTAGTGGATCAAAACTGGTTCCAATGCTTCAGAATGTAAGTAACTGGATAAAAACATTGGCCTGAGACAAACCAGTCCCCGAGCTTTACACGCTGAGCATCCACAGTGAGTAGAGACGCTCGCTGCGCGGCGAAGGGAGAGGCACACACTGGGCACTGAGGAAATTGCAACAATATTTCCTGCCCTATTACTGCCTGCCTTCATGATTACAGGAAATAGTTTTATTCGTACATATTTTGAATTCACGTCATTTTTGACATCGAACGTCGACGAACCTTTTTAGTTACGGTGTATGGTGACTTTTTATTTTTACGCAGTCCCGTGCAAACTAACCGTTTTCGCTTTTATCTGCTCTGCATCGGTGATTGAACGGAGGCAGCGAGCGCGTCGCTACTTCCACATCAATACTATCACTTGTGTCATCGGCTGTGCAACTGGGTCGACCGGACACCAGATTTCTACTACCCACGCGATAAGCGACCAAATCCAACAGTCATAAATTTTGAACATGTTCCGCACTATCCAGCATCGTTTGAAGTTGGTTATGTTATGACGTGGGCGTGGACACGGTGCCACGGCCAAATAATGAAGGCATTAAATCTACTTCACAAAAGCAGAATTTATTTTTAATATCATAATAATCATACCGGGTAACAAAGACACGATTACCAATGTCAAGGTTTGATAATATGTTTTTACAATTCTGTAAGATTAGGTGAAGTTTAGAAACGGAAACACAAATATTACCTATGAAATAGATTATTTATATATGACGATTCATTTTTTTTTCTTTCGTTTCTTTCCATATTATAAAAATCATATTCGAAAAGTAGGTTTGGTATTGACTCTTAGACAAACTTAACTGAACGATATTTCATTGCTATAACATTATAAACAAATAAGGAACATACAGACGATCCTATATGAGGATTACAGAAATAAATAGACTATTATAACTCTCCTGTTTGCTTCGTCGTGGTCTGGTAAAAATACTCAAATGTAAATAAAAGGTATGATACCTTGACAGAATAGCGCAGATAAGACAATGAACACAACAAGAAATAACTCAGTTAAATAATATTTCTCGGAGATTAATCTCTAAAACACAAAGGACTCAAATACTTGAAATCGGCAATAAGACCAACGAAATTACCTGAATTTCGAGTCAACAACGTATCGAATGACGTCGTGGTGGACTCACGACACTCGACGTAACAATGCGACTCAAAAAATCTTTTGTTATCCGAAGCAGGTAAACTTTATTAACACAAACAATAGTTTGGGATTTAGAACACTTTAAGTAGAAACTCTTAAATATCTATTTACGGAATCTCGAATACGTTCGGAATAATTTTATGTTTTAGACTTCTATTTGAACACTCACCGAATATTCGAATAATATTTTTTGATGACATCGCGGCTGTAATTTATTACTTGTTATATATTTTACTTCAAAGCACATCCAGATCTAATTTTATATCATTTACAAAACGTCTAAGTAATAAATATTTGCTCCCGAAAAACTTGATTGTGTTCAAATGTTTAAAACTAAGAAAACATTTAAAACAAAAATAGCAAGCTAACCTAGCTATTTGCATTATAAAAATAAACTGTCTAACGAATAATGTTGAATAGGACACCAATTCGTTTACATACACGCATTTGTTTTACATCTTAATTCCGTGTAACATAACAAAGCGGCATTGTAGGCTATTTTCATACTTTAATCACAAATAGCGGTGTTACGTGTAGCGTAGTAGAGAAAACTGGCTTCGGTGCCGTCAGCCCGCCCACATGGTACCGCCTCCTCACTCCACGCGCCTCTTCTCTCCACTCGCTTTCCGCTATCCGCTCGTCGCTCGACGCTTATCGCTGACCGCCCACCATTCTCCGCTAGCTGCCATCGACAGCATACGTTTTCATGCCTTATTTGGACAAAGTGAATGTATCACTTCACATGTTATAAATTGAGTCAAATAGTATACAATGTAATATAATGATATATAATTATATATAATGACGAATATTATACTTAAAAATTTCTTAAGTGGTGAAATTTTTAAATTCTCTGCAAATTATTTATTTTTGGTGATATTTTTATTAAAAGGTATTTTTCTTCTTTTACAGTTTGCATTGGCACCAATGGTCGGATGTCAGTGCCTTCGAATCGCGACACGCATTACAGAAATTTGCGCGATCGCTTCACCAACTGCACGTACGTCGATGGCAATCTAGAACTGACATGGCTTCAGAACGAAACTATGGACTTGTCGTTCTTGCAACACATCAGAGAAGTGACCGGCTATGTACTTATTTCGTACGTCAGAGTAGCACAAATCATTCTTCCGCAATTACAAATCATTCGCGGTCGAACACTATTTAAATTGAAAGTCCGAGAAGAAGAATTCGCTATGCTGGTCACTATGTCGTCCGCCCTTACACTAGAACTCCCCGCGTTGCGCGATGTCTTGCGGGGTAGTGTAGGCATTTATAATAACTATAATCTGTGCCATGTCAAAACTATTAATTGGGATGAAATTATAACGGGTATAAATGCAACCTACGTATTCGTGTATAGCTTTAACGTACCTGAGAGAGAATGTCCGCCTTGTCATCCGAGCTGCGAAGCTGGTTGTTGGGGCGACGGAGCCCATAATTGCCAAAAATTTTCGAAGACTAATTGCAGTCCGCAGTGCGCTCAAGGACGTTGTTTCGGACCTAACCCTCGGGATTGTTGCAATACATTCTGCGCTGGAGGTTGCACGGGTCCATTGCCGAGTCAATGCCTTGCCTGTCGTAATTTCTATGACGAAGGGACGTGTTCTCAAGAATGCCCGCCAATGCAAAAATATAACCCCACTACTTATTCCTGGGAGCCAAACCCAGACGGGAAATATGCTTATGGTGCAACTTGTGTAAGAAACTGCCCTGAACATTTGTTAAAAGACAACGGAGCGTGTGTGCGTAGCTGCCCTCCTAATAAAACTGCTGTCAACGGAGAGTGTATTCCTTGCAATGTGACTTGCCCGAAGACTTGCCGTTCTGAAAAACCTATTCACTCCGGAAACATTGAAAGTTTCAAAGATTGCACAATCATTGATGGTTCTATAGAAATTCTAGAGATGACTTTTACTGGATTTCAGCAGATTAATCCAGATTATTCATTTGGAGATCGTTACCCAAAAATGGAACCAAACGCTCTTGAGGTTTTCAATACAGTCCGAGAAGTAACCGGCTATTTGAATGTCCAAGCTCACCACCCGAATTTCACTAATCTCTCCTACTTTAGAAACTTAGAAGTAATTGGAGGACGACAAGTAGTCGAAAACTTGTTCGCCTCTCTTTACATTGTAAAAACTTCCTTGAAATCTCTTGGACTCAAATCTTTAAAAAGAGTAAATTCTGGCGCAATAGCGATTATGGAAAATAGACAGCTTTGTTTTGCTGAAAAAATTGCATGGAATAAGTTAGTTAAGTCCAAAGACCATAAACAGATAATTCAGAAGAATAGCGACGTAAGGAACTGTGGTGAGTGTATTATGCGTTGCGTTCTTTGTTGAGGATCCTCATTTAAATTTTTTAATTATAAGTACTGCATTTGCGAGGTTTAATATTTACTTAGCTCTAAATAATTCAGACTCTTGTTAAATTGCAAGCGAGTTATATTTTTTCAATATTATGGTACAAATGCTAACGATACTAACAGCTGGTTTATATTTTGCAAAGCGATTATTTCATTTTTGTTATTTATTTTTTTTTACCATCCTTTTTGTTTATCATATCATTCACGTTTTTTTTTTTTGTTTCATTTATTCCATTAACAGAAAAAGCCAATTTGGTGTGTGACACTGAATGTTCATCAGATGGTTGCTGGGGACCTGGACCAGACCAGTGCCTTTACTGCGAGAACTACAAATTCGGAGAAACATGCATTCAGAACTGCACAGTGCTTCCAGGGTTTGTATTTTCGATTAGGTGTCTTATATAAAATCTAAGATTATGAGAAATATTTGTTTTGTTTACTTATTGATTTATTTATTTTAGATGTTTATTCCAATAATGTATTTATGAAATAAAAATACATTTTTTTAAAAAAAAAAATAAAATGTTCTGCCCTTATCAGAAGATTCGCCGATTTCTTTCATTTTACACATAATTTAAACAAAGCCCTCCTCCAACAAAGAGGCAGACTAAGAAATAAGCAAATTAGCGCACCGTTTTTTAACATTTTAAGAGTTGTAAATTAAAAACGCAACTCAGTTTCTGACAGACCTTTTTTCTATAGTCATTCTTAATATCAATAATCGTAACTATTTAGTACCCAATACGGGATGTATTATATTCAATACCCAATACATCCCTTTATTCAAATCATAATGACGTCTCTTGCATTTGCATCGTTTTCAAAAGTTGTTTTTCATCTTCATTTAATAAATAAAACTATCTGAGCGTTATTTATAAAAAGTTAAATTAGCCTTTTTGTTCCGCTCAACCATTTTCTGTTTCTTGATAATTAGACATCTATTTTGGTTTAATGTCACATTAGGGTTAATACACAGACCAATTCATTTGTTTTATGAATTATAAAATTTAAGTGTCTCTCAAGATAAACGCTTTATAACAAAAGATGTTAAAATTTTTGCCATGTTCACTAATTATGTTGTACATTTGAAGCATTAAAAAGTAAGTTACATAAATGCTATTTTATTTCAGATTGTACAAGGCGGGTACGAAAATTTGTAAGCAGTGCCATGCTGAGTGTTTGGATGGATGTACTGGACCGACCAGGGCTAATTGTACTAAATGTAAGCACGTGCGTGATGGGCCATACTGTGTCGCTGTATGTCCGGCTTCTAGATATGCAACAGAGAATGGGACATGTCAACCCTGTCACCAGAACTGTTTCAATGGTTGCACGGGATCTAATAACACTGTAGGTGAGGGAGGTTGTAACTCTTGTAAGAAAGCTATAATCAGTGTAGAAGCAACTGTCGAAAGCTGTCTTAAAGAAAACGAACCCTGCCCTGATGGGTATTACAATGAGTGGGTTGGTAATGTAAAGCCTCTTGAAGGAAAAGTTAAAGTGGTGTGCAGAAAATGTCACCCACTGTGTTACAAATGTACCGGCTTTGGAATACATCAACAAGTGTGTCAAGTTTGCAATGGATTCAAACGAGGTGATCAATGTGAAGATGAGTGTCCCTCTGATCACTTCACAGATGACGTCAATCGCCTTTGTACTCCTTGTCATCACGAATGTAGAGGCTGTATTGGGCCATCATCAACGGATTGTATCAAATGCCAAAATTTAAAGATATTTCTCGGTGACTCAAATTCTAAAGAGTTCAATTGTACTGATAGCTGTCCTGGTGACATACCACATAAGATTTATTTTGACGAGCTCCTTCAAAATCCTATAGATGAGCCCTATTGTTCAGCATTAGCCAATGGCATTCCTAATATGGCCACGGCAAAGATATCAACAGTAATTGTGGTTATTCTGGTGTTAGCCCTCATATTACTAGTAATTCTTGCTATAATTGGTTATACATGTAGGCAAAAGGCAAAGGCTAAAAAAGAAGCCGTTAAAATGACTATGGTCCTTACTGGTTGTGAAGATAATGAACCACTACGACCAACTAATGTCAAGCCGAATCTAGCGAAATTAAGAATCGTTAAAGAAGCCGAACTTCGTAGGGGAGGAATGCTAGGTTTCGGTGCATTCGGTAAGGTTTATAAAGGAGTATGGGTTCCCGAAGGAGAAAATGTTAAAATACCAGTCGCTATCAAAGTCTTAAAAGAAGGTACAGGAGCGAATTCAAGTAAGGAATTTTTGGAAGAGGCGTATATAATGGCTAGCGTCGAACACCCAAATTTACTTCAATTGCTGGCTGTTTGCATGACTAATCAGATGATGCTAATTACGCAATTAATGCCTCTTGGTTGTTTACTGGACTATGTAAGGACATATAAAGAAAAAATTGGATCTAAAGCATTTTTAAATTGGTGTACTCAAATAGCTCGTGGTATGGCATATTTAGAAGAAAAAAGGTTAGTTCACAGAGACTTAGCGGCTAGAAATGTCTTAGTACAAACACCGAATTGTGTAAAAATTACTGATTTCGGATTGGCAAAGTTACTAGATATTAATGAAGATGAGTACAAAGCGGCTGGAGGTAAGATGCCTATAAAATGGCTGGCATTAGAATGCGTCCAGCATAGAATATTTACACATAAAAGTGACGTGTGGGCCTTTGGTGTAACTATTTGGGAAATCTTAAGCTATGGAGCAAGACCTTATGCTAACATATCAGCTAGAAATGTTCCAGAATTGATAGAAAACGGCTTGAAATTACCACAACCAAGCATTTGCACTTTGGACATTTATTGTATTATGGTTTCTTGTTGGATGCTCGATGCAGACAGTCGACCAACATTTAAACAACTTGCGGATACATTTGCTGAAATGGCACGCGATCCTGGCCGCTACCTGGTCATTCCTGGAGACAAATTTATGCGACTCCCATCTTATTCAACTCAGGTAAATAGAGCGTTGACTTTATAATATATCACATCAAATAACTAATAATCTAGCAAAAACATTCATAGACTTTGGCAGAGTAATTTTTTTTTTTTATGGCATTGGTTGGCGGACGTGCATATGGGCCTCCTGATGGTAAGTGGTCACCACCGCCCATAGACAAAGGCGCTGTAAGAAATATTAACCATTCCTTACATCACTTATGCGCCACCAACCTCGGGAACTAAGATGTTATGTCTCTTGTGCCTGTGATTACACTGGCTTACTCACCCTTCTAGCCGGAACACAACAATACAGAGTACTGTTATTTGGCGGTAGAATATCTGATGAGTGGGTGCTACCTACCCAGACGGGCTTGCACAAAGCCCTAACACCAAGTTATATAAATAAATTCCCAAAAAAAGTTAAATAAATAAATTCCCAAAAAATATATAATAGAAATAATCTTTAGGCAATTCCATCCCTCTCATTATAATCACAGCCAATCTACAAACACTCATCAGTTTTATTAATGCTAACGTGTTTTTTTAAATGTTTTCTTATAGTACAAGTAAAGTTTAAAATTCATTTGATATAATATTATTAATTTTTCAAGGTATAGAATATTAAGAAGTATTTTAGTTTTCGATTCATCGAGTCTTTAAGAAAAGTCAGATGTATTAAAAAACAAAATGTTTAGATAATTCATTGCATAGTATTCACAGAGGCAGTAGACGACCGCTTCTTACTTCGCAAAAATGATAGTTTTAATTAAAATATTTGTGTTAAAGTATTCAAGCATATTATAATTTTAGTAACGAAATTCCGAAATTTAATATTTAACTTTGTGTAATTTCAGGATGAAAAGGAACTGATTAGAAATCTCTCTTCGGCCATGGACGGTCCAGAACCGTTAGTGGAAGCAGATGAGTATTTGCAACCAAAATTCAATACGATGCCCGGATCAACGACAACAAACACAACAGTCACAATCGAAGCGCAATCGAGCAAGCCATGTGCATCCGCCACTTGGGTTAACAATATAACGGGCCAAGAGGGCGCCATCATTGACACTTCCAACAGGTCGGAAGGTTGGGATCGAGACTTACTGCGATACAATAATTCCCGGAATCCTGATGGAACCGAAATACGACATTATTATAATAATGGAGTATGTGCTTCTGATGGCTCGAATTCTAGGTATTGTAGCGACCCGATGAAAGGAAGAACAGACTGTTTGGAAACGAAGTTCGACAGCATTTCGAAGGTCAAAGAAGCGCAAGTGGGAAATCTAAAACTAAACTTGCCTTTGGACGAGGACGACTATCTAATGCCTTCACCGCAACACACCCAGAACGCGTCGGCTTATATGGATCTGATTGGAGAAGCTGGAGAGGGTAACGAGGGAAAGGACTTACGTTACAGTGGTTTTGTCGCATCTAAAAGGTGCATAGACAACCCAGAATATCTTATGTCCGAGCAAAATATACCTCCACAGACATTAGGAATCCCGACCGAGCCGGTTCCACTCGAATCTCTAGGTACCAGCGAGGGCAGTACGGGAGAAACCACACCAAGACCGGGCACCAGCAAATACCTACCACAAAAATCGGTAGAAGAGGAGTCCATGTCCGACCACGAGTACTACAACGACTTGCAGCGCGAGCTGCAGCCACTGAGGCGGAACGAGACTACGGTGTAAGCGCCATGGATGCAGCTGTGACTCTCGACTCAGAGTCAAACTGATCTCTCGTCGTTTCGATTGCTGACTACTTACTGTAAACGGCGCTCCAGCGCCTCTTGTGCCATTTATGCGATGGCTAGTGTTAGCTTGTTGTAAAAACATTTAACTAAAAATTTATCGTAGTTATTAAACCAGTTTGTTATTTCTTCTACTTAATTATTGTAAAAACTGTTACGAAACTATAATTTGTAAAAATTATTTCACGAGTTGCTTGTATGAAGAAGCACCTCACAAAGTATAAGTTATTTATTAATTTAGTTTAAGAAAGGCTATGTTTATGTTTCCCGACGTTATAATTATAAGTAAATGTTATTTTAATTTTATAACTGTGATAATTAGATTAATTACATTACAATACTACATTACATTCAAATTTTTATTTCGCTCAATAGAACTGTATAAATAAATTGAACGACATTGTCATTGTTATTAGGCTGTCTATTTGTTTGTCAATATTATACGAATAGTCTTACTTTCTGTATTTGTGGTGCTGGTTTAGTATACGTAAGGAACACCGAACTGAAGCGACCACGCTCACCGCACATTCTAGACTAACAACAACGTCTACTAAAGTAAACGCTATCTGACCAGTAGATACAAACCAGTTAAAGTATTTACTCATAAACTTAATTTCGTGATCTTGCCAGTATGGGGACCATTTTATTTGTAATTACCTATACGGTTTCTTGCCTACATTCCAATTTTGTTGTAATATTCGCGTTTAAATGCTCCTACATGCACGGTACTTTTAACACTCGTAGAAACGCTAAAGATAAAACTTCGAGAATTCCATTTTATGACAAAAGACACTTATCACAATAATCACTGCCTCTAGCAAAATAAACTTAAGCTCAAACAATTTCAAATGCAATCGTCGTTACGTATTTCATAGTTAAATAAGTTTTATTTAATATTCGACCAAACCTTCGTTTGCCATGTATAATGTAAATATTATTATTTCATTGCGTTATTGTAAATCTAATAGATTAAAATAATATTTCTGACACACGTGCAGAGCTGTACGCCTTGCGAGTCATTGTTATAATATGTTTAATGTAAATAAAAATATAAACAAGATTATATCGGAGCTGAAGAGCTGTATACAAAGTGTGCCATTTCGTGTTAAATATTTTATGAACTAAATCTGAGTTTTTATATTAAATTCGTTTATCAATCGAAATTATTTTAATTCCATTTTTAACATTTGTTTTCACTATCGCAATTATTTTTCATCATTTAATTAGATTAAAAATAAAAACGTAGTGATAATCGAGCGTTAATAAATGTCATATTAATAATAATTATTGTGAAAGCATTTCAATATATGTTAAACTTAGATATTATTCATAAACATACATTATAACCGTATTCTAACTGAATTATTTATCTCGTTTCAAACTGGCTACGTCTGCGAAATGATCAAGACAAAATATATCTTAGTTAAAATACGTATAATCATATTTATGAATAGGTCCGTTTACATATACTTAAATGTAATAAGCATGTCAGGTAGCTGCAAATGAGACAGGTGAAATTATTTGGCAGAAAAAAACAAATGGCAGCTGGATGTAAATTTGCAGTTAACTGTTACTAGTTGATGTCTATAATACCTACATAATATATAATGTGCGATGTACTTCAATCAAATTTTAAAATTAGTGTTAAATGGCTAACATATTATTCTGAATGTGTAGATAAATGTGATGACTTATGGTACATGTACCTTAATAAATGAATTAAATTGAAAACATTTTGAGTTTGTATTCAAATTTTATTTTCGTTCATAAAGATATATCTATTTTAGTTAATAAATAAATGTATAGTATATTTGTATATCCCAGATACCAATTTAATCACAGATTCAGACAGATTACCTCAATATGGAATGGTGAAATAAGTTTAAGGTAACCTTTAGCATTTCATTCCTAGGTCTACAAAGATTATCGCCGGCAATCGTTTAGAGGTGCTCAGGGCTCATTTTTGAGTATTTAAACGTTCACGTAGACGACACAGGGCCGTCTTAGCCCATTTCGGAACCAGGTGTGCCTACCTATATAGGACACTGTTTAGGACCTATATAGGACATTTTTTCACTATAACTAAAACGTCCAGTCTTGAAAAAAGCTGAAATGGTATCCAATTTAAGATATTTAATTTAAAGTTATTTGCGGTATTTCTTTATGATTAAATGTCCAAAAAAGGCTAAATGACAACCAAATATAAAATAATATAATGTAACTTGCAATAATAATTACCGCTGCGTTATCGTACAGTGCAAAAAACACCCTCATTTTCTCTCTAATTATCTTTTTGGGCAATATCAATCTAAAATGGAAAAATCCACCCGACGTAGTAGCCTTGATGTGAATGTTAGTTATCATAAACACACAACTCGATCACTTTATTAAGACCAAGAGTTTCTTATGCATCGGGTACTTTTATTTCATAGGTGTATTAATTGTTGTATATCCAACTCCGGACATCGTAACAATCAAAATCTTTTAAACAAAGTTTTACTAAAATGGGTCAATTTGTTTTTAAGTGATGCTTAGTCTTTTCAACAATAAACACATTTATCAGATCATGATAAACTCTAACCCTTCAAAAATATTTTTTATCAATTTCAAATTTCATCAATTCTGAACTAAACTAACTAAACTGGGATGAAAACGTAATTTCTTTAATAATCAATAAAAAAAAATCTTCACAGACAGAGCGATGGACGCTATTTATAGTTTGAGGAATTTTATTTGCGCTTCGAGGAACTTAATGATTGCTCGAAGTTTAATATTTACCATTATTTATTTATTTATTTATTCTTTATTGCACCCAAACTTAAAACTAAAAATTACAATATTGCTACACAAAGTTGCATGAGGTGCAACGGGCGGCCTAAGGCCTTATCGCTCAGCAGCGATCTCTTCCAGGCAACCTTTGGGCAGACGATCATAATATTTACATATATGGGAAGGGTACATTAATTTAAGTCATAATATAATACATACATAATATAATAGTACACAATACACAGATAACAATAAATATATATAATATAAAAATATACTATAATAAATATTTACATAAATAAATACATAAATATATATATAATAAAAAAGGAGATATAAAAGAACAAAAAATTAACAAAGAAAACGACTGTGCGCGTCTTATAGCTAAGGATAATGAATTCCAAATTCGAGTAGCTTCAACAGTGAAGGACTTAGAATAATAAGAAGAATAGTGGGAAGGAATGGAGAGAATTAAATTTTCATTCGAGCGAAGTGCGCATTATTTCAATTTTTTTCAGTATTGATGTAGTTTATTCACGATTGTAACAACTACTATCTTACTATAAGTAACTATCGCTACTGTCAACTCATTGGCGAGCTTTTAGACATCCTATCGATATCTTAGTCTAGGTCGCAGTTAAAATTTAAACCATTTTTAAGTCAACCAACATGCAGGAGGCTCACATAATAGAAAGTGACTACCACCGTCTTCCGGGCAGCTGCAACACTGGATAAATAATAAATCCTATAAGATTGTTGAAGATCGGCTCAAATATAGCATAATTTGAAAATAATTTGAAACATACATAAATTGATATATACAAGAATTGTTCATCGAACATTATAAGATTTACATTTTACATGCCGTATAAACGGGAATATTGTGAAACTGCAGTTTCACTACCATACCCATATAAAAGATCACTGTTTGTCGGTCAAACCCGATGACGCGCGTATGGATGGCGTACTTTAACAAATAAAGCTTTCTTAAACGACATTTATATCTAACCTTCCACGGCATTATATATTTTACTTTTCGCCTGTAATTAACGAACTAGGCGTTCTAGTGAATAAATGGACAAACTCAAACAAGTGTAAAATTAATTATTTGGAATTTTGTTAATCATATTCTACCAGTACAAAAAAGGAAAGGGCTTTATTATTACAAGCAAAGTAGCCTTTTAGTGGACTAATTTAGTTTAATTCATTAAGAACAAGCATACCTACCCTCATGCAAATTCACACTTGTATATAAGAATTAAAAAAATCAACAAATCAATATTCAAATTGTCACAAATCTTCAAAGTAATTGAATACGAAGAAAAATTATTCATCTGAAAGACTTGTTTCAACTGAAGATATATTATTAGGGAATATTAACATGTATACATTCATTCATGTGTTATTTGTAAATAAAACAAGTTGGTTGTGTACGGAAAATTTTAATTAAATAGAATAAAATATATCAATACAAATAGTTAAAATAAATATTATTAATAAAAATTAATATTAAATTTATGCTATGGAAGGTATCTCTACCTTTTGAGCATTCCAAAACTTTCTTCCTTTCTCATTGAACCTAACAACTACCTTAATTTGTTTATTTTTTTTTGATATTTCGAAGTTTGAGATTCAAAATACAATTTTAAATCTCAGCCCTTTTTCTTTTAATACAAAACATATAATTGAAGAATAGAAAAATAAATTAAAAATAACAAAGATAATAAATAGTCATAACCTAGCCTATTGAGATTATTTATTAATTCGAATTTAATCATCTTATTCATTGCACAGTACAAATTTGCAAGAAAAAGACAAAAAATATTTTAATTATAATTATAATACAACATTACAACATACTTTATTCTTAAATACATTATTCTAAAATAATGCAAGTTAGCCTAGTACATAAATGCTCACAACGCCCTTAAATTAAGTTTTATTCGTTTATATTCCATACATTTGGCATAATAAATGCGAAAAATCAAGTGAGACTTTCCTTATAATATCTTATACGAAAAACATTCACCAGCTATAAGTTAAATATAGAACTTTATCGTTAAATACCTTGACATTAAGATACCTATTTTTAATCTCAATAAATTAATTGCCGGGGAGAATCCCCTAAACATAATATTACTACTGATAGAACAAGAATACTTTGATCTGGAAATACAATTTGAAATGTCTAAAGGACCGTTGGATACTACCAGTTTCGACTAGAAATATTGATAGACAATACAATTGACTTCAGAATTGAATATGAGAGTTTTAAAAATGTAAAAACTAATATCATCGACAGCAATCGTGTGACTATGTGTAAGACTATGCATTATTTTTATATTAAACTCGCTACCGAATAAAATAAGGGTCTACATAAAAAAAATATATACAACATAAAAAAAAAAATTGATTTTTTTGTGTCAACCCGCTTAAAGGCATAAACAGAAGGAAAGAAGGCATATACCCAGGCAGGCATAAACAGAAATTTTCAGAACAATCATTGTAGGAATGCATAGAGAACAAAGATAAAAGTTTTAGGTTCATACGATAACTACCTTAGAGTAATATTCATCTCTTGAAAGCGATTATAAATACACCAAGTTATATTCTAATACATACAGATCTATTCTGGAGCAACTTTAAGTCACCAGCACTGTTATTGTAAGAACTCACTTCGATCTCATCCGTAAAGTGTTAGTAACCGACTTATATGAGATATATCTGATAAGATATCTTGTTGTGTTTACAAACAACATAGTATTGTTCATGTAACAATTTTTGACATTTCACGATCGTGATTCGCGGTGAGTTTCGAGTTCTTACATAATAACTCTACAGATCGACAATAATAATAATAATCAATTAATCAAAAATAAGCCTTACGTCTAGTTAATTTAAGTACGAGAAATGTTTAATTATTAATATTTAAGTACAACTCGATTACATAGTTACATGTATATGGGACGCAGTTATTGGTCGGAGTTGTCCTTCTTGTTACGTCTCGATCTCCGATGCTTGCTGCTGGAGAGGATCTCGTAAGCTCGCTGAATGTCCATAAACCGTTCTTGAGCTTCTCTACGATGCTCTGGTTTCGCCTTGTCCGGGTGGTGCTCGCGGGACAGCTTCCGCCAGCGAGAGGTGATTTCCTGTTGGCTGGCATCACGACCTAGATCGAGGACCTGCGACAATAATAAAATATAAATAAAATTACATAAACTATCAAGTGAGTACTAATTGTGCAGTATTCATCAGCACCAAGATAACATGGAGTGCCAGAGCTCAAATCGGGGATTTTTATAGTTATTCTTGGTAGAAGTTACATTGCAAAATTCTTTAATAAAGTGCAATTTGTACTAACACATTTTGAGATGTGTCCTCAGTGCGCTAGTAAATCATTCATTTTTTTCTATTTTAATACTATTGAGCTTCAAAACATTGAAATCCAGATCCAGAATGACCAGGCATTGTATCTTTCTTATAGCTGATTTATTTTAGTGTTATCAAGGTCAAAAACAGTTATACTTTTTTGTCCATCGTTACACTGCCGGTTATAATAAGAGTACTCATTGGCTTATGTACCTTGTACGCGTTCTGCTCTCCGTGCGGGTCGGACAGGTCTATGATCTGCTTCCACACTTCGTACCAGCCGTGGTGCTGCGCGAACTGATACGTGTCGATGAGGCACTGCTTCACGTCCAGCCACCTGTCATTTAAAACCAATTATAATTAATGTAAGTAAAATGGTTTAGCTGATGAAGACGGACACGTAGTGATTCTTTTAGGGGTCCGTAATAATTATCATATTAATTATTACGATGTACGGAACTGATGTTAATTCTATATGAGTATATTACTGATAATATTACTGATAAAAGTATCAACTAAACACTGAGGCATTTATAATTTATTTTCTGACCTTTAGTTATATGAGACAAAATACAATTATTGTGACAGTAATGTAATATGTTTCATACCAGGGGCTAGTAAAGAAATGATGTAGAGCTTCATAGACGGGCACTTCATCACCCTCACTGTCGGTGATGGTGCCGTGGAAGTACAGGTAGCTGCACCACAGGCCGAGGTACAGCCCAGCGCACAGAGCCAACACTACTATACGTCTGTAATAAAATTTGTGATAATTACCAACATAATCATAAACAGAAAAAAGAAGCCCCCGGGGCTGGTTATATTATTGCGTTTTATATTGATTTATGAAGTTATAATTTTAATAATATATCTAGCTCAATAGGTAAAGTTATAAATTAATAACTAGGCACTATATGTACTTGGCGCTAGGGCTTCGAGTAAGCCCGTCTGGGTAAGTACCAGCTACACATCAGATATTCTACCGCCCAGAAACGATACTTGTATAGTTGAGTTCTTGTTTCAAGAATGAGCCCATGTAACTATAGGCACAAAGGACATAATAACTTAGTTCCCAAGGTTGGTAGTGTATTGGAGGGGTTAAGGAATTATTAAAATTTCTCACGGCGCCAATTTATATAGGCGGTGTTGACTTACCGTCAGGTGGTGGTGGTATTTTATATAAAAAAATAATAATAATAAGAAACTGTATCCATTTTAAACAAGTTATCGTTTGCATTTCTTTTAATTATTTAACGTGAACGATGACAAATATCAACATTGCATGTGTGAGAAGAATAAAGGTGTAAGTTCGAGTACATGTTTTTAATTGAGAACTCTATAACAATGTGTAGTAAAGTGAGAGTGCCATATCACGACCACATATTTAAATTAAAACTATATAAGCATAGAACACTTCGAGATACCGATATGTGACACACTGCCCTCAATACCGAACAGTTGCTTACTTGACATAAGTTTAGTAAACAAGTCGTAATACGAAATACACGAATAACAATCCAAGGCGACGAGGGAACTGTTTAAGTAAAAATAAATTAAAATATTGTCAAACCAAACAGTAGTAATGGACTATTCAAATAATTTAGCTATTTCCACTTTCAACACCCAGTTTACAAACACACAATTTCTATTAAAATGAACCTTACATTAAGCCAACATTTTTATTATTTTATTTAAAATAGATATCGCTGATAGAAATTGGCGCTGTAAGAAATACACATTGCCAACCATCGCCAATGCACCACCAATCTTGGAAACTAAAATGTTATTTTCCCTGTGCCTATAGATATACTCACTCAATTACCTTCACCGGAACACAACAGCACTAAGTATAGCTGTTTTGCGATACAATGTGTGCACAATGCCCTACCACTAAGTAATCTTTGTTTTCATACCTGACCACATGGGTACGTTTCGGGGGCGTTCTGCGCCACTGCTTGGAGAACGAGTCGAATGCCAACGCCGAGGCCAGCACCATTAGGGTGAACCACACACTCTCGTCGTAAATGTAGTAACGTAGGGGGTACACCGCGTAAGCTGCTAGCACTGGCCATTTCAGGCTACCCCTCTCTCGGCCTATATTACCAACTGTCCATACACCTATAACACAATCGACAGTCTATAAAAACAATAAAATTATTTTTTCTTTCAGTACAGTACAGTACACAGTTAGTGTTTTATAAAGATTAGCTAGCTATAAAGATACTTTATATATATGGTTTATAGAAGGAATTTATTAAGTGTAAATCACTAAATGTTATTAGTTATTTAGTACAGTAAATAAGTTATATACATATATTATTTTTATTTACTTTATAGTAACTGTAGAAAAAATAGTGTGAGTATCAAATAATTAATTTTGAACTGAATTAGTTTTATAATAACTAATGGATTTTGTGATATTATGCACTTGACAAATTCTTTCAGTAAGGTAATATTCTCTCAAAATTTAGTAGAACATTATATTATTTTTAAATAATTCAAAATGTAATATACACACAATGATATAAAACTTACCGAGAGCAGCAACAAGTGGTATGAGACAGTTTAAGTATCTGAAATTGATGCCCCAAAAGTCATCAGGTGGAACCGCTAACATCATCATTTGACCCCAAGAATACCCAACCATGAGCATTCCAGTGAAGCGGTTCATGGAAAATGGAGGCTGTCGAAATAGTTTTTTGTTTTAATGTTATATACTTTTAATTTTAAAATTTTGTAATGTTCATGCTAATGAGGACAGCAACATTAAACAAATCGAATTATTTTAAACGAAAATATATACATAGCTCGATTACCAAACTGAAACTCATGCAATGAATTAAATGTGAAAAATGACTAACACTCACAGCGCACTAATGTCTTACAGAGAAAGGCTTAAGTCTTATGCATTTGCTATGTTAGTATGCTAATTGAATTAAATCTAAGTCAATGTTATATTTTATAATACATGATGTGGTTCCAAAGTCAACATGTCAACTCAACTTGTTGACTGAATATTATGGTGTTTTTAAATTAACAAGTAAAAAGTTATGCCACTTGGACAGAAACAACTAGTGAAAAATCTCATTTGAATATGATCCGTTAAAATGTCTCTGTTTATATATTGGAATGGAAAATATTTTGACAAACGACGAAATGTTGATAGGAAATTGTTAGAGAAATTAATAAAGGTAACCAAACATTTTATACAAATCATTGTGCACATTGCTATTGGACATTATCTTAACGTTTAGTTTAAAAAAATTGTATGTGGCTGTAGTATTTACATTGAAGCTAGTCGACACAAAACAAATATGACATATGTGTGTAACAATGAGTTAAAATTGTAATAAGTCATGTGAGACGCATTCAATGTAGAACATCTGTGTACAAGGTTGTGTTTATGTATTGTTTAGACTTCTCTTGTAGTAATAGTTTAGTAATTTTGACTTAGCCTAAGATTATATTTACGATAAAAAAGCCTGGACTTAGCATTCATTGATTTACAGCGGGATATAAACAAATTTAATTTTACTTTATTCACAAACTCAACTATCAAAATGGTGGAAATGAATAACTATTGAGTTTCTTGCCAATTCTTCTCGGTTTAATTTACTTTCCAAACCGATGGTGAACCATTTAAGGCAGTGCTGTAAAATGATTCAAAAATACTTTTATGAACATAGTCGAAAAAGAATACTTCCGTTTTTTATTTTGCTACGTCAGTTATGTATAATGTATATTCATCATTTTTTAATGACAAAATTTAACCAATTCATTTATTATTGTAAATTAAAGATTCAAGAGATTAAACCTTTGGTTAATTAAGGTTATTATTATATGTGACAAAAACCATTTTTGTGTTAACAAACTAAAATATAGCATATTCAGAATGACCAAAGCAAGACATGGAATTTAAATATGTTAAAATAAGTCATGTACACATAATCTTTAAGCAATCTTTTATATATAAGCAGATGCATGAGATGATGTTGAACTATTACGTAAGATTGTAGAAAATCCATTTCAATATTATTTTAAAAATCTGCATATAATAGGAAAAGCATGGTTATTCAAATTAAAAATTCCCGGGTTATGACGAATTATCATTTTAGAATAAAATATGAGATAGCCAATTTAAAATTAGCCATTACCATTTCTCTTAGTATGGACATAGTAAGATGTATTCCTTTTTCATCGTAAATGTACTTTCACCTAACAAAGGGTGTACAGTTATTATATCCTTCATGATTATATGCTTTATATTATTAATTATATATCATTGTAAGGAATTCTTCACAGATAAAATAAATACTTATAAATATTTAATAGACTGATATTAAGCAAGGCTCTCAAGGGAAAATTAAAATTTTATTCAAAAATACATTTAACATCCTTATTCAGCAACATTATTGAACTTGGATTCTCACAAAATAAAACTAACCCAATAATTAGCATGCAATAAACAAAATAAGCTTGATTTTATTTACCTTAACCTATAAACGTTTTCTCCTAGGATAGTACCTTGCCTAATAAAATAAGAGAATATAATTGATACAATTAATTTTTATATATAACAATAGTTAAATACTTAAAAATATATGTTATAGCTGGGTTTAGTTCCAATATAGAAAGTATAGGATTAGTACATACATATATTACATTAAATGGTCTAATTATTTCACCCTCACCATTTGTTATATTTAATATACTCAAACCATAATTATGAAATCTCCAAAGTTATAAGAATCAATGAATGATATTATAACTTTTTTTTTTATGGCATTGGTTGGCGGACGAGCATATGGGCCACCTGATGGTAAGTGGTCACCACCACCCATAGACAAAGGCGCTGTAAGAAATATTAACCATTCCTTACATCACCTATGCGCCACCAACCTTGGGAACTAAGATGTTATGTCCCTTGTGCCTGTGATTACACTGGCTCACTCACCCTTCTAACCGGAACACAACAATACAGTGTACTGTTATTTGGCAGTAGAATATCTGATGAGTGGGTGGTACCTACCCAGACAGGCTTGCACAAAGCCCTACCACCAAGTAAGTAACTTATATTTTATTGGTAAATTTATGCTTTTAAAATTAAACAAGAAATGTATTAAATACAAATATTTTCTCTCCACATATAATGTTGTTAGATATATTTCAATTTTTTTCAGATTTATACAAAATCTTTTACTATAAACTCTGACTAATATTGAGGACTATTTTCATGCCTTTTCATCCAAAAAACATAGTCCAAATTAGATTCAAAGCATTTTGTCCAAAGTAGCGTCTAATCAAAATTACTAAATAATTTTTATACCAACCTTCTTGTTCTGAACCATTCTCTTGACTAAATCTTGCATGTATTTTGGATCTTCATTGGCGTCTTTTACATAGCGCGGGATACAAAACATTTCTCCCAACCAGCCGATACCGAAACCTCCAAGAGTCGACCACCATACGAATGCATGCTTATCTCGACGCAAGTAGAAATGATGGACCCCGAATATTCCACCAAACAACCACAATACGTACGCCCAAATAACAGACTTTTTGCCAGGCATATTAGCTCCTTTAACAGACATTGTTAAAATGTTCTACTTAAATAAATTAGTATGGAATGCAAATGAAACTCAGACGAGAAATTTTCTACAAGACGTATTTTAAATAATTAACTTGAATTAAAGTGACTTTATAAAACTGATCACTTAATGACTTATGAATTGAACACTTATGAATTATAATAGAGCTCAGTTCATTTAATTCCTAATACAATAAAATATTTTCCGAGATTCAACCGACGAATAAATGGATTGAAAACAACTGACGTGACATGATGCTATCGGCTATACGTTAGTCTGTGTACGTCAGCCAGTCCGATCGGATACTTGCTCATTAAACCAATACACTATATTGATTAATAATTGTTTATTAAAAGTAATAACAATTTTTTAATAAAAAAATATAATAATATAATAATCTTTTTAAGAAAAATAATTGAAGTTCAAAACTCAGTTTATCTTATTGCTTACGTAAAATTTTGTTTTATTATTTTTCTAATATATTTAACAAAAAAACACCATAATCATTTCGTAAAAGTATTTCCATTCAGAAAGTAACATTCATTAAAAAGACGAAGAAAACGGAGAATATTATTTCGCTTCAATCAAATATTTAATGTATGATCTGATATGGAAGGTATTTAATTAGAATAAGGTATGAGTAATGCTACAATCGCTTTATTGACAAACCAAAATAAATTTAAATGGTCAGTTTTATCATTATCAATAAACTATAATAAGTGTTTATGTGTTAATATCAGTGATATTATAATGTTACTACTTTTTCTATTGTTTTACTTACATAGGAACGTAACTTAATATGAATATATAATTGATAGAATTAACAAATTTTATTAGCATTGTCGTAAATGTATTAATTAATTTAAAAAAATGTAACTTTTAAGTCACAATTTTTATTAAAAATATATAAGATCTATACCAAAACCAAAAAATTAACCCGGACAGTAAATTTGTCTATGTCCGGAAACGGTTCCAACGTCAATCGTTAATCGAACTTTTTTTTCTTGCAGTACAGCAAAAATACGTCAATCAAACAAATGGTGTGATTGTAGCCCTTATTCTTTTCTATCTTTCTCTATCTACATATTTATAACATCACCTACGTGAAACTTTCTAAATATTCATCGTAATGCACGTAATAAGTATTTATTAAAAAAAAACAATCGATCGCGTCATTGTACAATATTGTACACAAATGCACTAATCATGTTTTCGCGTAATATTTATTATTAGACGTCTCTGCCAAAAGTAGTCGCAATTTCTTAATAACCTGCTTAATCATGAATTTCGACGATTGCGCGAGTAGTGGCTATGCCACGGCGGAAACCGTATACGGAACTCACGAAGATAGCCATGTAGTGATGTCGGAGAAGGTTCAGTCCCTCGCAGGAAGTATTTACCAAGAGTTCGAGAAAATGATAGCACGGTACGACGAGGATGTCGTTAAAACGTTGATGCCTTTACTCGTGAACGTATTAGAGTGCTTAGACTCCGCATACCAAACCAACCAGGAACACGAAGTAGAGCTGGAACTCTTGCGGGAAGACAACGAACAACTGGTCACTCAGTACGAGCGCGAGAAGTCAGCTAGGAAACACTCTGAGCAAAAGGTAAGTAACTGAATAGTTATTTTTTCATGCACAAAGTGTAGACCTTGATTGGATTTCCTTTGTTTTGCTAGCAAGGCTACCTTAATTCATGTTCAGTAGTTATCTGTCTATGATTGTTTCATAACTTGTTTTTGTTATAAAGTTAATTTTGTGTATTGTGTAACTACTCAACACGGTAAATAATGTGTCACCCACTCTGTTATTTTAATCTCAAGGTAATCAACAAAACATCTCTGTTTGCATAATTTTCTAATTTAAATGATGTATTTTTTTCTCTAATAGTATTAAAATTTATTCTTTAGAATTTATCCTTCAATACATGTTAATAATAAAATGATAAGCCTAACATACATAATTGATAAACACTATATCTACAGTTGTTAAATCTTTAGAGAAAAAAATTACATTGGTAGAAATATATCAATGCAACATTTTAATTTACTTCAATTACTATAAAGTCACGAATTGATTTTTTTTTCTTGCTATGAAAGATATTCTTTTATTTACGTACAATTTCTTTTTTCTGGGTAGTTACTTGAGGCTGAAGATCATTATGAGGGTGAAAGAAAAGATCTGACAGGGAGGTTAGAGGCTCTGGACAGCATTGTACGTATGCTGGAGCTGAAGCACAAGAATTCCTTGGACCATGCCAGTAGACTTGAGGAGAGAGAAAATGAACTTAAAAAGGTATAAAGCTCAGTCATAGTGGCTCTGTTAATCTTATGTTAATATTCTTTATGAACTACATATATTCAAGAAGTAAAACAAAGCACACAAGCAAGCACAGTATACTGTTACACTTGCATAGTTAATTCCATAAAGTATTAAATATTCAGAACCATTTGTTATCAATTTTAGTTTATACTTAATACAACAAAATTAACCGAATATATGTTTGTCAGGAATATGCTAAACTCCACGAGAGATACACAGAGTTGTTCAAGACTCATATGGACTATATGGAACGCACCAAGTTGCTGCTGAGTACAGCTAGTGACCGCAGTGAGGTGCGTGGCCGTCTTGGTCTCAATCCAGTTGGCAGGTCGAGTGGTGAGATACCATTTTGTCTTAATTTATATGTGCCACTATTTTGTTTAAACTTTTAGAAAAAATGTCTTAGTGTTCCAAAAGCAACTGTATTAATGTGTTTTAAGCCATATTTACTTCCGTGAAAACTCTTGATCTTTCTGCAAAGGAAGTTAGATACAATACATTGTTAGATTAAAATTTAATATCCCACATATAGTTTGGGTGCTTATGGTACACATTTTGTAGAAAGTAAAATGTCATCAAATGGTATTAACTACTACTACTACTAACTATGAGTTCTGACATATCTGACATCTTAAGATAATGATTACAATAAATTCAGTAAGATATAAGATTATTTAATATATTATGTTTATAATTATATTGAATGTCTAGGTCCCATATCATTTGGGTTTGCATCTCTGGAGGGCTCAGTCCATGCAGTGGAGCAGACTGAGAGCATCCCCGGTAGTCCAGTCAGTCTCTCATCCTCCCCACCATCGCCTCCCATTGGTAAGATTACATAATATTGTAACAGAGTTGAGGTTAACACCAAAAATTAAAGTGAATTTAGAATTTATTATTCTTGACCAACTTCAAAGAAAATTATAAATATTTTGTAGGAGCAGAATTAGCAGCCGTCAGAACTGTGGAACGCGCCCACCAAACTGATCCCATCAGACAACAAAGCCAAGTAAGCGTTAGAGATACTTTTTACTAAATATAATAATTATTGAATTTTTCGTTTCGGTAATTTTCAATGATTCTAGTAAAATATAGCAACATACTATTAATGTTTTGCCATACTTTTACTTGTTTTTATACTTAAAATGTTTAATAAATAAATTCAAACAAATCCAGCCTCATTATTTGTATATAAGATACTAAAAATGACTGCAGTAATACTTGATATGTTAGTGTTAATATTACGACATATTTCCTAAAGCACATTTAATATTACAAAGGATTATAAGGTTTACATTTTGTGTGATGAAATAAATCAAAGTTATGTTTATTGATGCGTAAATAACAATTTCAATCAATTAGGTAATCTCGGCACGAAATCTATAAAATTATTCAAAGTTATATAGATAGACGTTGTAACTACAGTAATCATTAAACATTATGTAGATGTATGACTATTTAATTACGAGCGATGTAAATACAAATGTCAAGGTCAGTGCTCCCGAACCACGAGTCCGCCAACTTCCGTTACACCCGTCATCGCCACACTCGCACGAACTCGAATAGTGCAACGAGCTCAGCTTCGACTGTTCGCACTGGAGGGGAAGAGTGTACAAATACGCACACTCTCTGATTAGAGCTATTTCTCTGTTCCGAGTGAACAATTGCACCTGCGACAGCAGACGGCAGACAGGGGTTAGGCCTTCGCTTTTGTTCGAGCATTCTTTCAAATGTCCCTCATACAAATTGTACGATAGACAATCTCGCGTGTTCATTGTCGTACACTGGTAACATTTTATGCATAAAATGTTCTTGCACATCGTTAGAAACAACGTTAGTTGTATTGTTAATTCTATAATACTTCGCATTTTCTAAACGCCATATAATTATAATTGTCATCCGACACATGTCAAGTTGATTTATTTTTATTTAATGTTGAAAATGAGGTTTTGACATCGATTAAGGTAATTCGCAAAGGTTGTCTGTTAATGAATTCTAAGGTTTTGTTTTTATAACTTTAAATTTCGATTATTGTGTTAAAAGGGTGACCAATTTATATATGTACATACTCATGACAATCGATATACTTATTAACATCTGGCTAACTAGTAAATTCTGTTGCGATTACAATTGGTGTATGTTACTCCATTATAAAGAACTTTCGTAATTTGAACGATGATATCCGAGTCGCACAAAATTTACATATATACAATCTTACAGGCTACGTCGCCAGTGGCGCCACCTACTGGTGCGAGTCGTTCGCAGACCAAAAGCGAGAAGCGCAGTGCGAACACGCTGTATCAAGAGCTCGCCTTCCATGACACCGACGTCACTATCGCTGAGGTCGATGAAGGCGCGGATATAACTGGTATATAATGCTGTACTCAATCTCTCTTTCTCTCTATGTATCTCTCTCTCTCTTTTTCTCATACACATACATACGTATACATTGCTTTCTATTGCTTAGCTACCGTGCTTACTGGTATCTCTTATTCATATATTTCACAATTATGCCTTATTAAGCTGCAGTTGGCAATTTATTGATAATTAGTTATATTTAGTGAATTTTAACTTTAGTGCTAAAATGAGAAAATAACACAATGTGAGCGACTATATGATACTTTACATTTCTGGTAACCGTAATCATTCAAGACTTAATAATTTGGAAGCAAAGAAATAGTAAGCTTAATAGATTTATACTTTATTTCCAGGGAGCTGGGTTCACCCCGGAGAGTATGCGTCTTCGGGTAAGAGAATGTGGATCGCACACATCATTCATCACTTTACATTCATTTTTTATCTTCTTTGCGTTTGTTGTATCGCAGCTGACAATATACAATACGTCCGAAATATAACACGTCCTGCTGTCAAACGTATTTTAACTGAATAATCATTTATCTCCTAACTATTGATTAAAACCTACAAAAAATTTTAATTAAAACCGTTTTACGACCGGTGTTTAAAATAATTTCTATACGTGGGAACGTAACTAATAATCTCTTACTAACAAGCAATACAATACTTAGTGGTATTGTAACACGTGGAAGTTTTTCTGTCTGAGTCAGTTTCGATGTGCTATTCCACCCCGTGACCCCGGACTAATGCAGTTTCTTCTGTTTCCATGTTCTAACATACGTTGCATCGACATTGCAGTTAACGATAACTACTTCGGTGAGTAAAAACCGTTATAATTTACAGATTCGCGTAACCTTAAGTCTCGATTCTATTTACTGTATTTGCTTGCTTTTTATTATAATATTTATATATCATACCATTTTTTTCATTTAGTTAGTGGATATTAGTATATTTTTAGTATATTTTTTTGCTGAGCCAGTGTAACTACAGGCACAAGGGACATAACATCTTAGTTCCGAAGGTTGGTGGCGCATAGGTGATGTAAGGAATGGTTAATATTTCTTACAGCGCCTTTGTCTATGGGCGGTGGTGACCACTTACCATCAGGTGGCCAATATGCTCGTCCGCCAAACAAAGCCATAAAAAAAATAAAAATAAAAAAAAAATTACTATTGACTTGTGCTTGGTATTACGTATTAGTATACGAAGATATGATAAAATAACTTCGAAAATAAGGCACACCTCAAGCGCTTAATGGTTAAGTTACGATTTTTTTACTTAATCTAGCCAGTTTTATAAGTACAATTAACTTATTAGAAACGAAATAAATGATAAATAAAAAAATTTGAAGGGATTTGATTTATTATATATTATGTTACGAGTTGTTTCATATTGATAGTAATAAATTAATAATATAACAACATTTTTATACAAAACTATTTATATACAAAATATCGTGCCTATGCTATTGGCCGTTGAGGAGTTCCTTCGTCTGAAGCCAATTCTGAGTAGATTCAGCTGTCCTGTTTTAATTATAATATGATAAATTGAAAAACAGGACCGGCTGAAGTTTTTCTTAATAGATTCCAGTATGTGTGGACACCAACCTTATATTTAAAATTATATTTTTTTATTATACTGTTTCTTACCATATCAACGTATAAAATCGTGTAGTATAAACAATATATTGTCCTCTCTTTCTAGCAGTTCATTTCGCTGTCTTTGTCTTACTGTATTATAGGCGGTTGAGGTGCGCAATATTAGAAATTGTACATATATTTTGTTAATTTAGTTTATATATCAAAATCAATATAAAATGCTAATATGTAATATAAACTTTTTTTTTCTTGTTTTTTTTTTTTTTCTACCAGTACGTAATGCGTGTGAATTGCATGTGGATTACTTTATCTGAACTGAGCTTGCTTAATCGTGTCAGGGTAATTTATTCGTATCAATTATTGCAGAAGGATGTGCGTTATTAAATTTATCTCGGTCAGTAGCCGCTGCCCGCTACTTCGCGCTCTAGATCACGCATCCTTCGTTCATTATCGGAAGTCGTAAACTTTTAGACGTGTAACCGAAACTTGCATTATTGTTCTTATGTATTTGATTCATTGACTAGCAAGTTCGATTGTATCTAAATAGCTACTTTATTAGTATAAAATAAAGTATTTAAATTATTTCTGGATCCTCTCAGTTGCATTTAACGTAAACGTCTTCTTCCATGATCATGAAATCAATAGTTAATCTTACAAACTAAGAATGACAATATACGCAATGTTTGTTCTTATCGACAGGTATGGGGAAAGAAGTGGAGAATCTCATCTTGGAGAACAATGAATTACTGGCAACTAAGTAAGTTGAAGCATTATATTTTAAAGTATAGTTAGCAAAATGTACTGATTGATTTCAAATAATTGTTCAAAGTAATATTCTACTACAGTATTCTATAGTATACTTACTCTGTTGAAAAAATCTTGTCTTGAGCTTCAAGATTATAAATATGTCGGTAAGATTCTTCGAAGAATGTAATCAGCTTAATTATCTGTGTCGTTACCTCAAACTAGTATTATCCAGTTACTTTCCGTGTGCTGCGGAGCTGACTCTTCCCATTTGAAACTTATTATGACTTACAGATTACTTTGAGATCGCTATTGTGAACGTTTTGTGTATCAGTGATAAACTTTAAATGTAATATTGTAAATAAAGTAACAGCAAACAATACAATGGCACGAATACCTCATTCATACGTACGAAAATAGTCAAGAACCCAAAATTGATCCCTGTAAAACACTATCTTTCATCACTCAATAATCTTTGTATAATGAACTTAGATCGATACTTGTATTTGTTATGTGTTTGGAAAATTGGATTAAAAAATATAAGTATTGCTTTTGTATTCAAAATATAAATTATGATGTCATAAAAAGAATAGACGACATAAAAACCGAAACATATCACAGGTTCTCATTTATGTATGTGTTTAGGAACGCACTGAACGTGGTGAAGGATGACTTGATAGTAAAAGTGGATGAACTCACCGGTGAGCAGGAAATCCTACGCGAGGAAGTGTCCGCACTGAGTGCGGCGCGCGAGAGGCTTCGCGAACGAGTGTCCCAGCTGGAGGAGGAACTACGGCACTTGCGAGAAGCGGTCGGTGCCGGTGGAAGCGCAGCAGCGGGTGGCGGCGTTGGAGGAGGAGGGCACGATGACGATGAGGCTGACGTGCCGATGGCCCAGAGACGGAAGTTCACGAGGGTCGAAATGGCACGCGTGCTTATGGAGAGAAACCAGTACAAGGTACAACTCGATTCAAAGAACTTCTTCATTTTGATTGCCCGACCGCTATGGTTGACTCACAGACGAGGACACACCCAATGATGACTAAAGCGGAAAAGAGACAAAGAGATTTTCACATAACATAAAATTTTTGGTGTAGATTATGTTAACTATGATTTTATTGGTTTTGGTGTACGTTTTGCAGGAAAGATTCATGGAGCTGCAGGACGCAGTGCGTTGGACGGAGATGGTGCGCGCGAGCCGCGTCGACTCCACCATGGATAAGAAGAACAAGCAAGGCATATGGAAGTTTTTTAGTAAACTTTTTAGGTAAATATATTAAAGGCATCAAATATATATTAATTTTTATCAATAATTTGCAGTCAATATGGTACGTTCGCTTAGTCAAGTACGATGTCTTGTATATTGTCTTATAAATATGCATAACCCTCGCCGTGTTCAAATTCGTGGTCGGGCCAAAAAACATTTACAGGATATTTCTTTAAAGATATTCTTAGTATCTGACCAGAATTTGGTCTCGTTGTTCTATGTTCGAATTCTCTCCAGTCGAGTATGAGAGTATGCATAGAGTATGAAAGTCAGCGAGCACGTACTCAGTTGGCTAGTCGCTTGATAAAAGACGCCGTAGCTGAAATTTTTAAGCACGTCATCACTACTTACGTCGTTATTATTTTGTGAATAGTAACGCATTCAATTATAGCCAAGGTAGCCCAGTGGTTAGAACGCTTTAACCGATTTTCGGATTCGAATCTAGACAAGCACTACTGAGTTTTCATTTGTGTTTTTAATTAATTATGTGCTCGGCGTTGAAGGAAAGCATCGTGAAGAAATAGCTGATGTCAGCAGCGTGGTGGTGTCAGCACCCAGTACCACACATACCATTCGATGATAGTCGAATAGCTGTAATATTTTAATCTAAATGGCTCGTGGGTCAAAGCTCGGCTAGGCCTCGGGTTCAAATCTCGATATGGCCAACATGACATAAAATTTTACTGAGCTTCGTCAACTACGAATTATCAGTAACAGCTTGGTGGTACTTTTGTACCTCGGAAATTACGTAAAGTTCAATCACGTCGAATTGTGAGTGAGTAAGTAAATTGGATGAACCACACACACTTGTGCACTGCACTGTTGGCTAGTCTCCGTTATAGCTGCAATCATTCGAGATATTGTATAATCACCAAATATTTATAATATTATTTAATAACCAAACCCTAGTAGGGTTATACACTAGCATTATTATTAATATTATGACTGATGATGTACATACGCATTCCATCGAATGGAACTTGTTTTATTTGCGTCTCTAGTTTCGTAAGTATTTATATCGATATTAAATAATGTTAGCAGTGCGAACTATATAAATGCTTTTCTTATTTTTATCTGATTTGCCTTATATTTAAACAAACTTTTAATTGCTCTGAAATTGTTTATTTGTAGTTGCTATGTATTATTTGTAATTTCTGCTAAATGCGAAAATCCTTTTTTTTAACAAATGCTTTTTTAATCCGTCTATCTATATGATGCAAGGGGTCAATGCTTGTGAGATTGATATAATGATATTTTTTTCGTAGTATTAATACTATAAGGGCTTTCCTGATTAAAACTGATGGAAGGTGGTACTCAGGAAGCATGCGCTTTCAGCTCTAAAAACGATAGCGGTGCGAAATTTTTGAATGATTTTTTTATTGCTGCGAAATTATTGTGCTTAGATATAGAATATTTTTTTAATAACAAAATGACAAGATCAATGGTTTACTGCGTAAAGTTAGCGGTAGATTGAGTAATCTAAGTCAATAAAATCACTCTCCGCCCATAGACACTGGTAATGTATAGCATGCTATCTGAGATGGTACGTCCCTTGTTCCCTGTGCGAACCAGACTGGTTTGCACAGAGCCTTAACACAAGTAAATTATCTATATATGTTAATATGCTGTTTGTTTTGGATTATGTTCATTCTGTCATATTTGATAAGTGCTTGCTTACATTGTTATTACCCTTGTATCAATATTATTTATGTCTGCTAGATATCTTGTTAGGTAATAAAACATTATCACTCATAAATCTATAATATCTTTGAAAATGTTAGAATTCAAGGTATTATACGATTTTTTATACAAGCTATGTTTAGTATATCTGCTTAGCTTACAATAGTAGTCATTTATCATATTACTTTTTGCTTAGAAACCCAATGACATATTACCCCATAAAAATTACCGGTACCTTCAAGGTCAAGGGCTCGCTTGTGCAAACTACCGCGCCGCACTTACGTTTGGTTCAACCTACAAATACTTCTGGTGTCAAAATAGCGAATGTTTTGTTATTGTATTATAAATTAAGAGGCGGCAAAACTACGCAAATGTTATACGAACGGAATATTCAATAATAATGTGATTTTTATCTTTATGAAATAGATAAGTGTCGAAGCTGTTAGCGCTCTGCGAGGGTAATAAGTGTCTGCGTGTTATTTTCATCTGTTTTAATCATCCATGTCACTTGTTGAAGCCGCGCGATTTATCCGCATTCATATTTCTATGATGAATATGTTTTCCCGATCGAATGTCAGCTGTTTCATCTCATGTCTGTCTTAAATACTGGTATCATAACTACACAAAAGATACTACAACGCAGACGCACTACGCTCTTATCCTTTAAGTTTCATGAACACAACCAGAGAGTCAGATTTTGAACCAACTCGAAATGACTCGTCTCATTGGTCTAGTGGCTAGTGCTGGCTAGTATACATCAGCATCCAAGGTCGTGTTGTAAATATTAATAACATGTACTCAGTCTAAGTACTAAGTTGGCGTTTCGCGAATTCAACACGTAAATTGCAATCATATGGTTTGTGTACTACATTCAAATATATGATTAATTTTAATTTGATTATAATCGTTAATTATAATGTTTTGTGTTATATCTGATAAGATTAAGATCGAAATCTGTAGCGCGCTGATAATAATTCGATCTTATATATTGAATGTATCGAACAAGTGTTCAAAATTATTATTTATGGTTGCTGAAGTAGATACATTTCCGCTAAGCAAATTTATTTAGTTTTATATGTGAAGAAAAATATCAGAGGTCCCTTGATTGATTTGCATGATATTTTGAAACGGTTGCTTACACATCAGGCTCAGCGTTATACTAACCACCTGTCGACGCGACAGTTGCAGGTTTGATCCTGACCCCTAACAAGATGTATATCTAATTGTATGCAAATTAGAAATATACATACAGATAACTACTTTCACCAAAAACTATCGTAATGCTCTTTGCCTTTGTCCCGTCTAATTAGATTGGCGCGCGATGTGATTTCTATGTAAAATTATATGATAGTCTTAAAGGCTTGGTTCGATTCCCGTAAGTCAAACTTCATTGGGAATGCTTTAGTTGGTGGGTTAGTTTACCGCCACCATGTGCATTGACTCTTTTTTTTTAATGTAGCGTCACCGTAATGGATGTTCAAATATAAACTTTATTTTAAATGTATATTTTGTTTGTCGTCAGTACGTCGGAGCGGCCCCAGCGTCCACTCTCGACGCCGCAGCTGCGTGCGGTCGCAGCGCCACAGCCACCTCTGCGACACTCGCGCACGCAGGCGGACTTCCTCGAGACGCAGCTCTCCGACCACCATCACCGCCGGCACGACCATGCACGCTGCGACCAGTTCCGACAGGTAACTCTACCATAATAACAGACACGACATACTATATCACCGCAAATACCGGGAGTCTATTCTAACATTAGAAGAAATAACGATGAACAAACAAACCTTTGATATATATATGTACAATGTACGTATTCCATGAGTTTTGTTACATTATATCCCAAAAGCAATCCCTTAATAATACATCTTTAATTTAAATACAATGCAATATACTTAACCGCAAAAATCCACTTTCCGTTAACGACTATAAGTTATTAAGCTAATTGCGCCTCAAGCAACAATGTTTATAAAGTGTATCAAAGTCAAAAACCTTTATTCGATAAAGAAGTATTATACTTGCTTATTGATTGTCAAAAATCTACCACCAGTTCTGACATAAGCACCTCGGAAATGAGAAGAACCGGCGAAAGAAACTCAGCGGGTTTTTTTGAATATCATATTTTACAATTGATGTTTCCATACAATAATGATGAATAGATTTTCGTTATTTGAAACAGTCTGAGGGCATCTCATTCCCATGGCTATCAATCAATTAAGAAGGCAATAGTTTTGTAATGTCCTTGTAATGTCCAGCACACAAACACTCTTTAACTATTCTTAAAAATTTTACAATTAAATATTTTTGAACGTTTTGTAAAATGGGATCCTTTTGTAAAATCGTTTACATTTACTACAAAATAGTTACTAATCATATGTAATCGGGTAGTTGAAATGATGAGTTTATACTTGTTCTCAGTATTAATAGTATGTACGTCACAGTTTGTGGAAAAATCATTTGTTTTTGCGTACAAACTGGGTTATCATTAAAAAACAAATTGAGAAGCGATATTCATTATTTTAATTTCTTTAAACTTACATCCCAGGCCCGGCCCAGGCCAGCTCAGGCCCAGCTTATAGATTGAACAATATAACTCTTCTGCAATACAAAAATGATATTAGACATTATATTATGGAATCAACTAAAATACACAGTTCATACAGAAATTTAGTGTCAAATAAAATATTACCAAGTTCTTTTTTCCTTTTCGCTAGGTATGTAATTATTTACTCATGACATCTTTGTCTCCTTATTTGAGTAGAATAGACTAAAGATAATTAATCACGAATGAAATGAATGTATGCTTGTGTGTGTTTTATTGTCAATTAGCCTCATTAGTGTTTTGTTAATTTTTGTTTCTCCTTCTCCTCACCTAATTCCTTGTCCATTTTTTCTTCTTTTCAGTTGAACGCTGATGACGAATCTTCGGAAAATACTTTTGATTGACTTAAGTTTTTTAGCATTGTTGTGAATGTTTTATTATTAATTTACATATTATATTGTTTTAAGTGTACTCGTATGTGATATGTTAATGTGATATTTGTTAATAAATTATATTTTAGTTGAATTAATTTGTTTAAAATTAAAAGGAATTCCTTTTTCTCATAACAGAATATATTCATAAAAATAATTTCCTTTTGTTGTCAAATAAATATGGATAGTCGTACACATAAAATATTCCTACCAATATAAATTTAGCAAGTGACTTAGTAAATTAGTAGTAAAATAATGAAGAAGTAAAGAACGTGCGTGGTGCGTGTAGGTGCGGGCTCACGTGCGCAAGGAGGATGGGCGTACGCAGGCATACGGTTGGAGCCTTCCGTGCAAGAGCGGACAGACGCAACGTGGCGCGCTCTCTTTATCGTCAGGCGGAGTACCCGTGCCCGTGCCTGTGTTCTGCAGGTGAGCTCGTAACCACAGACCATATAAAAGACCAGATATATATTATCATATCAACAAAAATATCTTACGAAATAAAAGTATAGATAAACATTTGTTGATAGCGTGCTATTCTCGAAATAACCAGTGATTAAGTTTTTATGTGAGTTTTTCAGTTTGTTAGTTACCTTACACTATGAGTAATGTACAAAACGCAACCCGAGAAAACATATAATTTGACTAATCTATAAGATTCGCATTATGTGCGTGTAAACGATTATGCTAATATCAAAACATATGCATTTAATGTTTATCTTGATGAATTAAAAATATTCCTAACATATTTATGTTTACTGTAATTACTTGATGATAGGGCTTTGCCCAAGCCCGTCTGTCACTTCAAGGGACATAACATCTCAGTTGCCAAGGTTGGGGGCGCATTGGCGATTTTTTTGCGAAATTGTTAATATTTCTTATAGCGCCATTGTCTATGGGCGGTGGTGAACACTTACCATCAGGTGGCCTAGTTGCTCGTCCGTCCCATATAATAAAAAAATGTAATCTTGTAGATAATTCATAGACATGTAAAATACTATTATTTCTGATGTGATTTTAGTTGTATTAACACGATTTATTTATATAAATAAAATAGTTATTTTATACGAAATAATTTCAGACCGATAGCGGAGTCAGAGCCCCAAATGACGCTGCTGTGCGCAGCAGGCGTGGACCGAGGCGGTGGTCGCACGCCGGACGGCGGTTGCATGGTGGGCGACAGTGTCTTCTATGATGGCAGAGATAAGAAACAGGACGCTATGTGCTTAGGTCCGTATATAAATCCGTATTATAAAAACGACACATGTTGTTGTCTAACCAATTGAAGACGGATTGGAATGACCGCTAAAATTGAATGAAATAATCCAGCAGCTATTTTTTGCTGATTTTAATTAGTTTTAAGTTAACACGCCCTAGGTTTCGATTGATCTTTCATGTGGCCGAAGAATTTGAGTACTCGTAACTAGTCTAGGAAAGTATTTATTTGATTTGGTTGATTTAATATTTGTTATTGAGAAAATTCATCTTATATCATTTTAAGGCGTTTCGTTGGTAAACGTGTTTATCATGGCAAACGCAATGTTTACGGGTTGAACTTTAATAAAATCTATTATAATGGTCCAACTTCCCTAGTGCACAAGTACTAGCCCAACGCGTACTTGGATGCTTTACGTTGCCAACCCTTAGCCGTGGAACATATTTTGACGAAATCTGTACAATTTAAACGTAGTATGACAATGCAGTATACTGCTAAGTAGTAGCAGATCCTTTTTAAATATATTTACAAAAAAAAACACGTGTGAACGTCAGCACATTACTCGAGACTGACTCCAATATAATTAATTCAATAAATTTTCGAAACCATTTTTGCAAACTGTAACAATATTTTTTCGCAAAATTAACATATTAAAAAATTACAAATTTGTGTACAGTAAATTTTTACAATATAACTTTGAAATTATAGTTTCGTCAATATTCAATTTCAATTTATGCAATGTTGACGCAACTATTTTGCTTTATGAAAAAGTCGATGACGAAAAATATTTGAAATAAACTCATACATGGTTTTCGAAAGATATATGATGATACTATTGTTGGAAAAATTTATCTAAATCGTTATTATTTTTTGATGCTATTTAAAGTGTAAATACGTACAATTTTATAATATGATTATTTTTGTCATTACAGCGTACGAAATGAGCAAAGCTCAGGGCTCGAACTCGCCCGAGGTAGAGCAAGGAGACGAGCAGCTCCCGAGCCCGCCCGAAGCACCAGTCGAGAACACGCTCTCTTCCCTCGTCTGGATCTGTGCCAACACCCAGAACAAAGGCATCGTTATGGTATTCACTTTTATTATTTAACAGTACAACGTTATGCTTACGGCCATAATTAGAGTCAATATGATACATACTATAAATTGCAATAACAACACTGGTACTAGAGAGAGAAGTGTGTAATTAGGATAATTTTATTGGTACCATTATAATTGTAAACGTTTTAATCTTAATACTTCATTTGTTTATGAATGATCATTACTAATAATAATTTTATTGAGTAACACTAATCCACTCAAACTATAATACTTGAGATTTGATTCAAATGCGTCGGAAAGAAGATAACAGCAATTTGTTTTAATAGAATATTACATAGCACCGTTATGAAGATCTTAGATAACAATCATGATGACCGAGAATGGTCTAGCTACATCGAGATGCAGCCTGACTTCACGCTGACTAAAAGCGGTGTCCATGTAAAGGTGCCAGTGACCAGCTAAGACATCAAAGATGTCGTAATCAGTCAATAATATCGCGGCTACAATTTTAAAGGACCGGGATGCAACTGTACAATATCTTTTTTATTTTGCTTTACACAAATTCAGTCCTGAACAACGAGTAGTAGAGAACTTCAATAGAGTAACTATAAAAGTAGCGCCTACCGACTTTGGTTGGTCGTGACGAGGGAATCCCATTTTAAAGACAGATCTACGAACTATTAGATAATATAGACGAAATAGAATTTATAAACCTAAACCTTCAAAATAATTATAAATTTAAAACATAGCTATTAATAATTAAATCAAACTGAATATATTGAGATTCAATACATAAATATGGTTTGTTCGCAGATAATCGACGCTAACAACCCAGCGGATGTTATCGAATCATTCCCCGTGAGCGACAAGCACATCCTTTGCGTGGCGTCTGTGCCCGGAGCGCTTGATGACGACTACCGTGAACTGCGCGAACGTGACGCTCCGCCGTCCTCGCCCGCGCACGTGCAAGCGCACAACGACGCAGAGACCAAGCGACATTCGGTAACTATTCGCAAAACATTTCAAAACGTTTCTTATAATTAAATTACTATTAGTACTATATAAAAAACATGAATACTATTAACTTTTCCCTAACGTATTATTGATTTATAATTTTACTTATCAATTTCGTAGCAATCATTGTTCTGCGTGGGCAAGAGCGACTCGACGGATAGTCAGAGCAACGGTACTGTAACGAGTAACAGCAACGGGACAGGTGAAAACGGCGAAAAGGAAGTGGTCGTTGGAAGTACGAGGCTGGTTAGCATCATTTATTTACACGCATTAGTTATAATTTGTTGATATAACTTAATTGATAATGTAATATAATATATAATAATAAATATAATTGATATAATTGATAAATATATGATAATACAATATTCAGTAAACTTTTGATCGTCAGTGTTCAGTTTATTGATTATATAATGGAAAATATGCATGACAGAAAAACACTTACCTTAGAGTACTAAAAGTATAGAACGATCCTAAAGGGTTACGTGAACAAATGTTTTTGTTCGAACAACCTCCATTTTTATCTTTTCTCTAAACAATCTACAACTAGATCTGTTATCTGAACTTACATTAACCAAACCAAGTTAAAAACATTCATCGTTTACTTAAAGTTGCTATGAATAGGATAATAATTATATTTTAGCTTGAGGATTTCTACCTAAAGTATAAAAATTCAAATTTAAGTTAAATTTAAAAATTCAAACATTGACTCAATAATTTTGTAATCATGGGGCATCGTAAAAAATCAGGGTAAACGGTAATCACTGGCGTTTCTTCAAAACTCGTCGGAAACAAAAATCCAAAAAAGATTAATAAATTAGATAATTCAATCCAGTACATGTCATAACCGGGCATACTAACCGTGTCACGGAAATGGAAACACTACCAACTCCCACTCTTAGGTCTGCTATTGAGGGTCGGAACACCAAATTACTTCTTACTGGACCGAAGTACGGTTTGAATCTAGGACCATGGAATCTGCAGCCTTATATGTAGAAGTAGTAGTAGTAGTAATACGAATGAAATATCTTATCAATCATCACATAGGTTCAAGCAACTCTACTGACCCCGCCCAGTACGCCTGCTAAAGAGTCGCCACCACAGCAGCAGCCACCGACTGCAGTGAGTGGGAACAGCGACGTGGTCAAGGAGCCAAGTTTGAAATCTGAACAAGAAACTGAGGGTGGTAATGCTGACAGTCCGCCATTATCTTCCACACCAATAAATGGTAAATTTAAATATATAGTCTAAGTCATATGTAAAAACCATTGATTGAAGTCTCGCCCATAGACAAGAATTATAAGCACTGACCTGACAATGTCAATTCACACATACACTTTACATGCACATTTCAAGCCGGAACAAAGACATGAAACATATTGGTGTTTAGTAGTAGAAAGACCCACCCAGACGTGACCGCATATATTTCAAATTATATATAATAGTATAGTTTAGTAAATATTACTCGAAAATATTTAATGTCATTTAAAATGGTGTTTTTGAAAAATTTCATCTGTTATTGTGTTTTTATAAATGGAAATGTCATTGCTTTTTTTTACGAGATATTTAAAATCAATAATTTCAAGCTTGACTAGTCCTCTTCTTTAACGATAGACGAGAGGAAGAGGGCTATGTGATTGACCGTGAAGTCTTCTCCAACTTCAGATTCATTCTATCTTTAATCAACAGCTGAAATTGTCGATGTAACTGAGAAACCCTTAATCAGATATGACTCGAGACTCATTGATATCAATCCTATCGCGATGACGGCTATAGTCTGCACTGAAAGCAAGGCCACTCTGCTCTCATTTCGCTAATAATTGTATGGAGCAATGGTTCGCTCCGAAGATGCATTACGTATTATACAAATTCGCTTCAGATGTACATTTCTGTGGAGAATTGAAAGTATGCCATACAAAAAGAATCATCGGCGGCGTATTATCAATGGCGGACGACCTCCGTGGTCGAGTTGTGTGTACATCGGTTTTCATGGGTACACCACTCCGAGGTCCCGGGTTCGATTCCCGGCCGAGTCGATGTAGAAAAAGTTCATTAGTTTTCTATGTTGTCTCGGGTCTGGATTTCCATAACACAAGTGCTTTAGCTACTTACATTGGGATCAGAGTAATGTATGTGATGTTGTCCAATATTTAAAAAAAAAAAAATGTATTGGCATAGTTAAACTCCATAATCTTAAGATATTTTTACTTCTAAAGATTCTTTGAAGAGTATGGTCGTGACTTACATTATTTAATATACTATTACCATTTTATCGTCAGACCACCAAAAATCTGGGGGTATTTCTATGCCCACTTTATTGACATCATAAAACATACGAATATCATAGTTTCCTCGCTTTCTGTTAAGAAAATGTAATATTTAAAATCGATCAAAGAGTAATATTTCGTCTTTTTTTTCTTCATATTGTAATTTTATTCTCAGCGTTAACGGAAGCTCGCAACTCACCGGAGCCTGGCGTAGATGCGTTCGCACAGGAACAATCGGAAGCCTTGACGGAAGAGGGCAAGCAGGCGGAGGAGACGATGCGAGATCGCAAGATGTCTACCGTAATGGCAACCATGTGGCTTGGAACTAAAAGTGGCGAGCTCTACGTCCACTCTGCTATTGGCAACTACAGTAAATGTTTGGCAAGGTGAGGTGGTCGATAGTCAATCAGTTACTTTATTCCACCGTGTTTTTTTTTTAAATAGTAAAACAGACGGACCACTTGCTGGTGAATGGTCACGACCACCCATATCCATAGATGTCGTAATAATATTCTAACTAATATGTTAAGTGCTTTGTACCTGTAGTTACAGTGGTTTACTCCTTCTTCAAACAGGAAAACAACATACCATTGCGGCTTAGCCGTAGACTATTTTTTTTTTATGGCATTGGTTGGGCTGACGAGCATATGGGCCACCTGATGATAAGTGGTCACCACCGCCCATAGACAAAGGCGCTGTAAGAAATATTAACCATTCCTTACATCACCAATGCGCCACCAACCTTGGGAACTAAGATGTTATGTCCCTTGTGCCTGTAATTACACTGACTCACTCACCCTTCTAACCGGAACACAACAATACAGAGTACTGTTATTTGGCGGTAGAATATCTGAAAATATCTATACGATGATTGTGTGTTCCCTACCTAGACGTGGTTGAAAAAAGCCCTACCAACAATTAAAGTGATAAATTCTTAACAGCAAAATAATAGTAAGAATCAAGAGTTGGCTTAACAAATCTAACCTTCTAATAATAAAAGGCCGTAAAAGATTACTCCAGTTTCAATTCTGATTAAAGAATTTCACCAAGTTTACCCTATCTGCAGTTATTCCATTAGTTCAATCAACTTGTTTATTGTTTTATCATTAATAAAATGCTTCAGTAAAGTATGAATAATTTAATTAATTCAGGGTTAATCTGAACGATGCGATTTTATCAATCGTGTGGTGTTCGTCGCGATGCGTGGTTGCTCTCGCAGATGGTACCATTGCCATCTTTGCTCGTCTTCCCGACGGACAATGGGACTTTTCTCAATACTGGCTCATGACGCTGGGCGACCCCAAGTGTTCAGGTAAAATATTTTGTAACTTCAACTAAACAATAATATTTGAATCTTTTAATTTCTGAACAAAACTAAAATTTTTGTTGAAAATAATCAACGGTAAGTTATTTTGCTATTTATTTTTGATAATTTTGACTTACATTAAGATCAGTACAAGTTCGATACTTTGTTAAAATTTATTTTCTCACATGTGATAAAACAGTGTGTACGTAGCCCTCAAAATATTTTAATGTAAAAAGTAAGATCGCTTGTGGCATACCAATTTCTAAAACAGATCCAGTTGACTTTTCGATTAGTAAAACTTCCTGAACTTTGACTTAAGTATTAAGAAAATAAAAAAGCACATTACTTTTAAAATTTACCGTTGAATGTAAAACTGTTTCATGCTGTACACAATCAAACGCCTTAGGCTAATCATTTCCTATGTATCGTTAATATGTTTAAGTGCTAATGCGAGTGATTTGTTTCCAATATTTTACTTTAAGTATACAGCTTTTATTACTGGCAGTTTTTCTGTTTTCACTCAAAACACCCCATAGATCGTTAGATAATTTTTTTAATTGCCATTTAGGTTGAAACAATTATAATTCAAAATAATATGTCATCCCTTTGGTTTATAGTACGTTGCCTAAGCGCTGTGGGTGGCGCCGTGTGGTGTGGGTACCGTAATCGTGTTCTGGTCGTGGAGCCTCGCTCGAGACGCCTTCTGCACTCACTCGAGGCGCATCCAAGACATGAGAGTCAAGTGCGGCAAATGGCGGCTCACAGAGACGGCGTTTGGGTATGTAATTACGTTTATAAACATTAATGTTTCTTTTTAATTTTGTAATAGTCGATGAGTAAATATATCATTTGATTGTAAGGGGGCATTCTCGTTCATAAACATGTCCATTGTAAGAATTATTCACTAGTCCTTAACACACTTAACACATCTTCAATACGAAGTAAGAATCTATGTCTCTTGTAACAGCAATTGCACTGACTCACTCATCGTTTGAAGCTAAAAATAGCAAAACAGTTTTGTTGATTGACATTGGATATCTGACGATTAGGGTTCATCCCGGCAAGCACAACGACGAAGAGTTTAGAACCCTATTTACATAATAATAATAATAATAAAGCTTTATTTAATTCCACATTCTGATAAATAAACTAGTATAAATAAAATTATTTTTGTTCAGATTAAATTAATTCATATGGCCTTCGGGTAACAGCCTCCTCCAAAGACTTTCATCGTTCTCTGTGTCTAGCCAAGGTTATCAAATTTGCTATCTTTACCAGTTTATCGGTCCATTTATGGGCGGCCTCTAGCCCCACGACCTTTAGGACCTTACCATTTCACCACTCTGATGGTCCGCCTGCCAAAGATTTATTGCCAGCGTACCAATAAAACCTAATACATTTTTCATTCAATTTAAATAGGTTTCAATAAAAATGGACTCGGCGTTGCGGCTGTACCACGCTCATACGTACGCCCACTTGAAGGACGTGGATATTGAACCATACGTGAGCAAGATGCTGGGCACGGGCAAGCTGGGCTTCTCATTAGTGCGGATCACAGCGTTGCTCATAAGCTCGGGTCGTTTGTGGATCGGCACCAGCAACGGCGTGGTCATCTCGGTACCACTCTCTGAGGGATCGCCTGCTGCTGGAGCTGCTTCGGCCACCAATTGCCTCGTGCCAACCTCGCTTGTCACCGCTTCTGGTTCAGTTGCGACTACGAGACCACCTATACCGGGTAAGTTAAACTTAAAACAAAAGGTTATTTTGGCTTGTTAGCCGAATCAATCTAATTGAAGTCTGGATAAATGATAATATTTTACGTTACTATCAACATCGGAGTTATAACAGAGTTCACAACATATCCTATGTTGATTCCTAACGTATTTTTACTTGAAATACGTGTTTTGTGTGTAAAATACAACATTTATCTCATGTGCCTTAAAAATCTGTCAGTCAACATCATGCGGAGCTTATGATCGTTGAAGACAGAAGGAAATCTGTTACTGTCTACGAAGATGATTCTTGGACTCGATGCGTTTTCTTATTTATAGGTCATGCCGCTTTGGTGCGAGCCGGATCAGTCGCGCCCGGTGACTGTATTCCGCATTGCTCAATGGCGCACGCGCAGCTCAGTTTTCACGGTCACCGCGAGGCTGTTACGTTCTTCGTAGCGGTTCCCGGTGCCGCCCAACAGAACTCACCAGATTCGCCGCCACCTCCAGCTCCACAACCGCCTACCTCGCCCACACAACGACATTCCGCCACCGCAGCCACATTGGCTACGTCCGCTGCACCTCCCATGCTCGTCATATCCGGCGGGGAAGGGTACATCGACTTCAGAATAGGTACGTAACTCACGCGAATCGCAGTTATATTGGTAACACGTTCACAAATCGACAGGCGTCGGAAGATAAGAGGATTATTATCAGATAGGCTGATGTAATTCTCTAAATGATATTATTATATAGACTTCATGGCATTAAAGCACTTCAGCTGTATTTAATATCATCCGAGTCGGACCTAATAAAAATATATACTTATATGTGTTCACACAAGAATATCGTCTTGTTATAATTTCCATTCCACATAACCGCTTTTTCAATCCCTTTGTTTTTTGGACACTTTTATGTTTTTCTTATTTCCAAACAAGCAATATGCACGTTAATCTCAGTATAACAGGTAGGCGCCAGGCTTCGGCTTTAAACGATTCAGCGGATACGTAGTAGTAACGCTTATATGCTTTGATATGTACTTAGTTTTATGTTATATGCTTGTAGTTTCCGGTAGGGGGTTACCGCGTTTGCGTAAACTAGAGAATTGTGTGTTGGAGAACGTAAGAAATCCCGGAGACTTATTATTAGTTTTTTTTACGCTCGAGCCCCTTCTTGTAATGTACATTTATTTTGCTTATTTTTATTGTTAACAAGTGCCTATTGTTTGTTTTGAAAGCGATAAGTTTTTCTAATAAAAAATATTAAGTCAATGACGTTTATACTCTGTTTTTTAGCGGTTTTATCTTTATGTAACAGATCGTTTATAGAAAGCCACACGACTTTCCTGTAATATTGACATATGCCAATATTCTATAAGTTGGACATGAATGAAATGTATTTAAAAAATGCTTTAGTATTTGTTGTGTTTGCATTTCAAAGATATCATTCTGAGCACGGCGCCAATGGACTGTCGATAAATAAATATGATGGACTTGGCACCAGCGTTAGCGCACGTTGTAGCCATCACACTATTTGTGGTGGAGCGTCGTATGAATTTCTATCCTGTCTTCTCTTTATCTTCTCTCTGTCTAATTTCTCAGCCACTCGGGACCTTCTATGTCTCCTGTGTATGAATTTTCTCTATATTCTGTCTCAATCTTCTACATGTCCCTCATGTCTAATCGCTACTCATAATAATACCCATTTTAAATGTAGCCTTTTCAAGTTATTCGTAGACATTTCTGTGCAATTGTATTTTCACATTACCGAGTCGCTAAAATAAACAGAGTATAAATATACGCAATCGTGGAAAACCATGAGTAAATTATTAGTTTTTCTTATCGGTCGCATTTATATTTTTTGCCATTAGAGGAGCATGCCGATGACGTACGAGATACCGCCTCCCACCTCATTGTTTGGCAGATCGTTGACTCCTGAACGTACCTGATAGAATATAAGGCAATAAAACTCTTTCTAGTTGTAACCGGTACGTGTTTTGTGTTTACGTCACGAGGAGCATGTCGCTTGGGATCTCGCACTAACACGATAAGACAAGCTGAGGCGCTCCCTGCACGTACTCCGCACAGCACGGGCTAAGCCCACTTATGGTCCGCTTAAACAGATCTCGTACGGAATGTAAACAAAGAACTTTACTTTAAAATGTGTTTCCGCCATTGAAATGGTTAATGATATAATTTCCTGATATGGATGGTAATGTTTACGGTTGTACGAGTTCTGTTTAAAAGGGTCTTTACTAACACTTCTTCTTCACGTCGTCATCGGTACACTGACTCTGTCATACATCCGTCTGTGGCCGCTTTATACGAATAAAATAAATAATCGAGTACTGGTACTGGTTATTAAATTATATATATTCAGTCTGGCAGTCGGAATTAATTGAATTTTAAAAATATTCGACATTTGCCTGCTGCTTGAATATATTTTTTACATATTATATCTTCATCATTGCAGATCTTTTGCAAAATCACCGTGGATAATGTATCGTTTGACGCTCGGATGCACGGATAGGAATATTTTAAAATGATGTTTATGTCAGAGACAGGATTTAATGATACATTATATTGATGTGTAATAAGTTTTGTGCGTGTGCCGATGATACAGTAACATCATAATACCATTGTCTGAAAACATTACTTGCAGTACAAATTCTTATAACTATGCCGCTATGAAGTAACTTTTTTTCATATTTTAGCAATCTAAAGCAAATCAAAATAGGAAATTTGATGTTAAATGATATGCTTTTATGCTTACTATTATAATGTTCGACGTATATGATAATTCATGACAAACAAACAGCTTAACGAACATTTAGTTAAAAGTTGATGTCCAAACATAAACATTCCAATTGTGTTAAGTACTTAGCCTTTGACTATGTGCAACTTCAAAGCGGTAAAGTTCGAATATTTGTACCATAATAGTATAAATAGTACAGAGCTCCGTTCGTTTTGTATATGGCTAACGTGTATATTGCTAATTATAGTATTATCCACTAAAAACTACTGTAAATCTTAGTATATATAATTTTAACAGCAATTAAAAACAATAAACATTCAGTATCCTATCACTAAATGAAGTATTACAATATTCATCCGTACATAATTGTTGATATTGTTATATATCGACAATTCAATGTCGGCAGCTGACTCGGAGATGGAGGAGAGCGTCGTGGCGGCGGAGGACGGCTCCTCGAGCGGGCACAGCTCGCTAGCGGAGCGCGCGGCTCGCAGTCACCTCATCGTGTGGCAGGTGGCCGCCGCCTAGCGCTGCGCGCCGCGCGTGCTCGTCCGCCCCCGCCCGCGGCCGCCCTCCGACTGCGACTACGTCTACGTGTGCACCTCCGCCAAGCCCGCCGACACCTTCCAATCCTACGAGTAGATGTCGTTGTACGTCGAGGTAAACGGAGCGTAGTTATAAGTTGTTCGTGAATTAGAATCGTTTTATTTTTAAATCGATCCATAGTCCATTCGACACGACCACGTCCCGGCACCACCGCGGCCCGCGTGCACATATCAGGGCGACTCCGCTACGCGCGGCAACAGACATTGACGTTATATTAGTGTATCGAGCGCTACGTGCTTCTCGCCTCGCCCCGGCCGCTTCATTCCTATTGTGTATCGTATGAGTTGTATTCAAATGTAATATATCGCTCACCTCGTCGCACCGACTCGACGCGGTCGATGTGCAAACATTGTATCGCTGCTTTAACGATAACGTTAAACTAAATCTCATATAGTTGTAAGTTACGAGATATAACCACCAAAAATTCTTTATAGAATCTTTATTAGTGAGTAGTTAGCGGTTTAGGATAATAGTCGAGATATTATCTAAGACGTTAGATAGCTGTACGAAATATCTCTTAATGTAGAACAATTTTATTTTCGACTGATAACTATAACGGGCTGTGGTTGTCATCTCCATCACAAGTTTAGGTTTAAGACGAGTGAAGTATTTAACTTTAGTCGAGTGTGAGTTCATTCGCTATCAGACGCGACCCAGTATCGCTGCTGGAGCCAGTGTAGTGTTAAATTTACCCTGTAACTAATAATACATTATTATTTTGAGGAAAGTCGACTAGTTTCGTTGCGTGGTTGCAATTATATATCTGTACTCGAGTACCAGTGGTAGATATTATCGTTTGACGTTATTCATGTGACCGCATGATACGACACATACATGAAATTAATCCGAACTTTGCTGGAATACCGACTGTATAGTTGTAACTAAAAAAACTGGTTTTATTTCTCAAAAGATTTATGGTGCAAATTTATTTATAGCATAATTTAGATAAGATACGTTTGTTATGTGAATAATCAAATAAGTTTTTTTTTATTTTTTTTTATTATGTATTCTGTGTTCTTCGATTATAATGTGATTTTTATTTACTCATTTATACAAAATGAAATTATTAAAGAGTTAAGTCACGTGCTATTTATTTTTAGTCCGAATATTATAACCGTGTTTATAGGGTGTTTAATATTCGTTCGGTTGTACATAATAATATATATATTTATATTTATAACGAGATCAGTTGTAAGGCGACCTGCGAGCGAGCCGTTCAGTGGCCGAGACCACTCGAACGCTTCGATTCCTAGTCAAAACAAACGACCTAGATTAAATATGCGAGGCTTATGTTGTTTTGCTTGTGTAACGAGTAGGCTGACGCCGAGGGTTTGAAGGTCGAAATTTGCCTTATATATATACACAGCGCAAGTCTTGTAGTTGGGCATTACTATACTAAATGTAACGCTTGACAGTGTACTTTATGATATCATATGACGTATTAAAAAATGTTTATACATCACGTTTAAAGCTCGGAACACACTCGCATAATCACGATCGAGCTCAACACGGTAATATTACACAGCGATGTTACGCTCGTCTACAGTTCTGACGTATTGCTTGGTCTCGGTGTGTTCGAAGCTTTAAACTGTAAACAATCTTATTTACCTAAATGCTATTTTCGAAACATTGTATCAATATGGAATCATATAATTGGTTGAAATGATTATTACTGACATATACTGATTGTTCGTATATAATTTGTACTTATTTATAACTTTGGTGTGCAATTGGTTAATATAGATTTATTTTTTATTTATTCAACGGTATAAATGAAATATAAACAGTATTCGAAGCTGTTATTTATACTTGTAAAGTGTTAACATCCGCAGTATTTTTTTTAACAAAATTTATACAAATTTATAAGGAAATAATTGTAGAAAAAAAATCAAGTCTTTTGCATAATATTGTAACTAGTATTTAAATTTTTTCTTGTTTGTATGGCGCAATCAAATAAAAAATGCCTCTGACTAATGTGGTTTTTTTTCTGATCACCTTGTGGTAATGCAACTTTACAGCAAGACTGCTACTTTTTTACTGTGAACAACTTGACATAATTTGCTTTAATACAAGCGAATAAACCGATTATGACTGACACAGTCAGATAATAGCAATGCGTCTTTATTGTTATATATCTCGTTGAAACTTCATACTTAAAGTATTTATTTCATGATATGCAATGCGAATGTTCTCTGATAAAAAGGCGACAGCTTATTGCTACAATAAATCATTTGTAAAAAGAACTATTGGCGAAGTATTGTGACATTAATACGAACAGTGAACGTTGATTATGTTTAAAAATTTATATTAATCAGGGAATTTCCTTGAACATTTATTCGTAATCTTAAAATGAATGTGGACGTAAGTACAAAATTGTTTTTGTTGTGATTCGAGATGGCCCAGTGGTTTGAGCACCTGAATTTAAATCTAATGAGCTTCCATTTTTGAGTAGTGTTAATAATGTTTGGGTAGTGGTCACACTTACCATTAGGTGGTCCATTCACTCGTCCGCCTACAATTACCATTACCGTAAAAAATTAACCTCCAGCTGAAATGAAAAAATAATAATAATAAGAATCACAGATGTGTTAGATGAAATCCTAAGTGAGTGCACTCTATATATTATACAGAATAAGGTCTTCTCATGAGGACAGAGGCCTTAAAGGGGGAATGAAACATTACTTTAATGTCTGATGTCAAATACACACCATCAATTCGAGAAGTCATCGGGGTGGTAATACAAGAAAATTGTATACACGTACATTATAGCGCACGTGTTGTGTACTTTGGACTGCGAGCAGCTGCCATTCTGCGTCATCATCATTAATAAAAATATACAATTACATAATTGAATATACAAGTAATGATTCTTTGTACAATTGTCGGCAACGAAGCTAACGAGTGCGTCGCGTGACCAACGCCGGTCCGCAACAGTGCTATAAAGTGCTCTCGTTTTTACACGCTTACATTTTATATGGACGTCGTAAATTGACGTCCGTCGTGCTACAACTACAACTACCTACAATTTCCTTGCGAGAGTTATCATTAGGGACGAATTGAAGACATCACACTTTCATAGATATACGGTAAATGGTTGAAGTAATAAGCGAATAATTCAGTCAACGCATTGACATGTTCCTGCAGCTTTTGAATGAAATAATTGCCGAAGTTAAATCAATGATTAGAACCTATAGCATAGCATTGTTTTAAAAGATCATTTTAGACATTTATTAATCGCATATATTATTATGTATAGAGATCATTTGGTACATACTCACAAACCGTGTAAAAATGTGTATAAAAGTAACAGACTGTAAATTTTCCACCGCTGGGCTAAGACCTCTTCCTTTGAGGAGGTTTTAGAAAATATTCCAACACGCTGCTCAACAACAATGCGGGTTGGTGGATACACCTGACGCAGAATTTCGTGGAAATTAGACACATGCAGATTTCCTCACGAAGTTTCCCTTCACCGCCGTGCACGAGGTGAATTATGAACACAAATTAAGCACATGAATAAAGCATGAAGCAAAGGTGTTTGCCTGGATTTGAATCCGCAATCATCGGTTAAGATGCACACGTTTTAACCGCTGGCTCTTAGTTTGTATGTATGTATGTAGAGAAAAAATTCAATAACCATCACATACAATTTTATGTGATGGTATACATATAATAATAAATTATTAAATGCGTTCATTAACGGGGTTTTATTCCCGCTGCAAAAATTTATTATCCACATCGTAGGCTGAACTAATGTAAGATAATGTTAGTTATAACAAGAATAGAATTTGAAAACTTAACACTTATCAACTAGTTCAAATTGAACGTCGACAGATATGCTAGAGCCTTTATAGGGCGATTCGGAATTTCGTCAGCGCGATTCAATTTGACCATAGTGACATCTAGCGGCAATCGCTACCGATAGGACGGAAGGAGGGGCGAAGCTGACCCTCACTGCACCCCCTCACCACCCTCTCATGTGATCAAGACATATGTATATAATTGAGAATTCAAAACTGGAACACGTAGAACGAACGAGCTACAGCGCGTTCGTGGCCGAATGAATGATTAATGAACGATATTGAGCTTTAATTTCGATAAGTACTTAAATACTAGTTACGGTTTAAAATACGTTTATTATGCAAATGACGAACCCATTTTGTTCTACTGCAGTATTAATTACGTCGACGTCTTTAATAATAATTTATTATAGAAACCGAAGATATATTTCAACTTAAAAATTATTCTTTTTTAGGTCACCGTATGTATACCCTAATATAAACTACGATTATCACTACCCAGTACGATCATTATGTCCTTTATATACGACGTATTCTACTTTAAAACGATCAATAGTTTTGTATTTATTGTAATATTTAAAACCTATTCAGACATTGTATTTCAGATATAATCATTAAACTGACACAATATTGGGGATTATTCATTGGAATTTTCCAATAAATAATCCTCTTATATAATCCTCTAAATCAGAATTGTTAGAATTTATTTTAAAGGGTTTTGCTTTAATTTCTACGAGTTTTTTGTTTAATTATATTTAAATTAAATACACACTGATAAAAATAATGACTTTGTTTTATTACCATGAAATGTTTATGTCTAAAGTTCTCTTCCTTATTATCCTTCTTTGGCGTATAAAGGTCGCAGGGTTCGGGTTAAATTTTATCGGATCAGGCCGATTTGATTACTTTTTTACGAAAAAATCCATCCATCAGCATCCTGGATCACTATCATAGTCACTAGCACTATTTTTTATTTACACCTGACAGTAAGTGGTCACCATCAGCCTTTGGAAAAAAGATGTTATACCTGTGGTGTCTTATTTGTTATTCTTCTTGAGAGACTCATTTTGGTGAGTTTTATCAGTTCCATCACGATATACTCAAAATAAGTAACTATATATATTTATTTCTTTACCGACTCCGTAGAGTTAATAAATCTACGTAAATTTAATCGTTAACACAAGGTATGTTATTTATTTTCCCTCAAAAAATCATTCGAAGCATTTGTATCTTTAGAGCGATTTAAAAGCGCTTGGATTTTAAAGGAGCCTAATTGATTAAAGCATCACTTGGATTACTGTTTTGCTTTTATAATATGATTGACCGTTAGCAGCCCGGTTGGCCCTACTCAAAGCTCTAACAACAGTAATTACTTTTCTTAGTACCTTCTTATGTCTCGCATTTCCTGATAAAATCACTCGCTAGAAGCTGGAAATTGAACAGGTAATCACCATATGGTTTATGTAGGCACGTCTGGATTTTACTCAAATGCTTTACTAAGAAGTCAATTCAAGAAAATGAAAAAAAACATCCGCTTCTTTATATATTTTATAAAGTAATGTACGTTAATAAAAAAACAACAAATTATTTTGTGGGACTATTATTACGTGTACCCATAGGTACGTGTCACAGCCAACTTTAACCAAAGTTTAATTACCCTTTTAATTAAGAGCCTGTTCATTGAACGTCTAATAAAGCTAATCCCATGGCACATACGATGTTACTACTGAATTCCAGAAAAGGTATAGAAACGATCTTCTCCAGGCTGTATGATATAATTAATATTAATTGTAACCAAAAATAGGTGATAAAAGAATAAGTACACATAAATTCAGGTTTTTCGGTGATTAGTAGTTCGTTGGGAGATCGTCCAAAGTAATAAAAGTTTGATATCCGTCTTTTCATTTGTCTTTATTTTCCAAATAGAAACGCACAAATAAATATACATCACATCCATCTATTGTTCTTAACATTTACACTTAAAATAATTCATATAAATAATTTATTTGGAATTCTTGACCATCGGTTTAGGATCATAGTGTTAAGGTGATCTATAATTTTAACAAAATCTAATTTTATACATAAATATTTTAAATCTTATCGCTCAATTGCCTCACAGTCAAATGTTTCCTCTAAATAGCATTAGAGAGTATCTTTTGGATAATACTAATTGCTTTTCAATACATATTAAGATATTTATGAAAATAATATACGAAAAAAGTGGCGTGCGCCACACTAGATTGGCCATTTAATAGTTCTAAAATGAGTTAGTATGTCACCGATCCCGTTAACGATATGATCCTAAATAATTCAAATGATATTACGTCTATAAATAATTAGAATTAATTTAATATAAGTGTCCTCATAACAAACAAGGAATAAAAACATGAGCACTAAGAAGGAAGCAGTTTCATTGTGTTTACAAAAATGTTTCATTTTTACAATATAAATAGACATTAATTACTTTATCTTCTAAACTGTATTTGACACTTTGGTAATTCATTGTTACGATTACACGATTTTATGGTCACGATCATTTTAATAAATTAGTAAAAAATAATAATTATCATATAGTTAATTTCGATAGTTCCGCAGACAAGTGAGCGTCATAAGCTGCATCTCCACCAAACAACTTCTCTTAACATACTTAAGTTGTCAACATATATATACATACATAGTGTTCCTGAATGCTTGGTGACTTTCAGAAGAATATCAACATAAGGCTTAATTCGTCTCTTTACGTTTGTAAAGTGCACCTTCCAACAATAATATATTATGTATAACACGATTCCACCACGAAGAGACCCTATTACGATCGACTAAAACATTAAACAATATACAACTTAAAATAACCACGGACTAACAAGTACATTTATTAATATCAACAATCATACAACTATAAGGTTACGCGTACGTTAATCAAAGAACATGCGGTCGTCGAAGTATAAGTTTCGACCTCAACTTTAAGCTTTATCACAAAAATACATAATTTTTTTAAAAATCTTTTCATGTTAGAAACACGTTTATACACATGGGCGTAGCAATTCATTTGAGAAATACACAATAGTGCAAAGGCACGGACATGACGATCGTTGATGTTAAAATTACTTAAATTAGGTTTAAATATATTTCCGTTTTTTTTTTATTTACTTTGACGATGTTAAGCTTTAGGCACTACTTTTGAGGCAAAGGTATTCTTGTGTTGAAGGCCATTTTCTCGCTGCGCCCATGCTTATAATTAATTCGCGTATGAAAACTATGTTTAATTCTAATTATACAATATGACTATGTCATACATAAGCGACAACTGTGACTCGAAGGGCCGTATGCGATACGGTCAGTAGCGTGATAAACTTCAAAATTAATTATCGTCGTGGTGAATAGTATTTCAAAGTGCACACAAAATGCAAGCCACTATAATTGATAATCAAATAAGTTTAAGCTTTTTCACAGTTATCTTTTATAGAAGTACATTTTTTTTTTAATTTTATCGATCGAGTCTAATATAAGAAGACGATAAGTACGGCGCGCGAATACATAAATGACGAGTTCACACCGACAGGAAAAACTTGAGAAACTTTTATTTTAATACAAGTATTTTGCAATTTATAAATCAGTTAATTTTTTTTTGAATCTATGTTTGTTAATTTAAATTTTAACGGAGTTGTATTGTCTATAGTTCATCTTGTGTGAACTTAAACTTGTATCAAACTTGCTGTAAAAATTCTCAAGCGACATAACTGTAATCTACGTCATCTAACCTAGCTACAGTACAATATAACCTACCTATTAGTAATAAAATAACTTCTTGTTACTACTTTAGAATTGTATAGTTCCTCCCCACCCACCCAGCGAGTCCAGGGTTACGATCGAGGTATTGTAAATTAAACCTGTTAGTAAGTAATAAAAAACGAGTAGCCTTTTTGGGCTACTTGAGACTAATTATATCAATTAGCGACTCAAAATGTTATGATTAGGACACTTTAAAGCTAACATTCATTTAAAATGGATCGATTACGGTACAAATGTTTCGTCATACCATCGACATGACAATAATGTTCCATCGTAACCCTTCAAACGCCACCCTTCTTGATAACAATTAAAACGATTGAAGAGCTCTTAATAATATACAACGAATATTTAAATGGAAACGAGAAACAAAACCAAGGGCCAACAATACACTTCGATTCCGAACCGCTTAAAGTATAACAAAGAGAATCAATATAATAACCAGCAGACCGAGGAGTATTCCAATTGCCATCCATTGACGTTTATCTGAAAAAGAAAAAAAAAATTTAACATCATCATTTTATTATTTCGATACAGCATTTTATTATCATGAAACGGCTAAATTTACGTCGATCAACAAACAAAAATTAAAAAAAAAAAAACAATGTGCTGTTTTAAAACCGGTTTGCACACATTGTTTCCAGCACAAACAATGCGTGCAAAACTCCAGATCGGTCATTCGCGTAACATTAGATTTAAACTAAGCGGTAAGATTTTACATAGTTGTGTCAGGACCAACCCGTACTGGAGCGTGGTGGAATATGCTCCTAACCTTCTGTTCAAAAGCAGTGGGAAATATACACGCTGTACATATATATAGGCTCTTTTACTGTATTCAGATCTTAAGACATTGGAATTAAAACTTCGTTAATAATACGAGCTCGAAGTTTTTTGTTTCAAAAATCTTTTTCTAAAAATTGTTAATTTGCATTATAGTTATATGACGTCTCTGAGTGCAGCTGCAGGACGCGAATATATAAATAAGCTTACAATAACTATGAACGTAGCTGTGTTATGGTAGGTTGATTTAATTTATTATTATCAATTATAATATATTGCACGTAAACATTTGTCGATAACAATGACGACGTTTGATCTTTTCAAGGAATAACTTTTTAAATAGGAACCGTTTTAGAAATTTAATTTAACACAAGAGAAACGAACATCATAGTATCCACATGCCGCTGAGATACTGACGTTTATAGATAAGTATAATAGTTATATTTGTACCAGCCGTGTCTGGAACTTATTGGAATGCCTCTCCAAATAAGTTTGTAAATTATTTCTACCCGAGACGCGTGGATTATGACCGATGTTTGCAGGTTCAAACACAAGCAAGCACCACTGAATTTTCAAGTGATTATTTGTGTTTATAATTCAACTCAAGATCGTCAGTCAACACATGCCACATGTACACCAACCCGCATAAGAGCAGCATAGTGGAAAAAGCTCCTAACCTTTTCACCTAAGGGACAGATTGGCTTAGCCCGCCACGAGACAAGAAGATTACATAAATTAATATTCTCCATACTTAAATGTATTTTAATACTTCAGGAGACCCAACCAACTTCCATGGTAATCAGTCTCGAAGTTTTAAGGATTGGTCGTCAGATGTTTGTATGTCTTAGTTAGTTTATGGATGAAATGGTAACAAACAGACAGAGTGACTTTCGCAATTATAATATTAGTATAGATATATTGATGGCTAGTATATTTGTATCAAATTTGAGAATGAAATGTATTATTTTATAAACTTACCATTATTCATGTGAAGGACTCTGGCGACCTTTTTAAGAGTTGAATCAAGTTTCGAATCAGCGTTCTCCATCTCCGTGTTGAGGTCGTCCAGCATACTGGGGAGAGATCACGATTTAAATACGAAGTACCTTAGTAGGGCTTTGTGCAAGCCCGTCTGGGTAGATACCACCGACTCATCAGATATTCTACCGCCAAACAGCAGTACTCAGTATTGTTGTATTCCGGTTTGAAGGGTGAGTGAGCCCGTGTAATCACAGGCACAAGGAACATAACATCTTAGTTCCCGAGGTTGGTGGCAAATTCGTGATGTAAGGAATGGTTAATATTTCTTACAGCGCCATTGTCTATGAGCGGTAGTGACCACTTACCAGTAGGTGACCAGGTATTTGCTCGTCCGCCTGTTAAGTTCATGCAACACTTACACGGCCTGTTCGTCCAGCTCGATGCCAATCTGTTTCGAAACAGTCTTCAGCGATCCCACCGAATTGCTGATGACGTGCAACTGATCGTTTTGACCCATGAACATTTTATCTTGCATGGACATTATGTCGCCGTCGTAGGTGTCGAACCGGCTCGGGCTGTCCGTCTGATTAGCGAGCTTGGAATATTTGGAGTACTTGGGCGTCGCTGTCCAGGAATTGCCGAAGTGCATGGGGCTTTCCTCACCGAGAAGTGGCTCCCTGGCAGTGCCATCGTTGTCCCGATTCCTGTTTAGGCTCATCTTGCCTTTCATTACCTATGAACAGTAATACTTGGATAAAAATCAAGTATACATTTAAAAAAATATCGCGAATGCTAATAAAATAGAATACCTTTACTTCTTGTTTAGTTGCTTCAATAAACGTCCTTCGGTCGCAGATTTCCTTATTGTCGATCTTAAATTTAGACGAATTCTTTTCAACTATGCGTGATTTAAAATTGTTAAGGAAAATTCCTATACGTAACTTTGAATGTCAACAATGTTTCGATGAGTAGATGAATATCAACAACACAAACGGATCAGGAAATGCAATAAATTGACATTGGAAAATTATTCATTTACACTCAATCAAGATTCATCACGAAGGGGACCGTCAGGAAATTTGTAGTTTGCATCATTGTACGTAGCCGAGGCAATTGATTGAAATCCTTACTGCACAATGTAAGACACGAGTCTACGTACTCTCTGTCGAATAGGACGTATGTAAATATTAAGATCCATTTTGAAACTGCAAACTTCGTGCTTCTGTATGCTTTGTATTTACAAATTGAATGTATTTAAAATATTACGCATTAGTAAATAGATATAGAATCATGCAATGCAAATGATTTTTTTAGAAAGGAAAATTAAAAAAGTCACTCGTCACGGAAAAAATATTTAAAAGGATATTTATTGTATCTTCTAAGTCTTCCAAGTCCCATTCAATACTCCGAAGAGCGTTTCTTAGTTCTGTGGACGTCCACTCGACTTCAGGGCTGTTTGGTGCGACCGGTGCCTTTGATATCTCTTGCCAACGGATATATAACCCGCGGGTCTTATTCAGAGCTCTAAACACCTCACTATAAATATATAAAAACAGTAAATCTTGTTCTTTCTTATGTATATTTTGTTACAAAGTTTTTTCCTTTAAGCATACGGTCAGTGCTGCAACTACAACTCCAGAAAGATCATCATACCATCATCTGGCTGGTGAAAATCCAGGACTTCTACTATTGAGCTCATACACTAACAACTTACTAATTAAAAGGTCATTAGCTATCAAAAACTAATCGCTAAATATTAATATTGGGTCACTAGCTTTATGTGCATATTAAATATACAATTGTCATTATTTATGTATTATATTTACAATTATTTAGTTAACTAATACTTTTGACTACTATTATTAACATAGTATTATTAATCATGTTATATCTGATTATTCCCAATATATTCCCAATATGTATAAACAAGGACTTGATTCAAAAGTGGTTTATACACTTTATGAGTTCTTGTAGAAGTCAAACCATTCCTTAGAAGAAATGCTGGCTGAAAATTTATGTAAAGTATCCCAGGACTCGAAATAATTATTGATATTATATCAATTTGCTCAGCGAAGTTTACTTCAAATATATTATTTCACCTAAATTAAAATGTACATGCAGATTTGTTATTAATATTATAATATATGATTATTGAATTCAAAATTCAGTGATTGCCCAGTTTGTATCCATCATCTTGAGTCAAGATATATAGTGGGCCATGCTGGACATCTCTTTTAGCCTCTAAATTAAATTAGTTTAGAGATTGCGTGCAACGAAATCAGCAACATGTAACAGTAAATATTGTAGACTTGTAAGCTGTATAAGAAATAATAGTTTTAATGTGTCCGAAAACATGCATTATAATATTATGAAGTAAATAATTTAATTATAATTTCAAAACAAAAAACCCCTTTCAATTGATAGTAGGCATATTGCCAGTGAGTGCTGTGTGACATTTACGGGCAAAAAATAAAACACATACCTGTCAATATTTATATTCAAGGCAGATTTACATTGACCTAATAATATGTTTGTAAATAGATGCTCAAACTTCACATGAGCTTTGTTTATTAGAGAATATTGACAAATATTTGGTAGCATAAATGTGAAATTAAGCCACTAATAAAGTATAAAACATAATTGCTGTCAGAAATTTCAGTTTATGAACTTCATGATTCAAAATAGTATGATTTAATAAAAATAATAGCTACATTATAGCTTCATGGTGTTTTTATACATATACTAGAGATAGAACAGTGATTTTATATGGAACGTTTGTATGCAAAGAAGTAACAAATACAGCAATCATACAATCAAAGGATAAGTGCGGTCTCCCCCACACGCTAAAAATAAAAATACTTGCTGAAGCTCAACAGTACAAGAACTTAAGCCACTTACTCTTTGACGACGTAAAATGGGTCTTCTAAAGTCATGTCAAACAATAATAAGGTATTTGCGGAAGCCGACTCATGTGACGCTGACTAACACAAACAATTGAAATTAAGCAATGATTACATTTCAATAAAAACGAACATGCAAGAAATCCTGACTTTCCGCTGCCTATCCCACAAAATATCGACGGCCTTATACCTACCAAGAAAACACTTCGCTCGATGATACTCTATTCTCTGTCCCTTACTCTCCTATACGGATCCGTTCTATTGCAGCTGCGTATCACAATTTCTTTCACTGCGCAATCGCCGAGGGCGGTAGCGTATAAGGTGCAGAGGAAGACGTGTTTCAAAAGCGCTCCCTCTAACGTACATCATAAACAACTCGAGTAAGATATTAGTTCAAGTGGCTCTCTTTTCTAACAGAGAAGGTACGTAAACATTTCCTTAGAAGCCCAGAAATTGTTTTTGACTCGAAATGTCAAATTTGGCTAGACATGTAGTAAATTGATTCTGACATCTCGTACGTTTTGAAATTATTAGAAATATGAATAATTATTAAAAAGATAGATCTTTCAAATTTGTTTATAAGGCCACAAAAAATTCTTCTATAAGTAAAATCTGTGACTTATAGAATATCCTTAATAATCAGTCTTTTCTGTATCATATAATCCTCTTAATCAAAAATGTGTTAAAAATCAATACTTGTAAATTTTTTTCTAGAAACAGTTATTATCCTAGGGCAAAACCATAAATATTAAATTACTAAATTGTCTATTAGAATTACTAATATCAGTGTTGCAGAAACATCGATAGTTTGACTATCGATAGTTGAAAACTATTCAGTATATCGATAGGATCGTTTTGATCTATACTCGATAGTATTGATCAGCGATAATAGCTATAGTAGCGATAGTTTTGAGCTATCGATAGTCAGCGAATGAATTTTGAGAAAAGGATTATTACGAAATCAAAGTTCTCGATAATGTTTCTTGAAGTAATTTAAAACTTCCCTCAAGTTAATACTTTAATGATTTTTCATTAATCGAAGGAAAAAAGTACAAAATGTATTAATTCTTATACTTTACACTTGCGCAAATTTAATTAAACTTATTTAAATGTAGTGTCGTTACTTGGCCTATTAAATTACTTATCTTGAGAAAGTAATACTTTCGAAAATACACTGGAGATCGATAGTGTCGATACTTTAGGATAAAAATAATGGGTTTTGCAATACTATCAATAGTATTGCTAACGTGGAGCTATCGATAATATCGATAGTATTGACACGTGACAAAACTATCGATAGACTTTCGATAACAACACTAACCATATCTAGTCTGTACATTGTGCATACACTTTATTTTCATTATCTGTGGAATCATATTCTGTTCATTTCATTCTTCACAGCTCATCTCCTGCATGGTGCAGAAGTGATATTTCAGTTTATTTTATTTATGTTTTAATTGATTTATTCATACAACATGAATTCAGTTTTGAATCCAGAAGCTCCAGAATTTTATCCACATCTAACATCAGTTACACAGGTATGTAATGTTGATTTAGTTTAATATCTCGACAATATTTAGCATGTGTTTTCATCGTAATAGTAGTTATTGAGCTTTAATAAAAACTTGATTGTGTTAAAATAGGTCAATCCTTTTCAATTGATCCAATCAAGTTTCGTTAGTGAGATTCGGGACTATGGATATTCGCCTATAGGTATAGACTTTTTTCTGGAACAAAGTGAGCTTGATAACGAAATTATTTCATGGACAAAGAAAACATTTAACGAAAGAAGACGCTCGCATCAATGAGATCGCCAGTAGTTATCAATGAATATGAAAGGATATTAATTAAATTTCCTCTTTTTTTTAATTTCTTACCAAATAGTTCAATCTATCAGAGGCGGCGAGTAATACGAAAATATAACCGCCATTAAACAAACTTTGCTAGGAATAGGAGAGGATTCTACTCAGAGTATTTAACAGTTTGTATAGATGATATGATGGTAAAATCCAATGTAATGAGTAAAAGTCTTCCCAAAATTTAGCAATAGTACAATTGAATGGGAGCTTGTCAAATATTACACACAGTTTTCGAATATATCACACCTATATCAATGTAGTTCTGCAAGACCATATCTATAAATTTTCTATACGTCTGTTATATAGTATTATAGATTTTGTGACTGAACTTGAGTATGAGCAAACTGTTATGGTGTTATACTGATAGGTTTACTGTTATTTAAGTCTAGTTAAATAAAAACATACACTGACTTTATAATAAAACTTCTTTTAAAATAATCTAAATTAAGTTATCTGTTGATTGTTGTTATGTTTGAAAATAATCTAATTAGAACCAAAGTAAAGTTTAGTAAGTTAATTACGATGAAATAATATTTTGACAGATATTAACATGTAGAAATATACGAAACAGCTACCATCAAACCTACATATACAAGTAATAGCTAACTCTTCTGAATTAGTATGTTTACATATTGATATATCCTCATATGTACATGATGAATATACATACATAGTGATATACATATATACATAGTGTAAATATACTATTTCTTTTTTAACATTTTTTATTTTTTCAGGATGGATACACGAAAATCACCAAAACAATCAAACTGTCTAATCACTTACCTGCAGGAGTTGCATACAAGATATTCAAAACATTCACTGATTTCAGCATTGTATCATGTAAAGTGAGCAATAATGTTGTCATACAATCGAATGACATACTGGTCAATGAACTGCCAGGTGTGAAGCTGAAGACGTAAGTATTATATTATTTTACTCATAAACATGCATTCAATTTCATACACCATTAATTCAGTCACATGCTATATTCCTTTTTGTTTTAATCTGGTTTGGGGTATTGTATATGTATGATTGGAAGCTAAGCTATATTCTCTCTGTACCATTGGTTTACTGGCAAAGCGAATTTATTACATTTAAGAAAGCTACTTGTTTTCAAAAACATATTATGAGCTAAGAGTGTATATTTCAATCAAGCAAATCGTAACCTATCACTAAATTTGTTTAGATTTATATATTTCAATGAAAATATATATAATATAAATAAAAAAATTATAGGCAAAATAGTCTACTTTGGACGAATTCATTTTGATTCAGCACGCGTTCCCAATTTTATTATTTAAAATTACATATATATTATTTTTTTTTAAATAATTAGTTAAATATTTTTGCTTTTGCGACATGTAACACGTATGTAACAGTATTTTTCATTTTCATACAATGATCCCATTAAGTTTCCAAATAATGCTCAGCAGTATGACTCTTTTCCCTTTATCAATAATGTTGTTGGATTCCTCCTATATCAGTGGGACCTTCACAAGTGTAAACACAACACAATTATATTGTTAATATTTCATTTTTATGTGTGTTTTATACTCCATAAACAACAGAATATTTTTTATTTTATTTCTATCGTAATTTAAAATTATTTTTTTGTACTTATATCACCATTGCATTAATATTTATATCATTTTCTCATCCGCTAGCGACTAAAGAAAATACTTTTATAGCTCATTGTTATGGTAAAACAGAAGATACTTTATCATATTCAATTACTGGGCTGTATTAGGTCGTTCATATAGCTAATGGTTAATAAAAGTAAGTTTTGCACAAACAGAAAAAATATCGAATACAACACAGAGAAAATAATAGACGCCAACGACAACATTTTGGACAGAGTTAACATCAACATTGACAATGTGTGCAGAGTGAACGCACCATGCGAGCAGTTCCTGGAAGGTGTCAATCCGAACTGCAAAGCCTGGAGCAACAAGCCTGTTATCACTAAGATACAGGTAATTGAACCTTTATTTATGTTTCATATCAATGTATGTAGTTTTTATGCTTATTGTGTGAATGTTTGTATGTTGCACTGTACCTGACCGTCTCAAGCGTTTTGGAAGTGTTCAGTTGTGTTTGTGTACTTGTGAGAACTTTCTGTAATTATATTTTTTGATTGAAATATTAATTAATTGATAATTTCGTATGCTGAATGTATAAATTCCTAACCTATGTAAGATTTAAGAACAAACGTAATTTTGATTTTGTTTAAATGTTTAGTTTTGTTTTCATATTAGGTTAATCTCGAATTTTTTTTTTAAGTCTAGGGCCAAGGAATAAATAACTCAAACGAATATATATATATATATATATATATATATATATATATATATATATATATATATATAACAGATGTTGTTCGATGTATTTAATAGTCAATTAGTATAACGTTATCACTTCGCCACGGAGATACCTATCCACCCACCTACCAACCTACGTATTCTATATTGCGCGGCGGCGCGTCTGGCTTTCCCCTACTCACCCCTAACTACCCCTAGTTACCCCCAGTTACCCCACTGCGCGTTACTCGATTCGTTAGTGATTAATTGATTAGTTCAACGGCCAGACTTGGAAAAGCCGACTCAAAGTCATCTATATTTTATCACTTTATTATTCTGTTATGGTTCTATTTTAAAGAGATATATGTTTTATTGATTTCAAATCGAAGAGAATATTAGAATGTTCTAGAGAATTGTATTGAAGCGTTATTGCATTTTAGCATTATATATTTTTTGAATCCGTTATTAATTATTAGTCAAAAAGCAATCTTTTCAAGGAAAGCTTTGGGCAGAGATTGTCGTTTAAGTTGAAAATAGAGCAAACTGATAAAATGTGTTCATTGCCATTTCATTTAAGATTATAGTTTTCGATAAAAAAAACATTTATATGAATATTTTTCAATAAGGATTTTTTTTATGATATGGGTAGGCGGACGAGCAAATGGGCCACCTGATGGTAAATGGTCACCACCGTCCATAGACAATGGCGCTGTAAGAAATATTAACTGTTTCTTACATCACCAATGCACCACCAACCTTGGGAACTAAGGTGTTATGTCCCTTGTGCCTGTAGTTACACTGGCTCACTCACCTAACCAGCCGAACCAACTAAACCGGAACAAAACAATACCGAAAGCTGCTGTTTGGCAGTAGAATATCTGATGAGTGGGTGGTACCTACCCAGACGGGCTTGCACAAAGACCTACCACCAAGTACAATAAATATAATCTTTACCGTCTAATATGTAAGCTATCTAAAATACGTTCGTGTTATTTTTCTGGACTATCGGTGGCGTATTCAGATAACTGCTAATAACATTTTAACGAATACAACCGATTTAAACCTACCTGAATTTCAAAAAAAGAAGTCTAATTAATGAAGTAATAACTTGTTTAATAAGCAAGCTAAATATAGAAGTCGAAAATAAATCACCTGTCGGAATAATCACGATTGTGTTCATCGTATATCGGATAAACGCATCGCTCGTAACTCGTAGTACATCGGCGTATGTATCTGTTGAATACGTATTGATTTACTCGAATGGCGGCTGAATGCTACCTTATTGATTTTGAATGCAGTCTCTGTCGTACGTGATTTGATATATTTACAAGTACAATACGCAACTAGGAAAGCTTTTATATAAAGTTTTGTGTTAAAGAAGAAATTTGTCTCAATTTCCTTTGTTTTGCGACTGAGACGATACGACGTACGATTTCTTATGACTTTAATAAAATTTAATTATAATAAATTAATATAATATATATAACATTTTGTAAACATCGTAAGGATTTGGGATTGCTCTTTGATTTTTCTTTTGTTAAAAATCTGAAATATTTGTTGAGTTTCAAATTAAATATATTTTTAAAGTGGAAGATTTTTACTTGAACAAATTACGAGTATTGATCACGGGTCAGCCGCCGTCTGGGGATCATTTTATGCTGGATGCTGGAATACCTATTGCATTAGGGTTTCATATCAACTGATTTTACAAAGAGTATTTGTTGATACGGCTCGAGAGATTTAGAAATTTAAATTCATATTGGTTTTCGTATTGCCTTTGATTTTAATACGCGTATAGTATTCATCAAGCTGATGGTAAATATAAATCACAGCTAAGGGTTAATTACATCTGGTACACGATAAGTACCATATTAAATGAAAATCAGCGTTAGCCTCACAGATTATTTGCTTTTTCTTCATTATGGCTGGCTAACTATATGCCATGAACTATATATAACGAATAACTATTGCAATGAATGCGAAAGTAACTCTGTCTGTATATTTGTTTGCAACGTCGCGTCTAAAACACTGACACGAACCCAAGAACTATTTTTTTATACCTTATACTTACGACCAACCCCTAAAACGACAGCGATGCCACGAGCGACCTCTAATTTGTTTTTAAATCACATTCTGACTGGACGACTTCTAATAATAAAATTTGGCATAGAGATCGATTATATTATTGAATAGGAGACGGGGTACTTTTTAAATCTATGCTATTATATAGAGATTAATTTATTATATTTTGTAAGTACTTTAAAAAAAATATGCGTAAGATAGCCCTTTTATTTTATTTATATACTAATATACGACCTACGCTACGACCGGCGGAGTCGGAGCGGCAACGTCGAAGCAACTGGAACCGCGCGGAGCGGGTAGTTATTTATAAAAAATCATTATTACAATTTAGTTGACTCTGAGCGATCGCGCGATGAGGTCCAAAGTTAGTATTAAATGTATAAAGTTCTAAGTGTTCCCCGTTGATATGAGACATCTGTATCTCTTATTGGAGCGATTATTGCAATTTGCAAACACGGTCCAACATGACGGTCACGCCGCGTTGTATTGACGTTGAGTCCTGAGATGTTTTTAGTTGATATGTTTGTTTATTATCAATATAATATTGTGCAAACTTGAATCTAGGGGACCGTCAAGGAATATCTAGTCACCCAATGAGAGATAATTGATAAATTAAATACCTTTTGAAATATTTTAATGTTTGTATTTTTTCAAGGTGGGGTCGACTCTGTTCATTGGAGCTAAAAACATACCAAGACCCCAATTGCTATTTAAAGACACCATCGACAACTCGAACAGCCTATGGGTCCCGAAGATTTCGGATAAGCCGAACAATATTAAGCCACTGGCATTGAACATCCTCTTCAATGAAGAAGGACAAGCTGTGGGGTGAGTGTGACTTGGATTATTATCGTATAGGATAATTATTCGTTGTAAAATGTAATGATTATATTACGCTTTGAACATTTTCAATTTCAAGGATAAAAAATAACGCTCAATTGTTGATTCGTCTGGAGCCAGACAGATGTTACAGTCAGTTATTAGCCCTTCAATTTAAATATACATTAAAAAACATAGAGTTGCAATTTTTCTTCTGAAAGTGAGCTATCAGAAGCCTAATTTATAAGTGAGTTTCGTACAAAATTAATTGTTAAAAATTTTTCAGATACGAGCATCCGTACAGGGTGGAAATAGACCTGTATGAGCCGCCGCTTGAGTTTTTGGAGCCCGACCCTGAGCCTCCCTCGTTCCCACCACCGCTTGAGGAAACGAATTACACATACATTGACACAGAGGCACTGGTCAATCAGCTCGTGGATCATCTAGAGACGGTTGTGGAGTTGGCTATCGATGTAGAACATCACTCTTACAGAACCTATCAAGGTTAGTGCTTGCATCGATGTAGTTATTGTATATTGTGTACTTTTTTATGTAATTAGTAGGCGGACTGGCAAATGGTACACCTGTCACCTGTGATGTTAAGTGGTCACCACCGCCCATAGACATTGGAGCTGGTATAAATATTACACCATACCTTATTTCGCCTATGCGCCATCAACCATGGTAACTAAGATGTTATGTCCCTTGGGCCTGTAGTTACACTAGCTCACTGATCCTTCAAACCGGAACACAACAATACAAAGTACTGTTATTTGGCGGTAGAATATCTGATGAGTGGGTGGTACCCAGACGGGCTTGCACAAAGCCCTACCACCAAGTTGCTAACACTATTCTTTGGTATAGTCAAGAAACATACGGTTTTAGTTCCCAACGTTCGGGGCGCAGTGACAATATAAGGAATGGTTATTATTTCTCACTATGCTAATGTCTATAGGCGGTGCTGACAACTAACAATTATGATCGGAAAAAAAGTATTAATAAAACATATGTGTTTACAGTATTTTTTTAGGTATTTTTTCTGGCAGTTTTTCTATCTGTTATTTTTAATTACAATATGAGCAATTAAGTTGTGAAAAATATAAAACATTACCATTTCTTTTGTTTTGTATAGGTTTTTAGTCTTTTCATAACTAAATGTCATAAGTTAGCTCCTCGGTTGGACCTCCAATGTCTCTCTCGATGTGTTATTATGTGAATACTTTTAAATTTTACTTATAATATTAAACAACAGCATTTTCTTATGACTACTGAGTTTTTGTGTGCGTGATTTTGCAATTACTTTCAAAATATTGTTAAAAGGTCAAATGAAATAAGTTCCCATTAACTTGTACCAGAGCAAAATGGTATGCCAGTCAACCTCCATTCCACGGGCAGCCGGTTTCAAAGGATAGGATGTTCGGAAAACATTAATTGCATAATTTTTTTCCAAGATTTTTAGTCTCGCACGTGACCATTGGCCTGACCATTTAGCTGACAAAGTTGGAAACCGACCACTATTTTTTCACTGTTAAGAACTCGTAACTGAGTTTAGTGTAACGAGAACCGATAGCATCCAAAAATCTTCTATCGAGATAAATATATCTCAATAGATCTTTTTTCTTTGTCTGATAATCACATGAAAACTATTGAACCTAGGCTTAGGCTAGGCTTATTTTGAATTTGAATTCAGTTGAACCTTCTGGTTTTTTTAATGTCAAGTGAAGTGAAGAAGGGATAACGGCTAATAAATTATAAATTAATTATTATTAATATAAAAATACATTCCAAAAAATCATCGGTCCTTGGCGAAATTGTTTTTATTTACAATTTTCGTTTGGTGTTTACTTTCATAATTAATTGGGAGGCTAAACTAAACAAATAAAGCAGAACTCTCTGGAACACTATCTCTTTACAAGAGCAAAGACTAATTTCGTATCTTACTTCTGAAAAGTTGAAAACAGACTTATTGTTATAATAGAGAGACTTAGTATTAGTTAGTGTTGTGTATCGCTTTTTGAAATTTATTAATGTTCTGCGCTGACCTCTACACACATTAAAATATGTACTAAAATCAAAATCATGGAATCTTTGTCATTGGTCATTTGAAACCCGATAATGATTCATTTTCAAGATGTTAGGTTTGTTCAATCTTACTTGAATTCTTTTTGTCTTCATTTGTTTTAGCAATTGATAGCAATTTGATAGTTTGGGTATGATGTATTGCGTTCTCACCTATAAATTAAAACAAAACCATTACTGTTCTTTACCGTTTAATATTCGTTACGAGTCAGTAGTGGATTTAATTTAACTTCCAAATATAAGCTACAATTGTAATGGAATACTTTATACAGTTTTTTTTTAATATTTCGGTAGCTTAAAACCTATTAAAATGAACATTATTCCCTAATTTAGTAGCATTTTAAGGCAGTCGCCATGTCGCGGCAAGAAGCTTCTCGACGTGTTGGTAAATCAGCTACAGGTCAAATTTCAGGTGGATTAACTATACTTTTGGTTTATTTTCTTTCTCTTTCGAATCAAATGTGTTTACCTTGACCAATGTAAAGCAAGAAATTGTTCAGCTAACGTTCGCCATTGGAATTCTCACTTGTAAATGATACCACAGCATGTGAGTTTACTTCACAGGAATTACTTTTAACACTCATTTGTCGTCCCTTTCTGTTAGACTCCGCTCACCAGCATACACGGTTAAGGAAGTGAGACAATTTACTGACGTCGATATTACTCGTGTTAGTATATGTGGTTATTGGTGCGTCAGAGATATTAAATTATTATTTATATTGATTCCTCAAAGTATCTGGATGTTTTTAAAAAGTAGAAAAAGTTACTTTGTCGCCTATACTCAAAACTATATCGATAATTTTGTTTAAAACAATGTCTAAAACTATATAAATACGGGAAGGTTTGCCTTTCACTTTAACACCAAGTTTAGGACTTCGCAATGTCAATACATCCTTGATGAGATAGGGGTTTCGGTTCTATAATCAAATCCCACGTATAATAAATTAAAAATCAAAATATACTTCATTCAGTAGGCGTTTACAAGAACTTTTGAAACGTCATTTAACAAACTATATTAAGTGAAGCTACCACTGGTTCGAAATGTAGATTATACCAAGAAGAACCGGCAAGAAACTGAGTAGTTACTCTTTTTCAACATCTAATAATATAGTCATGTTAGTTAAATACAATTATATATGTATGTGATATATCCTGCCTGGAAGTCAACAAGCATTAACTCCACGCTTTTTTATCATCTATATAATCTTGTATCGAATAATAGGCCTTTTTTACTTACATTTGTATTTTATACAAATGATTTGAATTTATGAAACGGAAAAGTTATAAATGTTTGCGAAATTTCATTATAACTTGGAAAGAGGAAACTTGGCGTTATAAGCTTAATAAATAAATAAATAAATATTGGACAACATCACATACATTACTCTGATCCCAATGTAAGTAGCGACGATACCGTAGACACCTTATATACCGGCCGTGCTAATATTTGTCGGGAAAACGTCGACGAAAACCGGAACAAACTTGTGTCTGAAATCGAATCTTCACTAAGCAAAGTCTCGGACTGGGGCCGCTGAACCTAGTCCACTTCAACCCCAAAAAGACGCAAGTTTGCGCGTTAACCGCAAAAAAATCACCATTTGTCATATCTCCACGATTTGAGAACATTCCAATAGCCGCCACAGCTAGTATCGGAATACTTGGTGTCGATATTTCGACGTTTCGTTCCGCGGTCAATTCGAAGGCAAAGCCTAAGTGGCATCAAAAAAGTTCGCTGTGCTCAGCAAGACAAGATAGTATTAGTCACTTCGGCCCATCGACTCTACAAGTCGCAAATTCGGCCCCACATGGAGTACTGCTCTTACCTCTGGGCGGGTGCTCCCCAGTACCAGCTTTTTCCATTTGACCGTATCCAACGCAGAGCGGTACGAATTATCGACGTTCAAGTCCTTTCCGATATGCTTGATCCTTTGCCGTAGAGATGTTGGATTACTCTACATCTTCTACCGAATTTTTCAAGGGGAATGTTCCGAGGAATTGTTCAGATTAATCCCGGCAGCTGAATTTCACCTTCGGACATCTCGTCAAAATTCTAAGTTTCACCCGCACCACTTAGATGTCCGAAAATCCACAACAGCGCGATTTTTAAGACATTTTCTGCCGAAATGCCCCATATGTCGTTAGCTTTTTTAATATTGAGAGTTTTAAATACTTTTATGATATCTATTGCAGAAACCGTTTGAAATGGAAAATCAATAACGCATTTAGAAACATTATTATTTAATAATTTAGCTGCATCTGATGTCGATGATTTTAAATGAAAAGTTATTTTGTTAGGTATGTTATTAGGAATTATTAAAAAAAAAAACAAATAAATTTGCTACTTCTAATTGGCATTTTGTGTATCTACTACCTATGTTCAATTTGATTGGTATCATTTCCTTTTTAGGTTTCCATAAACACTTCCAATAACATCCCATGTGACCTTTATTCTATCATCGGAATTCAAGATTTTGTTCTTTATGTATAAAGACTTAGCATAAATGCATACTGTTTTAAAAATTTTGGAATATTTATTGACGTATTCTAGAAAGGCTGCGTTTCGATTCCATTCCACTGCTTCATGTTTATAGGTCGTATAATTTTAATTTTGTATTATAAAACGATTTCATTTTAAATATTTTATTTAATTCTATTAATATTAATTCAAAAAATGAATTATTAAGTTCATTTCATTTTCATCTTGTGTCGTTAGATCTAAATTAAATAATTTACACGCCACAATGCCTTTAAAATAATTTAATTTATTGGCCGTTATTGCCCTGTATGTATATATATTTTTGAATGAATAATTTCTTTGTGTTCCAAAGAAAACTTCTGACCACTGTATATTTTGATGTATAATATTTAAGTGAGAGGGCATAGATTTGTCATTTTATTTAGTTTAAACTATGATTTATAAATCTATATCTTATCAGTGTTAATATAAATTAGATTATTTTTATTATTATACATATGATCTTTGGTAACATTACACATAAAATAATTATTAATACTGTGAGCAATTTGGTTACCAATTTTATGTACTGGATTTTATTGGTAGGTACGTAGTACCCTCTGTCGACTTAAAATATTAATAATTCAATTATATTAATAAATGAGGTAAAATATTACGAGATAATATATATATAATGATGCATGGAGTTTGTATTTATTGATTTTCATACAGGATACATAAATATAACAGAATGCGGTTGACGAAGAACAGATGCTACTGAGTTTCATGCCAGTTCCTTTCTTCTCTTGATGTTGCATTGTCTAGTAGAATGTTGTCCTTTAATCTGCCCTAACTGTGGAATACTTCGCTTTAAAACGCATTTACGCGTTTCCCCTACATGAGCAGTACGTACTTACTCCTCTTCGGGATTAACACAAGATTACTGGCAAATTCTACCATAACACTACAAAAGTAAGCCCATCTCCTCCGAACTAATTCCCCTACATCTTCTAATTCCTTGAACTCTTCTGGGTTGAAGAGAACCTCTTTAATCCTGGCGGAGGCGCAAGTTGTGCATAGCGCCGATGGCTTAGAGGAGGTACATTCCTAACGATAGCGCTCCTGATATCTGAGGAGCGAGAGGACTCGATGGTGCGGAACACTCCATTAGGTTGTGACGAGACTAAGAGCCGACACCGGTTACTTCCTGTTCCTTCATTTGAAAACTATATACATTCTACCGAGTAGGACCAGCAAGAAACTCAGTAGTTACTCTTTTCTTACCAACCATATAAATTTAACTATAGTATCAAATTAAATGGTTGCATTTTATATAAAAATCAACGAATACCGACTCAAAGCGCTTTTAACATCTATAAATAAGTTATTAGTATATATAAAACATATTACTAATGGTACATTCGTTTCAGGCATAACCTGTCTGATTCAAATAACGACATACGCCGGCGACTTCCTCATCGACGCTCTCGCCGTGCGTGAACATATTCACAAGTTGAACTTGTCATTCACCGACCCTAAAAAGATAAAAGTGAGTTACTTGGGCATTCTTTGTGAATTTCCCTTTAAATTCGACGACGATACTAACATTATATATATATAAGCGAAATGTTTAAAGTTGACAGCAAAATAAGTAAATACATTTTTTGACAAAATTGACACCTAGAGAGGTAATATGTTATTATAAGTATATCAAATGAAATAAATTACCAAGTAGGACATATGTTACATTAGTTTTAAGAAATATTCAACATATAAAAGTTTGTTTAGATAAAACACTTGACATATATCGGAAAGAGAATGAAAGTCTTTTCTGTACATTTAGTATATTTCCGGTATTATATCAGGTGTTCCACGGCGCCGAGATGGATGTGCTGTGGCTGCAGCGCGACTTCGGCGTGTATGTGGTGGGGATGTTCGACACCCACAAGGCTGCACGCGCACTCAACCTGCCATCGCTCTCCCTCAAGAGTCTCTTGTTCCGTTACTGCGGGGTGGACACTGAGAAGAAGTTAGTATACGTGCATGACAATACTCAACCTTATAACATACTAGATGCCGCCCGCGGCTTTAGAAAAGTAGTCTATATCCGTCCTTAAAGTTTAAGTTTATTTCTTACCAAAATTTCATCTAATTCGGTTCAGTGGTTTTGCCGTGATAGAGCAACAGTCAGACATTAAAATATTAGTATTAGTATAGATGGTTGATTATTAAATATTGTCGTCATTCGCTCACCTTATCGTTTCTTCATTAATTCTTATTTGGAATGGGCGTGGTGTCAGGTGTGGGAACTGCACGGAGAAAACAATTTGATATTCCTCGGGTGGACGTAAGAGATACTAAATATTAAATTATGGGTACAATAGAACCTAAATACATTTTATATGTACAATTCACCGTACCACATATAAAAAATGTTCTATCAACGGATCATTCATTTTCATTGATATAATAATTTTGAAATGAGTCCTTTTATATATTTTTATTATATTATATTATTTTTAGCCGTTGATTTTACGTTCAGCAGCATTGACTTCAATTTAATTGGAATCCATATCGCCTATTTTAAATATTTCGTGCATTTAGAAGCATAGAATACTTGAATTTTCACAGAAATTCTCAGAATTGTATACTATAATTTATATATCAATAATTTTAAATTATTGTTTGACTTAAAATACGGCATAAGGAACACTATTAGGTGATCATTGACAGAAAATCTATAAGCCTTGTACATGAGTGAGGGTGAAAAACTGCTACATCGTATGAATATCTTTATATATAATGCAACACTATTACACTTACTTATTTCAACTTTAATTTACTTTCCAAAATTCCGATAACAGTTTCGTCGACGTTCGAAAACGCAATTTTTTCGCAAATCCATAGTTAATATCATATTTTAATCGAGCTCTCGACCAATGATATCGCGTCAATTCGCTGTCAAATGTTGTTTGTCAAATTTGGCTTTCTCCTCTTATGGTTGGAATAGAATATAAATTTAACCATGTCTTGTCTATACTTTAAATAGCCCTATTACGGAGCTGGTCACTTCCATTAGAAAAATATTTTTTCATTTCAGTTTGATAATAATATAAGTATGCGGATTAAATATAATTTTTCAATGATAAAATTCACTAATATAATTCCATTGATGCTTATTATAGTTTACTTCACACTCTGTATAAACTTTAAAGATATTAAATAAAACGAATGTCTCACAGGTATCAGCTCGCCGATTGGCGCATTCGTCCGCTCCCTGACGAGCTGGTGAAGTACGCTCGCCTGGACACCCATTACTTGCTGTACATCTGGCGTCGTTTGAAGGGCGAGCTGCTGGATGCAGGAGGAGGAGAGCCGAACCTGCTGCTCTCAGTCTTCGAAGTGAGCCGTCATCTGTGTGGCACCGTAAGTTATGATATACATAGGTTTTTTATCATGTATTGATGTCATTGTAACATGAATTGTTATTTTTTTTATTGTATATTAAATTAAAAAAAATGTATGTTACGCCACAGACCTACAACAAAGAAGTGCTGAACGAAAACAGTCACATGACAATCTACATGCGCTCGAAGAAGTCTTTCAATTCGAAACAAATGGCCGCCCTACGGATGCTGTACCGTTGGCGTGATGCTCAGGCGCGGGAGCTGGATGAGAGTACCACGTGAGTAACGAATGATTTAAAAGTTGTAAATAATATATGCGTCGAAACAAGAGTCGGGTGCAGCAAGTTAGACAACCATACCAGACATTGGCGCTGTTGTAAGAAATATTACCTGTACTATACCGTCGGAACTAAGAAGTTGCCTGTTGTGTCCTTAAATATAATTAGAGTTGCATTCAAATAGTTTAAAATCTACTTCTATAAGTTCAGGACGTACAAACTTTAGATTTAATTGGCCGTTCATTGACACGAGTCAAACGACGATTACCGCGAATCAAATCACTGGTTGGTAATGAATGTTTTTATATGTATTAGATACTTGTTGCCGAATCACATGCTGCTGTCGCTCGCCGAAGCACTTCCACGAGAAATGCAGGGCTTGAGCGCTTGCTGCAACCCCATGTCGCCGTTTCTAAAGCAGAATCTCGTCACCGTGCACCGGATGCTGCTGTCGGTACGTGGTACAAATAAAACATACGAGATTGTTGATTTTAATATTATGATTTTTTTTAAATTATTTTAACTAAAATAATTTTTACTAATATGAACATTATTGTCTTTACAAAAAGTTAAAGAGCGAAATTAAAAACGGTACTTGAAAACAAACCAAATTATGTGATAAAATAAATTTGTAGTTTAAAGCTACGGTCTGCAAAATATGATATATATTTAATTATCCTCATTAAATGTATGTGAATTTAATCATCAAAATATATTCTATAAACTAGATACATCGTATTGGTGTGTGATAGGTGTCTATTGGCGTACAAAACGACCAAGCGATTACAATATTTTTTCCGTTCCAGTGCCGTGAGCTCCCCCTGGAACCCCAGCTGTATCAGATGCCGTCAGCCGTGGACGCTATGTCGATCATGCCGCCGCAATTAACTTACGAAGTCCTCGATTTGGGAAATTACCCCGAATACACGTAAATATAACCATATATATTCTTAAATTAGGATTTCTTTTTCTTTGCCAAACTAATTCAATTTTCGATGTGTAGTTGATAAAAACGAATGTGGTATAAAATAGGAGAGAGAAATTTGTATTCCAAATAGTATCAACTGTGCATGTTAAGGGTGAACATTTTAATTTCAGTATATTTTAAAAGGTTTCTAATCGACAAAATTAATTTGCCAATCATAAATTCTAAGTTATGCTCATCACTATAATAAGTACTACACTAAGCTGTAAAGCATGAAAACATAAATAAATTGTTATCGAATCTTCAATAAGGTACCGTCACAACAAAATAACTTAGTCAAAAGAGGTCGTAAGCAGATATTGTATTTAAACTAAATATCAAGTTTCTTCTCAACTTTTAAAAGTTTGCTTTCATCAAAGAAACTCTTCGTTTAATAACATCTAATAAACTTTGCTATACTAACATACAGAATGAAAAAAAATCTTATAGGTTTTTGGATGTAATGTTTGTTCGAGGGGCTTATGTTTCATTTTATTGACAGAGAGGAAGACGGTACCTCAGAGGAAGCGGTTGGCCCCTTGGAGGAGGAGGTGGAGGAGCCGCCCAAAAAGGCTGATATCCCCGTCTTTAAGACTCCCGACCCCGGCACCGTGAGTTTAAATCATTAAATGCAACAAGATTGCTAGTGTATGGATGTATTTTGTTTTGCTCACACTTTGGCTTCGTGTTTTGTGGAGGGACATCCCCTTGGGGACGGTATTCATTTCATATTCAAACAGCTGTCGATATCACTTATTCGTCAAAGAGAATAATATTCACGAACAGACATATATATATGAATCTTTTTAAAAACAGAAATCCAGAGATGAAATGTTTGAAGAACAAAAACCGTATTTAATATAAATTTCTTGAATGAGAGTTAGTTGTAAGTGTATGATATCATACATTAAAGCATAATAAGTCGTTTGAGGCACATTATCGTCCGTGTTATTGTAGCTCATGTAGACTATAATATATGATTATTGTAGTAATTGTTATATTATTATTTTCTATGACCTGTTAAGTATAAATTTGTCATGTGTTGTACAGGGCTCGCGTTTGAATGTGGATGCGAAGATGTTTGTTCCACCGTTCGACAGATACAAACAGTATCGTTCATTGGCACAGGTACGTCAGCTTTGGTATATGTGTGTGTTATAACACACATACATAGTAGATACCAGATAAATACCAAAATATATTATTAATGACTGATTTTTTAATTAATAAGAAACTTCACAAGCATGTGAATTAAAAAGGTGTCCGAGTTGATAAGAAATACATAATTATTATTATATAATTTGTCGAATAAAATAATGAATATATTTTTTTCAAAAAAAATAATAATACAGTATTTTAAGAAGTAACGGAGAAAACGTGTTTTGTATAGTTTTTAATATAAGTATTATATGAATTCAGGTTGAGGAGATAAAGGAATACAAAGACAAAGAGGCGAAGATTACGGCCATATCGAAGGGCAACGAGTATATAAAGACTGAAGTGCTGATCAAGCTGCAAGAAGCGAAGACTCTCATCGAAAATGAAAAGAAGAAAGCCGAAAAAGAACCCGATGACGAGGCTGCAGCATCGGCGCCCGACATGGAAGGCACCGGAGCGCTGCGCAAACGAAAGATACCAAACGAGAAAGCGGCCAAGAAAAACGAATCTAGCAACAGACAGGGCAAGAATAAGTCAGATAAGAACAAGAACAAGAATCAGAACAAGGCCAAGAATGAAACCGAGCCCGTACCCGCGAGCGCCGCCAACGTGAAGCCGTTCAACTATAAGAATGTAAACTACAGGAAGTTCCGCGATGAGCCGGAGAAGCCGCACAAGCAGTCTAAGACGAAGCTGAAGAAACATAAATAATCATTTACATTATAAGCGAAAGTAAACCCATGTAATCGAAATGCTGTTTCATTCAAATTCCCCAGGACCCCCCCCCCCCCCAAAATAAATAACTACCCACGTTCTCTACCTACCAGTGCACTCGCGACATTAATATACATACACTAAAGTTTGTTCACCAAATTAACTTTAATTTTATTCATTCGTAAAAAAATATAAGAACCAAAGAAATTATTAGATATTATTTTAACTCTGAACTCATGAACTTGACCAACCTAAACGAGCATGTTCAGTGTTGCTTATATAGACTTATACATCTAAGTGTTGAAACCGTAAGTTATTGGAATCAAACCACATTATCATAAGTGTCAATTATCAATTTATTCGGACACGTCTTCAGAAATATCCTCCCTTATCTTAATCTTGTTCTTGTCTTGCCTCCGACGAGTGTATTCTGAATTATCTCTTTCCTTCACCACCCCTTTTCCCTCCGCTACTTTTCTGTTCCTCATGTGGTTTTTCTTATTCTTCGTAATTTCCACTTTCTTCCCTCTATGGGCAGACTTCGCGTGGCTCTCGGTCACCGTCTTCTCGTCTTCACTCGTAGCATCACGCTTCAAAGCGCTCTTAAACGTCTGTCCGCGGCTGGGTTCGTGTAGCGAGAATGTTATTCTGTCGTGGTGAATCTAACGAAATTATAACGATTATATTAATAGTTTGCCGGTTGGATTGAGAGGAAATTACTTCAATAGGTTGCACCTCAAGCATTATGTCTAAACATCGTAAATAACTTCTGAAGCTAGTCCTTTGTCTACTATTTTAGTATCAACCTTTTTAGTAAGAGGTGATTCAAATAAAGTCTAAAAATCACGAAGGTCCATTACCGTCTTTACCATAAGGTACGTGCCCAGGGCCCCCATCCTGAGAGGGCCCCGACGAACCAGCAGTTTCCTTCACAAGTTTGTGTTCAACTTGACTGCTATATATATTTTCGAAAGTAATATATTTGTAAGAAATAACTAAAATATTTATCAAAAAAGGCTATAAAATAGCCATAAGATTGTACAACCAATCAGATTCCTACGAATATACGCACATAAAATTACTGCACCGTATGAAACTATATTTAAGCAAATTATTTGTACATGGTAGTAAATATCTAGCAAAAGGGCCCCAAATTCATGGGTGCCCAAGGGCCCCAGCATAGCTTGAGACGGCTCTGCGAAGGTTATCAACAGATGGTCTGATGTATATGATTGTATGTATTTCCGTCGCACTGTTCACTTTCGATCTATAGAAAACCATCGGCTAAGTGTCAAAGATAAGGGTATGTACGACACATTGAGAACAGATCCGATCTAATGTGAATCAGATACAAGTATAAATGAAAGACCATCAGATAAATCTTTATAATGTAAACCTAATGTCGGTAAAAGCTCGGTTTGTCGTAGAATTAACAATTCTTCTGATAATTGAAAAATAATTGTATACCATCGTATGTAAAACATTGGAAAGCAAATAACTACGGATAACTCGTACTACATGTCAATCTCTGTCTCTGTAAAAACATTAAGTATTTTTGGAGGATTACCAATAAAGTTGTTCTTACCCTATATTCGACACTGAGATAGCATTCGTCTTCGTCCTCACAGACGAGCGAATTGACGTCGGCAGGTTTAACTGCGCTGGTAGGTCGGAGTCCTACACGTACGAAGCGCCATAGCGAACGGATCCTTGGCCCGCACGAGCGTACAATTTCGCTTACCTTGACATAATAGATCGATTTAATTGTAATTCATATTCAAACATTATTCCAAATTTTATTATTAATACAGTTAGCATTGCACCTTCATCTGTTCTCCACCGTCGCATGCGGAATTAGCGTGAGACTCCACACCGAAGCCGTTGATACAGGCGCGGTCGTCAGGAGTGAGCGCCTCTATTTGGAATGCGCATTTTGGTATTGTGTCCGTTCGCTCCTGTGCAATTATTTATTTAGAGTTAGAGATCCAAGTTACTAAAGTAAGTAATATTATTTTGGAAAGACCTTATTGGCCTCCTCAAATTAGGTTAGCTATGACGCGCCTCCCATTATAATTACAATGATGACTTTTATCTAAATAAAATTTTAGTCGACTCTAAGATAAATCAAACAGAAAAAGCATGTCTACTATATAATCTATTCACCATTTCCGAAACAGTATAAACTTGTTTCAAATGTTTCACCTTAACATATTTAATTTCCTTTATAGATTAACTCCTTACCCATCCAATTTCGTCGCAGTGCTTCGGTTCGTCGTAACAAATGTAATAATTGACCGCCTTCGATCCGTCGGTTCGTTTCTCATTCGACCAAGTGTACCAGTTCTCACCGAATTTGAACATGCTGTTAATATGATTCTGTCGATATATTAACGGAAACAACATTTCGTTCGGGTGCATCTGTTTTGGCTTTTCAGTTTGTTTCTCCTCCTCGAATTCTATTTGCTTTGCCCTGTGTGTTTTCTTTAGGAACGGGAGCATAGTTATTTCGACTTTCTTCCTCGAGTCCCATGACTCTGTTTGCGTTTCGTCTTCATCTCTCGAGTCTTCTTGATCTGAATGCATTATTACTTTGACCTTAACTGCTATAACGGTTTGTAGGAGGTAGAGTATTACGAGAAGTCCGCCTCGTTTCATGTTGAAATGTTTATGCGACTGTATGGTTAACGTTTGGGTATAGTTTTGCTCTTAGCTGTTTTGTTTCGTGAAGGATGTTGTTAATACGCCAATCGATAAGAAGAATAGTGTTTATAAGCCAGAACTACGAAAAAATAAAGTAACCGACGTTTTTACATATTTTTTTCAAACAATGGATTATTTATTTATATTGCTTGTTATAGTTTGAACTAGCTCGGCCCTGCTTTTATACCCGCATGTGCACAAACATACACATTTCGCTTATTCCATGAAAACTTTGAGTAAATAGCCAAGTAAAAGTATATGAATGGCCTACTGCTGGGCACGGGTTTCTAGGTCTTCGAAGTCTTGAAGAGAACGTGGTAGTTTTAATTTAACCATGCTGCTCCAACGCGGATTGGTTAATATACATTTTGTCTGAGCTCGAGTTTATTATAAACACCAATTACATGTAAATTTAGGGTCTCCATCTGATTAACTAAATACAAATCAACTCGATGTCAAATTGCTTCTTAGTTATGCTCTCAGTTGGTAATATACTTACTGAGATTATATTTCAAGAAAGGGTCACACAAAGAGAAACACCGCATAAGTTAGAATATTGCTTTTATTTGGGTACAAAGATGTAGAGTATAAAATAAAAATACTGCATTTGGTATCAACCTCCATAAAACTTTGATTATGAAAATTAAGCATTTCATCAAATACACGTTTTACACTATAAAATAAAATTAAAGCGTAAGACATATCTATAGACCTAATTATTATTTATTTATCTAAATAGAAATTGTATAATCGTATAGTACAAATAAAAAAGCGAATGAAGTTTGGACCATTGTTAGGAATTTAAGATTTCCATAGTGCTGAATATTTCTTTACATTAGCCGTATTCGTATTTACAAGTCATAAAACATCTAACGTGATATTCGCTTTAGGGATAAAAGTCGCACACTAAGGCAGAGAGGGTGTTTATTATTGTACATTGTTATTAGTGACTAATTTAATTACCTAAAGATACGCGGCACTATAGAGAAGGAAGGGGGGGGGGGCTCAAATATAACTACGCTATCTATTGTCTACAAGCTAGACAGTAACAAGAAAGTAAGGCCAGGTTCGTAAAGAAAAGTCTTATAGTTTTCTATATACTTAAAAATTACATAGATCTCTTGAGTCTTACTTCTAAACGCTTTTAAGCGCTAAACACGCACTCTGTCCTTGTCCAGCTTAACGAGTATCAATACGCGCGACAGGAACAGAGAATGAGTCAGCGCGATCTTAGCGTTTATTCGATAAGAATACACATTAGCCTATTACATTGGTTCCGTCTGTGTACAAGTTCAAACATGTCTACATTGCAAACTAAAGACGCTCTTATACTACTTAATATTAAAGTGCTAAATATATAGGCTCCTAACATTAAGCCGTCGGTTCGGTCCACGGGAACGTAACACCTAGTGATACACTATTAGGGCGATCGGATTATCGTATCGATTCTCACGATTATCCGAACGCGATACGATTTATCGAATAAAAAGACTATCTAATCGATATATTGTCGTTAACTGTCAACACTAACTCGGAACCAGCAAACTACGGAAAATAGACATATGTATATCTATAGTGTATATAATACATCTATTTATTTATAATTCTTTTTTTTTAATTTAAATAATTCATTGTATCGACTTTTAAAATGCAACTATATAAACTTACATATACACAAATATAAGATCACTGTTTTTATTGTAGGTAATATAGGTGTTGTATGAAAATAAATTACTATCTAGGTCGGTAACTTTCTAAGTCGAAGTTGTCAATGGTCGAGGGGGGAGGGGTTGTCTTGTCTAGTGTCTATTAAACGTAGCTCACTCGTGAGTTACGCGGCAGAGGAGAGGTACGTGTAACATGTATCTCATTAAACATATGTTCTTGATTCTTTGTGAACGTGTTGAAAGTAACGTTTCAACAACAATTGTTATATAATACAGTATATATTTTATATAGTCATCAATACTTATTCCATGATATTTATATATTTTTTTTATTACAAATTATGGTCAATTTTTAAAATTCCATCTTTCAAATCCATGTTACACGTCAGAACAGATAACATTATTCATCGACTGTTCACAAATTGGCAACACTCGACACGACCTACGACAGCTATTAAGCTCATAAATTGAAAAATACGTGCCGTTACACTAACAACAACATAAGTAAGAAGCCTCTTAAATCCTGCAGCGTTAAGTCTAAATCTAGCTGTCAGGTCAGCCAACTAAACGTCACTTTAAAAACGTCCTAGAAACTATTATCGCTAAATTAATAAACGTCTCTGTCACACATCGTTTGAGAGAAAGAGATAATAGATGTATGAATTCAACGTTCATTAATAGAACGAAACTTGGAATTTTCAGTCAGAAATGAATAGAAAATAATAAATATATAAGTTTGACATCGTACGAACTACGATAGGGAAGGCCGTGCTGAAGCCGGAGAGTGACTCAATTTATTTTCATATTAAGTACAAAAATGATCGTTTATCGTACGATATTCAGTCGAAATTATCTAAAAGCTTACGAGGTAACTCTCGAGATGAGAGAACTATTTATATATAAGTCAATTACGACAACTAGCCGAGGTGCGGTCGTTTCAGATTGGTTTAAGTTCTCAATAATACATATACGTTGATGTAATGTAACTAACTTTACAAATAATCAATATAATATATAACTATAATATAATAAATAAATATAAACAATGTCAATAATATCGTATATGGCACGAAATATTTTTTTATAATATTAAAAATACTTAAAATTATTGTTTTAAAAATTTCGTTGTATGTCAAGATGGATTAAAGCTTTAAATTTGAATTTGAATCTTTAAAATTATTAAGTACATGACTTTTTATATCTGTAAAGGAAACTTCAACATTAACATATGAAAAATCTTTAGTCGATATAAGCGATATCCCAAAAGTGTATAATATATGAGAATATATAAAATATTTGGGGTCAATTTTTAGGCCTAAGTTTCCACGGCCGCACCTCACATTTTACTCTCATGTCTTTCAAACTATAGTAAGTTTAAAATATTACTCAAATATAATTGAAAGTCTATATAAAAAACAACTATGAAAGCACGTAAATTACATACAAAATAATGGATAGTTAAGTGGGTCTAACGTATACTTACACTCGATATAATGTCAAATTCGTTCATTATTTATATATCAAGATACGAGAACGCGTCGAAATAAATAGTGGCCAACAGTTGGTCACTAAGTACACGCGCACTAGTAAAGTATTATGTCGTTTGGCGAGAGTCAAGCGTAGCTGTCACGCACACAAAGATAATAAAGTTGGCTCGATTGTTTTAGTTATTTTGTAGCGCGACACACTATCTAAATATATAAATAATGTAAGATCAAATTTATCTAATCATCCCGGATACGTCCAGGTCATCGTAAGCCAAGATGCCGGTTTACACAAATCATTTCTAAACAATAAACACATCTGCAGGCTTTAGTTTTAGTCTAAACTGACTAAAGATCAGAGTAATCTAACACAATTTCAGTCTTTCGGTAATCTTGCAATTAAGATATCTCCGTACCTCAATGCGATCGTGATTGCGAGCGATAATCGTACAACCGTTGCGGCCCCATCGGTCCGATAAAAAACGTCCAGATGTGTTCAGTTACTCTAACTATCATTCGATGTTTTCTCTTAACCGACAAATGTGAATGGAAAATTGTAGCGATTGCGAATTTTCCAAATTAAATGTAAATTCATATCTATCTAAAACATAATTAAATAATTTAATTTAACACGATATATTTTTATATAGGATGTCATAATATATAGCCCGTCGATATAAAGTAAAGCAATACATACAATAAACGTATTCAAACAAAATCCGGTATCTCAGCTCGGGAGGGGGACTCCACACTTCCCCACCATTAAAGCGAACACTTGACGCATCCCATAGACCAAGAGCATAGACCACGGGGTCTATAATATTTACAATAGACATTTTGTTTACGGTAATTCAAATAGTTGGCAATTTCTGTGTTCGCAACGGGTTGTTATGCACCCAAAAGTTATCAACAATTACAAAATAACAATTCTTGTTGACAACTTAAGTTAAATATGGAAACGTTATCAAAAAGTTGCCTATTTTCCTCTTTGTGGAGACGCAGCTCAAACTATGTCCAGTTATTGTTCCAACGGTTTCAATATGTGCTTGTGATCAAAACTTAGCTGATTCGTAATTCGATTTACGACACAGTTAACTTTTGTTCCACGTTACGCTTTAATAGTGAAGGAGTAATAGAATCGGCCTGGTAAGAGAATCAATCGTAACAACCGCACCCACAGCTAGCCGGCTAAGTCCAAAGGTACCCCGGGGGGACCGCCAGTCACGAGGTAGCGTATCCGAGGCCTTTTCTCTGTAAGAACAGATGAATCTCCGCGAAGGTCGGCCTCTCCAGTTCGTCACGTCTCCAACATTCACACATGAGCTCGTAGATGTCTCGCGGCAGACCGGGGCAGCGGTCGATGCATTCGAAGAGGCCGTCGTCAGCTTGGAGATGAGAAAGGTTCTCTAACACCTAGAAGGAGAAACATTTTTGATTCGGTATGATGATCAGGATTTATGATAAATACAATCGTAATTAAAGCGTTCTCGAGATCTTGTGAATGACAAGTACTGCCTTTTTGGCTTAATAGTACTACAATGTAAAGTTTTTAGATGGATATAAAAGTCCAAGACACTGATTATCTTTCTCCTGACCTCAGCTTCCGTGAGATGTTCGTAGGGGCGCCTCCTGCAGATTGTGAATATCTCGTGCAGAGTGACCGCGAAAGCCCACACGTCGCTCTTGGTGGTGTACTTCCCCCTCAGCACGGACTCCCACGCCGCCCACCGCAGTGGTAACGGGATCCTGCCGTCGACCTTGTAGTAGTCGCACGCGTAAGTCTCGTTGTCGGTGCCGAAATCGCTTATTTTTATTTGATAGCCCTTCCCAATTAGACAATTCCTGCAAAAACAAAATATTATTTAATTAAACAAGAAAAGGTAACAAATTAAAAATCCACGTTTCTCTATTTCTATCATTCATATAATATTGTTTTGAATATTTCGATTCATTTATATTCTGTTCGGCTTTAATAAAGCTTCGACCTTATTATTCTGCAAGTGCCAAATATTCCATAGGTTCAGTGCTTTTCCAAATGATAAAAACAAAATTATGGGGGAAAAAATACCTACCTATAACTACGGACCCGCACACACCCCTACTGGGAGTAAAACATAAGCTAAAGCATACCTCGTAGCGAGGTCTCGATGAACGAAGTTGAGCGACTCCAGGTAGTGCATGCCCGCCGAGATCTGCGTCGTGATGTGCAATAACGTGCCCGTGCTGACGCTCCCGGGGGGAGACGTGCGGAGGAACGCGCACAAATCACCTGGAAACAGTACGTTGCGTCATGTGTTCTGATAAACTCTATCCAATCACAAAAATAACTATTATATTTCAAACTAATTCGGTACTGTTTTTTATTCTGTTTGAATCAACTGTGTTTTCAAACCGCGTTTCAATGTGTAATTAATTTAACATGAACCGAATTATTGTTATCTCTTTCTCATTTATGGGATTTATAAAGGATAGCGAGTCTTTAAAGTCCTATTGTATTTAATAGAACAAACAGCATTGCCCGTAAACCAAACGAGATAAGGTATTTAATATAAGAAAATACAAGATTTCACATAATATCATCTGATATCGTTTACCTAGTTCCAAGTACTCTAAGACGACAGCCAGTGGTGGGGATCGACATGCTCCCAACACTCTCGCGAGATGAGGCGACGAGAGCGCAGCGAGAATGCGTACATCTCTCTCGAAATCCTCCCTGAAACAAGTTTTTATTTATAACAAGTGATTACTTTAGATAAACACCATGAAATTAACAGACTGATGATTTTCGTTTTAATTTCACATTAAATAATGGTTGATTTTGAAAAGTCACATTTTCGATTTAAGAAACTTTTATTTTACATATGTAGGCGGACTGGCAAATTGACGATATGATGGTAAGTGGTCACAGTCTATGGATATCAAACTGTAATAAATATCAATCAAACGTCCTATCACCAATGCGCCACTAACCTCGGAAACTAAGATGTTATGTCCCTTGTACCTTTAGTCACACTGCTTCCACCCTTCAAACCGGAACAAAACCATACTTTTGCTGTTTGGTGGTAGAATATATGATGAGTCGGTAGTACATACCCAGAGGGGCGTGTAAAAACACCCTACCACAAAATATATTAACCGAATCAGTCCGAATTATACTGGACGCTTATGTGCGTAAACAAATACCCTTCATATTATCTCACACTCAATGCCTTCCAATTAAAAGCTGTATGTGCTGTCCGAGACACATAAAAGTTTTTATTTTAATGGGTTTAGTCGTGGTTTCAAACCTGGGATATCAGGATATGCAGCTATATGAACTAGGCAATAAACAAAAAAGATAATCTGTCATACTAAATAAACATTAAAACTCAAATTGTAAGTGTACAAAAAAAAATCATATTTAAGTTCTCAATTTACGTCAAACTGCCTCGTCTGTTAGATAAAATAAAATTTTTATGTACAAAGCTAAAGACAATAAAATATAATAAAAAGAAGCGCATACATGATATACCTCTCCTTCGCGGAAGCGTCGTGGCAGAGGAACTTGACTGCCACCAGCCGCTTCTCCGAGGTGATGGTACCGTTATACTCCGGCACGCCATCTGCTTCCGCTACGTATACCTGAACGACCATGGCGAGTTAACAATGATAAAAACAGCTTCTCACCGACATAAGGTATTATTAAAGCACATTCAATAAAAGATGATACATAAAAAAGTAGGCTGCTTAGTATAGCATATGGACTTTGCCTAATATTGTTGGTATTAGTGATTTCGAGTGTACCGTTTCAGCAGAAATCTATACAATATATCAAGTGATTTGGAAAATGGCAAAAAGTGGTTTATATTATATTTTAGTCAAGGCTTTGGGTCTTTTATTAGAATAATACATAATTATCCGGATTGCTTGCATTGTATAATGGATAATCCAGTTCCGAATCTAATCGAACCAAAGTCAGCTAACTCACCGGCGCGTCGGTGATTGCTAAGATTTATATAAACAAGGAAAAGAAAATGAGTAAGCAGTGTTATGTGCTATTGTTTTTACTATGATCAATGCAATTTTCAACCATATTAGATATATTCTGTCAGCCATTAATTGCATTCCTTTTTAAATCCACAAATAAGGTATTTTTAATCCGGTTACTCACAGTGCCGAATGCACCCTCAGCCAGCTTCGAGATCATGCGGAGTCGGTGTCTCGGGAATTCGATGACGTTGGTGTTGTCCAAGCGACGCTTCAGATCGATCAGCACCTCTTGTTGACTGGGGGACTGAGGGAGGGGTGTAATACGTTGTAATATTTGGATAAGACATTTATTAAACATCTCTTGTAATATTTCTAACTCAATTATAGTATTAGGTGACTATGTATGTTTTATACATTGATTTTATTTTTAGAGATAATCAGATTTCTAAAACAATGGATTCGTTTTCAGTATTTTTTTGGAATTAAGAATAACAATTAAACTAATAAACGCTACAATCTTTCCGAATTGATGTGCAAATACAGAGGGCGAAAGTTACTTATCAATATTAAAATTTTAAGTGTAAATTACATAAACATAGTGATAGTGACAACTCACCCTTGTGCTGTGCTTCGAACGTATCGAACCGGCTGCTGACCGCCTGGTGTCGAGGTCGAGGGTCTCCATATGGTCGCTGACGAGCTCGGTGGCGCGGTCGGAGAGACTGTCTGCTAACCTCCGCTTAGTGAGAAGAGGGGCCGAACTAAGTTCCGGCACAGCGTAGTCGTAGTTGGAGCTGTCTGTAGTGCGCATAACGGATCATGTTGAATATTATAAAAATTTCTTCGGGAGACAATTGAACTTGAGAATAGTATTGTATTTGAGTTTCTAGGAGACGGTAATGTCTTCCGCATTCAATTATATGTCCATTCGTTTGGGCTCACTGCCTGTACGTCCACTAACCCAAACTAGAGTACGTGATGTTTTAAAAGACACCACATCACACCGAAATTTCATTGAGATAAAGGAAAGCCTTCTCAGTGCGATCGTATATCATGCGTCATGTCTTCACTTATTAAAAACGATATTCCGTCAAAATAAAATAAGAAGATATTATTACAACTCCTACCTGACAAGGCTGTGTTGGAATCCTTAACGAAATCCTTCATCTCGAGCAAGACTGTACTGTAACTAAAATACGGAGCGCACTTCAGGGCCTGATACGGCTCTTGGTACTCATCGGACTTGACGTCCAGCGGGCAGTCGATTATCATCTTATTGTCGGGCAGCATGGAAGTACCACAAGGGTTATAATTGTCTGCGACTGTCCTCTTCTGCGCTATAGTAGTTTTAGCTAGCGGTGAAGCGAAGCATTTCCTGTGTCTATGTCTATGAATGATGAGGAAGACTGCGACGGCCAGGAGTATCACGAGCGCCGTTAAGACTCCCACAACGATGGCCATGTACAGCGGGTCTTCTTGGTGCGCTGTGGATATGGGCAAGTCCTTTGTGGGAGGTGCTTTCGTTTTGTCCTTCGCACCGGTGGGCTTAAGGATCTCTGGGGTGTAGTTTCCTTGAGCGACATCTGTTGACAATGATACGTTTTATTGTAGATTCAGTAAAAAATAAAATTAAGTACAAATTCATGTCTATCAAACAACAAAGATTGTAATATTTGTGTTGTATTGAATGAAAATGATTGACGAATGAATGATAAAGCCCAACAAGATGCACTATTATGCATAAATTACGTAAATATTAAACTTTATTCTTGATATTCAGTATTTTTGGCGATTAGATTCTACATTCGGAATAGCTAATGGTGGCGTTTCATTTAATTTAAAAGTGCAATTCAAAATCGACGCTTTCTAGTTAGTTTAGATCGTCAGTTTTGTATTTATAATTTATTTCCTGTTTGGCGGTTAGAAAAAACATCGTGAAGGAACCTGCATGTGTCTAATTTCAATGAAATTCTGCCACATGTGTATCCCAACTCTCATTGGAGCAGCGTGGTGCACTAAACCTTCTTAAAATTGGAGAGGGAGAGCCTAAAAGTGGGACTTTTAAAGGCTGTTACTTTACTTTACCATTTTAAACTGATATAGGTTTAAAAGATAGGTACCGAGATATTTCACCGAGTGTCATAAATAAATAACTTCAAATTATTCACTCACCAGAGTCGAACAGCACCTCGCTGATGAGTATCCATCGCGCCGAGAAATGGAGTTCGATCCGCACCCACTTCCCGATGCGATGGTGAAGCTTGATGCTTACGTTTCGAGAACTTTCGAAGATATTGTCCTCATTCGTCGTGTAGCGAATTGGCTCGTCTTGGAAGTGTCGCCCTCCGATGGAAAACGATATGATAGCCTCGGAGAACACCTAGAGGAAGAGTTGGAATTACGGAAATTCTACGAATTATATCGCTAAGAGTTTTATTTCACTTACTTATTTATATACTATTATTTGGGTCATTTTTAAAAGGGAAACAAAATAATCGAATGGTTAGACATATAACTATGAAGTGTATACGCGATGCGCACACAGACAGCGAACGGCTACGAGTATAACACATGTCAATACTAACCTGAACATCCCTCATGAACTTATTATTGCAGTACAAGTGCACCGCGCTGAACTCCCTCACTTTATCGAATTCGAAAATGATGACAGGGGGATTCGGTCTCGAGTCGTTACGCCACCCCACCCAGGCGGAGGTCTTAGCCGCCTCCCGTATCTCGTCACCACCGAACTGCCCGTCGACGAGCTGTCCCAACCCGCCTCGCAACTCGTCACCCCACTGCCCGTCATATATCATGTCGGTCAGCTCGACACCGTTGCTCCTTTTGTCGCCTTTCGGCATTGAATACGAAACGATGCCAACTGTAAAATAAAATATTATTTATTTTATTAAATCAAATCAAATCAAAATATACTTTATTCAAGTAGGCCTTTACAAGCATTTTCGATTCCACATTTTAAAAGACTATATTAACTAAAGATATCTCCGGTTCGAAATCTAGATTCTGCCGCGAACCGGCAAGAAACTCGGTAGTTCCTCTTTTCCAACATTTGTAATACATTAGTATTAAGGCATTATGCTATTTAGTTATCCGTCTGGTGCATTCGTAGTGCTCTAGGTTTAAGAAGTGAGCCATATTTTGCCGTGATTTAGGGTTAAGACCACGTATCGGCTCTATCGGCCAACGGCGTGACGTTCTCTGATCACAAACACCTCTCCGCCGCCGTTCTCAAGTCCTTTGTGTGTGAGCGGCGGGTATTCTATATAATTTGTGACTTTCCTTATGATGATAATAAAAATATGTAATTAAGTATATATTACTTTATTCGTTTTCTTTAATTATAAATTATATCAATAACTACCAATTTCGATGTTTATCCAATACCGGACGACCGTACGCGACGGTCGTACATTTACTTGGTACAATCATACCAAGTCTGTGCTGACATAACGGAGGTCTTTGAGTGTGACTTTATTTATTTTAAACTAAAAATTCAAGAAAATATTGATCAACATAATATTATATTTATTATTTCAAAACATTTTCTTTAAAAGTTTAGTTAGATTTTATTTTCCGACATTATAAAACGTACTCCACACATAGGGACGCTAGCACACACGTCCTGCGTGCCTCACAAGCACCTGATTTATACTAACGTGATGTTTTATGTGAATATTATGATAACAATGGTAGTTATTTCTCACCAGTTGGATAATGTTGAATGTTAAGGGTTAACTCGTGCGGTTTTGCGTGACACGTCAGCAATTTAAATTATAATATAAGTATAAGAAAACATTACACCTCAGGCTAATCTATCTATCTTAAGATTTAAAATTTCTACATAAAAACTACAACGTAAAGTAAAGACTTTGGAAAATTATTATGTTCTATATTTATTTCTCAATTATAAATACCATATTAATGAGACATTATGAGGAGACTTATCCGTAACATATTAGAAATCACAATACCACGCTATTTTATTAGACATATAAAAATTAAATAAGTTTTTATTTATAGGATCTCTTTGTGGACATTTTAAAGCGATCCAAAAAAGTACATTGTTTATGAGTTCACTCGTGTACAACTTTCAGGATCATGCGAGGGCTTAACGATACTGACTAAGGTTATTTAGCCGTCGTCACTCGGAGTCATGCTTCACGTGTGTCAAGACCGACCTGATCTGATCGGTGAAACATTAATATTTATAAATACATTAGTATAACAATTGAATGAAGCATTAACACTTGGATTTTGAAAATACATTTTACTTTATTTTTTTAAATATATAACGGCGTCCCTCAGTATGTCTGTTAGCAACATGACGTTGACGGTTAACAACGGACGGGGATAAATACTTGGGACAATGATTATTTTACAAATTAGCGAAATTAAGAAATTAAATTGAGTTTTCAAAAGAGTATGTTTATTTAAAGAACAATATCAGCACCTGATCTCATATAGATATATTCTTACTACTATCTAATCTTACTTATAAGCAAGTTTTAATCAATCTAGAACAATTAATTCACAATTAACAAGCATAGGTACAAGATACGTTTAAAAAATGTCCTTAAATTAATTTTTTTATAAGGGTTGATTATAAATTTATGTTTATGTTTTTAAGATTTTATGTTAACAATTTAGCATTAAATAAATAAAATAAATTACGTTATCGCATGGTTCTTTGTTGGTGTTCAGATGTGACGCGATAACAGTATAGTACCTACTAGGAACAGTTCGCAGTTAATTTCCATGCAAAGAAACCTCAAGATATAATATAAAAAATTAACTCGAACATTGAAATTTTAATAAAAAAATTAGATTATCATTTATTTCAAAATAATTATCAAATATTTATGATAAAAGGTATAATTAATAAAATTTTGACTTAATAATGACCCAGAAAAAAAAATGGTTACAAATTAAAATTACACGTTCTTCGAAAACGAAACGTCCGATAACAATCGCAGCGAACATTATTATCGTTAGTTCGTGACGTTTCAGCGAGGGCCGCATGGAATTGTTAAGAACGATTTCAGTGCATGAATGAAAAAAAAAAAACACGAAAATTTCTCAAGAAGCAGACGTATGATTAGGCGAACAATTTTCTGCATTCGTTGTACGCTGCATGCGATGTTGAACGCGATAGGCTCCGGGTATTACCGAGAATTACCATACGAACAATTATTCTATGTATGTCTATTGATGAAAGATATGTCGAGCAAATTCAGCCTTTGTTGACATTTCGTCAGGGTTACGAGAACCTATATCATTTTTTAGTATTGGTGTTTTAACAAATACGATAGAATTTGTTTCGACCGATAAGGTATATTAAATTTATTACTGGTGAGAGTGTTAAGCTAATCGGGTAAGAAAAAATGCTCAAGTAGCCAGGAATTTACAAATCTATATACCGACATACATGATCATATCTAAAAACAGTCCGAAATCATTAAAGAATTATTAAGCAAATATAAAAAATGTATATACAAATATAAAAATAATATAAAAAATAAAAAAAATAGCTCAAAGTCTAGCAACCCTAGGTCTTATCCAAAGAGTTATCGTTAAAAGAATGGTTGTTACTCGTTTTTAGTCGCGCACAATATTGGAAATAATCGTTGAATGTGAAAATCATTCATTCATTCCTTGAAAATGCAATTATTATACTTTTAAAAAGGTGTATTGTGTTATGGGACTAACATTATGGCGTTTCATTGAACTTACTTAACATTTATGCTATTTAGTGTTTTAATATGGCTACATTATAGGACATATTTTATTTTACAGTTTCGTTAGTCTAGTGACTAAAATGTAAGGTTGCAGATCCCGAGGTATTAGGTTCAAATCCCACGTCAGGTCAATAAACCGTAAAGCCTTTGGTCCTATGTCAGCCCTCTCTGCGAGTGTCGAAATGTGGTCTTGTCGGCTTATGATTGTAAAAGAACAAAGATAGGACCAGTGAATGAGAGCTCGTGCAGTAAATGTGCTGCGCTGTTGGGAATGGTGTTCCTCTGGAACATCATCACCATACACACATACACCATAATGCAATTAAAAACCTATTTAAATATAAATCTATTATTAATAATCCGAAGTGTTAAATGACTTCTTGTTCGTGAAATTCATAAAAGTTTCTATGTACACATAAATATGTATGCTACCTCTCCTCTTCTTCTGAAGAGAATGATTCATCCGATAAGCGGGAGAACACTTAACTTTTTCTTAATTAATATACATTGTTCAATCCTTACCGCTCCAATAACAGCCGTAGAGCTCGACCCTCATGCAAACAGTGCGTCGGTGGGAGCTGTAGGGTATGAAGCGGATCTTCGACGCCCATATCGGTGGTTCTAGATGGTTCTTCTTCTCCAGGTAAGTGTTCGTGTTGCCGGATAGTATCTATATTGAAAAATATATTGATGATAAGGTTTTTTGACACCCGTCTGGATAGATCCACTCAGTCATCAGATATACTGAATAGAGTTGCTTTCCGGTTTGAAGGGTGAATAAGCCAGCGTTACTACAGGCACAAGACAATAACTACTTAACATCAGGTGACCTATTTACTAAAGTTCGCAGACCCAAAACATTAAAGTACATATCTTATACCTAGGAACTATTCCAATGTTTTCGATAGCGGTCTTAAATAAACCTCTTTGTTTGTTTTAAGGGAAACAATTCATTCATTTTAATAAATCAGTGACGTATATAGAGACATCAACTCGCGTTTTATTAAAAATTTTACATAAAGTATAGCTTTATTATCTATCTTTGCGTATATCGATTTTCATGCCCATAAAGCGAGGAGCGAGGTTCCTCTTACTTTTAATCCTCCTATTGTTCATTCCATGTTTGAGGTAGAAACTAGCCGAGACATAACTAGTACTATCTTCAACTCTGACATTAAATATACACACTCGAATGATGATTATGTGTGTATGTATGTCAAAAGTTACTTAGTTCATCAATACATAGTATAAAACAAAGTTGCTCACCGCTGTCCCTATATGCTTAGATTTTTGAAATTATACAACGGATTTTGATGCGGTTTTTTAATAGATAGATTGATTCAAGAGGAAGGTGCACAATATAGTAGAGAAACACTGATAATTTTAGAGGTTTATGTCGTCTGTTACAAGCGATGACTCAAATAGACACATTTTTTAAGCTCACATTGCAAACGCTGGCAAACCCTACCAGATAGATCAAAATAATGTACTACAGTATTGTACACCTTAAAATGGTCTACAAAAAATTCGCTACTGTGTATGACTATCTCTTAGGGATAGCCCATAACAATCATTTTTTATTCTTTACTTTTTACGAGAAATAATGGCTTATTTTCGAAGCGATTTTAAGCAATACAGCATTAATCCTTATCCAATTAAGTGCCTTAAATACATTTTGCATTTAATATAGATCAATATGGCCCTTTACAGCATGTAATTTAAATTAATATTTTCGAAGATATTACAGATTTAAAACGTAGGGTCATAGCGGTTTGTATTGTCTAATGACTGAAATTGTGAACTGTGATGTAAGGACATTCTGTAGTATATTTAGTATCAGCATTGCATCCGTGCGAAGCCGGGCGGGTCTTTAGTTAGTTGAAAAATTAATATGTTTGGATATTATGTTTGGTCCAATAATTTCGTGTTCTGCTTAAACTTTAGAAAGTATTAAGTCTCGTAACTATGTTTTCAAGATAAAAACGTGCCGCACGAGAATATTTATCGCGTAATTTAATCGTTTTTGAATAAGTGAACTGCATGAAACCACTCGCTGTTGTCTCTGTGAACTGGCTGTGTAAGTTCATTTACGTTGTCTTACCTCTTGGCCATCAGCGGCGCGGTACCGCACCCATTTGCCGAGCTTCGGTCGCCAGTACTCTAAGACGTAGGCCTCCGCGTACTCCGCACCCTGACCGTTGCCAAATCTGCCCTGCGTACCGGCCCCTGTGATCACGTGAACGGAGTGAAGGTCTACCTCCAGCCACTCGGTCGATTCAGTCGTGATTTGAGACTTAGGACACCATGCGCCACCCTTTATTTCTTGATTTAATCTGTGAAGAATTAAAATAATAATAGTTAAATACGCTGGTACGGTAAGATGTATTAACTAATTATATTTTGCATAATTTTATCGTCGGTCAGTATTATATTTGGTAGGATACGTTGTATATTAAGGAAGATGTCTTCATCACAGACACCTCATGCTTAAGACTCTTCAGAAATAAATACCTCAATAAATACAAAAATAAAATGTGATCACTGATGATGCCATTGTATGCTATTATCGTAAGTATCCCACCTTTCGTAACGTGTTCGTAATATCAGGTAGCGCTCTGAGTTTTTACCAAAGTATTTCAGTATTTCACTAACTCACACACGAACGGAGTATTACGAGTACATAGTTCAAACTATTCCAAAGAGCTTTGATAGATACCGGCTAGCCATGGCCGGCGGAGTTAGTTTCTGCAACGGTATTTGCATTTGACAAATATTTCTAATGGTCCAAGAGACATAGCTCCGTATTTCAACTTCAGGATGTTTAGTCAAAGTAAAATATTATACTGGTTTCCCAGCTATTCCTCCAAATACATATATAAAAGCGAAAATTATAGCTTATATCTTTAAACATCATGAAAATAATTTTTGGGTCTCTGGACTCAATGCTACTTCATACTGCGTTAGTTTAATTTTCACGGTTGAAATCTACACGGTTTCGCGTCAATTTTTTATCTAACAGATTCATTCGCCGCTCGAATTCATTCATTCGAATTTTAAAACGCGAATTAATATAGATACGAGTACCTGTGACCACAACAGAGCGTGACAACAAAACTAACAGATATTTAAAATAACCAAACAAACTAAATGGACAAAAATCCAATATCGGCTAATAACAGTAAGCTCCGTTGTTTTATAATTAATCTAACGATTTTTTAAATGGAGATTTTAATTTACAATATGACGGGCAAATTTTAATAAAGACTATCTATCTAACCTATAAGACACCTGTAAGACCTATAAACAACAATTTCAAACTTATTTTAAATGGGCACAATTTACACGATGCATACAATCTATACATATAATAAAATTGGAGTGTCTGTTTGCAATATCAAAATAACCGCTTTTTACTAAATGCACATGTAATCCATCCAATGTAACCAATCCATACATTCCGGCTATACTCTGGAACGGCTAGATCGAAAGGGACTTTCACTGGCAGAAAGCTGACGTAATTAGGAGTAACTTAGGCTACATACAACAATAAGTTTTTTGTTAAATTCAAACGTGCACGAAGTCACGGGCACAGCTAGTTTATTATATATATGAATGATGATGGCTGCCCAAATCGTACGATGAATCTTTTCAGTGCAAAAGCCTTACCAACTATACTATGTATATACATTTTCGAAATAGACACATATGATGCTTTAAGTAAAGTTTTCATATACGAGCCCTCCGGTGAAAATGGCAGCGGGGTCTACTCAGCGAGCACTTGTATTAGCAGGTTTAAAATTCAGCAGACGTTTTTAATATCTGTTACTGAAAGGCGGACTGACACAGATAATTCTAGCTGTGTTGTTAGAACTCTCGATTGCCGACTTCCCGAACGATTAGTGTCGTTTCAAGTTTACCAAGGCCATTAAACGTGGATATTGACGTTTTTGAGATAAGGCAGTGACAATTAGGCGCTACACCCCTTAAAACTCCAAAACGATATTCCGATTGGGTATGTCAATGTTTCGAATCTCACTTCACAAAAAAAAAAGGAAATTATTCAATGTTTCCAGGCGAATACTGCACTTCATCGTTCAATTTTATATAATCTACAATAATATCTGCCTTTAGTAACTAAAAACAAATTGGGATTTAAATAATGGTTAAGCGATTTGCTTATTTTATGTTAGTATAAGTTACAAAGTTAAGTAAGTGAATGATTGCCGCTCCAGACCGGTGGCAATGGCGCAGCAATAATTCGCATATCAACAGTCTGGGAACATTGGTCAGGCAACAGGAAAATTGATCTTTGTGATACTTGGTCTTGGTCTGGCCACAGTTAGCGGATTTTTTGTTATTTCATCTATGTACTCATTTTTATCAAATGTATGGAATTAAAAAACTATATAGTATTTTGTTGATAAGAAACATTACCGAATGACACGGGTGTGCATATTTCGATGTAAATATTAAAGAGACATTTCACAACGTATTCAAAGGAATTCAATTTTTCCAGCAGTTCAAGAACTTTTTGTTTTCGTTAAAGTAACAGCAAAAGTCCATTATCACTAGTACGGATTCCAACAGCTATTTGATATCAACGTGAAGTAACGAATTTAACCATATCAAGTTGAGCCCCGACGCGAAGTATTATGGACGGTGTCAAAGGGTTTCGTATAAAAAGGATTTATAGCTTTAGATCTCTGTTTGAATTTTACCGTCCCGATAGACAGACAAAATAAGTGTTAACTTCATGTTAGGAACACAAAAAAAACTTCAACACATTCTCTTGGCGGCAGGGCTTTGTGCAAGCCCGTCTAGTTTGGTACTAGACACTCATCGGATATTCTATCGCCAAACAACAGTACTCAGTATTGTTGTGTTCCGGTTGGAAGGGTGAGTGAGCCAGTGTAAATACAGGCACAACACACCATAACATCTTAGCTAAGGTTGGTGGCGCATTGGCGATGTAAGAAATGGTTAATATTTCTTAAAGCGTCATTGTCTATGGGCGGTGCTGGCCACTTACGATCAGATGTCCTATATGCTCGACCGCTAACCTATGACATAAAAAAGAAAAAAAAAACAGGAAAAAAGAAAAACAATCATCATCACATTAAGGCCAATTTTAATAAAATCGAATGAATTATACACCTGAATCACTCCGCCCATTCGTGAAAACCGTATAAAAATCCGTTTTGTATTTATTGAGTTTATCGCGTACGGATGCAGCGGGAGAACTTCGTTATAGTGATAACATTGGTAATGTTACACGTGACAGAAGTGATCTTTTGTGCGCGAGAATCGCTTCACTGTAACAGAACACGGATCCTAACAAGTTCAAGGAAATGCAGTAAATATTGATCACATCACATGTATTCAACTTTCAATCGTGTTATGTATCAGTGGTTTTCACACCGGTAGAAATATGTCAGTACATTTGGGTTAAGAATACCACGAGTTGTTAAGACATGCGACGTCATTAACGTGTGACGGTGGTTTAGGCACGCACGCTTGTTACACGGAAGGAACTTTTATATATATTTTTTATTATAATATGACTATAGACAGCGAGGGTTTTTAATGTGCACGCACGGGTGACCTCGGGTACTTTATTATATATGAAATACTCTCTTTTGTCCACAGCTACCATTAAATGTATAGTACTCGTTAGATCTGTAAATATTACAAAAAAATATATATCTTTTCAAAATTTGAATTTTTATATTAAAAGGTTTTATATGTACTACAAAACTGTAACTGAATTCGGCGCCGCGGATAGAAAACATGATGAGGGAGAATGCTCGTGTGGGATGACGTTTTGTATAAACACATATGCAGCATGAAGCAGCACGGTGGTGTAAGTTTCAGCTATAGTTAAGAAGCCACTCATCAATTATCGCCACAGCTGAACATGCTAACGAGAGTATTTGAACCTCCAACTAATAAACTTTTTAGAATGAACAAGGATTTCGAGGATCATGTATATTTGTATTAAAACCGAAAAAATAAAATAAAAAGCCGAACTGCTCGTAATACTTTTCTTTGTTGCAAATAATTTGCAACTACAACTACTGCGAATGCATACAAAAAAAACATGAAACGAGTGGTTCCTTTGTAATATGAATATTTAGATTAATGCTTCGTTCGTTGGCCATTTTTAATTTACTTTCGAAATCATCAATTTATCTCCGGTTATTTTCGACGATAAGCTCGAACTGCAATAATTAAACGACGAAAAACTTGACTCCAAAGTAAACTCAAGACGTATTTTTTTAATTAAGCACATTATATCGTGCATCGACTGCAAAGAACTATAAAGTATTTTATATAATAGAGTATAGTTTTATCCCGTCAGTAAATTGCTTTATTTCTATTTACCTTTGGCGCAGATTGGATTGAATTCTAGTGTAGCGAGGGATATAAAACAATTGCTCTCAATAAGATTTCTCTTAAATTATTTTTACTAGATATTTTCTGTTGTTCCGCTAGCGCTAATATACAAACAAATACTATTTAATAAGAGTTTCTGTGCTCGCAGCGTTTCGCTTTCGTTTGATTTAATTTCGTCTGTGTGTAGACAATGAAGTCCCCCGCGATTAAGAAATATCGTGAACATTATTATTGTTGTTCATATTCAAATCCGGCCAAGGAAAATTGCAACAAGCAATTTTCATGTGTTTAATATTCATCTCGAATTATGAGGTGAAGACAGTACCTAACCGCGAGGAAACAAGCATGTGTTGGTAACTGTTTGAAGGTGGAATGAATGATGTGTGGGCGGTGCACATAGCTTTAACGAACCAAATGAAGTAAATAATTATGTTATATTTTTTATTGGGAGGCATTAAGGAGAGATAGATGGTCAAACTAAACTCTGATGCTAAGTGGTGACCTTCACCCACGGGCATTAGCCACAACAACAATGTTATAGTCCTTGTAATAAAACGGTTTCGTTTACTATTCATGCTGACCACAGATATACAATTTATTGCCGTAGAATAAAAAGACCACCCATTTACCAATCATTCACCGCCACAAACAGTAGGTCCGTCTCTCAGGCAAAGCCGTACAAAGCAAATGTGTTTACGGTATCCATGTACGTAGTTTCAATATTTGAGTGTGAAAATTAGGACAGAAATTTTTGATATAAACCTTATCTTGAACTGGCTTTACGTAAACGGAGCTTGATAAAAAATTCAAATATAAATTTAAAAAATGAAAGTTAAAAGCGAGCACGTTAAGAAGTAACCTAAGTAAGGCTAATCCAGGCAGCGTCTTATCGGCCCCTTTGTAATCGGTCACGAGCGAGGCTTACGCCTAATTCCATAGTGTTCGTCGAACATAAGACCTGTAGACCTAGGGCCACTGCTACGGATTCCGTATCAATTTTAAGGAGTTTTGGTATGATTTCAATTGTTATTTTATTTTGTCGATTTGTAAATTTTCTTTTCTTTAGTTTTTTTTTATCTATATGCTGAAATTTGTGCCAAGCCATCCCAAAAAATACCAATAAATGATTTTGATATTCATTTACATTAAACATTCGATTCTTATTCGAATTATACATAGACAACATACAAAAAAAATAAAGTAAACTTTATTTCGTATATTATAAAGCTAAGGTCATACTTGTTGAACCGAAACAAATAGCTCTAAACATTTCAACATTGCTTCCTCTTCCACGCGAGTTCGTACGACGCCTTAATCGTTACAATATAAATATTCCGAAACTTAAAACAATCCCTCATGTGTATAATGAACACGTTTTCTGAGAACAAACACTTTTAATCTACACATGTTACAAGGCTGAAAATCGACCACACACCAAGACAAGCATCAACCTTACTTAATCTATATCCACACAAACTTTGTTTACAAGAAATGTTTAGTTATTTAACGTTTGAAACAAGACAATGCTCGCGGTTATAGACGCTTTTTTATATTCATTGTTATACAAAGCTGAAGTCGGAATTCCACGATAAGATATTATAATATTAATATATTGTATCGGTACTTGCATTATTGGTTGAAAATAATTTCTCGAGTCTCGAAAATTCCACTCCGCTTCGTATTTCATATAGCTTGTAATATAACAAGTTCTTGGTTGAGTTTTAGCTAAAACATGCGCACAAAATATTCTCTACGTAGAGAGGCAAAGATAGATCAGTCCATTGCCTTTTCTATCCTCTGTTTATCAAACATTTTTATGCAGCTTTGATGAAGCAAATAATGATTATAGTCGACAACTGGGCGAACTTAAGTTATTATAGACGGAGAAATCTCTCGAATACAAATTATCTTTCTAGAAAATATCTTGTCGATCGGCGTTGTTCCGTTGATGCGTGAAAGATGGGCAGGTTTATAGTAATGGTTTCTGTACCCGTCACGAGAATCTTTAGATAATTTCCACTGAATGTTTTTTTTTGTTTCGAAAGATAAGAATCGCACGGAGCGACGGACGTCGCTGGCACAATATTTTCATAGAACTTACATTACAAGTTACAACACGTATCAACGGTGAGCTGACAAGCAATCAGACTCGAGAATAGTTACGAGCTATTAGTGCATTCATTTATCGTGTGTCACGGCGAGTGCCGCCCAATCAAAGTGACTCGCTTCACTCATTACTGCTTATTGACGCACGCTCTACTCTTAAAAATAGGGTCACTTTAACATCGATAAAATTAGGAAAATTCCCGATTCATGTGCCACATCTTATAAAGTCTTTCGCGAATCGAAGTTCTCGTTCATCAGTTTAAATTATTAGTCTACTAAAACCGCGAACGAGACGCCGACATTGACGTCGAACGAAGTGGCGTTGCCATCTCACCAGCTGTGACCGCAATCAATGATGGCCGTCAGTCGAGCGCACTTCATAAAACGCCCTGCATGTTTAACGCCCGATAATCGTGAATAACGATGTCGGTCGTCTAATTGAAATTAAACTCGTCGCTGGATAAACGTAATCTTTTAAATCTCTTATAATGAAATTTTGTTTTTCTATTGCAATATTTTTGATAACTAAGTTCTGTTCGTTTGATAAAGGAAAGCATTGTGACGAGTACCGACGCAGAGTGGTGGCCGTATTCTTCAATAAGTAAGAGACCCATATTTCTAGAAGAAGAGTACTCGAAAAGATTTATATATATCTTAGCTTAATATCTCCCAAAACATCGGATGGAAGCTGTAGTAACATCATGTTCTTAAACTTACTACGTAAAGCACGTAAAGGTACGACAAAAATATTTTTATATAAATCAGTTTCGTAACAAAGAATAGTTGACCTGAATATTTATTTCGGTCGGTGATTATTGTTTATTTCAAGTTATTTGTGCATTCAGATATGGTGTGTCATGACGATAGCCGGCCAATCAAAGTGACTCGCTTCACTTATTAATGCTTATTGGCGCGCATTCAACTTGACGTTTCTACAGGGTTACCAGATCGACGCCGAGACGCGGAAAATTTATAATTAAAATATTTAGAAATTTATAATAATTAAAATCAGTATTTTATATACACATATTATAGATTTTTTTTTTATGCGATATTATTTATAGAGAACCATTTTGGATTGTGTAATGCTAAAATATTATTTTTAATTTAAAGCACATCTAAATGAATAAAAATAATGAGGAATAATGAGTAACTATATTATCAAAAACAATGTCCCAGAAACAGCGTTCTTCTATCTGGCCACCCGAGATATCAATGATGCGTTAAGGAGCGCCTTTCGTAATTGATATCATCCCGTACTCATTTCACAACACGCGACGGAATCAGACGATATCAGCTTCAATGCCTCGTTATTAAGTGCTAAAACGTTAAGCTAACACTAAACCAACTTGGCTTTAGTCGGCACTGCAGATATTTAATGGCTTTAAATAAAACAAACTCAAAGATTACACTGTTTGCTGCTAAATCTTAAGTTTGTTAGGGTATAACGGAGAGGGGAGATATTACAATGTTTTTGGTTGATCGATAGCATTACCCGAATGCGGCTAATAAGTTCGCCGAGCTGTAATCGTAAACGCACGCATTGCATGCATTGTTTCAGAGCCCATTCAGCCAACGAAACCGGTTGCTAAGTATTCTGCAGGCAGTAACAATAGCTTTTATTCTCACACGACCTAATAAAGTCCTCTTTCAATTGCAGTGGGTCAAATTAATATGGAGAGCTTGCAGAATAGGCATTAATAGTTTTTCAATGTAAAATCAGCGTTTGAAAACCCTGAAGCCATCTGGCTTTTCATGAGTTCACATGGAGTGTTTGTGCAAATATTGAAAACTAATAGAAATATTTGAATATTGCTCCAGAGTATTTCAAAATTAAATTTTTCCCCTGTCACAAAACGAAAAGTCAGCTATTGAAATGTCTGATGTCATGAAAAAACACCGACTTTTTATTCGGTACGTTCTGTAA